>NC_074665.1:42038175-42725675 GCF_029448725.1 Salvelinus fontinalis | reverse complement strand
TCTTTGGATGCCGACAGCAGATCCACCATTGGAAGACATAGCTTGGACTGTAGCCTAAAAAGCCGCTCTTTTCCCGCAATACATCAAATACATTTGGTGTGTCATCATAGTTGACTTGTGGTCAGACTCGCTCAGGTGGAGAAAACGTACACTTGGGCCTTTTTTCAATGCTGATTTAAATGTCATTGAGAAAACAGAGAAGTGTCAAATATGTTTTCACTCAAACATCCTTTCTGAATTTAAAAGTTATCCTCAAAGTAATCATCTAGTTTTTCAAAAGTATCTGTAATCTGATTACAATATTTTTGCTGGTAACGTAACGGATTACAGTTACCGTTTTTTGTAATTCTTTACATGTAACCGATTACATGTAATCCGTTACTCCCCAACCATGCCCATTTGTGGTAATGACAGATTGGTGTCTCAATGCATTTCTAGTCTAAATTACTATAATGTTTGCAGTTTGCAGACCTCCACAATCAACCTGATACCCGAAATAAACAATTTCGGACAAACATATATTAATTACGGGCATGGTTGACCACCACCCTCCTTCACTGCACTCAACCTTCTGGCGTTTTGCCATTTTCTTCTTCAGATAATAGTTCGTCCTCCCAATGGCACATGTTCAAAGTGGATGGCCCTTGATAATCTCTCGATTTCTCTCACCTGAGCAGCCACTTTCCTTTATGGTACATTATGTCTTGTCCATTTTCTTACCAGTACACCAGCAGGATGAAAGACGTTTGGACTGATCACTCTCCATGTTCACTCCACGTGCTCATGTCGCACTCCTGAGAGAAAAGGCATGAGAGAAAAGGCAGTTGATAGCTTCGGATGTTATGTACAGTTTTCTGGCTCGGACTCAGCTCTCACCATAGAAGGACCATAGTGAACGCCATTGTCGCCATTTCTTCAGTCGGTTAGAGTGGGTGAGATTCACATTGTTCCTGGTCAAATTATCCCTTCCATGCATCTAGATACCATCTGTGGCAACCTTCACCATAACCTCAAGAGAGGACAGAACAACAGTTTAGTTTAGGGCATTTCTGATTCAGGAAATCAATATAAATTATTCACTGTATGGCAAATTATTACTACTGCCAAGATTCTTAATACAGATTTCTAAAACAAATGTCGAAGAGAATCACAACACACAGTTGAAACAATTTTTTTATTCAAATTGGCTTATACTCCCCTATCATCTTGGCGATCTTATAGAATCAGGGAGTTAGAGGGCTAATCCCTAGGGAGACATGCCAACCCTCCGGCAGACCCAATCTGGTGAGATTTGTCTTAAAGAAAGACAAAAACAAAAGAAACAACAGCAATACACTTCTTCATATTTCACTTCATATATCACCTAAAGTGGGGAAAACTTCAATCCATTTGGAGTAACTGTCAACCATTACCAACATACAGTGCGTTCGGAAATTATTCAGACCTTCTAAAATGGATTGAATGGTTTTTATTTCTAATCAATATACACACAATACCCCATAATGACAAAGCAAACAGTTTTTAGAAATTTTTGCAAAAGTATAAAATATAAAACACTGAAATATCACATTTACTTAAGTATTCAAACCCTTTACAACAGGCCTGGGCAATTCCAGTCCTCGAGGACCTGATTGGTGTCAAACATCCCTAGCAAACACAGCTGATTTAAACTAATTGCATTCTAAACTGAAGATCATGATTAGTTAATTATTGGAGTCAGGTGTGTTAGCTGGGGCTGGGGAAAAAGTGTGACACCGATCAGGCCCCCGGGGACTGGAGTTGCTCAGGCCTGCTTTACACAGTACTTTGGTGAAGCACCGTTGGCAGCAATTACAGCTTCAAGTTTTCTTGGGTATGAGGCTACAAGCTTGGTACACCTGTATTTGGGGAGTTTCTACCATTCATCTCTGCAGATCCTCTCAAGCTCTGTCAAGTTGGATGGGAAGTGTCGCTGCACAGCTATTTTCAGGTCTCTCCAGAGATGTTCGATCGGGTTCAAGACCGGGCTCTGTCTGGGCCACTCAAGGACATTCAGAGACTTGTCCCGAAGCCACTCCTGCGTTGTTTTGGCTGTGTGCTTAGGGTCATTGTCCTGTTCGAAAGTGAATCTTCGCCCCAGTCTGAGGTCCTGAGCATTCTGGAGGAGGTTTTCATCAAGAATCTCCCTGTACTTTTCTTTGTTCATATTTCCCTCGATCCTGACTAGTCTCTCAGTATCTGCCCCTGAAAAACATCCCCACAGCATGATACAGCCACCACCATGCTTCACCGTAGGGATGGTGCCAGGTTTCCTCTAGACATGACACTGGCATTAAAGCCAAAGAGTTCAATCTTGGTTTCTTTAGACCAGAGAATCTTGTAGCTCATGGTCTGAGAGTACTTTAGGTGCCTTTTGGCAAACTCCAAGTGGGCTGTCATGTGCCTTTTACTGAGGAGTGGCTTCTGCCTGGCCACTCTACCATAAAGGCCTGATTGGTGGAGTGCTGCAGAGATGGTTGTCCTTCTGGGAGGTTCTCCCAACTCCACAGAGGAACTCTGGAGCTCTGTCAGAGTGGCCATCGGGTACTTGGTCACCTCCCTGACCAAGGCCCTTCTCCCCCTATTGCTCAGTTTGGGAGGGCAGCCAGCCCTAGGAAGAGTCTTGTTGGTTCCAAACTTCTTGCATTTAAAAATGATGGACGCTACAGTTTACTTGTGGACCTTCAATGCCGCAGAAATGTTTTGTTACCCTTCCCCAGATCTGTGCCTTGACATAATCCTGTTTCCGAGCTTAACGGACTTCATGGCTTGGTTTTTGCTTTGACATGCAGTGTCAACTGTGGGATCTTATATAGACAGGTGTGTGCTTTTCCAAGTAATTTCCAATCAATTGAATTTACCACAAGTGGACCCCAGTCAAGTTGTAGAAGCATCTCAAGGATGATCAATGGAAACAGGATGCACCTGAGCTTAAATTTGAGTCTCAAAGCAAAAGGTCTGAATACTTATGTAAATAAGGTATTTCTGTTTTTTATTGTAATACATTTGCAAACATTTCTAAAAACCTGTTTTCACTTTGTCATTATGGGTTATTGTTTGTAGATTGATGAGGAAAACAATTTGTTTAATACATTTAGAATAAGGTAGAGGTAGAGACTACGAAGTCACCTTCCGGACAATCACTGGTACGGCTGATTAGCTGTCTTAAATAAAGTATCTAGAAAAGCAAATTTAAGTGGCACAATTCTACTACTCTATTCAAACGATCGTATTCTTCTACTCTCATCACCACTGAGAACCATCGACACAGCTGGCTAGCCTATCTTCAAATAAGCATCTTCCAGAGAGAGTGGAAGTAGAGTGAGCTCTGTAGTTCTGTTCAGGACTACACGACAGGTCGCCGGATGCCGGGCGACGGCAGAGGAGAGCAACAGTACGAGACAAGTCGGGACCCCTTTTGGACAATCAGAGCCTCACAAGCGTGCTGCAAACTGGCCCAACAATATTTCCAAGAAAGCCTGGTTCCGACAGAAATCCACGAAAAACCAAGACATTTATACGTAAATACATTCATGATTTCTTATTCCAAATGGGCGGCGGTTCGTGTGCAAAGTATATGATTACTGTAAGAGTAGTTTCTAAATGTATCAAAGTATTATGTCTCTGTCTCTCTCTCTCGCCCTCTCCATGTCTTTTGTAACAAGCCGCCAAATTGTGTCAATCCGCTAGGGACCTGTTTCTAATGTATTGAGTGTTTATGTTTTTCCTGTGTTATTATTTAGTTAGCTAGTAAATAAATAATTTAACCAATTTGTGTAGTAATGAATCGTAAGTATTCATTCAAGGGTTTTTCTTTATTTTTTACTATTTTCTACATTGTAGAATAATAGTGAAGACATCAAAACTATTAAATAACACATAAGGAATCACGTCGTAACCAAAAAAGTATAGTACGTGTCTGTCGGGAGCTCTCCCTGGGCAGTCCCGTTAGATCTCTTACATACTGGTTACAGACACATTACATAGGCATAGTTCATAGGGTTGGTTCCGACATGTCTGGCCCCGTCTCCTATCTTAACTTATAGAACATATTCATGGCGTTCTGCCAGATGGTCCTAAGGAGTGGGTCATGTCACCCCTCCCCCCCTACCCCTATATCTTTACCAAGCACAGGCAGGAACCAAGGATTATTAATGACACGAAAGACAAGATGAACATTTTCAAGGTTGTCTCCTCACATGATAAAATTTCCTTCACAGTGTCATGGCTTTGCACATTGTTTCTGCATGCCGCTACCTACTGTGTGATAGTGTGTGGTCGATCACGTTACATTTTGTCATACAAAAATAAAAAAGCACCACCAACTAACCCTACACTTATGTACCAATATTTCATCAAATAAAAAATCCCCACCCCATTCCACTACTTTGACCATAACTGATCCTACACCAGGCAGACGACATGGGAGGATGGGACTCTTTGATTTAACACACCTTGTAACTCTCCTGCAGTAAAACCTTGTACACCCAAGTACTTCTCTGCTGCTGCCACCACAACATTCTCTGTGATTTACGTTCCATTGCTGCGGTACATTTGATAACAATGGCAATGAATGCTAAGAAGCCAATCTAACTGAAGCACAAATTCATATCATTCTGTATTGGCCTACTGCTCACCCTTGACCCATTATCCTGTTCTCTCTTCACTGTCTCAGCATATGACACCCTCTGTTCCACTCTGACCCTCACAACCCCAACCTGTCTCTCTCGCATCGGACACTTATGATCCCCAACAACATGGGCACCCCCACAATTGACACAAACAGTTTTTTTCCACTAATACTACACATTCCTATGTCCCATGCCCTCGTGCACACTTCTCACATCTCAGAATCTCTCATCCTACACTCTGCTGCTACACGTACATGACCATAAGCGTGGCATCTGAAATCCCTTCGTGGGTTTGGCACAAAAGTTCTCACGGGATAACTGACATATCCTAACAAGACTTTTCCAGGTAAAGACTCTGCTTCAAAACTCAAAAGGACAGACAATGTCTTGTCAGTTTCAACACGCTCGCCACTGGGTATGCGTCGCACCAAACGGCGTGTGTCACTTTCAAAGGCATCCTGCTCCTGAGAGCAAAACAATTCACAGGTCTTGTCCCTAGGCGAGTGACGCGAAGCACCCGCTCCCTCTGGACGAAATAATCAATAAAAATCCACTTTGAGCTACATAATACATAATACAAAATTCACTTTTAAGTGTTTTGTTTACAGAATAGTAGCTGTTTTCATCAGAAGAGAAATGTATGCAATATTTTTTATTTAACCTTTATTTTGACAGGGAGTCAATGCTGAGACCAAGGTCTATTTTCCAGATGAGCCCTGTATACCACCACAATACAATAAACACATTAAACTACACATTCATGAACACAATAAAAATACACGTTATTATACACAATAATAAACGAAAAGCAAAACACAATCATAAAAAACAGACGCAATAAAAAGGTCCCCTAACAACCGTTTGAAATGCTCTAGACGCACCAATTCCTCACATTTTAAAATGTATTGTAGATCATTCCACACATAAGGTGCAAGGAAATTAAAGGCTGTCACGCCCTGACCATAGAGAGCCTTTGTTTCTCTATGGTGTAGTAGGTCAGGGCGTGACTGGGTGGTATTCTAGTTTATTATTTCTATGTGGGGTTCTAGGTTATTATTCCTATGTTGGTGATTTGTATGATTCCCAACTAGAGGCAGCTGGTAATCGTTGTCTCTAATTGGGGATCATATTTAAGTAGTTATTATTCCCACCTGTGTTTGTGGGATATTATTTTGTGTACCACGTAGTCACGGTTCGTTGTTAGTGTATTGATTTATTGTTTTTGCTAAGTTTCACTTTATAATAAATATGTGGAACTCTACAAACGCTGCGCCTTGGTCCGTCTCTCCTCACGTTCGTGACAAAGGCTGATTTGCCCAACTCTCTAGACACCAAAGGAGTGTTCAGAGTTAACCAACCCTGTGAACAGGTTTGATAACTTATCATTTTAAATCTTAACAGTGATGTTAGGTAAGTCGGAAGTTTGTGGAGCAGGGCTTCGTAAATAAATAACATAACGATTTGATCTACGGGATTTCAAAGAGGTCCAGCCAACCTTTTGGTAAAGAATACAGTGATAAATAATACAACTGTCTCCTGTGATAAAACAAAGGGCACTATGAAAAATGACATTCAAGGGTTTAAGAGTAGAAGCAGCTGCACTTTGATTAAATAGTATCACCATAATCAAGAACAGGTAGAACGGTTGACTGCGTAATCTGCATCCTGCTGACTAGAGAGACAAGATCTGTTTCTGTAAAAGTGTGTTCACTGTTTCCATCAATCAGTCAATACTATTGCACAAAATTGTAAATCACCCCATCAGTGTCAAACCATGTACAATATAGGGAAAGATCTCTAGGCAATGGGGACTCTTTATGTTGTTTTTTTTTAACAATATTGCAGACACGCGGAGATGCAGAGAATGAAGTTGGGTTACTTCTAAGTGACTTTGGTTTACTCCTAAGTCATCCTCTCCAACATTGTGACCTTCCATTACAAAGGTGTCATGCCGATAGACGGGTTGATTGTTTAGCAACAAACCGAGGTGTGCGCCACAATGGGGCAAAACAGATGGGTTTGACTTAGATTGTTGACAACATGTAAGCTATATTTAGTCTCCAATGTTTATTGAAAACATAAATGAGCAATGAGCACTTGTCTCTTCAATACATTGTTACAGTTGTAAGTTAGCTCGCTAGAGAATTTTACCCATATTGCCATTGACATTAAATCAGTCGAAACACCTCAAAACAAGATATGGTATCAATAACAAGATGAAGTGACCCACTTACGATTCCCCACATGGCAGTTTCTTGTCGTCCTTGCTAACAATCTGCCCCATGGATGCGCACACATCGTTTTCGTGACGTTGTTAGCTAACCCATCTTTAGAGGGCACAGGGTGCCTCCTCAGATTTGTCCTGTTTAAAAAATGAATTGTTTTCTCTGCAATATTAATAACCACTTAGTAATTTTATGAAGCTGGCTTTAGCTAGCCCAGATAGGTTCCCCATTTCCCAACCTCATAACTAGGTACCAAGAAGCCATTTCAGGCAGAGTGAGTAGAAAGGCCTCTTGAGTGTTCTAAGTTTTCATAACTGTGACCTTAATTGCCTACCGTCTGTAAGCTGTTAGTGTCTTAACAACCGTTCAACAGGTGCATGTTCATCAATTGTTTATGGTTCATTGAACAAGCATGGGAAACAGTGTTTAAACTCTTTACAATGAAGATCTGTGTAGTTGGATTTGTACAAATTATCTTTGAAAGACAGGGTCCTAAAAAAAGGGACTTTTTTTGCTGACTTATGTGCTGCCTTTTTTATATTTAACTAGGCAAGTCAGTTAAGAACAAATTCTTACAATGACAGCCTACCCTCGCCAACGTTGGGCCAATTGTGCACCGCCCTACAGGACTCCCAATGACAGGCGGATGTGATGCAGCCTGTATTTGAACCAGGGACTACAGTGACACCTCTTGCACTGACTTAGACCGCTGCGCCACTCGGGAGCCCTATGAAGCAAGGATTTCAGCAAGCATTTGATACTTTTTCCCTGTGCTAGGCAATCATTTACCATATTTCTTCATCTATAATGATCCATTAATGAAGAAATTAATATAATCTACTCAGGACATTGAAAGGGAAAGCACACTTGCACTCTTCATCAAAAGGGGACTGGTGCTCCTCCCTGAACTTCAGTTCCCCTCCTTTGTCCAGGCACATCAGCAACTTGTTTGGGTCATTTGGTCCAGACATCTTTCCTCTCCCTGAAGATTTAAAGGTCTGCAGCATCAAATAAGATTCTGACAGCAATCCTGCAGACCTCCAGAGACAACTCAATGTCAGAGAGGATGACCAGCCTTAGACGTCCTCTTTTGATGGAGACTGAAGTGTGCATTCCCTGATAATATCCTGAGCCACATCTTCAGCCAAGATGTTTTGAGTTACCACTCATTGTCGGCTTGATGTTTCAGTGTGAGCAAAAACCATTTCTACTGATATATTATTTAAGTAGAGTTGCGCCACAATTTCTTCCTTCAGTGTGTTCTTCTTGGCTTTAAATTGGGCCAGGTCTCCCCAGGGGCAGTGCAAGCTATTTGGAATTTGATTTTGGGCCCTCTCCCTATCTTGCAACAACACACCAACCTCCTCCCCTTGGTTAACACATTGGACTCAGAACTCTTGCAGTTGGGACTCTATGCGCAGAATGGAATCTGCTGTTGGCCTCCCCAACCGTCTATCTATTTTAGGACTAGCCTCACTGATGGACTGATTTACAGTCTCAGTTGAAATATTCCTACTAACACAGGCCATATGGAACCGGTCTACATTAGTATTTGAATGCCACTTTGGGGCTTTTTTTGGCTTCCTCAGCAACCAAGGCAATGAATGGAGATGAATGGCCGCATCGTGGGCACCAAGCCACTATACATGGCCCCCAGCCCAGAGCCAGTGCAGACATCCATGAGCAAGCCTCAGTACAAGTAGGCTACATACAGTGCATTCGGAAGGTATTCAGACCCCTTCACTTTTCCCACATTTTGTTACGTTACAGCCTTATTCTAAAATTGATTAAATTGTTTGTTTTACTCAATCTAAACACAATGCCCAATAATGACAAACCAAAAACTGTTTCGAATTTCTTGCAAATGTATTACAATTTTTAACTGAAATATGACATTTACATAAGTATTCAGATCCTTTACTCAGTACTTTATCGAAGAACCTTTGGCAGTGATTACACCCTGGAGTCTTCTAGGGTATGATGCTACAAGCGTGGCACACCTGTATTTGGGGGGTTTCTCACATTCTTCTCTGCAGATCCTCTCAAGCTCTGTCAGGTTGGATGTGGAGCATCGCTGCACAGCCAGGCATTCATAAACTTCCTCACCCGTGGAAAAAAGCATCAAAACATTATTTCCCCATGCTTCTTGCCTAGCATAGATCGAGTTCAAGTCCAGGCTCTGGCTGGGCAACTCAAAGACATTCAGAGACTCGTCCCGAAGCCACTCGTGCATTTTCTTGGCTGTGTGCTTAGGGTCGTTGTCCTGTTGGAAAGCGAACCTTAGCCCCAGTCAGAGGTCCTGAGCTCTCTGGAGCAGATTTGCATCAAGGATCTCTCTGTACTTTGCTCTGTTCATCTTTCCCTTGATCCTGACTAGTCTCCTAGCCCCTGCCGCTGAAAAACATCCCCACAGCATGATGCCATGCTTCACTGTAGGGATGGTATTGGCCAGGTGATGAGCAATGCCTGGTTTCCTCCAGACGTGACGTTTGGCATTCAGGCCAAAGGGTTCAATCTTGATTTCATTAGACCAGAGCATCTTGATTCTTATGGTCTGAGTCCTTTAGGTGCCTTTAGGCAAACACCAAGCGAGTTGTCATGTGCTTTTTCCTGAGGAGTGGCTTTCACCTGGCCACTCTACCATAAAGACCTGATTGGTGGAGTGCTGCAGAGATTGTTGTCCTTCTGGAAGGTTCTGTCACGATCGTCATAATAAGCGGACCAAGGCGCAGCAGAATATGAGGACATCTTCTTTTATTAGAGATGACGAAACACGAAACGAACACTTTTACAAAACAAAACAAAACAACAAACGACCGTGAAGCTACAAACGTTACAGACGGGCAGTTCATGCGGCGCTTGGCAGACGGACAGTTCAGACGCCGTTGGGCAGACGGGCAGTTCAGGCGCCATTGGGCAGACGGGCAGTTCAGACGGCGTTGTGCAGACGGGCAGTTCAGACGGCGTTGGGCAGACGGACAATACACACACCCTAAACTAGACAAAACACACAAACATCCCCCATGTCACACCCTGACCTAACTAAACTAATAAAGAAAATCAATATAACAAAGGCCAGGGTGTGACAGTACCCCCCCCCCCCCCCCCCCCCCCCCAAAAAAGGTGCGGACTCCGGCCGCAAAACCTGACACAGAAGGGGAGGGTCCGGGTGGGCCTTCCTATGGTGGCGGCTCGGGTACAGGACGTGGACCCCCCTCCACCATAGTCACTACCCGCTTTGGTGGCGTCTCTGGAACGGCGAGTCCCGGACTGATTTCCATCCCATAGGGCGCCACTGGACGGAGGGGCAGCTCCGGACTGAGGGGCAGCTCCGGACTGAGGGGCAGCTCCGGACTGAGGGGCAGCTCCGGACTGACAGATGGCTCTGGCGGATCCTGGCTGGCTGACGGCTCTGGCTGGTCATGGCTGGCTGACGGCTCTGGCTGGTCATGGCTGGCTGACGGCTCTGGCTGGTCATGGCTGGCTGACGGCTCTGGCTGGTCATGGCTGGCTGACGGCTCTGGCTGATCCTGTCTGGCGGACGGCTCTAGCGGCTCCTGTCTGGCGGACGGCTCTAGCGGCTCCTGTCTGGCGGACGGCTCTGAAGGCTCATGGCAGACGGGCGGCTTTGAAGGCTCAGTACAGACGGGCAGTTCATGCGGCGCTTGGCAGACGGACAGTTCAGATGGCGTTGGGCAGACGGGCAGTTCAGGCGCCGTTGGGCAGACGGGCAGTTCAGGCGCCGTTGGGCAGACGGGCAGTTCAGACGGCGTTGTGCAGACGGGCAGTTCAGACGCCGCTGGGCAGACGGGCAGTTCAGGCGCCGCTGGGCAGACGGCAGACTCTGGCCGGCTGAGACGCACTGTAGGCCTGGTGCGTGGTGTCGGAACTGGAGGTACCGGGCTAAGGACACGCACCTTCAGGCTAGTGCGGGGAGAAGTAACAGGGCATACTGGACCCTGGAGACACACATTAGGCCTAGTGCGTGGTGCCGGAACTGGTGGTACCGGGCTGGGGACACGCATCTCAGGGCTAGTGCGGGGAGCAGCAACAGGACGCACAGGACTCTGGAGACGCACAGGAGGCTTGGTGCGTGGTGCCGGAACTGGTGGTACCGGGCTGGAGACACGCACCATAGGGCGAGTGGAGGAGGAACAGGGCTCTGAAGACACACTGGAAGCCTGGTGCGTGGTGTTGGCACTGGTGGTACTGGGCTGGGGCGGGGAGGTGGCGCCGGAAATACCGGACCGTGCAGGCGTACTGGCTCCCTTGAGCACTGAGCCTGCCCCACCTTACCTGGTTGTATGCTCCCCATCGCCCGACCAGTGCGGAGAGGTGGAATAACCCGCACCGGGCTATGCAGGCGAACCGGGGACACCATGCGTAAGGCTGGTGCAATGTAAGCCGGCCCGAGGAGACGCACTGGAGACCAGACGCGTTGAGCCGGCTTCATGGCACCTGGCTCAATACTCAATCTAGCCCGGCCAATACGAGGAGCTGGTATGTACCGCACCGGGCTATGCACACGTACAGGAGACTCCATGCGCTCTACTGCGTAACACGGTGTCTGCCCGTACTCTCGCTCTCCACGGTAAGTACAGGGAGTAGGCGCAGGTCTCCTACCAGACTTCGCCACACTCCCTTTTAGCCCCCCCCCCCCCCCTCCAATAGGAAGCCTGACTCACAGGCTTCCTACCGCGTCGTCGTGCTGCCTCCATTCGCCGGTATCCCTCCTCGCACTGCGCCAGAGAATCCCAGGCGGGCTCCGGCATTAGCCCTGGGTCGATCGCCCACCTGTCGATCTCCTCCCACGTAGTGTAGCCCAGATCCTGCTCACATTTCCATAAATCCTGTGTAGGTGGGTCCTGTTGCTGTTTCACACGCTGCTTGGTCCTGGGTTGGTGGGTAATTCTGTCACGATCGTCATAATAAGCGGACCAAGGTGCAGCGGGATATGAGGACATCTTCTTTTATTAGAGATGACGAAACACGAAACTAACACTTTTACAAAACAAAACAACAAACGACCGTGAAGCTACAAACGTTAGTGCACACACAAGCTACAAACGTTCAACATAGACAATTACCCACAAACACCTAAAGCCTATGGCTGCCTTAAATATGGCTCCCAATCAGAGACAACAATAAACAGCTGTCTCTGATTGAGAACCAAATCAGGCAACCATAGACTTTCCTAAACACCTACACTGAACACAAACCCATACATACTACAAAACCCCCTAAACAATACACACACCCTAAACTAGACAAAACACACAAACATCCCCCATGTCACACCCTGACCTAACTAAACTAATAAAGAAAATCAATATAACAAAGGCCAGGGTGTGACAGGTTCTCCCATCTCCACAGAGGAACTCTAGAGCTCTGTCAGAGTGACCATCGCTGTGTCAGTGACCAATCCTGACCAAGGCCCTTCTCCCTCATTTGCTCAGTTTGGCCAGGCGGCCAGCTCCAGGAAGCATCTTGGTGGTTTGAAACTTCTTCCATTTAAGAATGATGGAGGCCACTGTGTTATTGAGGGACCTTCAATGCTGTAGAAATGTTTTGGTACACATCACCAGATCTGTGCCTCGACACAATCCTATCTCGGAGCTCTATGGACAATTCCTTTGACCATATGGCTTTGTTTTTGTCTGACATGCACTGTCAACTGTGGGACCTTATATAGACAGGTGTGTGCTTTTCCAAATAATGTCCAATCAATTGAATTTACCACAGGTGGACTCCAATCAAGTTGTAGAAACATCTAAAAAAATGTATCAATGGAAACAGGATGCACCTGAGCTCAATTTCAATTCTCATAGCAAAGGGTCTGATTACTTACATAAATAAGGTATTTCTGTATATTTTTAAAAATAAAATAGCAACCGTTCATACCATGTTTTCGCTTTGTCATTATGGGGTGTTGTGTGTAGATTGACGAGGATTTTTTTTTTTATTTAATACATTTTAGAATAAGGTTGTAAAGTAACAAAATGTGGAAAAAGGGAAGGTGCCTGAATACTTTCCAAATGCACTGTATGTATGATAGAATGAAATGTGCCTTATTAAACTTTTACTGCAGTGGGCTAAATCAGGGTCACAGAGTGTTCCTTGGTAGTCTTAAACAAGTCTACCTTAACACAAAAGCATACACCTCACACACATTGTTATGGTCTTATAAAAAATAAGACACCAGTATCATGTCAGATATAGACTTGAAATATATTCAATTTTGAGTTTGTATCCCCGTATTACACTTTGTATACATCACAGAAGACTTGAATATAACACAACCATTTGAGAAAACACTGGATTATATTAATAACATTCCACCCATGTGGCCACTGGAGGGCGATTTGGTAATTTGACTGCAGGAAGGGGCTACATAAATGCATTTGTATGTCACGATCGTTTGTAGAAACGGACCAAGGCGCAGCGACTGTTGAGTTCCACATAATTTATTAATAGTGAAACTTAACATAAACAATAAACGAACAACGAACCGTGACTACACAGGTGCTACATACACTTACTCAAAATACAATATCCCATAAACACAGGTTTGAAAAACAGCTACTTAAATATGATCCCCAATTAGAGACAACCAGCAGCCTCTAATAGGGAATCATACACAATCACCTACAAAAACAAACCTAGAACCCCACGTAGAAATAATAAACTAGACTAACCCCCCAGTCACGCCCTGACCTACTCTACCATAGAAAATAAGGATTCTCTATGGTCAGGACGTGACATTGTACAGCATAAAGTGATGTTTAGCTGATTGTTAGTTTTTATAGATGATATTATTTAAATAAATAGGTCTGCTATCTTTTCTACATATTTTGTCTGATTTTTTACTCATTTTAAGTTTTTATTCAGAAATGGTATTGGGGGAAAAAGCTGACATTTTGTTTGTTGCACTGTTTGGACTTGGCGACCCGAAACGGCCCACCCCTTGATTTCAATGGCAGAAAAATCCCTGGCTCTTTTGATGTCAAGAAATTCCTATAGAGGTAGAGCACAGCAAGGTGGATGAGGCAGTGGCTGTGCTTCAAGCTCACCAGGCTAAAGCTGCTACATAGAAATCTGTCCACAACACAGCTGGAGCTTGAACCCAAGGAAGGGACCACGATCCTTGAAACTTGCTTCATTGAAATAAAAATGTCAAAACATTTTTACATTGAAAAACATCTGGAAACATTGCAATATTGATAAAGAAGCACTTTACTTTTGAATGAAATTAATACATACATTTATTCATACATTATTATACAGTACCATTAAGCAATATGATAATCATTCACCTGAGTGCGATAATACATGTACGATATGTGTCCTCTCAGGCTTTTTTTCTGGATCAAAAAGTGGCTTGGATGGTGGGTGTGGCAGGGGGCACGGTTGAACCGTCTGCACGGACAAAATGTGGATACAGTTTTAGAGGTCCTGCCCTCGGCGGTGTAGAGTAATTTTGGCATTTTTAAGCCAATGTCCTTCAATTCTACAAATTTCTCCTTGGAAGTTGAGAGACATTTTTGCCATTTTATAACACATTTCCTACAATTCAACATATTCTGCCATGGAGCTGAGAAAAACTGTCTAGCTTTTACTTAGTTGTTAGTTCTCAGTGATTTATATTATTTAGAAAAATATAGCTCCATTTATCTTTTCTACATACTATGTATCTTGTTTTACTCGTTTATGTTTACACTGAAAGCGTTTTTTCAATTTGAAATTTTATTGGGGAAAAAGTTATATATTTTTTAATATTACACTCTTTGGACTTGGCAACTGGAAACAGCCCGCCCAAGGATTTCAATGGCAGAAAAATCCCTAGCTCTTGATGTCAAGAAATTCCTATAAAAGGAGCGCACAGGTAAATCATCATTGCACTGTAGGTTAAACAAATGCAGATGGGCTTCTGATGATAGAAGTCACAACATTCTGAATATTGAGTTAATGTGGTCTTTTGCAGTGGTCTTTTGCATCATTATTTCATTACAAATGTAACTGAAGCAAGCTTTGTTGTCCTTGTGAATCATTTCTCATATCTTCCCCCATCCAGGAGTACAACATTACAAAGCAATCCAATACCCAGGAGCCTCTAATGGCCTCTGTGCTGGCTGCTGCTCTTCCTCCTCAGGAACAGAAGCAAATACTGGGTGAGAATCTCTTCACCCTCATACAGAACATGCACCCCTGCCAGTCTAAGACGATCACAGACATGCTGCTGGAGTTAAACTCTGAGTTGCTACACATGATGAAGTTCCCAGAGTCCCTGTGGTCCACGGTGGATGAGGAAGTGGCTGTGCTTCAAGCTCACCAGACTAAAGCTGCTACACAGAAATCTTTCCCCAACTGTTCTTAACTTGCTTCACTGTAACATTTTTACATTGAAAAACATTGCAATATTGATAAAGAATTACTTATTTACTTTTTGAATTAAATGAACACTTACAGTATGTGATTGACCAGAAAATTTTAACAAAAATGTGTGTGTGTGTGAGTGAGAGAGATGGGCAGAGACCTAGCCTATCATCACATTTGTTTCAAATAATGATGCAAAAGACCACGGCAAAAGACCACATTAACTCAATATTCAGAATGTTGTGACTTCTATCATCAGAAGCCCATCTGCATTTGTTTAACCTACAGTGCAATGATGATTTACCTTACAGAATTACAATTTAACCACAATAAAATAAAACAAAATATAGTGGATAATATTCCAGTCAACAATATCGACCTGACAGTGGAAAAGGATGTCGCGACCTTAGGTCACACTAGCCATCTCTAGGGTACTGCAAGTCTGCAGTAACTCTCTTGCCTGTCTCCAGTCGTCACTAGCTTCTATAGCCACAAAATCATAAACCCAGCCCATTTATACAATATATATTCTTAAAATTGTATTTTAAACCTAACCCTAACCTTATTCCTAACACAAACCTTAAATTAAGTTTAGTTTTTTTGCCAATTTGGGATTTGCGGCTGTGGAATCTGACTTTGTGGCTATCAAAGCTATTGGAAAGCTCATTGCTTTCCGGGTTCCTTGAGAAGTCCCTACCTCCATTGAAGTTTGAATGTTAAAGGTAAGGGTTAGGGTTTTTGATTCACGGTATGGACGTCCCAAGGACCCCAGATAGCGCTGACTAGGGGAAACCCCTGTCTCCTCCCCTCGCAGGACCCGTCCGCTCGCTAGACCCATAATTCCCCGCGCCAAGACAAGATGGAAGAAAGCAGGGGCCCCAAGACAACAATGTTTTGGCTATAAAACCTAAAAAGAACGAGAAAGGGAAGAAAATACGAACGTTTAATGCAAATAGCGGTCATGTGTAGGTAAATATACATTTCCATTTATTTTGGAGTATTTGTTGAAATTTGTCGAGTTATGTGGAAATGTCAAACGAAAATCGTTTCAACCAGCGAGAGATGCATTCAAAGCCGAGCATCATTGTTTCTCTGTTGCATGGATCATAGTAATGCGGGGTCTCAGTTGGAGCTGCTAGCTCGTTAGCTCTTTCTAGCTGGTATGCACTAATTTGGCTCATAGCATCCGTAGTTACTATTTGCAGAATGCGGTGCAATTTAACTTTAGATCCCAAACAGTACATAATGTATTACTAAATGCAGCGATAATTGCTAGCTATAATTAGCTACAGTTATAACTAGCTAGTTACTGTAGTTTGATAAATATACTCGGAACGCCAGAGATGACCAGAATGTATTTCTCGAGCCTGGTCCCAACCAAGGGCAACAAACCAATCTTCTTTCATAAATGGGTAAATATTATGTGCTCCTCGCGCACCGTGAGCTAATGTCAGTATTTTAGTTTTTATTAAGGTCGTGCGACCTGTAAAGCCATTGAATCCCAGGGTAATGTACTGTAATGTTTTGTCAGTTTGAGATTAACGTTACTTGGATTTAGCTAGCACAACTAGCTAACGTTAACCATTATTATTGAGCCGTCGCCATCTAGGTTCTATTTTCAAACTGTATGAGTCGATTTGTTGTCCCGTGTTATTGTGTTTTAATAGTATTGCATTTATGTGACAGAAGTGTGTTTTGTATCAGCAAAGCTGTCGAGGACATGTAGGTAGCTAACGTAATTCGTTTCATTGTAGCCAGCTAGCTAGTTAACTATGCATCACAAAAGCCCATCCGCTTTCCATGTAATTCGATGTCGCGTAGCCAAATGGTAGGCTAGACTAAACAATACCGTTCAGGATCCAACTGGAATAGTCAGCCAAAGAGCAGTTTTAACGTTATACTACATTATATTACTAAATTCAAGGTGAAATATGGTTTGTTTTAGACTAGTGGGCCGTGTAATTTAATGTTTTTATCACAGGCAGTGACTAAAGCCTGTGGTTCTTATAAATTGTCAAGGGCAGCAAATTCAAGGTGTTCACATCCCGGGTAATACATTTTAATAAATTGTCAACCAGACAGTGTAATTTGAAAGGGAAAACATAGAAGTGCACATTTTACATTGCAGCAACGATTTTTGTTTGGCTGCATGTGATATACAAAATGTCGCACGTAACACGTGATTTGGATAATGTTTCAGAAGTAGCTAGCCTACATTTGATTGGTGATGGCTGGCTACACTATTCTTCACGGACCTAATGTTATGGTGATGTCTAATTGGTATTGGGCGAGCACAAGGTCATTTGAGAGGGTTAGAATCTTGGGCAACATTTTATTATGATGCATTTAGGACCACAATAAGTAAGAGATCATCAACAAGGGGCTGCTAGCGCATCGAGGATAAATCAACTTCCATGTCGTTCATTATTTTCTATAGAACGCATAGAGCCCTGAGTTGATTATTAAGCAATAATGCACGAGGGGGTGTGGTATATTGGCCATACCACACCATACCTTATTGCTATTATAAACTGATTACCAACTTAATTAGAGCAGTAAACATTTATGTCTTGTTAAACCCGTGGTATAGTGCCTGATATACCACGGCTTTCAGCCAATCAGCATTCAGGGCTCGAACCTCCCAGTTTATACCATTGGTATAATTGTTAATTTGTCTGTGGAAATGTGTTTAACATCCACTCAAGTAGCAAGTTTACAAGATAGCTATAGTAGTTGCCTAGGTAACCAAACAGACTCGCTAGTTTAGCTAACCAAACCATCAGCTTGCTATTATGAAAATCGAATTCAGCAATGCCAATAATGTTTTTAATTCGACTTTTGATATCAAAAGCAGGTCAGAAATAGAACAAGTAAGCATGAACTATAGCCTTTGAATTCTACTGTGAGGATGTACCATAATGCATGCTCTATAAAAGCCCTTCCAGCCAATCAGAAATAGGCGTAGGAGGTGTACCTCATAGTGTTTGGAAATAGCCACAGGATGGGTTTTCAATAACATCAATATTGTGACGTTTTTCAATAAATTATACTATTTGTCGCTACTTTAAGTAAATACCTGCAGGCAACTTGTGCAATGCGTTAGATGACGCAGATTGTGTTCTTATTTCACCTGTCAGGTTATTTCACATTTTGAATTACTTAGTTACTTACTTAGTTCCCAAGCACAGTTGAGCCAGTCACGTGTTTGTTTGTAATTATGAACTGGGTGGTTCGAGCCCTGAATGCTGCTCTTATTACGTTGGTAACCAGTTTATAATAGCAATAAGGCACCTCTGGGGTTTGTGGTATATGGCCAATATACCACGGCTAAGGGCTGTATCTAGGCACTCCGTGTTGGGTCTAATGTTGATTGGTTAAAACCGCATTCCAGCCGATGTCTTTTTCACAACTTACTACCGGCTAAATCTATGATGTTAAAATGCCTATTTACTGTGTTCCATCTGACTGCGCAATCCACTCTCATCAGCCCAGCCAGGCATTTTAAAAACTTTATCTCCACTAAATAAAAAGCATCTAAACAGTATCTCACATTTCTTTTAGATTAACGTTTAGTTTTCAACAGCTACGATTTTTTATAAACCTTGCTGTCTGTGTCTGACATTTGTAACATTGTTTCAATATTCAAATTTGATCTCCAGCTGTCCCATAGTAATGAACGTGTCGGGACGAGACAGGCAGGCAGCGTTTCTGACAGTCGAAACCATGAATCAGCTGGCATAATTTTTATGGGTGTATACAAAGAAATGTAAATTGGAAAAAGTGCAGCTAGTTTGCAGTCATTCCAGCTTCCGTTTGAAGTGATTGTGTTCACTGTGTTGTTGACTAGCTCCTCTGAACACCGGTTTTCTGACGAGAGAACACATTTTATATGCCAGGCATAATCGCACCGCATTTGACTGTATCTTGTGGAAGGGTGAACTAGTATGAATAAATTCATCAAAATAGCGGTTTGTGAAAATATGTCAATCATTATTTGAATATGTTACCCCGTTGTATAAAAGTGATAATGCTATTGATGCCGACGTTTGGAAGATAAATTGGCACAGTTTTCCAGCCCTCGGCTTCGTCTCGGGCCTAGGACCCGTGCCAATATATCCTCCAAACACTGGCTTCTCGGGCATTATCACTTAAATAGCACAACAGGAGAAAGCCGGAGCAGATGAGTCCAGCTGTGTATTGACAGGGGTCAAGATTTATATTGAAAGTAGTGTTTTCTTGCTTCAATGGGGTGATCAGGGACGTGCAACTATCGTTTTCCATCACAAATACATTAGTGCAACACATTCAACATAAAATATCTTCCATTTTCATCAGATGACAACAGAAGTACAACACTATTTGGCTGGCAGCCACACAAGTAAATGAGCGTACAATAAAGAAATATGATGACCATGCATAGTTTTTTAATGTTTACGCCTGTTATAGAAATAATGTAGCCAGCTACATTTCCTAATGTTTTGCTAAAAGTTAATCTTGCGTTTTACCAGAGAAAAATAGGCCGGCTACACTGAAAGTACTGGAGCAAAGAAGCTATTCATCAGTTGGAGCGCTGTCTGCTGATAGAATGGCCGTTCATGAACTCTCATCCGAGTATAGAAGTGCATCTGGAGCACAGAAATGGTCTAATGCCGAGCAGAAATTACGATGAAGCATTTTAGGTCTGTGTTTACGAAACGCGGCAAGATATTTGTTGTGCGTTTTAATCTTTTTTTCCTGCGTGAAAAACACAGAATTATGCGTAAACACGACCCCTGGGTTTTTGCTATCTAAAAGTGGCTGAATTAATAAGGTGCCGGGGAAGCATATTGTGTTAGCTATCTGCCGTGTTTGAGAAGGTAAGCCCTTTTGGATGAGTTATTTGTACAGCTGCCATTGCTATCTTGATTTCCTTGTCTTTTTCTCCTCTCTGTTCTCAGCCCGTCTGCTCCTCCCCCCTCTTCTTAGAGCAGGCAGGTCAGTTGCCCTAGCGACTCCAGACTCCACACATCTTGTAGACATGCTGCTGGAGCGCCAGTGCTGCAATTCGCCAAAACTTTGTTAATTTGCACAAAGTCTCATTCACATTCGCCTGTAATGTCCAAACTCAACAACAATGACATTCGGTAGCTCCTGTCTAGATATGTAGAACTTTATGAGCTTGATTACTCGTCTTGGCATATTGTTTGCGCTCGTTAGCATATTTAGCTAGCACCCTCCATTGAGCTTCGCCATATATAGACGCCCAATGGACTTTTTCGCGTTTTTTGGCGCCCACTAAACCGCTTATACCCGAAATCCCGGTGTGAGAGAAGGACGGTATGATGATATGAAAATCTGGATACTGTCCAACCCCAATCAGACTGCAACATAGGGACCGGAGAAACTCTAGTTCATCACTCACCACTTTAGGCTATCAAATGCTACAAAAAGACACATCTTTGCTGTAACATCAATACTAGCTAGCTAAGTATTTCCTTGGTGGATCTGCATTTACAATGTAGTGTGGTTGTTGGTTTAGCTTTCTGTAACTTTGTAGCAAGTATGGTCTGCATGTGTAGGTGCATATTGCGTCAGGATTGCAAGGTGTCCCGTTATCTTTCACAACTGTCCCGTTATCTGGTTTTAATGTACATTTCAGAATGCCCGTCTAACCAATCAGAAATGGGTATTCTACAATGCTGTAGTATAAACATTTGTAATATTTGCATAGACCATGGATAAACAAGTAGTCGCTGAGAGTCGACTCCGAACGACTCGATTCCTCGACTCCTTACCCGTCGTTGTTGCCATTGGCTACTTCCGAGAACAAGCTTTTTTTGCGTCATTCACAGCAAATAAGGAGCTGGGGAGGGGCATAGATAAGTAAGTCGACAACCAGGCAGACAGTCCTAACCATGCGTCGCTATTCAAAAGCTGTATCTTGCCATGCTGTATCTGTCAATTTCTTGGCTTGAAATGTCTGAAGTTCACTAAAGTAGGGGCTATCAATGAGTAGGCTAAGGTATTCTAGACGCAACAGACCGAAGACTGAACACACACATCTTTCATAGCTAAGATAAAGAGCAGGCAAGGGGGAGACAGTCAGTCGTAACCGTGCGCGTAGGCTATATCTTTAATCTGTATCTCGCAATGTCTTATCTTGCAATGCCATGTAAATTCACCAAGAGTATATTAAAGTATAGATTATGCTATTAATGAGTATGGCTAAGCTATTCTACAATGCTCAAGTGGAATTGAAGTTCATCATCGCCAAATGCGTCAATTTAATTAAGCCAAAATGGGCAAAAAAGGCTGTGCCTATATATCTTATTTAATGAATTCCTGGCTGTTGATGTCCTAGGCAATAGATCGCAAAGCAGGGCATCCCTGATTCCCCGCTGTGCAATTGTTTTTGGAATGCGCAAGTTCACTTTCTCATCCATAAATGCATCTCATGTGCAAATACTGTTCAGCAGCTCAAATCAGCAGGATGGGAGGCATTTTTATTGGGGGGGGGGACAATATACTATGAATTGCTAAAATAATGGTTATCACAGTTCCTTAATTTAAATATTATGGGGACATGTATACGTTTGGCAGTCAATCATGAGTTATCAGTGTAGCCTATTATTGTTCTTTCGACCAATCGATTGGTCAATTTTTGTTTTTGCCGTGTACAGTGCCTTTGTATAGCATTCAGGCCCCTTCACTTTTTATGCATCTTGTTACGTTAAAGCCTTATGCTAAAATGGATCAAATTCAACATGTTCCTCATCAATCTACACACAATACCCCATAGTGACAAAGCGAAAACATGTTTTTAGAAAATGTATTACAAATAAAAGAAAAAAACTTATTTACATAAGTATTCAGACCCTTTGCTATGAGACTCGAAATTTAGCTCAGGTGCATCCTGTTTCCATTGATCATCATTGATGTTTCTACAACTTGATTGGAGTCCACCTGTGGTAAATTCAATTGATTGGACATGATTTGGAACGGCGCACACCTGTCTATATAAGGTCCCACAGTTGACCGTGCTTGTCAGAGCAAAAACCAAGCCATATGGTTGAAGGAATTGTCTGTGGAACTCCGAGACAGGATTGATTGTGTCGAGGCACAGATCTGGGGAATGGTACCAAATTCTGCAGCATTGACAGTCCCCAAGAACACAGAGGCCTCCATCATTCTTAAATGGAAGACGTTTGGAACCAACAAGACTCTTCCTGGAGCTGGCTGCCCAACCAAACTGAACAATCAGGGGAGAAGGGAGGTGACCAAGAACCCAATGGCCACTCTGACAACGCTCCAGAGTTCCTCTGTGGAGATGGGAGAACCTTCCAGAAGGACAGCCATCTCTGCAACACTCCACCAATCAGGCCTTTATGGTTGTAGACAGAGGAAAGGGAAAGGCAGATACCTAGTCAGTTGTACAACTGAAATGTGTCTTCCGCATTTAACCCAACCCCTCTGAATCGGAGAGGTTTGGGGGGCTGCCTTAATCGACATCCATGTCTTCGGCACCCAGGGAACAGTGGGTTAACTGCTTTGCTCGGGCAGAACGACAGATGTTTACTTTGTCAGCTCAGGGATTCGATCCAGCAACCTTTCGGTTACTGGCCCAATGCTTTAATGGAAGCCACTCCTCCCTCAGTAAAAGGCACATGCCTCAGTAAAAGGCACCTAAAGGACTCTCAGACCATGAGAAACAAGATTCTCTGGTCTGATGAAACCAAAATAAAACTCTTTGAAATTAATGCTAAGCGTCACGTCTGGAGGAAACCAGGCAGCACTCATCAACAGGTCAATACCATCCCTACGGTGAAGCATGGTGGTGACAGCATCATGCTGTGGGGATGTTTTTCAGCAACGGACTGGGAGACTAGTCACATTAAAGGGATTGATGAACAGAGCAAAGTACAGTGAGATCCTTGATTTTAAAACCTGCTCCAGAGCACTCAGGACCTCAGACAGGGGCGGAGGTTCACCTTCCAACAGGGCAACGACCTTAAGCACACAGCCAAGACAACGCAGGAGAGGCTTCAGGACAAGTCTCTGAATGTCCTTGAGTGGCCCAGCTAGAGCCCGGACTTGAACCCAATCCAACATCTCTGGAGAGACCTGAAAATAGCTGTACAAATTTCTACAGGCCTGTTTTTGCCTTGTCATTATAGGGTAATGTGTGTAGATTGATGTGGGGGAAAACAATTTAATCAATTTTAGAATAAGGCTGTAACAAAATGTAGAGAAAGTCAAGGAGTCTGAATACTTCCCGAATGCAATTGTAATAACAATGAGTTAAAGAAAAAGGAGGGTGTAGGAGCAAGAGCTGCGTGCATATAATCGAACTGTTGACTCGAATGGCGTCAGCCCAAGTCGCATACTCCCTTTAAAGACCTTCGCTTGAAAAACTTGAAAAAACCCACAATAGCACGGTTTATGTCTCTTGAGACACCAGAGCCAGTATACACTTCCTCAAAATAGTCCAAATTAATCTAAGATACCTCAAGAAATCTGCCATTTACTTTTGATGTTTTTTGCAGAGGAGATCTTAGTCGCACAATTTTTCATCTACCATGCGGTATTTCTCAAGTGGAAAAATTAGCATGAAAATGAGTATCGTTGAATGACAAACACTTAATTGAAGAATGCCTACTGTTGACCAATGACCAACGAAGGTCCGTAGACTTCAGCTCCCGAACTTGGGCATACCTCGAGAAAAATGTTTGTGCACAAAATCCTTGCCGAAGACCAAAATGTTGTCACAATATATGCACAAAATGTTTTGGATGGGAGCATGCAGACAACTTAAAGAATCCTCCAAAACTACTAATTCCTATAACTTAGTGTTACACTCATATGTAAGAACATTTTTTGTGAAATGTTTCATTTTGTTAAGGTTGGAAGCAACATGAAAATTTGTTGTGGAAATCTGTTGCAGCTCAAGTTGACTACAAAACCCACAATGCTTTCTCTATTGGCTGGCTAGCTAGCAAATGTAGCGGCTCACAGTAATACCAACTTCAATATCACCATGTGGAGTGGCTAGTTAGCTGTAAAATCACCAACACCATTAATTTAGGAGTCTACAATCTCACCATGTTCAACCTGGAGATCGATGTGCCTCGGAGTGGAGTCTGACATTCGCGACGACACCATGCAATGCACCCTGGACTGAAAAGGCCGACAAATAGGAGAAATGTGTTAGGGCCTCTGTTAAATTACACATTTCTCGAGATAGGAATATAACAAAAACAAAAAGAGAACCTCCTGCGTTATGACATTGGACAGTATTGAAATCTGAGATTTGTATTTTGTATGCAATCTAAAAGTCAAATTACTAACAGTGTAGTGAGAGCGGCGTTATCGCAATGCTACATCATACCAACCGGTTTTCTGCAGGCTTGAACGATAATAGCTTCGGATACACATGAAATGACCCAGGGAATCGATAGTTTCACTCAGATTAACAAAAACAATAACTTTCAAAATGGGTGAATCTTTTTTCTAAGTCACCATATCAAATAGGGATGTAGATCGATACGAAGGTCCGATTGCAGGGGATGTCCACTGTTCGGGTAGTCTAGTGCCTATCTGAAAATTGGTGTGCAGAATGCCTCGTTAAATGCGTTGGGTTTTTCGAGCATTCAGCACCATTTATTAGGCAGGTATTCCATTCAGACTGCCACAGCTGCTGGCCTTGGTCCATTGTTGGGGGTATGCTGCCTGCAGTCAAGAGGTTAAGCTTTGCTTTAGCTTAAGTCGTTTCTTTAATCTTTGTTGACCCGGTGAGAGAGACTTAGCGCGGTTAGTAATGGCCTTGATTTTGCTGCGGCGCTGTGAACCTTATGTGACATTGATATAATAACGCATGTCGCTCCGCTAGTGCTTTGCATGATAGCACTGGACTAGGCAAATTAGTCCCTGGTTTAACAGCATAGTTATTCTTGCCCTCTTTAATCATGGCAATTTGATTTAGCCATAGCCGCCTGGCATTTGGAAATGTAAGCTATCCTACATCGAACATTAGAGCATCATATTGCTTCAAATAAACAAAGAGGCAGGATGTTTAAAAGGTCATCAAAGGAGCCACAGAAGTTTTGCTTGATAACTATAACCCAGCCACTATATCATAGCCTCACTCCATAGAAATAGAATTGCTCATGCATCCTGTTCCAGATAGGCAAAGCCCAATCAATCCAATCAAGTAATTAATGGATGACTGGGGAAATGGAGAACACGCTGACTCCACCTGGGACCAGTCTAGCCCTGAGGTCAGGGTTACAAGATTGCTTTACAAGATTGCAGGCTTGTAGCCTATATCTTCCTCGGAATAACTGTCCTGTTTTATTCTCTCATGCAAAAAGCCACAGGAGAAAACAACTTTTCTATTATATTCTCTCAACTCAAGACATAGACAAATCTGTCAACATGCCCTCAAGCAAGGCAGTTAAAGGGAAATTTCACCAGCACCACCCCAACATCAACATGTGCTAATAGTACATCTCTATTTTTTGTAGTCAAAAAGATGGAGGAAGAGAAGGGTTTCCAATGAAGTCAACCAATGAGTAGGCAATGCCTACTCATTGGTTAAAGTCAATGATGTCATTGGAGACATCTTCCTCTTTTTTTTCCACCCCCAAAAAACATAGAAACATGCCAATTTCACAGGTGGTGCTGGAGATGAAGTTGAACAATTGTGAAATGTCCCTTTAACCCTAATTAATCCTTTACGTTGCTCTGTATAAGAGCGTCTGCTAAATAACAATTGTAAACTGTAAAACTGATAACGTGGTTCTATACTTAGCCTCTTCTCCTCCCTTCTCTTCCAGGACATCCCCACCTGGCCCCATTTAGTGTTTCCCCTTTCTACACGTGCTGACCAACCATGAGTATTATCCAAGACAAGCTAGGCAACGAGTTTCTGCGAGGCAATGGGGGCATGGACCCAAACTTTGCCCCGGGCATGCTCATGTTCAGCCACCTGCCGCCCGTCACCAGCTTCACCCGCCTGGCCTCGCAGTCGGTCATGGGGGGTGACCTGCCCCAGGAGATGATCATGAAGAAGGAGCGCGACTCGCCACCCAACGCCCACGGCTTCCTCCACGGCATGGGCATCAAGCAAGAGCGGATGAGCGAGCTGGACTACCGCATGCCCCTTTATAGCGGAGGTGGCGGGGGAGGAGGAGGGCTGGGTGGCAGCTGTGGCGGAGGGGGCGTGGGGAAGGGCAACGAGATGCTGGAGATGCAGTTTGGTGGAGGCCACCACCACAACCATCAGAACATGCTTCTGCACGACCTCAGCCTCGGCAATGTCCGAATGGGAGAGCCGGTGAGGGACCCATGTTTATTTCTAGAGTTTTAGTGGCTGAAAAGGGGCCTCACTCAATAGATATTTTCTGTAGCGTTATCATGTATGCTTTGGTATGTTTGTCTTTGGTACTGTACGCCCTCTGTGAAGATCAAAATTAGTTATCAGTATAGCACCTATCGCTCCTTTGAGAATATTCACACTGTGTGCATCACATCATAAGCATGTATCTGTCTACACGGCCAACCTCCTCCTCTGCTTTGTCCTCAGATGTCTGGAAGACCAGAGAAAGGGCCGAAAGAGACGTCGGGAAGGAGACGGAAGAGCAACAGTGATGGGGAGGGGAAAGCCAGAAGAAAACGTGGAGAACCCAAGGTAGAGCACATCTCTAGCATTTACATTAATATGCATTTTTAGAATCAAAGCTACCAAAAAGTCGCACGGCAGATCAGGTTTGCTGTGGTCAGGTCATGTTAACAGCAGTTTGTCCCCTCAAACAACATGTTTATACTTTGACGCAATTGCGGTTATTCTGACCTTTCAGAATTGATGTTATTCTGACCTTTCATTCTGTCCCGCGCCCCGCACAGGCCATGATGTTGGACGGCGAGGGGACCGGCCTCTCTCCCAACTCCAAACCGCACATCTGCGAGCACTGCAACGCTGCCTTCCGCAGCTCCTACCACCTCCGCAGACACGTGCTCATCCACACAGGTGAGAGGCTTTCAGTGCTTTCCGCATGGGAATTATTTTGGGGTGGCAGGAGTGTGCACTTTATTTATTTTTTTAGGTCATTCTATTGATCCTAAAGTGAAATCCTTTCGGTAAACAAGACACTGTTCCCGCAAAGTTTTTTATTGCTGATTCTTTCCAGAGATTGCTTTCAAGGTAATCTGGCTGAACTGTTATTTGGCTGAACTATCCCCTTTAGGTTTTCACTCTGTAACTTACCCTAGTGTGTTTGCTTCTTCTGCAGTGTTTATCCAAAAAGTTGAATTTAATGAACTGAGACTTGAATAAAGCCAACTTCTGCTTTCCCCCACTGATAGTCAATTAATGTGGAGAGTGGGTGATTGTATTTTTGATCGCACAGGTGAGAGGCCTTTCCGGTGCAGTCAGTGTAACATGAGCTTTATCCAGAAGTACCTGCTGCAGCGGCACGAAAAGATCCACAGTGGTGAGTCTTGACCCATGACAGCCAGCACTGTGGTCAATTCCATTTCAATTTAGTCAATACAGGAAGTAAATGGAAATTCAGAGACATTTGAAATTCAGTTTACTTCTTGAAAGGAAATTAACCCAACCCTCATGCCTGAATGCCATTTTCTTTGTATGCATGTACAGTACCAGCCAAAAGTTTAGACACCTACTCATTCAAGGGGTTTTCTTTATTTTTATATTTCCTACGTTGTAGAATAATAGTGAAGACATCACAACTATGACATATCACATATGGAATCATGTATTAACCAAAAAAGTGTTAAACAAATCAAAATATATTTTATATTTGAGATTCTTCAAAGTAACCACGCTTTGCCTTGATGACAGCTTTGCACACTCTTGGCATTCTCTCAGCTTCATAAGGAATGCTTTTCCAACTGTCTTAAAGGAGTTACCACATATGCTGAGCACTTGTTGGCTGCTTTTGCTTCACTCTGCGGTCCAACTCATTCCAAACCATCTCAATTAGGTTGAGGTTGGGTGATTGTGGAGGCCCGGTCATCTGATGCAGGACTTCATCACTCTCCTTGGTCAAATAGCCCTTACACAGCCTGGAGGTGTGTTTTGGGTCATTGTCCTGTTGAAAAACAAATGATTGTCCCACTAGGCACAAACCAGATTGGATGGCGTATAGCTGCAGAATGCTGTGGTAGCCATGCTGGTTAAGTGTGCCTTTTAATTCTAAATAAATCACTGACCGTGTCACCGGCAAAGCACCCCCACACCATCACACCACCTCCATGCTTCATGGTGGGAACCACACGTTAAAATCATCCGTTCACCTACTCAGCGTCTCACAAAGACACGGCGGTTGGAACCAAAAATCTCAAATTTAACTCATCAGACCAAAGAACAGATTTCCACCGGTCTAATGTCCATTGCCAATGTTTCTTGGCCCAATCAAGTCTCTTCTTCTTATTGGTGTCCTTTAATAGTGGTTTCTTTACAGCAATTTGACCATGAAGGCCTGATTCACACAGTCTCCTCTGAACAGTTGATGTTGAGATGTGTCTGTTACTTGAACTCTGTGAAGCATTTATTTGGACTGCAATCTGAGGCTGGTAACTCTAATGAACTTATCCTCTGCAGCAGAGGTAACTCTGGGTCTTTCTTTCCTGTGGCGGTCCTCGTGAGAGCCAGTTTCGTCATAGCGCTTGGTGGTTTTTGCGACTGCACCTGAAGAAACTTTCAAAGTTCCTGAAATTTTCCGGATTATCTGATCTTCATATCTTAAACTAATGGACTGTTTCTTTTTGCTTATTTGAGCTGTTCTTTCCATACTATGGACTTAGCCCTATTTGGTAAAAGACTATCTTCTGTATACCAACCCTACCATGTCACAACACAACTGATTGGCTCAAACGCGTTAAGAAGGAAAGAAATTCCACAAATTAACCTTTAACAAGGCATACCTGTTAATTGAAATGCATTCAAGGTGACAACCTCATGAAGCTGGTTGAGAGAATGCCAAGAGTGTGCAAAGCTGTAATCAAGGCAAGGTGGCTACTTTGAAGAATCTCAAAATATAAAATATATTTTGTTTTGTTTAACACCTTTTTGGTTACTACATAATTTCATATATGTTATTTCAGAGTTTTGATGTTTTCACTATTATTCTACAATGTAGAAAATGGTACAAATTTAGGAAAATCCCTTGAATGAGGAGGTGCGTCCAAACTTGACTGGTAGTGTGTCTGTATCTACATACACACACTCAGTGCATTTCAAAAGTATTCAGACCCCTTAACTTTTTCCTTATTTTGTTATGTTACAGCCTTATTCTAAAATTGATTAAATCGTTCCCCCCCCATCAATCTACACACAATTATCCCATAATGACAAATAATATTTCGCAAATGTATAAAAAATAAACAACTGAAATCGCATTTACGTTAGTATTCAGAGCCTTTACTCCTTACTTTGGCAGTGATTACATCTAGTCTTCTTGGGTATGTCGCTACAGGCTTGGCACACTTGTATTTGGAGAGTTTCTCCTGTTCTTGAGAGGATCGGCAGACAAGCTCTGTCAGCTTGGTTGGGGAATGTCGCAGCACAGCTATTTTCACGTCTCTCCAGAGATGTTGGATCAGGTTCTAGTCCAGACTCTGGCTGTGCCTCTCAAGGACATCGAGACTTGTTCCGAGGCCACTCTTGCGTTGTCTTGGCTGTGTGCTTACGGTCATTGTCTTGTTGGAAGCTGAACCTTCGCCCCATTCTGAGGTCCTGGAGCAGGTTATCATCAAACATCTCTCTCTGTACTTTGCTCCTTTCATCTTTCCCTTAATCATGACTAGTCTCCCAGTCCCTCCCCCTGTAAAAAAAAAAGCCCCACAGCATGATGCTGCCACCATCATGCTTCACCTTAGGGATGGTGCCTGGTTTCCATTAGATGTGAAACTTGGTATTCAGGTCAAAGAGTTAAATCTTGGTTTCATCAGACCAGAGAATCTTGTTCCTCATGGTCTGAGTCCTTTGGGTGCGTTTTGGCAAACTCCAAGCGGGCTGTGCCTTTTACTGAGGAGGGGCTTCTGTCATGTTGGTTTCAAACTTCCATTTAAGAATGATGGAGGCCACTCTGTTCTTGGAGACCTTCAATGCTGCAGAAATGTTTTGGTACCCTTCCCCCAGATCTGTGCCTTGACACAATCCTGTCTCGGAGCACTACGGACAATTCCTTCGACCTCATGGCTTGGTTTTTGCTCTGACATGCACTGTCAATTGTGGGACCTTTTATATAGACAGGTGTGCTTTTCCAAATCATGTCCAATTGAATTTAGCACATGTGGACTCCAAGGACACCACATCACCATAGTACCCTCCAAGCTCATCATTAAGCTTAAGGCCCTGGGTCTGTACCCTGCCTTGCAATTGGTACCTGGACTTTCTGACGGGCTGCCCCCAGGTGGTGAAGGTAGGATACATCGAGTCAAGACCGAGAGGAGGTGAGGGCACTCGGAGTGTGGTGTCAGGAAAACAACCTCTCACTCAACGTCAACAAAATAAAGGAGATGATCGTGGACTTCAGAAAACAGCAGAGGGAGCACCCCCCCATCCACATCGACGGGACAGTAGTGAAGGTGGAAAGCTTCAAGTTCCAAACAAACTGAAATGGTCCACCCACGCAGACCGTGTGGTGAAGAAGGCGCAACCGCGTAAACAGAGCCTCTTCAACCTCAGGAGGCTGAAGAAATTTGACTTGGCACCTAAAACCTCACAAACTTTTACAGATACACAACTGAGAGTATCCTATCGGGCTTTATCACCGCCTGGTAAGGCAACTGCACCGCCATCAACCGCAGGGCTCTCCAGAGGATTTTGCAAGTCTGCACAATGCATCACCGAGGGCAAACTACCTGCACTCCAGGACACCTACAGTAGCTAATGTCACAGGAAGGCCAAAAAGATCATCATGGACAACAACCACCGAGCCACTGCCTGTTCACCCTTCTACCATCCAGAAGGCGAGGTCAGTACAGGTGCATCAAAGCTGGGACCGACCGAGAAGCTGTTTTTCAGTCTTCCATCTCTAGGCCATCAGACTGTTAAACAGCCATCACTAACACAGAGAGGCTGCTGCCTACATAGACTCAATCATTGGCCACTTTAATAAATGGATCACTAGTCACTTTAAATAATGTCACTTTAATAATGTTTACATATCTTACATTACTCATCTATTATGTTTATACTCTATTTTATAGTATCTATTGCATCTTGCCTATGCCGCTCGGCCATCGCGCATCCATATATTTATATGTACATTTTCTTATACCATCCCTTTACAGTTGTGTGTGTGTGTATATATATATATATATGTATGTATATATGTATGTATGTATATATATATATATATATATATATATATATATATATATATATATATATATATATATATATATATATATATATATATATATGATAGTTGTTGTGGAATTGTTAGATTACTTGTTAGTTCCTACAGTGCAGTACTATCTATCAGCACAAGCATTCCGCTACACTCGCATTAACATCTGCTAATCAAGTTGTAGGACCATCTCAAGATGATCAAAGAAAACAGGATGCACCTGAGCTCAATTTTGATTCTCATAGCAAAGAATCTGAATACTTGTGTAAATAAGGTATTTCGTTTTTTAAATATATTTTTTTATACATTTGCCAAAACATATAACCCTGTTTTCACTTTGTCAGTATGGGGTATTGTGTGTAGATTGAGGGAAATGCATTTCATCCATTTTAGAATAAGGCTGTAACGTTACAAAATGTGGGAAGTCAAGGGGTCTGAATAGTTTCTGTGTGTGCACGCGCACAAAAGTTTAGACAACTACTCATTCAAGGGTTATATTTTATTTTTACTATTTTCTACATTGTAGAATACTAGTATCCAATACATGTAGTATCCAAAGAATATATATTTGAGATTCTTCAAAGTAGCCACCCTTTGCCTTGATGACAGCTTTGCACACTCTTGGCATTCTTTCAACCAGCTTCATGAGTTAGTCACCTTCAATGCATTTCAATTAATAAGTGTATCTTGTTAATTTGTGGAATTTCTTTCTTTCCTTAATGCTTTTGAGCCAGTCAGTTGTGTTGTGACAAGGTAGGGGTGGTATACAGAAGATAGCCCTATTTGGTAAAATACCAAGTCCATATTATGGCAAGAACAGCTCAAATAAGCAAAGAGAAACAACAATTTGGTTCTGTGTCAATGTTGTCCCATTCTTTTCTTAGGAGAGAAGCCCTTCAGCTGTGACCAGTGTAACATGTGCTTCATCCAGAAGTACCACATGGAGCGACACAAGAGGACCCACAGCGGAGAGAAGCCATACAGATGTGACACCTGCCAACAGGTCAGTCAGTCACAAGGGTAATAACTAGGTTTTACCCCCAAAGCAGAACAGATTTTTGATTGGCAACCGACCTGTGTTCAAATTAGTATTTCAAATACTTTCAAACACATTTCGATGTAAGTATTTTTTTTAAATGTATTTATTTAAGTATTTTCAAGTACAAATATGTAGCCTTTAACACTCACAACGGGTTGAAAATGGCAGATTTTGGTTACTGATAAGCTCCTAAAATGGAACACAGTAAGCTGTACATGACGTCAGAGTTCAGGGTCTCCGCCTTTTCAGCTCTGTATGGGATTCAACTAACAGCCTTTCTAAACTTGAGCACTACTCGCAACAAGAATATGCCCCCAACCCTCCCGCTAATTGGGCTCCTTTTGCAAATGTTTTGTCTGAGTGAGGGCAATGCTGTAAATCAATGTGTTCTGAGACGTTGACAATTATATTTTGATGTCATGAAAGCAAACAACACATCCGTGAGTCCAAATGCGCACTTCACATTTCCGCATTATAAAACTTGTCATTTGTATATCAACGTTTATGATCGCTTTGTTTGATGTACAGTTACGAGGATGACATGGCGTCATACCCTGGGTTCTTCTGAACAGAATGAGCCCATGTTGGTCATATTGTAAAGAGAATGATCATTTGAACAAGCACCCAAATGCACTCATGACCCTATTCTATGCGCAACAGAAATACGATGTGTCTCTGAAGTTCTTTGTGAAAGTCTAGCACTGTAAGATCATATTTTAGAACTTAGCTAGTAGCGATAGTCATTTGACATTTTTTGTGTTTGAGTACTCAAGTGACAAAAATAGCATTTTTTTTTTTTAAAGGGCCCACACTGGGGGGGGGGGGGGGGGATTATCTATATGCCAACAGTGCGCAACAATGTCTAATTTATTACCATTACAGATAACGAATCCTAATTGCTAAATTGCCTCACTCTTGAGTGTACAAAGCATTAGGAACACCTGGTCTTTCCATGACAGACTGACCAGGTGAAGCTATGATCCCTTATTGATGTAATTAAATTAATTAAATCCACTTCAATCAGTGTAGATGAAGGGGAGGAGACGTTAAATAAGGATTTTTCATCCTTGAGACAATTGAGACATGGATTGTTTATGTGTGCCATTCAGAGGGTGAATGGGCAAGACAAAATATTTGATTGCCTGTGAACGGGTATGGTAGTAGGTGCCAATCACACCGGTTTGAGAGTTTTAGGAACCACAACACTCCCGGTTTTTCACGCTCAACAGTTTCCTGTGTGTATCAAGAATGGTCCACCACCCAAAGAACATCCAGCCAACTTGACACAACTATGGGAAACATTGGAGTCAACATTGGCCAAAATCCCTGTGGAACGCTTTCGACACCTTGTAGTCATGCCCCAATGAATTGAGGTTAAAAGGGGGCGCAACTCAATAAAAAAGGTGTTCCTAATGTTTTGTACAGTCAAGAAAATGGGAAATAAAGTGCCATTTAAAATTCACTTATTGAAACCGTAATATCAACCGGTTACATTATGCAACACGATCTTCAAAAAGGTAGTAACCTCAGTGTCGCTTGCTTGTAGAAGCCAATGGCTGTGCAATGGCATAGTCTTGTTTTGTTAATTTAGTAGACAATACCCTCTTATTTCCCGAGCCCATATCGCAGTCAAGACCCATGTATTTTATAGTAAAAAAACATGATGTAATATAACAGAACAAAATAGAACGGAATAGTGCGAAGTGATGCGCATCTCGTGTCTGGAACAGTTATTCTCGAAGAGTGATTATTTGAAACTGGGCTCAATTTGGCGAGTTCAAAGACCACGTCTTTCTGGGTTACAAACAAATGTCTTTTCAATATACCGTTGTTCGATTTGGCCTTTTGGAATTTTCTAAATGGAATAACAATTACACTTTGAACTGGGGGGGATGACATATGCTTGAGTAGGCCTAGGGATAATGATTCTGATGAATATACGCTCTTTGTCAAACTAATGTTTTTGTTTAGGGGGTTATAGCTTAGGCTAACCAATTCTAAATGGTACTAGCAGTTCGCAAAGTAGGGTCCCCGCAGTCATAAACCCTGGCTTTTTGTACGATTTCTCTTCAAATGTGATTTTACATCTAATCTTAACCACATTGTTAAACTTATGCCTAACCTTAAATGAAGAGCAAAAATGTAATTTTAGTTTTGTATTTTTACAATATAGGCCATTTTGACTTTGTGGCTGTGGTAACTAGTGACAATTTCAATTATTCCAAAAATGCAGCTCATTGTTGGGACACACATTTCCTTACAAAATGGACTGGTTGATTGAAGAATGTGGCTACTTGGAGACACCAGTTAGACCTCTCACTCAAACCCTTGTCGTTTTTTTTTGCTGCACCTAACCCCAAGTCTCATGAATATTCTTACTATGTTACTGAATGTACCCAGTGTTATTTCAGATTTATTTAATTGACAAATACTGCAAAAAGTACAGTAAATGTAAAATGCACATGAAATCAAGTGTAATGTTTGGATTCAGTCTTGAAGTCAGGTCAGGTGAACTGTTGTGTATTTCCAAAGTGGTCCCTTTCATTTGCTACCATGATTATACATATGCTTCTCATATTTCTTCTGTTAGTGTTTCTATTCGCATATTTCATCCGGTAAAAACATTTCAAATTTGTCCCTGTCCATATACGGTAGGCCAATTCCCGTAACTGTAAAGGTTTAAGTACTAAATGCACTTGAACCAAGGTCTGCTTGGTCCTAGGTGTATTTGATATAATGTATTTGGAAGTAAGTATTTGAAAATAGTTTTGTCCATTTATAGGAATTTTCTTGAAAATACTATGTCAAATAGAAGTAGCTGATTTGGCCACATTATTTGAAAATACTTAAAAATACAAATTTTCTATGTATTTTAGTAACATACTTGAATATGCATTTATTTGAACCCAGGTCCGATTGAAAATAGTTATTGATGTCAGTTCTTGATGTTAGACTGTTTGCAGTTTATCTCAATCTAGAATGTGTTTGCTCAAAATATCATGCGTGTTCCACACTGTTGGATGCTTGCTACGTGCTCTGTCATCAGACGTTTCAAACCATAACGCTTGGTCAAGAGCACTTTGGGTGCATCTAACAGTGGGCCGATGCATTTTGCTGTCGTTGAGCCATTTGCTCAATCCAGTGACTAGAAAGTGTTCAAATACTCTGCATCTCCTCCCCCTGTTCCCCTGTAGTTTTTCTCGAGGACGGATCGGTTACTGAAGCACAAGCGGACCTGCGGAGAAGCCATAAAGAAGGGCCCGGACCCCAGCATGTTGGAGCTTGCCCACGGGGACATGGGCCAGGGCAACTACTCACTCACTCAGGGAAACGCTACCGCCACCTCTGCATGCAAGAGGGGCAAGTCCAAAAACGCAGGCGAGGGCGGTGATCGTAAGCGTAAGAAGGCTGCTGCCACCACCGCGTCGTCCGGGGGCCTGCAGGACTACGGCATGGAGTGTTCCGACCCCAGCCTGCAGGGCCGCACACCAAAGCTGGTGTTCAAGAAGGCTAAGAAGGGCCTCGTCCCCATGGAGGACGGGGGGCAGAAGCTGCTGTCTCAGAAGCAGGGCTCCATGGAGCTGGCGGGGGGCTCAGGGCTAGATGCCATGGTCCTCATCCAGGGCTCCTCCAGCGGAGGCGCAAAACGAGGCCCATCAGCCACAAGCAACAACTACGACGACGCCATGCAGTTTGTGAAGAAGCGGCGCTACCTCCAACACGTGGCCAACAACGACTACGCGGCACCCTCCCTCCACATGGGCCCGCCCCATGCCAGCAGCGTGATCCAAGGCTCGCTGGGACACCTCAACGAGCCCACCCTCACCATGCTGGACACCTCGCCCCTGGACCTCAAGCATCACGACAAGTCGGTCATCCCGGACGAAGTGCTCCAGAGCCTGCTGGACCACTACAGCCACAAGTCGGATGGCACGCACCACCACCACCACGATGTGACCTTTGACCTCTCGGACCACAGTGGTCCGCACCACGTGACACTGCAGCCGGCGGCCCCTGTCACCCCAGAGCTAGACGGCGACTCGCCCAACGGCGGCGACAAGCAGGTGGTCATGAGTGAGTACTCCAAGTTTCTTCTGCAGGCCCTGGAGCGCACCAGCCACAGCGGGCCCTTCCCCACGTTGGGACCCAGCGGGCCCTTCCCTTTGCTCTCCAGCCCTACGGGGCCCCTCTTCTCCGATAAACATGTCTACACTACGTCTCCGCTGGAGTGCGGCTACCCGCCCGCCGACTCCTCGCCACTGCCCATCCCCTCCATCTCTTCTTCTTCCTCCTCCTTGTCTTCCTCTAAGTCACACTACAGCATGGTGGTGGGCTCCCCCTCCCAGCCAGCCTTCCACCTCAGCGGCCTGGAGGCGGCTGGCCACCAGCAGCTCATCCCCTCTCAGGAGCTCACCGAGCAGCTGGAGAAGCAGCACCACTCCCCCACGTTCCAGCTCACGCCCCAGGAGCTGACGGCCGCCGGTGGAGCCCCCAAGGAGCAGGGGGCCAAGGGCAACGGGGGAAACGGCAGCTACTCCGACCTGGACACGCCCAAGGAAATGGACCTGCGGGCCACCTACCAGATCGAGAACTTCGCCCAGGCCTTCGGTTCCCAATTTAAGTCGGGCCGCCGCACCCCGCTGGGCTACAGCACTGGGGCCGAGGTCGACCACAGAATACGAACTCCCGTGTCAGAATTCTCAGGGTATACCAGTTTGTTAGCTGACGTCAGCGAGCCAGTAAGTACAGGATCGAAAACCCCAACAAGCCAAAGTTTCAGGTAAGGGTTAAAACGAGGTGAACCTAGTTGCGGGTCTTGTGTTTTTCTTTGTGTCCCTATACCCCTCTACATTTTGTTCTTGTAGCGAGGTCAATTTTTTTTTTTAACACTGCCATTAAATGTTGATAATGAGAACTCTACCAGGGGAAGGTCTTCAAGGCCTCAAATGCAATTTTTTATATTCCTTTAAAAAAAATCTGTATTTTGTCTTTATTTTGTTAGCGTAGTTGGTATGATTTGAACGTAAACGTAGATTTTAATGTAATTTAAAATGAAAAATTAGGGGTTAGCTAAGCTTGATGATTTTTCTTTGAACTCTTGTTTTACCAATCATCATACAGTTGTAAAGTAATAATGAATGATGTTAATAATTTCAATAATAATACGTTTGTGGCAGGGAAAGGCCCAGAATTCAAATGGCAAAAAAAGTTATATATTGTCTGTTACTAGAATCGTATTACTCAGGTATTAAGGCAAAATTGTGTAATAAGGAGAACTTTGTATTATGAGATGCAATTCGCACACTTTTTTAAGTGTACTTTGAAACTACAAAGCTTTGTTACTATTTATCCCTCGAGGAGCGGGGGAACAAAAAGACAAACAAATTCAGCGGATCTTCCTGTTCAGTTTTCTTCGCCATTGAACAACCCTTTCCTCTACGTGTAGCTGTGTAGAGATTACGGTACTTCTGTGTCAATGTGAAAATGACCGTTCCCATTTCCCTCCGTAAAGGGCCACATGTAAATCACACGCTAACACGGATATTTATACACTCAAGAACTCATAGTGCACACAGTCCAGGCTCAACGGAAAGAGGTTTCAGTCCGCAAACCTTTTTTGTTTTATATACAGTGTCAAGTGATATTTGTCTAGCCATGCACGTTTTGGATGGCCCCTTCAGTGGCCCATGACAAGGAAATGTGCTGGCCCCGTTGGCGACGTTTCAACAGCTGTTGTCGCTCATTTCTTACTGGGTTCCACTCCACTCCTGGCTGTTAACGTTCTTTTTTTTGTCAGTGGAAATCAAACAAGCACTTTGAAAAACAAAATTGTGATTGAAAACTGAAAACATCCCAACTCAATTAAGGATGTGCAAAACCAAGTGATTATTTTTTTTTAATTAGTAGAGGAGAGAACTGTGAACGGGGGTGGGTGGGATAGGGTGGTTTGTTGTTCTGTAGGGAGGGTTAGACTGGGGTTGAATAGATGTGTTTTTTTGACGGTTTGGTCAAGGGGAAGGGTTGTACAAATGATTTCCCATTACTGTATGTAACCCAATGTTCTGAGAGACCTCTGTATTGATACCGAACAAAAATATAAACAACATGCAACAATTTCGAAGATTTGACTGAGTTACAGTTCATATAAGGAAATAAGTCAATTGAAATGTATTCATTAGGCCCTAATCTATGGATTTCACATGACTGGGCAGGGGTACAGTTATGGGTGGGCATAGGCCCACCTACTGGGGAGCCAGGCCCAGCCAATCAGAATGAGTTTTTCCCCACAGAAGGGCTTTATTATTTTGGGTTCCCGAGTGGCGCAGTGGTGTAAGACACTGCATCTCAGTGCAAGAGGTGTCACTGCAGTACCTGGTGATTGGGAGTCTCATAGGGTGGCGCATAATTGGCCCAGCGTCACCCAGAGTAGGCAGTCATTGTAAATAAAAATTTGTTCTTAACTGACTTGCCTGGTTAAAGGTTAAATACATAAAAAAAATATATTACATTAAATACCAAAATACTGCTCAGCACAAATTAAAGAATTAAGCTTTTTGTGCGTATGGAACATTTCTGGGATTTATTATTTCAGGTCAGGAAACGTGGGACCAACACGTTGCGTTTTATATTTTTGTTCGGTGTAAGTTGTTTCGAGAGGGGGCAGATAATATGCTGCAACACTTATTTCTTTTTTCTTTTGTATGCCCACTGATGTACTAAGACTCTACTGGATGCAAAAATCAAACTATTTTCCCTTTATTTATTTGTTTTTATTTTTGCAGGACATTTTTGAAGTGCAAGTATTCACTGTACATCAATCTGTCTGTACCCTATGAAATCAGGCCTGATACATAAAAATTACCTCACACATACAGGCTCAATGTTATGGTGTTGTGTGTATATATATATCTCCCACAAAAAGGCAGTCCTTCAAACTTTGCAAGAATAAACAATGGCCTTCTTTGTCTTCCGCAGCTCAAGCCATTCTCTCCCGGCAGTCAGGGTTGATATTTAGTTAATTTCCTGTGTGCCCCCTCCCCACCCCCACCACAGCTGATAGACTTTAAAGCTGCTCAGATCACAGGGAACAAAAGAATGACTGACTGGCCACTTCACTCCAAAACACACACTATGCTTTTAAAGAAAGATGGAGAGACGGATGAGAAATTAAAAGATAGGTTTGACTTAAGTGGTGTCCAAAATTGACAACCTTGATAAAGATTAATAAAAGTGACTGTAAAATACTGAGCTAATATTGTATTCTCAAACAAATGGGGAAAATATATTAGATTATGCTTCAGTGCCATTATCCTCTGAAGGTGAGGTATTGAAAACAGGGGCATCGATAATTTTGACCCCCACCTTCGTTCTGAGCAATTGTATAAAATAATGTATTTTCCCCAGCATGCAATATAGCTCAGTATTGGAATTATTTTATACAGCAATTTTTGCTCATTTGTCAAGTGTGTTTTTCAGAGATCAATGTACCTCATATCACTGAAGCGTCAGAAAACAGGGACACTTTTCATGTATGTAGTGGAAATACTTGTAGTATAGGTTCAACATTTGTATAATCATGTAACAATGCCTGTGTTTACAATTATAGAAGAGCAATTGACTCGTTGAATTGCAAAATGTATTTGTTTTGTCTAAAGCCTTCACGCCAAGCAGTGTTGCATTCTAGATGCCTCATAGAAACTTTAATTTCTCATGTTATATCCCTTATTTTTGTTACTCGCCATAAATGTGTTGATATGATCTCTAGAAGGATATTGTTTACAAAAATGTACAAAAACACTAAAAATGTATGTTAATTTTTTGTTTTTGTTTCTACCGATATGCATGATATGTTTTTATGGCTTTTTTCTGATCGTCACCACAACACCAAATTTTGTAGCAGATGCCTCCCCATCCCTGTCTTATTTGTTCAAGACCCTTGTGATATGATTTCCAGGGCTGTACCTGTTATTGAATCTATAAAATGATTAGAGAAGCCAATAAAAACATTTTTGGTAATAAAACAAAATGCCTGTGCAGACTGGACTTGATTGTGAGAGTGAAGTCCTCAACACGTCAACAATTCTTTTTTGTAAGGGTTTGAACCACAGTAAAGACAGGCAAGAGCTCACATTTCGATTTTTGGATTGACTCACAATTATATTTTGGATTTGAATTACAGGGGGGGCTACGGGAGCAAAATAATGGAAATCTCGAAGTTAGTGTAATTTGAACCATGTTATGTTCTATTGTAATTCTTTAAAATCTTCCTGATATGATTATTCTTTAAAATCATATTTTAAAATGCTCTTATCAATGCTCTCAATTCAAAGCGGACCCTAACACCGGTACTGACTGCTAAGTGACCTGGCATAGGGAGGATCTCAATTGCATATCCTCTTCCGCTCTCCTCTCCTCCTTCTCAAAACCCTTTAGAGATACATCTGGCTTTCTCATCCAATGGGTTTTGAGAGAGGCGAGGAGGCGAGGAGTATGCTAATGAGATTCTCCCATAGTCTTTCTCGACCACACTCGGTCATTCATTTAGTTACCATTTTGTTCCTCAACACACAACCGTGTGTACCCAACCTTTAGTTGGTCAAGGTAGCCTAGCGGTTAAGTGTTGCACAAGTAACCGAAAGGTTGCTGGTTTGAATCCCTGAGGAAACTAGGTGAAAAATCTGTGCCCTTGAGCAAGGCACTTAACATCTGCTAGATGACAATACATTTTTTTCCCATGTCTTATGTTTTGGTAATAATTTACATTAAGGTGCCCTTTAAAGGTGTAAATGGTTAATAAGTAGTTAGAAAGTTAAATATCAATTAATATGAATTAGGACTTAATGTCAAACTACTTATAAACTATCTAATGTAAACCCTTTACAATCCCCATTACAGGGCACACATTTTTCCCCTCTGTAAGAAATCATCTTTATCCTAAAGCTTCATGTTCAGATATTCCATGTTCTTTTTCGTACCAGTTTTTGCGTATGTTCTCAGCTTGACAGTTACTGCAACCATGTATCCCACTGATGTGTTCGTTTGCTGTCCTGATTCATTTTTTTACATTTTATTTCACCTTTATTTAACCAGGTAGGCCAGTTGAGAACACGTTCTCATTTACAACTCTGACCTGGCCAAGATAAAGCATAGCAGTGCGACGAAAACAACACAGTTACACATAAACAAACGTACAGTCAATAAGAAAAGAAAAATAGAAAAATCTATGTACACTGTCTGCAAATGTAGGGAGGTAGGCAATAAATAGGCCCAAGAGGTGAAAATAATTACAATATAGCATTAATACTGGAGTGATGTGCAAGTAGAGATACTGGGGTGCAAAAGAGCAAGAGGGTAAGTAATAATATGGGGATGAGGTAGTTGGTTGTGCCATTTACAGATTGGCTGTGTACAGTGATCGGTAAGCTGCTTAGACAGCTGATGTTGTTAAAGGCCTAACAAAGTTGAATACAGTATAATTTACCTATTTTTGTAGTGATTTTCACTAGTCTTTATCTTATCCCACCTTTGGTTTTGCTTTAAGAGGGGTGTACGAGAAAATGGCATTCCCTTTAACCAATTGCAAAAGCCACCTGAACTATCTGATAAGATGGCACCAGGAACAGTCCAAAAGGCAAAAATTCTAGACTTCACAGCTTAAAATTATAACACACAACCCACATGGTGTAAAGAGAGTGGGGAGAACCTTGGTTTGGCTCTAGGCATAAGCGAAAATAAGCGACTGCTTATGGCCATGTAGGGGTTCCTGACCATTTAAAAATGAATAATTGTGTGTGTAATTATTTATATATGCAACGATTTTTACTGAGTTGTGATTCATATAAGGAAGTCGGTCAACTAAAATGAATTTGTCCGTAATCTATGGATTTCACATGACTGGGCAGGGTCTCACTGATGGGTGGAGACATTGGGAGCCAGGCAAAGCCAATCGGAATGAGTTTTTCCCCACAAAAGGGCTTTATTACTGACCAAAATACTCCTGTTTCATCAGCTCTCCGGGTGGCTGGTCTCAGATGATCCTGCAGGTGAAGAAACCGGATGGAATGGTTACACGTGGTCTGCAGTTGAGGCTGGTTGAACATACTGCCGAATTCTCTAAAACGATGTTGGAGGTGGCTTATGGTAGAGAAGTTAACATTAATTCTCTGACAACAGTTCTGTTGGACATTCCTGCAGTCAGTATGCCAATTGCACACTCCCTCAACTTGAGAAATGTGGCATTGTGTTACAAAACTGCACATTTTAGAGTTGTCTTTTATTTTCTCTAGCACAAGGTGCACCTGTGTAATGATCATGCTGTTTAATCAGCTTCTTGATATGTCACATGTCAGGTGGATGGATTATCTTGGGAAAGGAGAAATGCCTTTTAACAGGTATGGAAAGAAATTTGTGCACAAAATTTGAGAGAAATAAGCTGGACAATATCTGGGGTCTTTTATTTCAGCTCATGGGACCAACACTTTACATGAATCATTTATATACACTGCTCAAAAAAATAAAGGGAACACTTAAACAACACAATGTAGCTCCAAGTCAATCACACTTCTGTGAAATCAAACTGTCCACTTAGGAAGCAACACTGATTGACAATAAATTTCACATGCTGATGTGCAAATGGAATAGACAAAAGGTGGAAATTATAGGCAATTAGCAAGACACCCCCCAAAACAGGAGTGATTCTGCAGGTGGTGACCACAGACCACTTCTCAGTTCCTATGCTTCCTGGCTGATGTTTTGGTCACTTTTGAATGCCGGCGGTGCTCTCACTCTAGTGGTAGCATGAGACGGAGTCTACAACCCACACAAGTGGCTCCACGTCTCCTGATGTACTGGACTGTCTCCTGGTAGCGCCTGCATGCTCTGGACACTACGCTGACAGACACAGCAAACCTTTTTGCCACAGTTCGCATTGATGTGCCATCCTGGATGAACTGCACTACCTGAGCCACTTGTGTGGGTTGTAGACTCCGTCTCATGCTGCCAGTTTGCGCTGTTCTGTGAAGGGAGTAGTACACAGCGAGAAGTTTCTTGGCAATTTCTTGCATGGAATAGCCTTCATTTCTCAGAACAAGAATAGACTGATATGTTTCAGAAGAGAGTATTCAGACACCTTGACATACCTATATTTGGGGAGTTTCTCCCATTCTGGGCCACTCAAGGACATTCAGAGACTTGTCCGAAGCCACTCCTTTGTTGTCTTGGCTTAGGGTGGTTGTCATGTTGGAAGGTGAACCTTTGCCCCAGTCTGAGGTCCTGAGTGCTCTGGAGCAGGTTTTTATCAAGGATCTCTCTGTACTTTGCTCCACTCCTTAAACTTGATTCTGACTAGTCTCCCAGTCACTCCCGCTGAAAAACTTCCCCACAGCATGATGCTTCCACCACCATGCTTCACTGTAGGGATGGTGCCAGGTTTCCTCCAGACATGACGCTTGTCATTCAGGCCAAACAGTTAAATCTTTGTTTCATCAGACCAGAGAATCTTGTTTCTCATGGTCTGAGAGGCCTTTAGGTGCCTTTTGCCAATATCCCAAGCAGGCTGTCGTGTGTGTGCGTATGCTCACTCACTCACTCACTCACTCACTCAGAGAGAGAGAGCATTCTGACAGTATTCAGACCCCATTGATTGAGGGGGAAAACGATTTAAACATTTTATAGTAAGGCTATAAAGTAACAAGTGAAGGGGTCTGAATACTTTCCAAATGGTGTAGAGCAGGGGTGTCAAACTCATTCCACGGAGGGCCTAGTGTCTGCGGGTTTTTGGTTTTTCCTTTCAATAAAGCCCTAGACAACCAGGTGTGGGGAGTTCCTAACTAATTAGTGACGTTAATTCATCAATCAAGTATAAGGGAGGAGCGAAAACCCGCAGACACTCGGCCCTCCGTGGAATGAGTTTGACACCTGTGGTGTAGAGAGAGAGAGATTTCGATATAGTAGGAAGTCAGTCGGTGTCTCAACTTACTGTTGAGAATTAGAATAATAGAATACACAAGGTGTAATTTCGAAATTTGGTTGTGCTTCAGAATAATTGGAATCTATGCTTCAAGATTGTTTTGATCACATGGACTGGAAAATGTTCCGTGTTGCCTCTGAGAAGAGTATCAACTGACTCTATGACTGGGTTCATCAAGAAGTGCATAGAGGATGTTGTTCCCATTGTGACGTTTAGAATTGACCCAAACCAAAAAAACGTGGATAGATGGCATCATTCGTGCAAAACGGAATGTGCAAACCGCTGCATTTAACCACTGCAAGGTAACTGGGAACATGGATGTGTACTAGCAGACCACCTATGTCCTCCATATCAGAGGCAAAACGGCAGTACAGGGACAAAGTGGAGTCGCAATTCAACGGCTCAGACACAACGTATGTGGCAGGGACTTCAGACAGTCACGGATTATAAAGGGAAACCCCTTCTTTGCCTGCTTCATATTCAATCTCTCCATGTCCTAGTCTGTTGTCCCCACTTGTTCCTGTACCCAAGAAAGCAAAGGTAACTGAACTAAATGACTATTGCATCGTAGCACTCACTTCTGTCATCTAATTTAGGATCATATCACCTTAACCGACACCCTAGACCCACTACAATTTGCATACTGCCCCAACAGAACCCCACCCTGTGCAACTGCATCCTGGACTTCCGGACGGGCCGACTCCAGGTTGTGAAGGTAGGAAGCAACACTTCCGCCACTCAGGCCCCAGTGTTGAGGATCACACAGGGGTGTGTGCTCAGCCCCCTCCTGTACTCCCTGTTCCCCCATGACTTTGGGGCCACACACTTCTTCAACTCAGTCGTCAAGTTTGCTGCCGACACAACAGTGGTAGGCCTGATTACCAACAACGACGACAGGGTGGTGCCAGGAAAATAACCTCTCTTTGAGCGTCAACAAAACAAAGGAGCTGATCGTGGACTACAGAAGACAGCAGAGAGAGCACGCCTCCATCCAAATAGACGGGCCGCAAGGGACAGGGTCAGAAGATCCCTACCCTCACAAACTTCTACAGATACACCATCGATCATTCTGTCAGGCTGGCACTCTGTCTGCCCTCCAGGACATCTACATTACCCAGTGTCACAGGAAGGCTACAAACATCATCAAGGACCTCAGCAACCTGAGCCACGGATTGCTCACTGTGTCTTACGACCGAAAAGAGCTTCTAGATATCAGGACAGCGATTACTCACCCTGTACTGGAGGATTACGTTTTCTTTACGAGTCGGATGGGAAGGATTTACTTCAGACGCCCGACAAGGCTCTCATCCCCGTCATTTGCAAGAGAAGGAGATGGAGATATCGGGGATGAAGGTCTGGGTTCCTTGTAAGGATCCGACGACGAGTGGCTAATCTGCCTTTACCATCGGTCCTATTAGCCAATGTACAATCATTGGATAATAAATTAGACGAGCTACGAGCACATCAAATCGTATGTTTCACCGAGTCGTGGCTGAATGACGACATGAATAACATATACCTGAAGGGTTTTAAGCTTTTTTCGGCAGCATAGAACAGCGACCTCTGGTAAGACAAGGGGTGACTGCCTATGTATATTTGTAAACAACAGCTGGTGCACGAAATCTAGGGAAGTCTCGAGGTTTTGCCTGCCTTAGCATATCTCATGATAAGCTATAGACCACACTATTTACCAAGAGTTTTCATCTATATTTTTCGTAGCTGTCCATTTACCACCACAAACTGATGCTGGCACTAAGACCGCACTCAATGAGCTGTATATGGCCGTAAGCAAACACGAATACGCTCATCTAGAGGCGGCGCTCCTAGTGCCCGGGGACTGGAAACATGGAAACTTAAATCCGTTTGACATAATTTCTACCAGCATGTTAGATGTGCAACCAGAGGGCAAAAAAACTCTAGACCACCTTTACTCCACACACAGAAACATGTACAAAGCTCTCCCTCGCCCTCCTTTTGGCAAATCTGACCATAATTATATCCTCCTGATTCCTACTTACAAGCAGATGAAGCAGATGCTAAGACTGTTTTGCTAGCACAGACTGGAATATGTTACAGGATTCTTTCCGATGGCATTGAGGAGTTCACCACATCAGTCACTGGCTTCATCTATAAGTGCATCGATGACGTCGTTCCCAGAGTAACCTTACGTACATACCCCAACCAGAAACCATGGAGTACAGGCAACATCCGCACTGAGCTAAATGGTAGAGCTGCCACTTTCAAGGAGCGGGACTCTAACCCAGAAGCTTATAAGAAATCCCGCTATGTCTGCCAACTAACCATCAAACAGGCAAAGCGTCAATACAGGACTAAGATTGAATCGTACTACACCGCCTCCGACAGTCGTTAGATGTGGCAGGGCTTGAAAATTATTACAGACTACAAAGGGAAGCACAGCCACGAGCTGCCCAGTGACACAAGCCTACCAGACAAACTACATTACTTCTATGCTCGCTTCGGGGCAAGTACCACTGAAACATGCATGAGAGCATCAGTTGGTCCGGAAGACTGTGTGATTACGTTCTCCGTAGCCGATGTGACCAAGACCTTTAAACAGGTCAACTTTAACAAGGCCGCAGGGCCAGACATATTACCAGGACGTTCACTCCTGGCATGCACAAACCAACTGGCAAGTGTCCTCACTGACATGTTCAACCTCTCCCTGTCTGAGTCTGTGATACCAACATGTTTCAAGCAGACTACCATAGTCCATATGCCCAAGAACATTAATTTGTGAAATTTATTCCCTTCTTAACAAGGTACAGCTGTTAATTGAAATGCATTCCAGGTGACTACCTCATGAAGCTGGTTGAGAGAATGCCAAGAGTGTGCAAAGCTGTCATCAAGGCAAAGGGTGGCTACTTTGAAGAATCTCAATATACAATATATTTAGATTTGTTTTACACTTTTGTGTTATTTCATAGTTTTGATGTCTTCAATATTATTCTACAATGTAGAAAATAGTAAAAAATAAAGAAAAACCCTGGAATGAGTAGGTGTCCAAACTTGACTGGTACTGTAATATAATTTAAAAGTATGCATGAAGGTGTCTGTAATAGAGTAATCGTGTCAAAAACAAATATAGACATTAGTAAATGCATTTCTATAGCTTCTACATTTTTTTTAACAAAGATGTTAGAGTGCCAAGATGGCGGCGCGGTGGCTTCAAAGCAGCGCACCAGGGGTGTCAAACTCATTCCATGGAGGGCCTAGTGTATGCAGGTTTGAGTTTTTTCCTTTCAATTAAGACCTAGACGACCTGGTGATGGTAGTTCTTTACTAATTAGTGATTTAATTAATCGATCAAGTACAAGGGAGGAGCGAAAATTTGCAGACACTCTGCCCTCCATGGAATGAGTTTGACACGTGTTCTAGTGTGTGTGTGTGTCTATATATATATATATATATATATATATATATATATATATATATATCAGTGTGTAACGGCAGCCTTCCTCCTCTTCGTCTGAAGAGGAGGTGTAGCAGGGATCGGACCAAGACGCAGCGGAGCTCGTGTTCAACATGATTTTAATAAACAAGACAAAACTGTGAACACTTACAAAATAACAAACGTGGCTTACCAATACAGCCCTATCTGGTGCAGAGAAAACACAGAGACAGGAAACAACCACCCACACCCCCAACACAAAACATGCCACCTATATATGATTCTCAATCAGGGACAACGATTGACAGCTGCCTCTGATTGAGAACCATATTAGGCCGAACACAGAAACAGACAAACTAGACACACAACATAGAATGCCCACCCAGCTCACGTCCTGACCAACACTAAATCAAGCACAACACACAAGAACTATGGTCAAAACGTGACACAGTGCTTTCGGAAATTATTCAGACCCCTTGACTTTTAACACATTTTGTTACGTTACAGCCTTATTTTGAAATGGATGAAATAAATGTTTTCTACACACAATACCCGTTTAATGACGAAGAGAAAACAGGTTTTTAGAAATTTTTGCAATTAAAAAAAAAATAACATGAGACTCAAAATTCAGCTAGGTGCGTCCTGTTTCCATTGATCATCCTTGATATTTTTCTACAACTTGATTGGAGTCCACCTGTGGTAAATTAAATTTATTGGACATGATTTGGAAAGGCACGCACATGTCTATATCCCAAAAATATGTATACCCCCCCAAAATATATACCCAAATCAAAAACAAACATCCCGCTTGGAGTTTGCCAGAAGGCACCTAAAGGACTCTCAAGACCTTGAGAAACAAGATTCTCTGGTCTGATGAAACCAAGATGGAACTCTTTGGCCTGAATGCCAAGCGTCACATCTGGAGAAACCTGGCACCATCACTCCGGTGTGGGGATGTTTTTCAGTGGAAGGGACTGGAAGACTAGTCAGGAGGCAAAGATGAACGTTGCAAAATACAGAGAGATCCTTGATGAAAACTTTTTTTCCAGAAGACTCAGGACCTCAGACTCGGGCAAAGGTTCCCCTTCCAATAGGACAACGACCTTAAGCACATAGCCAAGACAACACGGGAGTGGCTTTGGGACAGGTCTCTGAATGTCCTTGAGTGGCCCAGCCAGAGCCCGGGCGAGGCTGTAATCGCTGCCAAAGGTGCTTCAACAAAGTACTGAATAAAGGGTCTGAATACTTACAGTGGGGCAAAAAAGTATTTAGTCAGCCACCAATTGTGCAAGTTCTCCCACTTAAAAATGAGAGAGGCCTATAATTTTCATCATAGCTACACTTCAACTATGACAGACAAAATGAGAAAAAAAATCCAGAAAATCACATTGTAGGATTTTTAATGAATGTATTTGCAAATTATGGTGGAAAATAAGTATTTGGTCACATACAAACAAGCAAGATTTCTGGCTCTCACAGACCTGTAACTTCTTCTTTAAGAGGCTCCTCTGTCCTCCACTCGTTACCTGTATTAATGGAACCTGTTTGAACTTGTTATCAGTATAAAAGACACCTGTCCACAACCTCAAACAGTCACACTCCAAACTCCACTATGGCCAAGACCAAAGAGCTGTCAAAGGACACCAGAAACAAAATTGTAGACATGCACCAGTCTGGGAAGACTGAATCTGCAATAGGTAAGCAGCTTGGTTTGAAGAAATCAACTGTGGGAGCAATTATTAGGAAATGGAAGACATACAAGACCACTGATAATCTCCCTCGATCTGGGGCTCCACACAAGATCTCACCCCGTGGGGTCAAAATGATCACAAGAACGGTGAGCAAAAATCCCAGAACCACACGGGAGGACCTAGTGAATGACCTGCAGAGAGCTGGGACCAAAGACTCAAATCCTGCAGTGCCAGACGTGTCCCCCTGCTTAAGCCAGTACATGTCCAGGCCCGTCTGAAGTTTGCTAGAGAGCATTTGGATGATCCAGAAGAAGATTGGGAGAATGTCTTATGGTCAGATGAAACCAAAATAGAACTTTTTGGTAAAAACTCAACTCGTCGTGTTTGGAGGACAAAGAATGCTGAGTTGCATCCAAAGAACACCATACCTACTGTGAAGCATGGGGGTGGAAACATCATGCTTTGGGGCTGTTTTTCTGCAAAGGGACCAGGACGACTGATCCGTGTAAAGGAAAGAATGAATGGGGCCATGTATAGTGAGATTTTGAGTGAAAACCTCCTTCCATCAGCAAGGGCATTGAAGATGAAACGTGGCTGGGTCTTTCAGCATGACAATGATCCCAAACACACCGCCCGGGCAACGAAGGAGGGGCTTCGTAAGAAGCATTTCAAGGTCCTGGAGTGGCCTAGCCAGTCTCCAGATCTCAACCCCATTGAAAATCTTTGGAGGGAGTTGAAAGTCCGTGTTGCCCAGCAACAGCCCCAAAACATCACTGCTCTAGAGGAGATCTGCATGGAGGAATGGGCCAAAATACCAGCAACAGTGTGTGAAAACCTTTTGAAGACTTACAGAAAACGTTTGACCTCTGTCATTGCCAACAAAGGGTATATAACAAAGTATTGAGATAAACTTTTGTTATTGACCAAATACTTATTTTCCACCATAATTTGCAAATAAATTCATTGAAAATCCTACAATGTGATTTTCTGGATTTTATTTTCTCATTTTGTCTGTCATAGTTGAAGTGTACCTATGATGAAAATTACAGGCCTCTCTCATCTTTTTAAGTGGGAGAACTTGCACAATTGGTGGCTGACTAAATACCTTTTTGCCCCACTGTATGTAAATGTGATATTTCAGATAGATTTTTTAATAGATTTTTTTATTTATTGTGCAAACGCGTTATTGCTTTGTCATTATGGAGTATTGTGTGTAGATTGATGAGGATAAATCATTTAATCTATTTTAAAATAAGGCTGTAACGTAACTAAATGTGGAAAAAGTCAAGGGGTCTGAATACTTTCTGAATGTACTGTAAATCATTGGTACAGTGCTCCTTTGCTAGACAAGTATAGCCCTATAATTTATAGGGGTTCACCACAGAGCCTTGAAAATGTGGATGGTCTGAAATCTTCATTGGTCATTAACAAGGAAGCCAATCTTATATCAGGGTGATTACATCAATCATTTATAGAAATTAGATCCATTCCATTTAGCCCCACATGAATAAAAAATGTATTAATAGAACTGAACTTGAATGAACCCAAACCATGTATTGATAGAATTTGCATGTAATCGTCAAACATTGATCATGCATATGATAATTAGGGTCAGATCCACTGAATTGGGGTCAAACTAAATGAATTGGTGCAATTCGATTGATCATATTGATAAACTAATTTTTGTGCATGTGATGGAGAAACGTTTCATGTTACAAGGCTGGTGAAGCAGAAACCCGGATTGCCAAATTCCAAATTCCCTATCATAAATCATCCCAAATAAGGTTGATATGTTTGTTTACTTTTTTGGAATTTGGAATGATCAGAACACTCAGATTTTATATGGAAATTCCCTTCTACGATAGCTGCACACTACTGAATATTATGTCGAAAATGTCAACATCGAGTGAAGGACAATTCCACGATAAACGAATGCCGCTGAGACTTTACCTTTTCACTTTAAAATGTATGTCCAGCAAAAACCCTTGGTCTGCAAAGTTCAACAACCCATACCCCAATATGCAGGATGTCTACTTTTAACAATTGTCAGTGACTATTTTATAAAGACACACTTACTTGAGGAACAGTGCATATGCAAAGTTTGATAACAGAATGACGGTAAAATCTCCCTCAGTTTTTGATGAGACCACATTTTCCAAAAACTTTATTAAAGGCCCAATGCAGCCATTTTTATCTCAATATCAAATAATTTCTGGGTAACAATTAAGTTACCTTATTGTGATTGTTTTCAATTAAAATGGTCAAAATAAACAAAAATAGCCTCTTAGCAAAGAGCAGTTTCTCAAGCAATAATTTTTCTTACACGAAAAGGGCATTGGCATCATTTTCACAGTATTATTCCAACCTCATAGTATGGAAATATCACTGGACAGTTTATTTAGTACAACCTTCTAATAAACCATGTCTGACCCCACTTTGCCTCCAAAACAGCTCCCGAGTGGTGCAGCGGTCTAAGGCACTGCATCTCAGTGCAAGAGGCGTCACTACAGTCCCTGATTTGTATCCAGGCTGTATCACATCCGGCTGTGAATGGGAGTCCCATAGGGCGGCGCACAAATGGCCCAGCATCATCCAGGTTTGGCCGGGGTAGGCAGTCATTGTAAATAATAATTTTTTTGAATTTGGCAGTAAGTTCAACCGGCCTCACAAACGCAGACCACGTGTAGCCACGCCAGCCCAGGACCTCATCATCCGGCTTCTTCACCTGCGGGATCGTCTGAGACCAGTCACCCAGACAGCTGATGAAACTGTGGGTTTGCACAACCGAAGAATTTCTGCACAAACTGTCAGAAACGTCTCAGGGAAGCTCATCTGCGTGTTCCTCGTCCTCACCAGGTTTCACGGCCGTCAAAAGGAAGAGACCAAGGGGCAGCGTGGTATGCGTACATTCTTCTTTATTCTAAGAATGAACACTGAACAAAACTAACAAAATAACAAAATGAACTGTGAAGCTATACAAATGAGCGCTGAACAGGCAACTACACATAGACAAGAACCCACGAACACAAAAGGGAAAATGGCTACCTAAATATGATCCCCAATCAGAGACAACGATAAACAATGCCTCTGATTGGGAACCATATCAGGCCACCATAAACCTACACATCACCTAGACCTACATACCCTAGACTTACAAAAACCCTAGACAATACACAACTAGCATACCCACCCTAGTCACACCCTGACCTAACCAAAATAATAAAGAAAACATAGATAACTAAGGTCAGGGCGTGACACCAGGGTCTTGATCTGACTGCAGTTCGGCGTCATAACCGACTTCAGTGGGCAAATTCTCACCTTCGATGGCCACTGACACGCTGGAGAAGTGCGCTCTTCACCAATGAATCCTGGTTTCAACTGTACCGGGCAGATGGCAGAAAACGTGCATTGCGTCGTGTGGGCGAGCGGTTTGCTGATGTCAATGTGGTGAACAGAGTGCCCCATGGTGTCGGTTGGGTTATGGTATGGGCAGGTATAAGCTACGCTCAACAAACACAATTGCATTTCATCAATGGTAATTTGAATGGACAGAGATATTGTGACGAGATCCTGATGCCCATTGTCGTGCCATTCGTCCGCCGCCATCACCTCATCTTTCAGCATGATAATGCAGAGCCCCACGTTGCAAGGATCTGTACACAATTCCTGGAATCTGAAAATGTCCCAGTTCTTCTTCTGGCCTGCAAACTCACCAGACATGTCACCCATTGAGCATGTTTGGGATGCTCTGGATCCACGTGTACGACAGTGTTCCAGTTCCAGCCAATATCCAGTCACTTCGCACAACCATTGAAGAGGAGTGTGTTAACATTCCACAGGCCACAATCAACAGCCTGATCAACTCTACGCGAAGGAGATGTCCTGCTGGATTTGTCAAATTGTGGTCACACCAGATACTGACTGGTTTTCTGATCCATGCCACTAACTATGTTTTGTATTCCCAGTAATGTGAAATCTATAGATTAGGGCCTAATGAATTTATTTCAATCGACTGTTTTCCTTATATGAACTGTAACTCAGTCAAATCTTTGAAATTGTTGCATATTTTGTCCAGTGTTGATTTGTAACGTGTTATGCAGGAGCCTCTTATTAAGCTTATAGTTATGTTAGAAATGTTAAACTTACTCATAATGTCTGGTCTTTCGTCATAATCATTATGATATATATTATTTTGATGATATTACATTAGAATGGGGTCATACATAAATGACTTATATCTGGCCAGACAGCCTATTGTATGTAGCCTAGTTTTCTACTAGGCTCATATTGTGAAATAGATTGACTCACTTTGATTATATGTCCAAAATACGCCATTTAGTCTTTCCCACTACTTTTCATGGCAAAACCCAGAGCCTTATAAATAAATGTATTGTAATGAAACAGGAGGGAGCGGGTCTCGAACCCTCGACCTTCTAGCCCGAGGTCCGGCGCGCTATCGACTGTGCCGCAAAACCATACTCGTGCGGTAGAGTCGATTTCCGCGCTTATAAACACAGGGTCGTTACACTATATTTTTATTAAGTAACAGGTCGGCTGGTTTTAGCGGCGCGGAATTTATTTCTAGTATGACAATTACCCTAAACACGAAAGTAGGCGAGCGGTTTGATTGTGTCCTTCTATAAAAAAAAAAAAATGTACTAAGAATGACGAGGTTATTAAGTGATCATAGAGCATTAACATACTCATAAAATAAGTGCCGCCCTCGCGATGAGTGGTCAAAGACACCTGAGACATTAGTATTCACACAACGAGGAAGACCACCTGGCGACGCACCTAGAACTCGTCGTATTGATCGCCTGTCTCCGTTTTTTGGCTGAAGAAACTTTTTCCTTTTATATTAATTTGATTTCATGAGCTGAGCAAGATGTTCGTCGTTAGACTTATTCTCTTCTTATGTCTTGCAGTGGCCGTTTTCGGACAGACACGAAGTAAGTTGAACGGTTCCTTCCCCATTTTGGACAACAGGTTGTCATTATATAGTCTATTGAATGTCTTGTCGAACAACGCATTTCAAACCAGTTGAGTTAGTCTTAAAGCTATAATCCTTAATCGAAACAATAACAAAGCGACTCCCTGACTCTGTTTTGCTAAAAAAAAATGAGAGATGGGCCTGGAGAACTCTCAAGTGTATAGACTGAGCTATGGATGAAAGGACTGACCATCCATGATATCAACATTTGAGTTTAACCATGTTTTGAGGCTATACAGTGTTTGTTTACGTTTACAAAGTTCACAAACATAAATGTATAAGTCGAAAAATGGATGTAGGAACTAAGGATTCTAGTTTTAAAGAAACGGAAAGGGGCTATGGGTTATGAGCTTGAGTTTAAACACGTAAAAAATAAAAATAATAATTTAAATTCAGTAAAAGTTACAATTAAATCATAAGACTAGTGCACTGAGTTATCCTTCCATTCGCATAAATCAGGAGTAAGACAGAAGTTAAGGAAAGCAGGCTATCATTGGTAAAAAGGCTGTAATGCTTTCAAGTTGCCTCTGAAGAGTGAGCACTCAATCTCCTGTTCAATGGTCACTTCTAACTTCCAATACTAATTTACTCACACAAATTCAAAGAAATTAGTAGGCCTCTAATTGTCATTGTTGAAACATCTGCATTTGCTCATTTGTCAACATTTTAGTTTTTGTTCATACCCTTCTGTGCATCTTTATATTGTTCAAAGGTAATATGTAGTTCTGTATTCTCTGCAATTGAAGACAAGCAGTAGACTACAGCAAACATTAACTAGCTATTTTTCACACCATCAATTTGGGGAAGAGTTCCGTGTGCCAGAGAGCATCTCTATAGTCACCTCTTATCCATAATTGGCTTGGATTGATACATGTCTAAAAGCATTTCCCCCCCAAGCGTTGTCTTGTGGACCAGTATGTGAGATTAAGGAGGGCTACTTGAAGGATTTCCCCCAGGAATGTTCTACTATAATTTAATTTCCCTCAGATGGTACACTGCCATACAAATGGGTTGGGAGTCTGGTGAGCTAAGCTGAAATGTATTGGCGATTGCAACATTTTTTATTATAAAGACATTCATAATTGTTTTGCTACTGCTGTAGATTGAATCCTTACCAAGGAAGGAAACAAATAGTTGTCATCAAATCCATGCGTATACAGTATTCATTTTGTAAAGGACCAGTCTGCCTTTGCTCCCGAAGAGTCATTTGGGTGGCCCTAAGCTTTTGAATAGATATTTTGGCTAATTCTCAGTGTTTGCAACTGTTGCAGATGCCACACAGATTCCATGTCAGTCGGGCTATTTAGTTCCTATATTTGAGTCTGGTCCTTACAGAGTTTGGCTGATCTGGGATCTGCTAGCATGCCAGGCTTAAGAGATGGTGCTAGCTCAACCACGTCACCATTAGATTTCTTTCCAATCGCTGAAATGCCGTTGTGTCATATTTGAACCTTTCAAATGGTTTGCCTTCACACTTTGATCCTGGTCTACAGTATTTACTACTGTATATGAAGTGGTTACTCATTTTCTATGGTGGCATGCCACCTGAAACAATGTTTTTAATGTCATTGCTTGAATTACTGTGGCTCTGGAAAGTTTAATTGTTAGGAAGGATAACATAAGGGAATGCAAATTTAAGTTGGTTCTTCTTCGCATCTATAAGAAAAGCCAGTTTTGAACCCCCAGTTGATCATATCAAGAAATTGCATCGAGTTGGTCATTGAAATCTTCATCCAACCCGTAAATGTCAAACTGGGATGTTCTGTTCTGAGAGGAGATGATACAGCTGTGGCCCACTGATTGCCCATCTCTGTTTTTTTTTATAGTCTAGGACTGCAACCTGCACTGCTTGATGGGATAATGACTATTTCAGGAATGCGCCCCTAATCCCCCTGAGTAAGCGGGAGATGTTACCACAGTAACCCAGGAGAGCGATGGCTAGGCCAAATGACACTGCACAGTGAAGACCCCTGAGTTTCTCGCTCATTGGGATATCACATGACTTGGCTTGATTGAGACTCAAATGACTCAGCACAGAAATCATCCTCGTTTTTTTGCTCAGTGAGGACTCAAATGACAAGTCCAGTGTTTCAGGGAATCCAATGTCCTGGCATAATTCCAACTCCATTGACTTAGCACAGTGAGGAATCATATTGCTTGATTCAGACTCTAATGATCTAATTCAGTCTGGAATGAGTCAATTTAAGACTACTATGGATGACTATCCTCAATTAAGGCTCTTGTTGTGATGAGACAAATATGACCTGAGACATTTAGGCCTACTCAGTGAACACCCACTTGTTTGTCATGATCACTGTAGTCAACAATATATTGTACCTTGGCCTTTTTTTGTGATGGTTTCTTTCTAGAGAAACGAAAAGGCAAAGTCCATGAACTCATAAATACCTAGTCTTCTCGAACATTATGTTCTTGTCATGCTGATAGGCGTATATTTTCCTTGTCGTTTTGATGATCAGTTGACCTTAGATAGTGGAGTTGATTCATATGCATTGCTTTTATAACTACTCAATGACACAATGATGTGTGTTGTATAACAACTACTCATTGACACTGATGTGTCTTTTCGTTTCTCTAGAAAGAAACCATCACAAAAAAGGCCAAGATACAATATATTGTTGACTACGGTGATCATGACGAACAAGTGGGTGTTCACTGAGTAGGCCTAAATGTCTCAGGTCATATTTGTCTCATCACAACAAGAGCCTTAATTGAGGATAGTCATCCATAGTAGTCTTAAATTGACTCATTCCACTCAGCCATTAGTGCCCTGATAGAAAATTATTGACATGGACAAACATTTGGATTATGAGACAGGGACTCAGAAAGTTGAAATGGGACCCCACTGTGTTGGTCTTCTTCATACACTTTCAGTGGGAATGTGCAAGTACGACTGTGCATGTGAAGGTGTGTGTGTGGGTAGGAGAGGAGAGGAGAGTGTGGGGTGGGTTGCTTGGAGGTCAGATGTGAGGTTTTAATGGGGGTCTTTCAGAAATCAGTGGGATTGTGTTTTCAGGTTGTCCACACACACACACACACACACACACACTGTCTTATTGTCCCTGTCAATTAATAATGTTTTAAGTGCTCTCGGTTGCAAGTCATGACTTGATTAAAAAGGCTGTTAAAGAAATGTCTCAACAAGATGGTCAATTTTACATCTGTAGTGATAGAATGTCTGGATAATGTAGGCCTCTGACCTAGATGTAATTTTGAGTACAATAAGTTCCTTGCATTGAATTCAATCACAAAACTAGAATAATTGACATAATATGAGAAAAAACAACACGTCACATAGAGGGATTCAAACTTGGCAAAAGATTCCCTTTTAGTTAATATTCTATCCATCTGAGAGTTGGTGATAAAGGTCAGTCAGTTACTTTCTCATGGGTCTTACAATCACTAACTTAAACTTTTTTTATCAGAGTTCTCAACGTTTGTGTGTTTCCCCAACCATTGTGTTGGTGGGCCGTCCCTCCTATCCGGATCAGGCTCTATGGAATAGTATTGTAGCATGTCTACCCACACTACCCAGAGTGGGTGAAAATGTGCTTTGGTGATGAAATGTCACTTCCTTACCAAGACATATGATTATTGATCTTCTGAATCGTTCAGTGGGGTCTTTCTCTAACGTACACTACATGGCCAAAAGTATGCACAGTAGCAAGGAAAAGTATGTGAACCCTTTGGAATTACCTGGATTTCTGCATAAATTGGTCATCAAATTTGATCCGATCTTCATCTAATCAACAATCAAATAACACACAAATTATTGTATTTTTCTTGTCTATATGTAATACATCATTTAAACATCCACAGTGTAGGTTGGAAAAAGTATGTGAACCCCTAGGCGAATGACTTCTCCAAAAGTCAGGAGTCAGCTAACCAACCAATGACACAAGATTGGAGATGTTTGTTAGAGCTGCCTTGCCCTATAAAAAACACTCACAAAATTTGAGTTTGCTATTCACAAGAAGCATTGCCTGATGTGAACCATACCTCAAACAAAATAGATCTCAGAAGACCTAAGATTAAGAATTGTTGACTTGCATAAAGCTGGAAAGGGTTACAAAAGTATCTCTAAAAGCCTTGATGTTCATCAGTCCACGGTAAGACAAATTGTCTATAAATGGAGAAAGTTCAGCACTGTTGCTACTCTCCCTAAGAGTGGCCGTCCTGCAAAGATGACTGCAAGAGCACAGCGCAGAATGCTCAATGAGGTTAAGAAGAATCCTAGAGTGTCAGCTAAAGACTTACAGAAATATCTGGAACTTGCTAACATCTCTGTTGGTGAGTCTACGATACGTAAAACACTAAGTAAGAATGGTGTTCATAGGAGGACACCACGGAAGAAGCCACTGCTGTCCAAAGAAAACATTGCTGCACGTCTGAAGTTTTCAAAAGTGCACCTGGAAGTTCCACAGCACTACTGGCAAAATATTCTGTGGACAGATGAAACTACAGTTGAGTTGTTAGGAAGGAACACAAAACACTATGTGAGGATGAAAAAAAGGTACAGCACACCAACATCAACCTCGTCCCATAAAGTATGGTGGTGGGAGCATCATGTTTTGGGGCTGCTTTGCCGCCTCAGGGCCTGGACAGCTTGCTATCATCGACGGAAAAATGAATTCCCAAGTTTATCAAGACATTTTTCAGGAGAATGTTAGGCTACCTGTCCGCCAATTGAAGGTCAACAGAAGTTGGGTGATGCGACAGGACAACGACCCAAAACACAGAAGTAAATCAACAACAGAATGGCTTCAACAGAAGAAAATACACCTTCTGGAGTGACCCAGTCAGAGTCCTGACCTCAACCCGATTGAGATGCTGCTAAAGAGGCCTTTCTACTCTCTCTGAAAAACACCAAAAGAAAGATGCCCAGGGTCCCTGCTCATCTGCATGAACGTGCCTTAGGCATGCGTGCTCAGGAACGCACAATCCCTCCATCAGTGCTCAGACTGTCCGCAATAGGCTGAGATAGACTGGACTGAGGGTTTGTAGGCCTGTTGTAAGGCAGGTCCTCACCAGACATCACCGGCAACAACATCGCCTATGGGCACAAATCCACCGTCGCTGGACCAGACAGGACTGGCAAAAAGTGCTCTTCACTGACGAGTTGCAGTTTTGTCTCACCACTTGGTGAGAAATATTTACACATCTTAAGTTTGCTGAAAATTAACACAGTTGACAGTGAGAGGACGCTTATTTATTTTTCTGAGTTTACATTTGCAGAAAATACACTTTTCTTTGTCATTATGGGGTATTGTGTGTAGATTGAGGAAAAAAGGTCTGAATACTTTCTGAATACATTGTAAACTTAGTATTACTTTCTTAGCCACAGTATACATATCTCCCTGGCATATTACATCATTTATGCAGCAGCATACAAGGCAGTGTTGGACTCACCCTGTTGTTGTGCTCTGCTCTGGGGCGAATTTTGTCATCAGGCTTTGTCATCAAAGTCATTATCTGGATTTATGGCGCTTTCAAGACAACTGGGAACTCCGGAAAAAAAACAAGGTTGAATCATGACGTTAGTGATCTTCAGGTCGGAGCTTTAGAAAGAGGCCCAAGTTCCCGCCTTGGAATTCGGAGTTGGATGACAGTTCAAAATGTATTTTCCCAGTCTAAGCTTGTTTTTTTTTCTAGAGTTCCCAGTTGTCTGAGATTTCCCAGTTCCGATTTTCCAGTTGTTTTGAACGCGACAGAAATCATGACAGCATGGCCAATGTTGAATGTTTATCCTTTTAAGCTTGGAAAAGAGACCTTTAAACACAGACTTGGACCACGCATCCACTCCAATGAATAGCAGGCTAGTGATTGCTTTGCAATGTTTGCAGTTCATCAGCCACTGATACCTTCCAAACCACTCATTGTTGAATTTGCGATTTCCAACTTGTAGTGTAATGTTTATGTCCAATGGCCGATGAGCACCGATACGTTTTAACTATAATTTTTCCGTATTTTCCTCTGGCTAACCCACCACCACAAAAAGCACTGAGCTAGGCTGAAACACCTGCATTACTCAAGAAAGCAAAAAAGAGACTGTTTGTATGCGGCTTTATTAACTCAAATATGTTGGGTTTTTCTCTCCATTGTTTGCAAACTGATATGTGACACGTATTAATGCCAAAATAACATGCAAAACAGACAAACCTGCACTGAATTACGGGTCGTCACTGGTCATTAAAAGGAGTTGGTTAAAGCAGTAGAGGAACTTATCAGAAGTATTTAAGTGCAAGTGCCATGAATATTTTGCAATTTACTTCCCTAACCATTACAAAGTAGTTTCATTGTAGGGCAAATTCATGTCCCGAATTGTCTTGTGTGTTTTATGGGTGGACTTGAATCATTATATAATTTTACTGTGACACGAAAGAGGAAGAGACAGTGAAATTCAGCCCCTTTCCTGGCTGCTCGCCCCCCAGTGAACACTGGTAACCAAGCGATAAATCTATTTAGTCACACAACACAAAGTACAGAGCAGGTTACCTACCTACAGTACAAATAATGGCATTGTCTACGCCTAGTAGTTATGGCCTTGGACAGTGGACTCTTGCGTATTTTATTACATTACCTGCTTTTTCTCTGAGTGATACCTGTAAATCTGTTTCCTCTGACAGAGTATGCATATACAATGTAGAGTGAAACTTTAGCCAGGTGCCTCAAGTGTTGCTGGCTGGATAGCTTTGTTCTCTTTCAGGGGCCCCTGTAGTTCTCTTGGGCCAGGGTTGAGCTGTATACAGCCAAGGGCTGAACCCACAAGACTCCAAATAAAGACCCTATTCTTTGCTGCTGCTCTTCTGCAAGAGCATCACGGTGGACAGTGAATGAAAGGATGTGGGTGTTTGTGTCTGCATTGTCTGTGTGTAGGGGTTGGTGTCTGCTTCAGTTATGAAATATGACCGTTTAATCAGTGTCTATTTATCTTGGTGGACTTGGATCTGTCTTATCCTGCCGACTACAATTATCCAAATGAATGGCATATTATAGATTTTATCGTAGCATTAAGTGGCAATGGCTTAAGTCGCATAGGGACCTAGCCTATACTGTATATGGACTTAGTTTGTGGTGTTAACTGTACATGCCCAATGCTGCACTTTTATTGGTTCACAGCGTGCTGTTACGTGCCCTGGATTGCACCTGAAACGTAAACATAACGCAATGTTTATCATCCCGATGGTCTTATGATCAAGGTGACGCAGTCTGCTGAAGTGGACACATCCTGTGTTTGGAAACCCTGTTATTGACGTGCTATATTATGAGTTTCAGGGTTGGTGGAGGGAAAGATGGTGGGGAGGGTGGAGAACTTTTCTGAATTCCGAATTGACCCCTAGGCCCTACCCTTTGGCACTTCATGTAGATCTGAAAGGATTGGATAGGTATAAGCAATATTGTACTTTCACCTTTTCGACCGAGTTACACCTGTCTAAGCCTTTAGCTCTACAGAAATACCTAAGGGACATGGGATAAGGGTTCTTCCCACAACCCTTCTACCTGAAGTGTGCACTTGTTTAAGTGTCTACCATATTTCTTACACCAGTCCAATTCTTTGAAATCCTTGAGGGGGAGTGAATGAATAGACACCGTCACCTCAGGGAGAAGGTGGAGAAACCATATTGGGCTAGGGTGGAACATAGAGGATAGGAAGACTCAATGTTTTTCCAGGGCCCATGCCAGTAGGTTGTGGGAGTCTTCCCAGCTGGGCTGATTAGAGAGGGGAGGAAGAGAGTCTGGCTGTGGCAGTACAGCCTTGTTTCCATTGCGTGACAGTAAATCAAGAATGAACTGGTCTTCTCTACCCGTCACAGTACCTGACCATTGACAATATTTCCTGTCCAATTTCATTATATAGAATTTCTTAGAATGAAAAAGTTTTTGTAACAGATTGTTATACATTAGCTGCAGTAAAAACTAGTGTCAACTTTTTTATGGGACACAGGCCTTTCCAGTCAGCCACTGAAAGTAGTTTTTGCTACAAGTAATTATCTCAAAGGGCAATTCCACCACTTTTCAAACTCATATTCATTATCTCCAGTACAATACCAATACCAGTGTCTACGTATGTGAAAACGGCACATTTCTACGTTTTCTAGTTAAAAATATGAAGTTAAAATGTTTTACTCAACGACATCAAAAGTAAAAACATTGATTTTCTAACAATATTAGATTTGCTATGACACTGAAATGGATTGGTGAAATGCCATCCACTGGCAAAAAATAATTGCAAGTTTTGAAAAGTGGTGCAATTGCACTTTAATCTTTTTTTAAATCTATACCCTTCAGACGCTAATCCCAATTCTGAACCCCCAGCTACTGCGGCTCCCACGTCTACTGCGGCTCCCCTGTCTACAGAGGCTCCCCAGTCAACAGAGGCTCCCCAGTCAACAGAGGCTCCCCAGTCTACTGCGGCTCCCTCGTCTACAGAGGCTCCCCAGTCAACAGAGGCTCCCCAGTCAACAGAGGCTCCCCAGTCAACAGAGGCTCCCCAGTCAACAGAGGCTCCCCAGTCTACTGCGGCTCCCTCGTCTACTGCGGCTCCCCCGTCTACTACGGCTCCTCCATCTACTGCGACTCCTCCGTCTACTGCGGCTCCCCCGTCTACTGCGGCTCCCCCGTCTACTCCCCCGTCTACTCCCCCGTCTACTGCAGCTCCTACGTCTACTGAAGCTCCCCCGTCTACTGCGGCACCAACACCGCAGGCCACTACAACACCATCAAAATCAGGTAGGCTCATTATAGTCGTCCAGCTAACCTTCTTGTTTTTCCATGACCAGGGGTGTCAAACAGCAGGCCCAATTTCATATGAACCGTCATGTTGGCTTGGTAAGATTTTTTTCTTTAAAAAAAACAAATTGAATGACTAAAGCCATATAGCTTGTAGAAATGATAATGGCTGTGTCACGACTTCTGCCGAAGTCGATGCCTCTCCTTGTTCGGGCGGTGTTCGGCGGTCGACGTCGCCGGTCTTCTAGCCATCGCCGATCCATTTTTTATTTTCCATTTGTTTTGTCTCGTTTTCCCACACACCTGGATCTCATTTCCCTCATTATGTGTTGTGTATATAACCCTCTGTTTCCCCCATGTCTTTGTGTGGTATTGTTTATCTGTTTTCATGTATGTGCACGTTAGGCTGGTTGCGCTGGGTTATGTTCAATCCGTATTTGTATTTCGTGTTCGTTTGTGCCGTGTGCTTTTGGTTCGCCAAATAAAAGGCTCAGTTTTACTACCAAATATCTGCTCTCCTGCGCCTGACTTCCTACAGCCCTTCACGCATACCTTGACAGGATGATGGATTTTCGATGATTTTTAACTTAGCAATCGCTGAAACGAAAGCTAGACAGTCAGGGAACATTTATTGAAAGAGGAGTAATTGTTTTGCAGATTTTGATGATAAAACAAAAGCTAGAGTCATTGAGCATCAGAAATTCCAAAGACTATGGATAGAGGAGTATATTTTTCAAACTGTGACGGCAAGGCAATACAACCCATTTTCATTGCTGCCCTCTAGACATCAGTGAAGGCTCTTGGGGCGAAATTACTTAGTTGTTTAGATGACAGAATGGCATCTCCCTAAATTGACTGGAATAGGGTATGGATTGGGTTAACACCATTATCAGACCTAGAAAAGTTATCTGATGACATGATTAGATTTCAGGCAATTATTTCATGCACATATACAGCGCCTTCAGAATGTATTCACGCCACTTGACTTATTAGATAGAACAGAAATTTATTGTCAATCAGTGTTGCTTCCTAAGTGGACAGTTTGTTTTCACATAAGTGTGATTGACTTGGAGTTACATTGTGTTGTTTAAGTCTTCCCTTTATTTTTTTGAGCAGTGTATATATTTTTAATTTGAGTCATTTAGCAGACGCTCTTGTCCAGAGCGACTTACAGTTAGTGCAGTCATCTTAAGATACAGTTGAAGTCGGAAGTTTACATACACCTTAGCCCAATACATTTAAACTCAGTTTTTCACAATTCCTGACATTTAACCCGAGTAAAAATTCCCTATCTTAGGTCAGTTAGAATCACCACTTTATTTTAAGAATGTGAAATGTCAGAATAATAGTTGAGAGAATGATTTATTTCAACTTTTATTAATTTCATCACATTCCCAGTGGGTCAGAAGTTTACATACACTCAACTAGTATTTGGTAACAAGCTTCCCACAATAAGTTGGGTGAATTTTGGCCCATTCCTCCTGTCAGAGCTGGTGTTACTGAGTCAGGTTTGTAGGCCTCCTTGCTCGCACATGCTTTTTTCAGTTCTGTGCACAAATTTTGTATAGGATTGAGGTCAGGGCTTTGTGATGGGCACTCCAATACCTTGACTATGTTGTCCTTAAGCCATTTTGCCACAACTTTGGAGGTATGCTTGGGGTCATTGTCCATTTGGAAGACACATTTGCGACCAAGCTTTAACTTCCTGACTGACGTCTTCAGATGTTGCTTCAATATACCAACATAATTTTCCTACCTCATGATGCCATCTATTTTGTGAAGTGCACCAGTTCCTCCTGCAGAAAAGCACCCACACAACATGATGCTGCCACTGCTGTGCTTCACGGTTGGGATGGTGTTCTTCGGCTTGCAGGTCTCCCCCTTTTTCCTTCAAACATAACGGTGGTCATTATGACCAAATTGTTCTATTTTTGTTTCATCAGACCAGTTAACATTTCTCCAAAAAGTACGATCTTTGTTACCTTGTGCATTTGCAAATTTGGTTCTTCCTTGCTGATCGGCCTTTCAGGTTATGTCGATATAGGACTCGTTTTATTGTGGATATAGATATTTTTGTGCCTGTTTCCTCCAGCATCTTCACAAGGTCCTTAGATGTTGTTTTGGGATTGATTTGCACTTTTCGCACCAAAGTATGTTCATCTGTAGGAGACAGAACGCGTCTCCTTCCTGAGCGGTATGACGGCTGCATGGTCCCATGGTGTTTAAACTTGAGTACTATTGTTTGTACAGATGAACGTGGTACCTTCAGGCATTCGGAAATTGCTCCCAAGGATGAACCAGACTTGTGGAGGTCAACATTTTTTTTTTCTTAGGACTTGGCTGATATCTTTTGATTTTCCCATGATGTCAAGCAAAGAGGCACTGAGTTTGAAGGTAGGCCTTGAAATACATCCACAAGTACACCTCCAATTGACTCAAATGATGTCAATTAGCCTATCAGAAGCTTCTAAAGCCTTGACATCATTTTCTGGAATTTTCCAAGCTGTTTAAAGGCATACTCAACTTAGTGTATGTAAACTTCTGACTCACTGAAATTGGCAGAACGGCGTGCTCGGGTTGGGGTTTAGGGTTTGAGAATAGCTTGAAGGTTGGGAGGGGCAGATCCTCTTGCTGTTCCATATTTAAATCAGTAACTCATAACTCAGCCCTCGAGTTCGGCAGTCGTGTTGGTTTTCCCTTCTGCTTTGATTAATTGATGCCACTGATTGGCTGGGAAGTGCACACACAAGGGCTGTGTTTAGGATGAAGGACAGGCAGTAAACATTTTAAGTATTTGGTAATGGTGCTGTTTTGATCAACCAGTGGAGGAAAGTTATTATTGTGGCTAACATGGCAATTGTGTACGGTGAGCTGCTCCATGACTATTGCTATTTGGGTCACATTTGAATAGTAGTGCGTGGTCACCCTGAGGACACCCCGAGCACCAGAAGCAAACAGACCTCAATGAAAGTTAAATAACTGTGTGCAACATTTACATTTTTTATTTACCCTTATTTTACCAGGTAAGTTGATTGAGAACATATCATTTTTTACATCAACGACCTGAGGAATAGTTACAGGGGGGAGGAGAGGGGATGAATGAGACAATTGGATGCTGGGGATGATTAGGTGGCCATGATGGTATGAGAGCCAGATTGGGAATTTAGCCAGGACACCGGGGTTATCATCTCTACTCTTACGATGAGTCAGGACACCCGTTTTAACATTCCATCCGAATAAAGGCACCCGACGCAGGGCAGTGATAACGTCACTGCCCTGGGGAATTTGGATCTCCTTTGACCAGATTGAAGAGTGCCCCCTACTGGCCTTCCAACACCACTTCCAGCAGCATCTGGTCTCCCATCCAGGGACTGACCAGGACTGATACTGCTTAGGTTCAAAGGCAAGCCAGCAGTAATTTGGAAGCAGGGTGATATGCTGCTGGCAATTTCAAGAGCACTTAAGAAAACGTAATTAGTACGTACTGTTGCAAATGTAACCAAACATTTATTTGCACAAACCTTTATTTTTGCAACATGTAAAAAGACAAAAGTAACATGGTGACAGCTTACACAGTCGTGGCCAAAAGTTTTGAGAATGACACAAATATACATTTTCACAAAGTCTGCTGCCTCAGTTTGTATGATGGCAATTTGCATATACTCCAGAATGTTTTGAAGAGTGATCAGATGAATTGCAATTAATTGCAAAGTCTCTCTTTGCCATGCAAATGAACTGAATCCCCCAAAAACATTTCCACTGCATTTCAGCCCTGCCACAATAGGACCAGCTGTCATCATGTCAGTGATTCTCTCGTTAACACAGGTGAGAGTGTTGAGGAGGACAAGGCTGGCGATCACTCTGTCATGCTGATTGAGTTGCTTGGAATCATTGTTCTTCCTCTGTCAAATATGGTTACCTGCAAGGAAACACGCGCCGTCATCATTGCTTTGCACAAAAAGGGCTTAACAGGCAAGGATATTGCCAGTAAGATTGATAAACCCGGTAGTTTGGGTCCTGAATGCTGATTGGCTTAAACAGCAACCTAAATCAACCATTTATCGGATCATCAAGAACTTTAAGGAGAGCGGTTCAATTGTTGCGAAGAAGGCTTCAGGGTGCCCAAGAAAGTCCAGCAAGCGCCAGGACCGTCTCCTAAAGTTGATTCAGCTGCGGGATCAGGGCACCACCAGTACAGAGCTTGCTCAAGAATGACAGCAGTCAGGTGTGAGTGCATCTGCACGCACAGTGAGGCGAAGACTTTTGGAGGATGGCCTGGTGTCAAGAAGGGCAGCAAAGAAGCCCCTTCTCTCCAGGAAAAACATCAGGGACAGACTGATATTCTGCAAAAGGTACAGGGATTGGACTGCTGAGGACTGGGATAAAGTCATTTTTTCTGATGAATCCCCTTTCCGATTGTTTGGGGCATCCGGAAAAAAGCTTGTCTGGAGAAGATAAGGTGAGCGCTACCATCAGTCCTGTGTCATGCCAACAGTAAAGCATCCTGAGACCATTCATGTGCGGGGTTGCTTCTCAGCCAAGGGAGTGGGCTCACTCACAATTTTGCCTAAGAACACAGCCATGAATGAAGAATGGTACGAACATATCCTCTGAGAGCAACTTCTCCCAACCATTCAGGAACCGTTTGGTGACGAACAATGCCTTTTCCAGCATGATGGAGCACCTTGCCATAAGGCAAAAGGGATAACTAAGTGGCTCAGGGAACAAAACATCTATATTTTGGGTCCATGGCCAGGAAACTCCCCAGACCTTAATCCCATTGAGAATTTGTGGTCAATCCTCAAGAGGCGGGTGGACAAACAAAACCCACAAATTCTGACAAACTGCAAGTATTGATTATGCAAGAATGGGCAGCCATCAGTCAGGATGTGGCCCAGAAATTAATTGACAGCATGCCAGGGCGGATTGCAGAGGTCTTGAGAAAGAAGGGTCAACACTGCAAATATTGACTCTTTGCATCAACTTCATGTAATTGTCAATAAAAGCCTTTGACACTTATGAAATGCTTGTAATTATACTTCACTATTCCATAGTAACATCTGACAAAAATATCTAAAGACACTGAGGCAGCAGACTTTGTGAAAATTAATATTTGTGTCATTCTCAAAACCTTTGGCCATGACTGTATATAAACCACTTATAAAATTAACTATATTAACTACACTTTTTGTTATCATATTTTAACTACAACTAAAATAGGAAAATTAAAAATGAATAGAACTGAACTCACCCTTGGTTTCCCTGCTAGACATCTGTACCTCGTTGCAATGCATCAAGCCAAACCAGTTGTACACCCCAGGTGTAGGGGAATTTTGCTGTTTAGTGGACAGAAAGTCTTCCCAAGACTTGCTCTGTACCATCGATTCTACACAGATTATTTTGTATTAATAAATGCATCACAAAGTGCTACGTGTGTTCTGAAGAACTGTGTTTCTCTTTGATTTTAAGATCCCTGTGTCCCAAACCCATGCAAAGGTGGCAGCAGCTGTCAGCCAGGCTATGACTCCCACTTCACCTGTCTCTGTCTGGCTGGCCAAATATACTCTGAGGCTAGAGGGCGATGTGAGGAAGGTGGGTATCTCCTGTCTGCCACCACTAGTGGGTGCTACAATACCATGGAAGACAGAGCAATATAGGCCTAAATAGCTCTGATTGATAGGGAGGAGAGTTTCATCATCTGCAATGAAAAGTTAGGAACTTTAGAAACTATTCTGATTTAAGACCAGTTGTGAGTGTTTTGTCCTGAGTATGGTTAAGTGTGGATAAACTGGTACTAGATTTGTATTTAGCTTCCACGTGAAGCAATCGGATAGGCTTCGGTTTTGGCCACTAAATTGATATATTTATAAATGTATGAATACATAAATGAGAGCAACCTAGATGACAGTGGCTAGAGGAGTCAAACTCGGTTAAAGATATAAGATATTAGCATCTATACATGTATATTGGATCTCATGTACCATCTCCTCTGTGGGCTTTTTAACACAATGCTCCACCCCCACCAATTTCAATAAGTGCTTGTAATTCTTATTTGTCATGTGTTGATTCTGATTTTCAGCCAAGGTCTTCCCAGGATCTCTGACCCTGCCTGGTATGGCCTTCAATGAAGACATGACCAAACCACAATCAGAAAGTTTCAACAACACAGCTGACATTTTAATTAATATGGTAAAATAGATATTATACTTTTTACACTGTATGTATGTCTGGCTGTAGTTCAAAATCACAACTTTTCTGCAATGTTACATAGGTCATTACCAAGGTGTTTGTGACATTTTGACAACGTGTGAGCTGGGTGACAGCTGCATTACACGTATTCCTAAGTCCTTGGAAACTGTCCCAGTCAACCCAGGTCGTAGAAGTTGTCAAATTTTTCCAAGCAGGTATTTTCAGAACAGTTAGTGCAGTAATTCCGAGGAGAAAATGTGGGTTAACTTGATCTTCCAAGGAGCATCCATGTTGTCCCGTTTAATCAGTGAACATCGACTGTAGTAATATGAACATTCTCATTTACTTACTTAATCTCACATATGAGATGACATTGATAAAGAAATGTTGTCTATTTTAAACATTTTCTAATTAACATGATGGGATACAGTTTAATGTGTGAGTGGGTATCCTTCAGTCAGTATCAGCTACTGTAATGGCCTCGAAATATGCTAATAAAGATGGAACCCCATGTAAAAATATGATAACGACGACCATTACAGCACCTAGGGTTTTTACCATCTTGGTATAATGGATCAGGTTTTGGAATGGCAGTCACAGGGGCTAGTGTTAGGGTTCTGGTCGGGTTACCCACCTAATTAACTACATTGGTGTAGGAAGTGGTTATTACCATTGGAAGCATGTCCCTAGCAAGTCTGGGCCACAGTATAGTTTTCTGAGGCATAGCTATTTTTTGGTTGTTAGTGTGCATGCTTTACAAAGTAATCAGAGCTATTCTCACTATATTGAAATGCCTTAGCCGCTATTCAGCTTGATTTCTACATTTAAAACTTCTCTCACAACTATAAACACAAACAAAAAAAATCGTTTTAGACAAGCACACACATTTCTTCAGGAAATGTACCATTTCAGTCAAATGTATCTTACCGTAGAAGTATTATGTCAGTAGTGACGTCATCCACCATAAGCCCATGTCTACTTTGCAGGCTGACTAGCATCTATTGAGTGATGGAATGTCCCATCAATGTAATGCTCAAATCATGTTTTACCGCTATGTAATCCAAAAGAAAGCTTGATATTTACTGGAAGCTTGAGAGCATGTTTGCTGTTATCTTGCAACTTTTCAGTAGGTTACATCTTATCTTTTTCCTTTTGCTGTTCGCAATTCACAAATGATTATTTTAATTCAAATTATTAGATTCTCCATGATCGAACCATACCCCATCTACGACAATGTTGGTAGCAAACAACAGTCTCTTTTATTTAGCTGTACTAGGCTAATAATGATGAACTGTCCAGTAAATGTATATTGTGAACTAATTAGCATTTGTCTGTCCAAAATACAGATGGGGGATGTTTTACGGAGTCAACTTGGCTACATTGATTCCACAGTGCTGAATTTCAGGTCAGTGTTAATGTAGTTACTGTGGTCCCTGTTTTTACCAATAAACTGTAATTTTGCAATACCACTCACGCTATAGGCTACACTACAATTTGTTTGTTGTTGGTTTGATTCTAACAAACTACCTTCATCCTTGAAGTTAATGTCTAATTTCATTTTTTGAACCTAATTTATTGTGTCAGTCCAGAATATTATAGCCATCATGATAATGTATCATTTTGATTTGGAAGATATCACACGCCCACGACAACTATTGACAGAAGATTGATGCTGTTGCTATCACTACTTTCATGAGTATGTGATAGTTCTATGATGATCATAATTCTAAAAACACTGACACTAATTTGCCTCCTAGCAAAATGGCTACGGGTCCGGCTCGTACCTTCTGGTCACTTAAGTCAGGTGGCGTCAACGTGGCCATGGAGAACAATTTTAAACTCGACTCCAGCACCACAGAAGCCATCATCAAGGAAAAGATACAGGATGCTATTAAAGCCTGTGACAAACCGCTTGCCCGTTGTTTAAATAACCTACTTGGAAATGCAGTATACAAAGGTATGTCACCTATAGTAATAGTAACACACTATTCCCTTGATGTATAATGACTGTGGTTTAACATAAGCTAGGAGGCAATCTTGTGAGCAGAGCTACAATGAATGTCAAGGGGAAGACAGAGAACCAGTGGTGGAAAAAGTACTCAATTGTCATACTTGAGTAAAAGTAAAGATAACTTAATAGAAAATGACTGATGTAAAAGTGAGTCACTGAGTAAAATACTTCTTGATTAAAAGTCTAACAGTGTTTGGTTTTAAATATACTTAAGTATCAACAGTAAATGGAATTGCTCAAATGTCCTTAAGTATCAAAAGTAAAAGTATAAATAATTTCAACTTCTTTATATTAAGCAAATCAGACAGCATAATTTTCTTGTTTTTATTTTATTTACGGATAGCCAGAGGCACACACCAACACTCAGACATAATTTACAAACGAAGCATTTGTGTTTAGTGAGTCCACCAGATCAGAGGCTGTAGGGATGACAAGGGATGTTCTCTTGATAAGTGTGTGAATTTGACCATTTTCTTGTCAAAATGTAATGAGTACTTTTGGGTGTCAGGGAAAATGTAAGGAGTAGAAAGTACATTATTTTCTTTAGGAATGTGGTGAAGTAAAAGTAAAAGTAGCCAAAAATATAAATAGTAAAGTAAAGTACAGATACCCCCAAAAACGACTTAAGTAGTACTTTAATAAATTACTTTTACTTAAGTCTTTTACACCACTGCAGAGAACTAAGTATGCAATCAATCACAATCATGATGCTGTCATATTGACATTGGTAGTATGATATAACTTCACACTAGAGTAGTGATCCTCCTAAATCCTGTTGCTGGAGAGTTGTACCTGTATTTTGTTCCATGATTCAACTTTTAATCTGATCTTCAACCCCTTCACTAGCTGAATCCGGTGTTTCACTGCTGAGCTACAATAAAAAAACTTGCAGTACTGCAGCTCCCCAGGAGCAGGATTGAGGATTAGTGTTCTAGGAAAATATGTAAAAGAGGAGTTGAACAGTAGAAAAAGGTTTGTCACTGTAACTCCCATTGATAGACATCTGGAGCATTCAGTAGACTAGGCAATTATATTGTTAACTAGTCAATGAATTCTGAACACTATCCACATTACTATGTCACTGTAATGTTTGTAATGCTTAGTCATGTCTTTTGGATGCGATGCATTCAGGCCTCCGGGGGGTAATGAAGACATGATGGGGGGGGGGGGGGGCAATTGCATCATATCAGGAAATTGATTGAATTGGTGGAATTGAACACTATTTGCCCCTACCACAATGCTGAATGGATGTACATTCTTACTGTATGTAATCCTCTCCCTGTGGCACTGTCTACACAGAAACCGATCTGTGTGATTCGTATCGGAAACCTTGTGATGACACGTCAACTACTTGTACTTCTGAGAGTGGTATACCTAAATGTAGTTGTCAGAACAATTACGTGAAATCGGAATACTCTATCAGAACATGCAAAGGTGAGTGGTACCAATTGTTCCTCTTACAATAGACTGGGGGTTTGTGTAAGAGAGGGTGAAAAGAGATTGGGGCTTGGTGGTGTGTGTGTGTGTGTGTGTGTGTGTGTGTGCGTGCGTGCGTGCGTGTGATAGACTTACTTTACCCTCTCTGTCTGCAGCTTGTGAAAGTGGGAAGAAAGCAGAGGGCGGTGTGTGTAATGAGTAAGTACTTAAAACATTTAATCAATTTAGCCATTTTCCATCAATTCATTTATTCAGTCATATCTATTTTCACGTAAACAATGTCTTGCAACTGGGAGTTTGGATACATTGCAATGGTTAACTTGCATTATTGGTCTGTGCAAAGATTGAAAAAAAAACCTTTTTTTTCTTTCAGTTGTTCATTTGGTTATTCGGGTTTAAACTGCAATGAATGTAAGTATAACATACCATATTATGGTATGATTCTTCCTTCCAAGGATTTGACACTAGGCTACCTCTGGCCTTCGCAATAGGTGTTGTTCTCTCCTTTCATGTGGTGTTTCCTGTAATAGTGGTATTGAGTATACTGGTGTTTGCAGGTTTTTTAACATCCTCTCTCTCTCTCTCTCCCCCCTCTCTCTTGCTCTCTCTCTCTCACTCTCTGTCTCTCTGCAGCATGGAAGTTGATGCTGGTGATTGTCGGCACTGTTCTTGGTGCACTGCTACTCATCACACTAATCATGCTGCCAGTAGTTGCACGCAAGTAAGTCAACACACACACACAGAGGACAACATTTACACCGTAATATTTGAATCATATCAAATACAATTAAATATATACCTTCATCTTTAATCTTGTTACGATTCCACGATTGACCCTAATGGAGTATAAAATGTAGTTGTTCAATCTGATGTGTATTGTCGTCTTCTATAGGACGTCCAAGAAGAGCTCCTCCAAGAAGTCCTCCAAGAACGCTGAGTTTCCTACCTACACCAGCCCCTATAACGCCAAGGACTTCAGGGCATCGGCTTTAACCAATGGGGGGGTGACCAATGTCAGTTCAGGTTTTGTGGGTGTACCCAAGATCCCCCGGGCCATGCCCAACAACAACAGCTTGGACCGTGGCAGCAACCTGGAGATGACGGAGAGCGGTAGCAGACAGGCACTGGTGACCAGGGGAGACAAAGGAGGGGTAAGAACCTCGGGAAGGGAGAGAGGAAGAATGAGTGAGAAAGGAGGGTGGGGAAGACACAAGAGTTCATCTGGCCATATAACTACCAAAATATGACTTTATGTCTAATCTCGGACATTCAGAACGAACATCTTGCGTAATTGCACCAGATGCTCGATTAAGTTCTGGGGGTAAACGTGTTAGAAAATCTACTAACGAGACTAGCGAAGTCTCCACCTCTCTAAACCGAAATGCTCAGCCAGTTTTAGGCAAGTCTATGGTCAACATGTCCGCTGATTTATCTATTTGATCAGTGTGTGGAATTCTGGGAGGGAAATGCTCATGCAAGGTTATTGCTAAATTGTCAAATATTGAAATGTCAGTTATCATTTGATACAAGTTGGTGATGAGTGTAACCATTATATGCCCAACTACAAAAATGCCACCTCTTGGCAACGTATATCATGTCTTGAAGTAGTACCTTAATGCCCTTATGCTGCCACTTACTATAAGATAAGTGACAGAATTATTTAATGTAAAACGGAATAATTTTATTTGATCAACAGAGGATTTTCTTACCAATAATTTGAGGAAATGTTTAAAATGTGTTTTGTATTCTGTGTATCCGTGAATTGTATTAAATCATAAAAAATATGAACAAAAAGTATATTCAGAGTGAGGTATCTTAAGATGTGAAGTACATATAAAGTACCAAATAGTACAAAGAACTGGGACAATTTAACCCCACGAAAAACAAATATTGAAGAATCATTTCAAGCACTTGCATTCAACATTAATTATGCATTAAAGTATACATTTTTATTTTTATGAAAATTTGTATTGGTTGTAATATGATGTCTTCTCAAACAGAACACTAGTTACAACCAGAAAATGACACCATTAAAATGTCTGGTGCCAAATCTTTCCCGCTGGGTAAAGACCAAGACCCCCAGGACTGAGACTGTCAGATACAGATGTTGTTTTGTGTTTTAGATATCCGGCTACCAGAACCCTGATGACACAAGGAGCTTCAACAACAGGAACCCCTACCAGAGCGGAGGTCAAGGCAACAACCCCTACCAGAGCGGAGGTCAGGGCAACAACCCCTACCAGAGCGGAGGTCAAGGCAACAACCCCTACCAGAGCGGAGGTCAGGGCAACAACCCCTACCAGAGCGGAGGTCAAGGCAACAACCCCTACCAGAGCGGAGGTCAGGGCAACAACCCCTACCAGAGCGGAGGTCAGGGCAACAACCCCTACCAGAGCCGAGGCTAGGACAACCCTTACTTTACACACGACAATGGAAGAAGAAACTGAAGACCCACTGGAACAGTCAACTAAGGAAACCATTTTCTTCACAACACAAATGCTTAGAAATCAGAAAGCAATAACAATGTCTTTTTAAATAGTCCAACTTGTGATTCTTCCCTATGTTCTACTCAACTTTTATGCACTGTGTATCAATCTTTTTTTTTGTACAATAGATGATAGTTGAGTTGCAGTGTCCATTCTGTCCAAGAGTGGGCGGTGTATCCAAGCTCCTGAAATTGATGTAGCCAAAAGGCAACTAATGTATTGTCGCTCAGTTTTTCTTATGTTTTTAAGTATCAGTTAATCCATTCTCATGTCCTGATTATATTATATAACTATAATTAATGTATTTTCTAATATCAATCCAATACTGTATTCATGTGTGATACATGACGGCCTAATCTGCGACTCATGCAAATCTTACATTAACATCAATGCAACAATGCAAGATGTTATAACATGAAAGGCCCAAGTTTCGCGTGCTAAATCATCATTACATTATGATTGCATGGGTCTGTCATTTTAAATGTTTCTTGTTAATTTATTTGAATATGGACGAACCCAGTTAAATTGATGTTAAGGAAATTTATTGGTGTGGTTCGCCATTATCTATTTGATCTCTTGTACATCTAGATCAGGGTTTAGAAATAGCAAATAATGCCTTTTATCCTTAATGTGCCATCTTAATACATATTGTATATGTAATATAAATATAGTCAAATATAAATAAACAGAATGTGTGTAAAATTGTTCAATGATACACACAGTTCAGTATGATGACTTTTACACAATACATTTTGTAAATGAGACTGGCTTCTCGATGTTGGAATAAAGAAAAGGAACATAAATCCATTTTGATTGTACAACTGCGTTTGGTTATTAATTCAGACAGACAGAGTTTGTGTGTTTCTGTACATAAAAATTGAATTTTTTATTCAACAATTGTACACAAGGTCCACCCGAAATTGGGCTTTCGCTTTATCCCAACCCCTCCGAAAGGCACACCCACTTTGGGGTTTGGGGCTGCCACACTGGGCCCCCGTGGAGCAGTTACTGGGGAGGGGGGGGGGGGGGGGGGGGTCAGGTGCAAGGGCGCAATGGCATCTAGGATATTTAATAACACTTCTGAATAATGTCTGTAAAGTGTAAAGGTACATGCTTCCATCTTAGAAATGTGTTTAGGTGGAATTATTAGTATTTCTGTAAAAAATAGCCTGTGGGTACATAACCCAGGCTAGGTTTGAGGTCAGCAGGGGAGTTTGTAAAGGTTTCCAGATTTCTCCCTCCCTCTACCTTTTGACGTGTCAGATTTTATATCTATTCGTATCCCCAAATTCTTGTTTTTCCATTGTGTCTTTGTAAAGTCCCTCTTTGCCATGCAAATAAACTGAATCCCCAAAAACCATTTCCACTACATTTCAGCCCTGCCACAAAAGGACCAGCTGACATCATGTCAGTGATTCTCTCGTTAACACAGGTGTGAGTGTTGACGAGGACAAGGCTGGAGATCACTCTGTCATGCTGATTGAGTTCGAATAACAGACTGGAAGCTTCAAATGGAGGGTGGTGCTTGGAATCATTGTTCTTCCTCTGTCAACCATTGTTACCTGCAAGGAAACACGTGCCGTCATCATTGCTTTGCACAAAAAGGGCTTCACAGGCAAGGATATTGCTGCCAGTAAGATTGCACCTAAATCAACCATTTATCGGATCATCAAGAACTTCAAGGAGAGCGGTTCAATTGTTGTGAAGAAGGCTTCAGGGCGCCCAAGAAAGTCCAGCAAGCGCCAGGACGTCTCCTAAAGTTGATTCAGCTGCGGGATCGGGGCACCACCAGTACAGAGCTTGCTCAGGAATGGCAGCAGGCAGGTGTGAGTGCATCTGCACGCACAGTGAGGCGAAGACTTTTGGAGGATGGCCTGGTGTCAAGAAGGGCAGCAAAGAAGCCACTTCTCTCCAGGAAAAACATCAGGGACAGACTGATATTCTGCAAAAGGTACAGGGATTGGAGTGGGCTCACTCACAATTTTGCCTAAGAACACAGCCATGAATAAAGAATGGTATCAACACATCCTCCGAGAGCAACTTCTCCCAACCATCCTGGAACAGTTTGGTAACGAACAATGCCTTTTCCAGCATGATGGAGCACCTTGGCATAAGGCAAAAGTGATAACTAAGTGGCTCAGGGAACAAAACATCAATATTTTGGGTCCATGGCCAGGAAACTCTCCAGACCTCAATCCCATTGAGAACTTGTGGTCAATCCTCAAGAGGCGGGTGGACAAAAACAAAAAACACAAATTCTGACAAACTCCAAGCATTGCTTATGCAAGAATGGGCTGCCATCAGTCAGGATGTGGCCCAGAAGTTAATTGACAGCATGCCAGGGCGGATTGCAGAGGTCTTGAGAAAGAAGCGTCAACACTGCAAATATTGACTCTTTGCATCAACTTCATATAATTGTCAATAAAAGCCTTTGACACTTATGAAATGCTTGTAATTATACTTCAGTATTCCATAGTAACATCTGACAAAAATATCTAAAGACACTGAGGCAGCAGACTTTGTGAAAATTAATATTTGTGTCATTCTCAAAACTTTTGGCCACGACTGTACAGTTAAAAATGGGTCTTGATTGGTGGGATCTGATCTTACAAAACCAGGATGAAAATAACAATTCCTGTCTTCCTGTTGCACAACAATGACTGGGGATGTTTTCTTGCTGATGTGGACAACATCTCTTCCAGTACAAGTTAATCTTAGATGAATTTCATGTAAAAGAGAGTCATAAAAAGCTGTGTACTTCAAATTGGACCCTATGTCATTTGGGTTTAGAAAACTTCATCCAAAAGACACTCTGGCTTACACTGGGCTTAGAGGGAAGAGAGGTGATAGTTAAGATTGAGTAGGGATACATTTTGTTCATCATACTAATTTATACCCAAACCAAAAAAAAGAGAGCATTGACTAAAGGGAGAGGGTGCTTGAAGATGGACCTCTTAGGTCTAAATGTTCTGTCTCTCTTACTGCTCTCTCAAGGAATTCAGCTTACTCACGGTATGTATGATTTGAAAAAAGGATTTTGTCTATTACTGTTTGTTTTAATTTACTTTAACAAATTGTTATAGTACACGTATTGCATTTATGGAACAGAGATTATGCAATATTTTATATTTTATTGAATTTATTGAATCGTTGTCTTTCTACATGATTTGAAAAGTGTCCTCTTTGTTGAACAGTTAGGTGTTCAATATGCTTTCCAGAATGCAACGTGCAGCCCAAACCCCAAAACATAAAAATATATGTTTTTACCACAGGCCTAACCATAGGTGGGCTGACCTTATTCTATTATACCACAGCTTCCTTCAGCAAAGAATGTCATGAGATATAATGTGCAATCGTGTAGACATGTTAAGTTTAGCATTTTAGGGGGGGATCCAAATATGTTTTGAAACATTTCTTGGTTGTTATTTATATAGACAAACCGTATGAATCGTTAGATTGACTAAAAACTGCACACATTTAGATTTATCTGAATGTAAAAATATATCTGCTTTAGAGCTCAACAGGTTAAAGAAGTCATCAAATGATTGTTTTTTTAAACGGAGTAGCTGATTGATTATCAATATGTATGAATATGTATTTCCTCTGAAAAGTATTACATGATGACATGATTTGGTTATCTAAAGCCAGCTATATGATCAAGGACAAATCTTTCATGAGTTTCAAGGTCATAGGATGTGCCCTGACTGCATTTATGGGCAATAATTAACTCTATTTTTAAAGGTCCGTCACATGCGGTAGGGTCCAAATGCCGTACAAAGTAGACGAAACAGTAGCTGTAGTTGTCATAAACACTGTTACTTATTGTTCAGGGAAACAGTAAAACGTTTTTTTCCCCAGCAAATTCTACCAGATGAAGAGATTCAAAGATGTGTTATAAATAGATAGTCCATCTCAATGTCAGTTTTGTTGAAATGCACTGAAGACTATAATTTTTTCCCTTCACAACATGTGAACATGTCTATCAAAAAGTACAACATATCATTAGTATTAAGACATGAAATGATAAAGGTTCTCTTGTTCTGTAGACTATCCAGGAGTGTACAATTTGATATTCTAATGGTTTAGACAAGTGATGGGGTGGGGGGGGTCACAAAAAATTGGAACTCATCATGAGGGGCCGCAGTGGCTCCCGGGTCTGCGTACCCACATCCATAACCACATGTGCAGTCAGAGATGGCCCTAGCCTTTTGGGGGCCCTAAGCTATTTATTTTTTAACAAGTCAACCATACTGCAGTTACCACACTAACTGTGCTACTGACCGCTGCACTCTCTTTTTTAAAGGCCAATGTGACAGTGGTAATTTTCAGTGTGCCAACGGTCAGTGCATTGACTTAGACTGGAGGTGCGATGGAACCAAGGACTGCACAGACGACTCTGATGAGCTCAACTGTCGTGAGTATGACCGGTACCATGATCTTGGAATTCCATATACTGTACATGGCTTCAGGTTTGCTCTTATACATGTTGAACATGATGCTAACTGTACCAGATAAAATTCAATTTAAATTTGATTGAGTGTGTTTGAAAACGCCAGGCACTGGGTTATAGGTTTTGATTGAATAGTTCCCTATGCATAACTTGTCCTGGGCCTTATTCATGAAGCGTCACAGAGTAAGAGTCATGATCTAGGATCAGGTCTTCCCTGTCCATATAATCTTTGTATCAGGGCACAAGGCGAGACCCAGATGCAGACACAGGAGGCAGATGGTTAGAGTCCAAGATGTTTATTAACAATCCAAAGGGGGTAGGCAGGATAATGGTTGTGGACAGGAAAAAGGTAAAAACCAGTTCAAAGTTCCAGAGCTACAGAATGGCAGGCAGGCTCGAGGTCAGGGCAGGCAGAATTGTCAGGCAGGCGGGAATGGAGTCCAGAAAAACAGGCAAAGGTCAAAACCGGGAGGACTAGTAGAAGATAATAGAAAAGCAGGAGCACGGGGAAAAACACGCTGGTTGACTTGAACATACAAGACGAACTGGCACAGAGAGACAGGAAACACAGGGATAAATACACCGGGGAAAATAAGCGACACCTGGAGGGGGTGGAGACAATCACAAGGACAGGTGAAACAGATCAGAGTGTGACACTTTGCCTTTGTAATCTAAAAGGAAAAATCGATCCTACATCATATTCTGAGACGCTTTGTGAATATGGGCCCTTGTGTATTTCTGTGTGGCAGCACCTCCATCCTGTAGCTCCCAGCAGTTCAAGTGTGTGACGGGAGGCGAGTGTATCTCCCTCCAGTTTGTCTGCGATGGGGAGGAGGACTGCACTGACGGCTCAGACGAACAGAGAACCTGCAGTACGTACAAGTTCACAAGGCTTCACTTTGGGTTACATGGGGTGCCAGTTTCCTCTGGATATACACTGTAACAAAAATAATAAAATGTTGCTTTCAACCTTCAATAGCTCTTGAACAAAGCATGCCATCACTATGCAATATATATATATATACAGTGGGGAGAACAAGTATTTGATACACTGTCAATTTTGTAGGTTTTCCTACTTACAAAGCATGTAGAGGTCTGTAATTTTTATCATAGGTACACTTCAACTGTGAGAGATGGAATCTAAAACAAAAATCCAGAAAATCACATTGTATGATTTTTAAGTAATTAATTTGCATTTTATTGCATGACATAAGTATTTGATCACCTACCAACCAGTAAGAATTCCGGCTCTCACAGACCTGTTAGTTTTTCTTTGAGAAGCCCTCCTGTTCTCCACTCATTACCTGTATTAACTCCACCTGTTTGAACTCGTTACCTGTATAAAAGACACCTGTCCACACACTCAATCAAACAGACTCCAACCTCTCCACAATGGCCAAGACCAGAGAGCTGTGTAAGGACATCAGGGATAAAATTGTAGACCTGCACAAGGCTGGGATGGGCTACAGGACAATAGAAAAACAGCTTGGTGAGAAGGCAACAACTGTTGGCGCAATTATTAGAAAATGGAAGAAGTTCAAGATGACGGTCAATCACCCTCGGTCTGGGGCTCCATGCAAGATCTCACCTCGTGGGGCATCAATGATCATGAAGAAGGTGAGGGATCAGCCCAGAACTACACGGCAGGACCTGGTCAATGACCTGAAGAGAGCTGGGACCACAGTCTCAAAGAAAACCATTAGTAACACACTACGCCGTCATGGATTAAAATCCTGCAGTGCACGCAAGGTCCCCCTGCTCAAGCCAGTGCATGTCCAGGCCCGTCTGAAGTTTGCCAATGACCATCTGGATGTTCCAGAGGAGGAATGGGAGAAGGTCATGTGGTCTGATGAGACAAAAATAGAGCTTTTTGGTCTAAACTCCACTCGCCGTGTTTGGAGGAAGAAGAAGGATGAGTACAACCCCAAGAACACCATCCCAACCGTGAAGCATGGAGGTGGAAACATCATTCTTTGGGGATGCTTTTCTGCAAAGGGGACAGGACGACTGCACCGTATTGAGGGGAGGATGGATGGGGCCATGTATCGCGAGATCTTGGCCAACAACCTCCTTCCCTCAGTAAGAGCATTGAAGATGGGTCGTGGCTGGGTCTTCCAGCATGACAACGACCCGAAACACACAGCCAGCGCAACTAAGGAGTGGCTCCGTAAGAAGCCTTTCAAGGTCCTGGAGTGGCCTAGACAGTCTCCAGACCTGAACCCAATAGAAAATCTTTGGAGGGAGCTGAAAGTCCGTATTGCCCAGCGACAGCCCCGAAACCTGAAGGATCTGGAGAAGGTCTGTATGGAGGAGTGGGCCAAAATCCCTGCTGCAGTGTGTGCAAACCTGGTCAAGAACTACAGGAAACGTATGAACGCTGTAATTGCAAACAAAGGTTTCTGTACCAAATATTAAGTTCTGCTTTTCTGATGTATCAAATACTTATGTCATGCAATAAAATGCAAATTAAATACTTAAAAATTATACAATGTGATTTTCTGGATTTTTGTTTTAGATTCTGTCTCTCACAGTTGAAGTGTACCTATGATACAAATTACAGACCTCTACATGCTTTGTAAGTAGGAAAACCTGCAAAATCGGCGGTGTATCAAATACTTGTTCTCCCCACTGTATATATATATAAATATATATATGTGTATATATATGTGTACAGTACCAGTCAAAAGTTTGGACACAGCTACACATTCCAGGGTGTTTCTTTATTTTTACTATTTTCTACATTGTAGAATAGCCCTATTTGGTAAAAGACCAAGTCCATATTATGGCAAGAACAGCTCAAATAAGCAAAGAGAAATGAAAGTCCATCATGACTTTAAGACATGAAGGTCAGTCAATATGGAACATTTCAAGAACTTTGAAAGTTTCTTCAAGTGCAGTAGCAAAAACCATCAAGCGCTATGATGAAACTGGCTCTTATGAGTACCGCCCCAGGAAAGGAAAACCAAGAGTTACCTCTGCTGCAGAGGATAAGTTCATTAGAGTTACCAGCCTCAGAAATTGCTTCCCAAATAAATGCTTCACAGAGTTCAAGTAACAAACACATCTCAACATCAACTGTTCAGAGGAGACTGTGTGAATCAGGCCTTCATGGTCAAATTGCTGCAAAGAAACCACTACTAAAGGACACCAATAAGAAGAAGAGACTTGCTTGGGCCAAGAAACACGAGTAATGGACATGAGACCGGTGGAAATCTGTCCTTTGGTCTGATGAGTCCAAATTTGAGATTTTTGGTTTCAACCTCTGTGTCTTTGTGAGATGCAGAGTAGGTTAATGGATGATCTCCGCATGTGTGGTTCCCACCATGAAGCATAGAGGAGGAGGTGTGCTATGTGGCGATGCTTTGCTGGTGACACTGTCTGTGATTTATTTACAATTCAAGGCACACTTAACCAGCATGGCTACCACAGCAGCGATACGCCATCTCATCTGGTTTGCGCTTAGGGCTATTTGACCAAGAAGGAGAGTGATGGAGTACTGCATCAGATGACCTTTCCTCCACAATCACCCGACCTTAACCCAATTGAGATGGTTTGGGATGAGTTGGACCGCAGAGTGAAGGAAAAGCAGCCAACAAGTGCTCAGCATATGTGGTAACTCCTTCAAGACTGTTGGAAAAGCATTCCAGGTGAAGCTGGTTGAGAGAATGCCAAGAGTGTGCAAAGCTGTCATCAAGGCAAAAGGTGGCTACTTTGAAAAATCTAAAATATAGAATATATTTTTATATTTGTTTAACACTTTTTGGTTAATACATGATTCCATATGTGTTATTTCATAGTGTTGATAACTTAACTATTATTCTACAATATAGAAAATAGTCAAAAAATGAGTAGGCGTGTCCAAAATTTTGACTGGTACTGTATATGCTATATGATATATATGACATATGATTGGAAAAAAAGCAGTGGATTTTTGTCCATCCTCCCATGATTCTGAATATATTATTTTCATAGTCATGTCACGATTTTGTAAGAGCTATTGAAGATTGAAAGCAAAAAAATGAACAAAAAAAGATATTACAAAAAAGAAAGACGTGGATTTTGTACATTCTCCCCTGATTCTGAACATGTCATTTTCATAGTCATGTCATGCTTTGTTTAAGACTATTGAAGATTGAAATCCAAAATCGTATTATTTACAAAAAATTCATGAAAAGAGTGTGAATTTTTCTCCATCCCCCCTGATTCATAATATACCATCTTCATAGTTATGGCATGCTTGGTTCAATTGCTATTGACGAGAGAAAACCGAATATCCACGGAATATCCAATATAAAACTAATTTTAACCTGGTGTAAATGCATTCGGAAAGTAATCAGACCCATTGACTTTTTCCACATTTTGTTACGTTACAGCCTTATTCTAAAAATGATTTAATCATTTTTTTCCCCCATTATCTACACACAATACCCCATAATGACAAAGCACTTTTTTTTTTTTAGCAAAATGATTAAAAAAAAATTAAACTGAAATATTTACATAAGTATTCAGACTCTTTCATCAGTACTTTGTTGAAACACCTTTGGCAACGATTACAGCCTTGAGTCTTCTTGGGTATTACGCTACAAGCTTGGCACACCTATTTTTGGGGGAGTTTCTCCCATTCTTCTCTGCAGATCCTGTAAAGCTCTGTCAGGTTGGATGGGGAGCGACACTGCACAGCTATTTTCAGGTCTCTCCAGAGATGTTCGATCGGGTTCCAGTCCAGGCTCTGGCTGGGCCACTCAAGGACATTCAGAGACTTGTCCCGAAGCCACTCCTGCGCTGTCTTGGATGAGTGTTTAGGGTTGTTATCCTGTTGGAAGGTGAACCTTTGCCCCAGTCTGAGGTCCTGAGCGCTCTTGAGCAGGTTTTCATCAAGGATCACTTTTTACTTTGCTCCGTTCATCTTCCCCTCGATCCTGACTAGTCTCCCAGACCCCGCTGCTGAAAAACATCCCCACGTCATGAGGATGCCAGCACCATGCTTCACCGTAGCGATGGTGCCAGGTTTCCTCCAGACGTGACGCTTGGCATTCAGGCCAAAGCATCAAAATGTACATGGGCAATCTTGGTTTCATCAGACCAGAGAATCTTGTTTCTCATGGTCTGACAGTACTTTACGTGCCTTCTGGCAAACTCCAAGCGGGCTGTCTTGTGCCTTTTACTGAAGAGTGGCTTCCGTCTAGCCACTACCATAAAAGCCTGATTGGTGGAGTGCTGCAGAGATGGTTGTCGTTCTGGAAGGTTATCCCATCTCCACAGAGGAACTCTGGAGCTCTGTCAGAGTGACCATCAGGTTCTTGGTCACCTCCCTGACCAAGGCCATTCTCCCCCAATTGCTCAGTTTGGCCAGGTGGCCAGCTCTAGGAAGAGTATTGGTGGTTCCAAACATCTTCCATTTAAGAATGATGGAGGCCACTGTGTTCTTGGGGACCGTCAATGCTGCAGACATTTTTTGGAACCCTTCCCCAGATCTGTGCCTCGACACAGTCCTGCCTGTGCGCTCTACTGACAATTCCTTCGACCTCATGGCTTGGTTTTTGCTCTGACATGCATTGTCATCTGTAGGACCTTATATAGACAGGTGTGTGCTTCTCCAAATCATGTCTAATCAATTGTATTTACCACAGGTGGACTCCAATCAAGTTGTAGAAATGTCTCAATCATGATCAATGGAAACAGGAGGCACATGAACTCAATTTCGAGTCTCATAGCAAAGGGTCTGAATACTTCTGTAAATCAGATATTTCTGTTTTTTAGAACAAGGCTGTAATGTAACACAATGTGGAAAAAGGGAAGGGGTCTGAATACTTCCCGAATGCACTGTATATACTAAACAAAAATATAAATGCAACATTTTTCCGCCTCCATCACCTCATGTTTCAGCATGATAATGAACGGCCCCATGTCGCAAGGATCTGTACACAATTCCTGGAAGCTGAACATGTCCCAGATGTTCCATGGCCTGCATACTCACTAGACATCTCACCCATTGAGCCCTGTTTGGGATGCTCTGGGTCAACGTGTATGACAGAGTGTTCAAGTTCCCGCCAATATCCAGCAACTTCACACAGCCATTGAAGAGGTGTGGGACAAAATTCCACAGGCCATAATCAACAGCGAGCAACTCTATGTGAAGGAGATGTGTCGCGCTGCATGAGGCAAATGGTGGTCACAGCAGATACTGAGGGGTTTTCTGATCCACACCCCTACCTTTTTGTTAAGGTATCTGTGACCAACAGATGCATATCTGTATTCCCAGTCATGTGAAATCCATAGATTAGGGCCTAACTCATTTATTTCAATTGACTTATTTCCTTATATGAACTGTAACTCAGTCAAATCATTGAAATTGTTGCATGTTACGTTTAAATTTTGTTTAATAACGCCTTGCCCCCAAAATAAGATATTAGTCTCCCGTGTGGCGCAGTGGTCTACAGCACCATAGTGCAGTGCTAGAGGCGTCACTACAGATCTGTGTTCGATCCCGGGCTGTGTCGCAGCCGGCCACGACCGGGAGAATCATCGGGCGGGGCACAGTTGGCCCAGCGTCGTCCGGCTAAGGGGAGGGTTTGGCCAGCTGGGAGGTCTTTGTCCCATCATGCTCTAGCTACTCCTTGTGGCGGCCGGGCGCATGCACACCTGGCTTCCGGGTTAAGCAAGCAGTATGTCAAGAAGCAGTGTGGCTTGGCGGGGTCGTGTTTCGGAGGACGCTTGGCTCTCGTCTTTCGCGTCTCGCAAATCTGTACGGGTGTTGCAGCGACGGGACGAGACTGTAACTACTAATTGGGGAGACAAGGGGTGTAAAAAGTACCAATAAATAAAATAAGACATTAACAATAAAGTGACAGGAATGTGAATTCCCTCCTGATCTATTTGACATTACATTGACATGATTTCTGTGCTCGTGTTCCCCTACGCTTTCAGGAGAGCAGACTTGTGGACCACACCAGTTCACGTGCCAGGAGGGCCAGTGTGTTCCCAAAGTGTACCGATGTGACCGTGTGAAGGATTGCTTGGACAACTCAGATGAGAACAACTGCAGTAAGACTTTTTAAATCCACATTCCTTAATAAGATTGGTCTGTAGTTTACGGCTCTAAAAACTTGTCTGGTTAATTTTGCGGTAGATCATTTCTGCTGCAAGCAGAGGTTGTGGACATTTGTCTATTTTGACCATAACGCATTTTCTCTTGATTTAGTGCTATAGATGCTTGTGATGTACTGTATGATAGATGTAGGACTTATGTATGTACTGTATGTTCATAGTGAATGATACTGCAATTTGTGGGATTTGCAAATGTGCAAAGTCAGACTGTTCTATTGTATATGGGACTACCTTTACAACCTTTCGTATTAAAAATAAAAGAAGCATTCTAGTTTTGTTCCTGCTAGATATGCATTAGTCACCAAAGGGTTTGATTTTTAATTAGGGGTTGTTACGTTGTTAACTCAGATTGCACCTCCTATTACTGGCCGCTGTTCATCTTAATGTGGCAATACAGAAGTAGACTTTATTCTCTATTCCCTTTTTAACAAGAATGTTGTTCAAGTCTATCATAGTTCAACTATATAATCCTCAGTCACATTGTCACATTGAAGTCATTGCTTTGTCACAATCTTGTCCCCACAACCATTTTGAGATCTTGTGAGAAAATGTGCAACATAACAATCTACCTTATAGCATGTGTGTGTGTGTGTGTCAAGGTTGGGGTCATCTCAAGTTGAAGTCAGCCAATTCAACGAGTGATTATAATACAAAAATGTTAAAACTTTTCAAGTAAATTTCTTCTCCTTTCGAGTTTATTGAGAATGAATTGAGCATAAATGGCCTATTCTCACTTATTGAATTATGATTTCAGTTTACTTCCTGAATTGACTGATTTCAATTTTAAATTGACCCCGACCCTTATGTGTGTGTTATTCTCCAGACTACCCCAGCTGCACTGAGAAAACCTGTGCCAATGGAGCTTGCTACAACAACTCGCAGCACTGCAACGGGCTGCAGAACTGCCGGGACGGCTCAGACGAATCCAACTGCAGTAAGTCAAATGGGTCAGGGGAATCGAACTCGACAGCGTTAATCGAGTTAGTAAATTGAACTTCAGTGGATCAAGAGAGTCTGAAAATTCAACTGAAGATAACCGTCACATAATGGTCTGTTTGAGGGAGTAGTCTTGACCCGAAACACCAAAGACACCTTGCAGGATGATCAAATATATGGCCCAATTAAGAAATGGCAGATTGACATAATCAAATAGTCATGCATTTCTTCCCATTTTTAATGACAATAACAAATGAAGTCACAAAATATATACTAAATATATGTCAGGCATATGGGTTGACATAAGATTCATGAATTTATAAAATGTTCCTATATGTCTGCTCTTTTGCTGAGTATATTACATTGTGTCTCTTAGCGACACAGCAATGTCCTCTGCACCAGTTCCAGTGCACCAATGGCTACTGTATCCCTATGTCCTTTATCTGTGACCACTGGGACGACTGCGGGGACAACAGCGATGAGCAAGGCTGTGGTAAGAAGCACATAGACCACCCACAGTACACAGGATATTCTTACCTCACAACATAAACACGTTGAAGTCCTAAAACATTGGTGTAAATATGTGTTAATCTGAGATTGCTATTTCAAACCTTTGTACCTCTGGCTAAATCAACTCAACAATATCAACCATACAGAATCTAATGGAGGTTTCCTCGTGCCTATTGTTATGAGCCCACATGAAAAGAAAATGCTATAGTATACTATGGTATAAATATAATAGTATTCACTGTTGTGTTATTTGCGGACATTACTGTAGCATTTACTACAGCGTTATTTTTGCAGATAATACTGTAGTATTTACAAAATGCTATAGTAAACACTGCAAATGATCGAGGGATACTACAGTGTGAAGTATAATATTCTTCAGTTTACTACAGTAAGTACTGTAGTATTCAACAGTAAACTGTAATATTTTTTAATGTTGGGAGCAGCCGTTCAGGTTTGATGGGTATTCATGGCTTTGTTAAATGACACACACACACACACACACACACACACACACACACGCACGCACGCACGCACGCACGCACGCACGCACGCACACACACACACACACACACACACACACACACACACACACATTGTATTGTTTTGTATTGCATCATATTCTTCCCCTTAGTGTACCAGAGCTGTAGTGGAACTCAGTTCACCTGCCCCAGTGGCCGCTGCATCCCTCAGAACTGGGTGTGTGATGAGTTCAACGACTGTGGGGACTACAGCGACGAGAACGGATGTGGTGAGAAATTCACTAGGAAATCTTGGACAGTTTATTATGTCACTGACTATGAAGACTGAGACATTGTTGATTTGAAAATCTAAACGGTAATATGTAATAAGTGACAGAGAGGAACATAAAAGAGGAACAAATAACATTGTAGCTGTATGTGTAGCAAAGTAAATATTCTAAGTAGTGGTCATACTAAATGAAGTGAATGGAAACGTTTTTTTTTAAAGCATACTGTTTCATCAGCCCTAAAACATTGACGAATGAATGAATAAATGACAAATGAATGAATGACATTTTATTTTCATGTTATGTCGCCAGTTGGCAACCCATTCCTTACGGGATTAATTGACACATAAACAAACGTTACAATAATTCACTGTGATAATTCAGTGATAATTCAGTGATAATTCAGTGCACGCTGCATAAAGAGTGAAACATAAATCAATACATAATAGTAAATAAGATTATCCAGGAAATAATTATATTGACATTTTAGTCAAAGCTGAGTGAAATGTATAATTATTGGATCAAAATAACTGTGCCATTGAGGCCTACCCAGCAAAAGGTGGTAAATAAAATGTGTTGTCTTTTCTCTTTCAGATAGTAACTCCCGAGACTGTTACCCTGGTGAGTGGCCTTGTCCAGGCTCCTCCATGTGTGTGCCAGTGGGCAAGGTGTGTGACGGCAAACCAGACTGCCCCAGAGGAACAGATGAGACCAACACCACCGCACAGCAAACCTGCAGTGAGTCTCTTCTTCTATCTGCCACGTTTTACTACAGGGCACACCTTTGTACTGGGTTTTATGAGGTTAACAATTTGGTCAGCATGACCTTTCTCGAAATGTGTTCGGAACGTGGGCATGGACACAGGCACGCACGCACATGCTCTCATACTCTCGCATTTACTCGCTCACACAAACACACACGCCCACACACCAGATCTGGGTTCAAATACTATTTCAAATATCTCAATTACTTTTACATACATTCGAAGTAAGTATTCAGATATCTTTCATTTGAAAAGACAAGTAGTTTAACATTTTCATGTATTTGGAAATACACTTGGAAAGCTATTTGAAAATGTCAAATACACTGACTCAAATACACTCCCATGCGTTTAACCAAGCTATTTGAAAATAGTATTTAAAATATGTATTTTGAAACCCTCTTAAATACAATTTGTGTTGACAATTTTTTTTCTTTTTTTACCAATAACCATTCAAATACGCAAATAAAAGTACTTGTTTTGGGCTGTGTATTTTGAAAATACTCAAATACACAGAAAAAGTATTTTCAACATCAGATACATAAAATACACATGTATTTAAACCCAGATCTGACACACACATACGGACACGCACACACTTAAACGGTCAGTAGCGTACACAGTCAGCTCAATGCTGTGTGATGTTAAATTGGGCAGTAAAGCCACGGTCCTGTGGTCATGCAACAAGACTGTACTCGTGAATGTTTTAATGTTCCTCCAAGCTCACCTGTTACGACCGCTGTCGTCCCATTTAATGGCTTTAACTCTCACCTTCCCTTATCCCTTCATCAGCACGTGCGTGCACACTCTTTGTTAAATATTTACCTTTGCACTTTTACTTACCACTGTGCACAACTACATACAAAAATGTCCTCTTTAGTAATTTTACTGGTGTTCTAGTGTAAGTCATAGGCAGCCAGTAGAAGTTGGATTGTGGACATTCAGAGACAGTTTCCCCCAACAGAGATTAAGCTTAATCACTTTTTAGAATCTCCATTCAACATTCTTCTTAGTCCAGGACTAGGCTTGATCTGTGTCCAGGAAACGGCCCCTCAACGGCTGCTACCCAAATGGTACCCTATTCCCTATTTACTGTGCTACTGGTCAAAAGTAGTGACTATCTGGAATAGGCTGCCATTAGGGACGCACATTCTAAAAGTGCTAAAAAAGTGTTTGAAAACTAAAAGTGTTAGTACAGCATTGGGGGTGTAGTAGATGATGTTTCCTGTTGCAGTCCGGCTCATTTCCACCACTAGTTGTATCTCCCATCTCTTTCCCCTCTCCCAGGCCTGGACCAGTGCTCAGCGCTGAGCTGTGAGTACCTGTGTCACCTCACCCCACAGGGCGGAGCCTGCTACTGCCCAGATGGCTTCACCGTGGCCAATGACAGCCGCTCCTGTGTGGGTGAGTCTGAGTGTGAACGGTTTGATTGGTGGTAAGTAGTAAGGACAAAAACAGCTGAAGGAAGTGAGGAAGGAAACAGGGCCACTAGCAGTGATGTGACAAACACTATGAATGAATCCACATACAGATGACTAAATAGAAACAGATGTAGATCAGAGAAATTATCAAAAATTACCATTCTTTAACATAGACACACAGAGGTCTGTTCTATTCTATTCCATTCAATTCTATTATGTTAGTGTAGTACAGGTAACTTCCAAAATAAAGTAAACACCGACATAAAGTGTCTTAATAGGGCGTTGGGCAACCACAAGCCGTCAGAACAGCTTCAATGCACCTTGTCATAGATTCCACAAATGTCCTGAACCCTATTTTGTATTTTTGTATTTATTATGGATCCCCATTAGCCCCATTAGCCCCATTAGCTCTTCCTGGGGTCCAGCAAAATTAAGGCAGTTTTGCAATTTTAAAAACATTACAATACATTCATAACAGATTTCACAATACACTAAGCGTGTGCCCTCAGGACCCTACTCCACTACCACATAACCCAAAATCCATGTGTACGTGTGTGTATAGTCCTTATGTTATCATGTGTGTGTATGCATGTGTCTGTGCCTATGTTTGTGTTGCTTCACAGTCCCCGCTGTTCCATAAGGTTTATTTTTATCAGTTTTTTAAATCGAATTTTACTGCTTGCATCAGTTACTTGATGTGGAATAGAATTCCATGTTGTCATGGCTGTATGTAGTACTGTGCGCCTCCCATTGTCTGTTATGGACTTGGGAACTGTGAAGAGACCTCTGGTCGCATGTCTTGTGGGGTATGCATGGGTGTCCGAGCTGTGTGCTAGTAGTTTAAACAGACAGCTCAGAGCATTCAACATGTCAATACCTCTCACAAATACAAGGTGTGATGAAGTCAATCTCTCCTCCACTTTGAGCCAGGAGAGATTGACATGCATAATATTAATGTACATCCAAGGGCCAGCCGTGCACCCCTGTTCTTAGCCAAATGCTATTTTCCCCGAGTCCCTATTTGTGGCACCTGAACACACGACTGAACAGTAGTCCGGGTGCGACAAAACTATGTTCTGTAGGACCTGCTTTGTTGATAGTGCAGTTAAGAAGGTAGAGCAACACTTTATGATGGACAGACTTCTCCCCATCTTAGCTAGGAGGGATGCGGCACCATTCTTCCACGAGAAATTCCATAATTTGGTGTTTTAATTGATGGTGGTGGAAAACGCTGTCGCGCCGCTCCAGAATCTCCAATAAGTGTTCAACTGGGTGGAGATCTGGTGACACACACACATACACACACCCCTCAGACTCCCTATGCTCCTTTGAAAACCTCCTTTCAAAGTCAATGAGATCTCTTCTTCTAGCCACGGTAGCCAAAAAGAATGGGCAACTAAGCATTTTTATGCATGACCCTACGCTGTGTGGAAGCACCTGCTTTCTATATACTTCGTATCCCTCATTTACTCAAGTGTTTATTTTATTTATTGGCAGTTACCTGCAGGTTTAGGCTACATGACAACACTGTGGTTTGTGTTACCCAGACTATGACGACTGTGACATCTGGGGGATCTGTGACCAGCTGTGTGAGGACCGCCCCGGGACCCACCGCTGCAGCTGTGCAGATGGATACTTCCTGGAACAGGGCAACCGCTGCAGGGCCAACATCTCAGGTACAGGATGTGACACCACTAGCGTCACTCGTGATCACGTGGGCGCACTACTGTATTTTTGCTCAGGTTCAAGTTAATTTAATTCGTTCACATGCAGACTATAATTGATATCTTAATTGTGTGATGAATCAAATAAACGTCAAACAAACATTCATGAAACTTATATTTAGGGAACTGTAGTTTTTTGTGATAAGTTGTGGTGTTGTGTGGCTAATGAGCTAGCACGAGTGAGCATTGTGTGAAAGTGATGTGCTTAATTGTGGGAGTTCCATTGAAGGTCATTATTACAAAAGGGTCACTGTGAAAAGACCTTCCTTGTGTGCATAATTTTGCTTATGTAAACTTACAGTAAATGTACCAGTTATCATTCCAAAATATAAAATAACTGTCCTATATAGGGTTATCTCCATTATGATCAAGTTCAAGGACCTGGATGTAAGCCCTGTACTCTTTTCAATTATCTTCTCAGAAAACATGTTAACTTGAACTCAGGTCTCTGTCTAATCCATAGATAATAACTTAACATGGTGTTAGAAGTAGGATCAGAATGAACCCTTTACAGCAGGGGTGGGCAATTCCAGTCCTCAAGGGCCTGATTGGTGTCACAGTGTTGCCCCAGTCCCAGCAAACACACCTGACTCCAATAATCACCTAATCATGATCTTCCGTTTAGAATGCAATTTGATTAATCAGCTGTGTTTGCTAGGGATGGAAAAAAAGTATGACAGCAATCAGGCCCTCGAGGACTGGAGTTGCCCACCCCTGCTTTACAGGATAACAACCTATGCTTTATATCTACCCTGTAGTTGGCTTGCCGCAGCTCATCTTCACCAATGGTGGTGACGTGATGATGGCAGACATTTATGGGCGCTTTATCAGAACCCTGGTCCCTTCACAGGGCAGAGGTAGCTCGGTGGGTGTGGGGTACCACTGGCACAGTCAGAGGGTCTTCTGGACAGACACTAACACTCAGAAGGTGGGTTGTATTTACTGCTTGTGGGTGACATTTTCCTCACGCTAAAACAGCACTGCGCTGAACTAATGCAATGATCTAAATAAGGGGAGCTCCAATGCCTCAGAGCAATTGCATTAGTTTTGGCGCATGTAGTGCACTGTTTACTACATTTCTGGTTAAACTAACGTTCCCTCTAACGGAAATTGTCAAAGAAAAGTTACGACATAAATCGCTTACAGTGCATTAGCTCACAGTGCAGGTGACTTTGCCAGAGAAAATGTTTGACCATTGTCTGAAAAAGAAGCAGCCAATCAGGGGAGACCTAACATCTAAATGTGTGAATGTATATTCATTTGTATGAATATAGGCCCCCAAAAAACATACTTGTGTGTCATGCCTTAAAGAAATAGCTCATTTTTAAATGTTAGAAAAATCAATGTCTCTGTTTGGTATCCAATAATGAAAATGTCACACAAGATTCATACAAGTAAGGGAGTGAACGTTATTTATAATAAGGGTTACATGGAGAAAATCGGACCTCTCTGAAATTAAAATTAATGTCCTTCCCTTATATATTTGACCTAAACCCTCACTGAACGCTTGAAAAAAAAAGTAACCCTCCCCTATAACCCAATAAAACATAAAGTGGATGGCAGTGAACATGTCTACCATTTACAGTCACTTCTTGGACAGACCAAAGCCTTGGATATGCCGTTTTAGAAAACTGTTCTTCATCCTGTAAGCGTTACAGAATTTTTATAGCATGCAGGGCTGCTGGCCAGAAGCTTGTGGGTTCACAGACCACCCTGGACAAGTATGGATGGAAAGATCTCCTTTATAGTAAAAACATGGCATGAATCTATCATCATATTTGCAGGTCTTTTATAAACATTTCATGCAATTCTACATCATTTGACATTTTAGCAGAATATTTTTTTATACCAAACAAACTACCGCAATTAAAGGTTAAGAACGGACAGAGATATAGGCCTATTTGTTCATCTTGTCATATTTCTCCAATGCCAAATCAGTGTGCCTTGTTTGCAATGAAACTGTCCCAGTTTGCAAATAATTACATCTGAGACCTCATTAGGAATCTGAGCACGGTACTTTCAAAAGTTAGGCTTACCTTTCCACCCCAGACCGCAGGCCTACTGACACATAAACATTTAAGCTTTAATTAACTGCTGGCTACTTTTCTTCCGTGGCTTAACCCAACGAGAGAAGGTCACAAGAGTTTCCCTAAAACATCTTCTATTGTACAGAAAGTGAATAGCTTAATCAATTGATGGTAACAGAATTTGATTACTTCCCTAGTAAATTTGTTGACTCCTCGGCTATAGAAGGTTGTAGCTCAGCCTCTGAATGTCAAAGAAACGAAACAATGATATCCCCATGTGCATCTTAGCCACGTTTTCTCTGGTATTTTACAGCTTCTTTCTAGCATAAAGCAGCACGGACCAAAGTGCTGTAGATCACTTTAGATAATCGGATCTGTTTAATTTTCTTCAAAATTTTTATCTAACAATAGGTAGGCCTGTGCTTTTTTGGGAAATTATCTTTAATAAAAGGTAGGTCTATGGCATACCCTCTCATACCGCCTCAATTAGAGTCCTGGTTTTAACTTAACAGTCCTTCACTGACACGGAGGTAAGCTATTTAAAGAGTGCATGGTGGGTGGAGGAATTGGCAGAGACATCTATGGATATAGCAGCATATAGCCTAATTTCGTCTATCAAACAGGTAGGCTCCAACACAATAGGCTTCAACACTAAGCCCTCTTGTTAGTCAAGTCTAATTAAAATGAAGATGGTTGAAATGAATTATGCCTACTTGAATTTGGCTACTTTCAGCACCATGAGCTGTCCACTTCCGATTGATTGTGCAGCAGTTGCTGCTTCTAGTTTCAGCACCACAATGTAAGTTACTCGAATCTGGTAAATAACTCTCATAAATACATCATGGGCAAGAAACATCTTGTTTTTATTCAAATTAATTATAGTAGTAGCAAGCTATCAAAGTTTACCTCCTTCTCCTCTTCTGGTCCTCATTCTCAAATTGAAAAGCACGTAGGCTATAGGCTAGACCGCCCGCAAGATATAGATCCCAGAGAATTCTTTGACTCTCCTCCTGAACTGCCACTGTAGCAATACACCATTGGTTAGGCAGCACAAACAAAAGTTTTGATCAGCAAGAGCAGAGCAGGTCATGGGCTCAGGTTTGGAATATCCACTGCAGTGTGTAATGCAGCCTAGTTTTATTTACACAATCCCAGCAGCGCAAAAGACTCAGGAAGGAAATGAATTTTCTTAGAAATATAACTTTGCTCTGTACTTCTCTGAGCATGCAGTTCCTAGCCTATAGCCTAAAGGCTGTGGATAATTTGAGACCACACTAAATAGCCTATAGGCACACTTGATAGTGTGTGCTAAGCAGAGAATCAGAAATGAGGGGCGATATAAAGCCTAATAAGCCACTAATTCTAAAACACTGCAGATTGAATAAAAAACTAAACCCTCTCCTTGAATGAAATTGAAAAAGCATGAAATTGAAAAAGCATCCCCCATTTTCCTCCCGAAGTCTAAATGTTGAGAATAAGATTGACATATTTGCTATATGTAATAAACTCACAAACTAAAAACGCACGTCAAACCAGCTTTGTTTGTGTTTGCTGAATCAGACTTGTCTTTAAATTACCGTTGCAACACAATATTAATACAACAAATACATTTTTTAACACATTTGTCATGCAATCATTTCTAGTATGGCGTGTCCCTTGAAACTGCACTCAGGTTAATGGTGCAATCTCGGATATACAGTATGCAGCTGTTTTTGAACAATTGCAATGAATGATATACCTATTTATTCTTCAAGAATCCCAGATTGTATCTTAAATTAGTGTCACTCTCTCCCTATAGGTGTACTCTGCCAACTTTGATGGAGGTGACATCCAAGAAGTGCTGAACGAGGCCGTTCACAGTGCCCAGAACATCGCTGTGGACTGGATCAACTTCAAGCTCTACGTCCTAGAGGCCAGGGTGGAGCGCATCGACATGTGTGACTTTGACGGAGGCAACCGGGTCACCCTTGTGGCCGAGAACCTTTTGACTCCTCACGGGCTGGCTCTGGACCCCACAGTGGGGTAAGAACTGAGAAAGTCTCACCACCAAAGAAATGAAACATGGAACCCATCCCCTTTACATGAATATAACCCATTGACAAACAAACCCATTGAAAAACAAGGACAAGGAGATTGAAAAAGACATTTGATTGTCAACCTTTTCAACTCTCCTTACATGTAGTATGTAAAACCAACCCTGTTTTTGAGCACAGTTATGCTATCTTGGTCCTAACCAAGCTTACATCATGAATTCAGTTACTCTCCCACACTGTAATGCCCATAGTATTATTAATAACTGCTAACTAGCACTGTCTAACGCAAGTTAATCAACTCAATGCTAACCCTCAAAATCTAACTTGGCTCCTGCTTTTTGAAGGTACATGTTCTTCACGGACAGCGGCTACATCAGTGAGGACATGAAGCTGGAGAGGGCTTACATGGATGGTAGTAACCGTGTGGAGCTGGTGAAGACCAGGCTGGGGATGCCGACTGGCGTCACCCTGGATATTGTCACCCAAAGGGTCTATTGGTCCGACAGCCACTTTAACATGGTGGAAACGGTCACCTACAGTGGTCTGGAGAGGTATGCATGCAAGTCCTCAGGTCTCAGGCAAGGTCCTACTAGTTAGCGAGGTGGATCTGCAACTGGAGGGTTGCTGGTCCAAATCCCAAGCCAGACAGGAAAAATGATAGGTATCCTAGATGCCATATCCTGCCTATATGTCCTTAACCCCAAAACAGCTCACACATTTGCATGAGCTCAAATTGACAATGAATAATAACGTGTTTTTTTTTACCGAACCACCACCTTTACACTAGCATGCTTTCATATATAAAAATCATTGCCGTCTACAGTGTTAGCCATGTTTGCTAATTCTCCACAGGAAAACGGTGCTCAACGGTGGCACCCAGGTTCCATACCCGTTTGGCATCTCTGTTTTTGAAAACCATTTGTTCTTCACCGACTGGACCAAAATGGGGGTAATACGGACCAACCGCTTCAACGGCAGCGACCCGAACCTCATCTACCGCACCACAGACAGACCCGGTCACATTGTGGTCGCGCACCCTGTCCTGCAACCCATTGGTGAGTAGAAGAACAGCAGACTGCCTATCAGACTGCCTAAAGCACATGGTTTTCTCCAGTGTTGCAGTACTTTATAAGCCTGGTTCCAGATTTGTTTGTGTTGTATAGCCAACCGCTAGGGTCATTTTCATGTTCAGGAGTTGATAAAAACAGCACAAACAGATCTAAAATCAGGCTAGTACTTTATACAGTATATCTTACCAATGAATGTACTTTTGCTAGATTGGAATGTGCCCGTATCTGCCTGGCATGGACCTCTGCAGGAGGTTGAGAGCATGTTGCTCTGTCTGGTTGCAGTAAAGTCCATAGGCATTGTGAGATTTGATCATCACACAATGATATCACAGCATATACAACCTTGGGGATATTTAAGATGGTTTGATTTTGAACATGAACATCCTTATTCACATTTATGAATCTAACTTTTTAAGAGATATTTGATGGTCGCCAAAAGTCACTACTGAGTCCATCTTTAATTTAAAAAATGGTGGGCTTTTAGCATTGTTGTAATTGACCGTGTGCGGTTCTACTCTGCTCTCTCTCTCTCGCTCCCACAGTGATGAGTCCATGCGGTCGAAACAACGGGGGCTGTCAGCACATCTGCGTCCTGAGTCACCTCTCCGACAATGATGGCCTGGGCTTCCGCTGCAAGTGTCGCCTGGGTTACGACCTCCATGAAGACCGTCACAGCTGCTTCAGTGAGAGACTGGGACGGAGGGGGTCGCATAAATTATTAAACGCCCAATTAATTCGTAAAATGACAGTTCTGCCACTTGGTAAAGAGTTTAATAATAAAGTGTTCCTGATTGTTCTGTCCCCCCTCCAGAGGTGAGAGACTACCTCCTACTGGCCACCCAATACGCAGTGCGTGGGATCCCCCTGAACGTGTCCCTCCAGGAGGACGTGACCCTCCCGCTGACCGGCCTGGGGGTCACCTTCTCCTCATCGGCCGTGGAGTTCGACGGCAACGAGGAGGCCGTGTTCTACAATGACCGCAGCAGGCAGATCATCTACAAGTCCAACACCAACGGCTCCAGTGAGTTTGTAGTCTTTCAGGGCCCGTGTTCACAAAGCGTTTCAGAATAGGTTTCCTGATCTAGGGTCAGGTCGTTCCTGTCCGTATAATCTTATTCATTATGATCTAAAGGGGAAAATGTATCCTAGATCAGCGCTCCTATTCTGAGATACCCAGGTCTGGCTGAATGCGTTGTCCTGTCTTTACCACAAGGTGGCGGCAAAGATTGCAATGTGTTGTACTGCAATATCAGCTCTGTTCCATTATCACATTAGCATACTACTTAGAACAAAGTGATTTATTGGACCTGCGTTCTAAATGAGATGTTAGTGTAGACATAGAAAAATAGATTCCTGTCTTTATGCACATAAGTGATTTTATAGTAGGAAAAAGATTGCACTGAAGAGGTAGAAGGCTGAAGAGGACTTTACACATTAGACTTCACCTTTACACCCTCTGCATTGCTAGTTTAAGTCTGCGTTGCTACCTTAAAGTGATTTATTTCTCCAACTCACTAATTCTACTCTTTCATTTACTACAACAAGCTTCATTGAAGTTACTGATATGTAACATTTCAACATATCTGTTTTGTTCTCTGGTATTAAAAAGGAAAAATACCACACCCGATTGTCAGGCGATGGACAAAGAAAACATAAGAGTTGTGGACATTACATTTTTCATGCCGGGAATTGAATGTTTTGTTCTCCAGACTCAGAGATCCTGACAGGCTACAGGGTGGGCCATGCGGAGTCCATGGCGTACGACTGGACCTCCAAGGTCCTCTTCTGGACATCCAGCTCCTACAGGGTGGTGGTGGCCTTCAGAGTGACCGACAAGTCCAGGCGGGACATCGTGACAGGCCTGAAGAGCCCCAGGGGTCTCGCTGTGCACCCCAGTGCCGGGTGAGAACCAGAATTTTTACTTAAACGTAATCTTTATTTATTCAGGTTAGTTTCATTGAGATCAAATCTATTTTTGAAGAGAGACCTGGTCCAACCAAGACAACAGCAGCGGGGAATAATGTTTCAAATAAATCTCAGACATAACAACACGTCATAAACAATTTAGGATCAGTTTTGCCTCGTAGACGACAGTGAATAAGAATACATGGACAGGGGGTGGGGGACTTTCTCTCTAGACAGTCCTATAACAAAGATATTGGCCCACAGATATCTGTTCTGGACTGACTGGTACCGGCCAGCAGTGATCATGAGGTCCTGGACTGACGGCAGCAACGCTGTTCCCCTCATCAACACCACATTGGGCTGGCCCAACGGACTCACTATTGACTACATGTAAGGAGGAATACTATACACATCTGTTTGTTTAGGTGTTTCTATGCGTCCCAATTTTCGACCCTTCTGCCCAATCATACTCGACTCAAGTGATTGCCGATGAAGACTTCCCTTCATGGATTTAAAAGGAAAGGACTGGTATATGAAGTAAAGTGGAAACTGCCTCCAGCCCATGACTTTACCAATCCAATGCTTTTAAATGTAAAGGGAAGAGTACACAAATGCACACTTTTCAGAGAATTGCAGGTCGTCCCCTAAGATTTCACTCCTGCTTTTAGTCAGTTGACATGTTTTTAAAACAACTGGCATTTTATATGGAATTGATAAGATCTCTGCTAGCATGTCACAGGAACATTTGTCTCATCAATGTAAAGACGAATAGCTGATTCCTATGATTCGGCGCCTAAATAACAACCTGATCTCTTCTGACTTGGTTCCCGTTGGCAGGAATGACAGGCTGTATTGGGCGGATGCCCTTCTAGACCAGATAGGCCACGTGGGCATTGACGGGTACGACAGACAGAAGTTCTCCAACATCGGGCAGATCACCCAACCCTTCTCCATCACTATCCATGCAGGTGGGCACAGTCTGATGAGCCCATGACTCTTATCTTTATTTGTGTAACTGTGAGTTGAACTACATGTGGGTTACAAGTAACATCTTTTCATTTAGTTTATTGGGGGAGGGGGGGGGGGTGTGTGACTATGGATCTGTATCCATCCATTCATACGTACGTTAGTCACACACAATATCTCAGAGACCATGGCCCGATTTTGACAAAACTTGAGTGAATGGTGCGTCTTGCCATGAAGATCTGACATTTGCAAGATTACACTGATTGGCCCAAGGGGGGTGCCATAGTACTCATCTGAAATCTTTGAACGAGCATATCTCCTGTCCCGTTTGAGCTACAGCCATGAAATATTATACATATATGCAGGACCCTCATGAGTAACATGTTCCCGTAAGGTCCTACAGTATAGGTTTTAAGGCTCCCGAGTAGCGCCGCGGTCTAAGGCACCGCATCTCAGTGCTAGCGGTGTCACTACAGACCCTGGTTCGATCCCGGGCTGTATCACAACCGGCCGTGATCGGGAGTCCCATAGGGCGGCGCACAATTGGCCAGCATCGTCCGGGTTTGGCCGGGGTAGGCCGTCATTGTAAAACAAGATTTTGTTCTTAACTGATTTGCCTAGTTAAATAAAAATAAGCTCTGCCCATTAGATTTTCTGATTTTTTTTTGTCCCCCACCAAACTTTGAAAAAACATGTCTCCTGCCCTGTTTGACCTACAGTCATGTAATGTTTATACATATGCATCTCCTCATGATTAACAAAAAAGTTTCCCACAAGGACCTATAAACTCTGCCTATTAGATTTCTGCAAATTAGACTTTTTTGTCCAACACGATTGTGTGGGGGGAATAGATTTTTTAAATAAAATGCTGCTACTCTTCCTCCCTATACGATTTGATGACACGACATTACCACCTGGTCTTTTGTCACAAAACTTTGCACAATAATAGAAGGTCACTCCAAGGATCACCCCGATTGACCACATGGTATCTTAAATGTGGCTATTGCGTGCTTGGCCCCTGGAATTGCTACTTGCAGCTATATTTTCTGATTAATTGACATTTAGATTTAAACCAAAAAATAACCACATAGCACAATTTCGGGAACAGCTCTGACACATCTACCTGTGAAATGAATGTATTTTCCCACATGCCACTGAGTTTTTGTCTTTCCTTTATCCTGTAATGCATCTCCGTATCAAGCGTGGAATCCTTTCTCTGACATCCCAGACATTGAGAGCTATCAAGTTTTGATTTCCAAAGAGGGAAATTTTTTATTTTTTTCTCTCTCCCATTAATCCACACAACATAAGTTTTAATAATTGGCACTAATTGGCCCAAGCGGGGAGCTGCATCTTTCATGATTACTGTTCCTTTTGCAAATTTTTCTCTTTCACTTTTTCATCTCTCTCTACCCCCTCTCTTTCCCTTGTCTTTCTTCCACTCCTCTCTTTCTCTCCTTGTTTTCCCTCTACTCTTTCCCTCTTTCTCTTACCCTTCCTCTCTCACTCTCTTTACCTCCCTCCCTCACTCTCTATCTCTCTCTCTTCCTCTCCCTTTTTCCACTCTCGTCTTCCAGATTACCTGTTTGTGTCAGACTCGAGGACCAGGTCGGTGTTCCGGATGCGGAAGAGGGACGGGGGTGAAATCACCCCTATCCGAAAGGGAATCTCCGGAATCCTGAGTGTCAAGGCTTACACAGCTGACCTTCATGGCAGTGAGTGAAAAATAAGCCATTTTACAAACTATTTTGTTTTGTGAATAGAGTTTATGCACCTAGTACGCAAAATTAGCATTAGCATTTAGGTTACTTGCGAAATGTCATTTTTACTAGCCTGGGTACCAGTCTTTTTAGTTTACATTCCACTCCTTGCCACTCCTGACAAATGACAAGAGTGGTAAGGAGTGTAATGTTAGCTAAAAAAGACTGTTACCCAGGCTAATAGAGAAGACATTTCGCGAGTAACCTTAATGCTAATTTAATACTGCCGTTCGGTTAAGCCACCTCGTTTTTTACCCCTATATCCCTGGTTATGGGGCTGGTGAAAGAAAGGCTTATTTTCATGCACTGCTAAACAACAGCTGTGCTGTGCCTTTTACCATTGTTCTTTTAAAAATCAACCGAGCCTCGAGTCACACAAGTTAAACACAGACATTGCTGTATTGATTTGTGCTTATAAAAGCTTTTGACATTGTTCTGCAGCATTTCATCTGGGTGTTATGAACCAGACACTATGTCTCTGTCTTTCTAATAATAAAATAATACATGGGTTTTATAGACCCAAATATATGTTTCTGCATGTCTTTTTTTGCACATCTTTTCTCCACATCTGTTCCTCGTCTTTCTATGTTATATTACTTTCTCCTCTCTGCCTCAAAGTGTTCAACAGCCGGTGCAACATGGTACCAAATGGCCGCTGCAGCCACTTCTGCTTCCCGACGCCCTCCTCTAGCCGCGTGTGTGGCTGCCCCTATGGAATGAAGCTCCAGGAGAACCAGAGGAACTGCGTGAAGGACGACTCAGAACCCCCTATAGACACCAGCTGCGGAGACTACTCCTTCCCCTGCGACGGGGGCCGCTGCATGCCCAACTCGTACCGCTGCGACGGGGTTAAAGACTGCATGGACCAGACGGATGAGGCCAACTGCACTGACACAGGTGGTGGCACTAGAATGCACGTTTGGCATCCTGGCAATGTGACTAAAATGGAGGCCATCTCGGTCAGGGATTCTTTTGTTTTATATCTCTGAGTGGGGGACAGTGGAGGCATTTTGTGTTTGAGTGGGAGTGTGCGAACGTACATGTGCAAGATTGTTTGTGGTTTTCATTAGTGTGTGTGTTTATGTGAAATAATGAAAACTGTACGAGCGTGTGTCAAAGTGTTGTGCTAACATAGAAAACATGTTTGTGTGTGAGATAATCAGCATCATGTAACTGTATCCGATCGTGCTCCCAAAGCAAACAAACACAGACAACCCAACAAGTTTTACCTCTGTCCTCCTCTTCATGCTTCTTTTCTCTTCTCCTTCCTTTACCTGTTTACCAGGCATGACCTGCTCCCCGTGGGCGTTCACCTGCGACAACAAGCACTGCATCCTGTCCGGCTGGCGCTGTGACGGCCACGAAGACTGTGGCGATGGCTCAGACGAGGTCAACTGCCCCACACGTCTGCCCTTCACCTGCAGTTCAGAACAGTTCGCCTGCACTGACGGCAGCAGATGCATCCCCAAAGCCTGGACGTGTGATGCCGACAAGGACTGCAGCGATGGCTCGGATGAGAGAAACTGCAGTGAGTAAAAGTGGGAGGGGGCAGGATTGTTAGGGGCGGATAGAGTTTTATAAACATACTGTTACTTAAGTGTATCCCTAGTCAAAAAATCCTATAGGATTAGTTGTTTTTCTAATCGAATCCTATAGGATTTTGTCACCTCTATCAGATTCCTTTTGGAATCCTATTGCACTACTTTTTTCCTATTGGAAATCAAAAGTAATCCTATTGGATCCTATGGGATTAACACAATCCTATTGGATTTGGTGTCAACTATCACAATCCTATTGGAATCCTATTGGACAACTTTTTCCTATTGGCAATCCAAAGTAATCATAGTGGATCCTATAGGTTTCGTAGGATTTTGTCACCCCAATCAGAAGTGTTTTCTTAATTTAACACATTAAGTTATAGTTTGTTCTCATGTGTTCCAGTACAATAAAATTATGTAATTGACAACATTTTTAGTTGATCGGAAACAACAGTTCTATATTAATCTCTGTTTAATTCACCACCACAATATGGGAGAGATTCAAGGGTGTTCATTTGAAGTATGACCACCAGAACAGCACACCTTTTTCGACAAAACTCTGTTATTTGATTCTTATTCATGCAACTTGTCTATGAATTAGCAATTACAATGTTACATACAATACTATGTACAATGTTACCATAACACAAGAATGTAGGGGGTTTCCCTATAGAATGCACAGCATCTTTACATTTCTTATATGTAGAAATAAAATACGTTTACCTACAGTAACACAATACAAGAATCCAATAGAAAAATCTGAATTAGATAAAATCATATAGGATAGGTTCCAAAATATGATAGGATTTTGTATTGGATTCTAATAGGATATTTTTTTCTTTCAAATCCTATAGGATTATTTGACTAGGGATATGTGTACTTGCCTGATGACTCAAACGTAATTCTTCTGCTTCTATATGTTCGCTACATACTTAAATCTGAGACTGCCATCATTGAAGTTGTTTGTGTTGCTGTCTAAACGAGGTGTGTTGTACAAAACAAATGAATCAGCGATTGGATCATCTCTAACCAATCAGTGTATCAAAGCAAGTGATGATTTTTCTAAACGCTGCTTTGCCTAGGTGTGTTCAACTTCTGACTCTAGCCGAACCCATCTGTTTCTGGGACCTATCAGAATGGTTAGAATGTGTTTGCGTTGTAGAAATGGTCAGGGAGGTACTCAGATCCAGACTCATTGCGGACAAGAAATCAACATCCGTTGGCGTGGCGTAGCGTTCGGCCGGAGCAAGGAATTTGGGTAGCCAGGAAAATATTTCACAGTATATGATTGCCTTGCGGAATTGTACTGAACTATATTGTTGATTTGTGTGTTATTTTATTTGAAGGGGCAGACTCATCAAGTCCTAACTTCTAATTTCTCAAGCCTTTACCCTCTCATACCTTTAACAAACAGGCATGATGTTAAAGGGATAGTAAAAAAAAAGAATTAAAAAAAAAAAGTGAACTATAAGGATTAACCTCTGTCTTAATACATCTGTCAGGGATTGTTCTGCCATTGAAATCCGTGGACGGGCCTTTTTTCAGGTCGCCTTTAAGTCCAAACTGTTTAAACTTTTTTTGGGCTGAGATTTTTCCCGGGATGGAAAAACACTTTTATTGTAAACTTAAAGCTGCAATATGTAACTTTTGGAGGCGACTCACCAAATGAACATAGAAATGTGAATTATAGATCTGTCATTCTCATTGAAAGCAAGTCTAAGAAGCGGTAGATCTTTCGATTTTGTACACCAGCTTCAAACAGCTGAAAATTGTATATTTTTGGTTATGGAAAATATATTTCACAGGGGTTTAGATGGTACAATGATTCTCTACACTATACTTGCTTGTTTTGTCCCATAAACTGAAATCAGGCGAACTATTTGAATTTTCGCAACCAGGAAATGGCAGAGCGATTTCTGCATAATGCACCTTTAAACGACTATACCAGATATAAAGTATGTAGAAAATATAATGGACCTACCGGTATATATTGTAACTAACAATCTCTACAATAAAAGCTAGACAGTCAGAGTATTGAAAATTCCAAAAACAATGAATTTAGCAGTATATATTTTGTTATTATGTTTGAACAAAAGAACACAGCATTAGTCATGCATGTAATGGCAAGAAATTTGCTTAAAAACTGCAACGTTTTCTCTCAACTGCATGGCAAAATGGGTTGAATTGCAGGAAATAAGCTTAAAAATGCAAACATTTCTCTACACCGCCAAGATGGGAGGCCTCTGAAATTTCTCAAAAATTCAGCCGTGTCACGTCGACCACCTAAGACCCTTTTTGATTCAGAAAAACCCCTGCTCTGTCTCTTCTGACAGACGGGACCATCGCTACGTGTGAGCCTGGGTACTTCTTCTGTCCCGACCACCGCTGCATCTACAGCTCCTACGTGTGTGACGGAGACCAGGACTGTATGGATGGCTCCGATGAGAAGGACTGTGGTACGATGAGTAATCGAAGACTATCCTCCTCCGTGTGCTCTGCCACTGGGATGTATAAGAGAGAATTAGTTATTTCCAATAAGCTTCTATTTCTTTTTAATAAGCGTCTATTTCTTTAAGTACTCTTGTTAATCTAAGTTTTGTATTTTGCAATATTATGAAATGTTTTTCCCCACCCTTTCTATTTCTCAACTATGTTCTTTTTTGCCTCCTTTTCCTACTCTCCCTTCTCCTCCCCTCACAAACCCCCCTTTACCTCTTCCCCTTTACCATACCTCCTCTTCTCTTCCTCTCCTCTCAGAGTTCTCCTGTTCATCCTATGAGTTTGCCTGTGCCAGTGGTGACCATTGTGTCAGTAGCATCTACCGCTGCGACGGGGTCTTTGACTGTAGGGACCAATCGGATGAGAGCGGCTGCCGTAAGTCAACTTGCTTCCTGTACCATCATCCTGGGTTGACTCAGATTTCATATGACAAATTCAGTTTTGTTTTTCCCGTAGGAAAAATAATTGCTTTATACTTCCTAACTTTGAGTATGGCTGTGTTTTTAATTTTATTGCAAGGACTTATCAAGCCAAATATTTGTGCTTATCTGAGATTTAATCATATATTAATTGTATAATATTCAGCCCTCCAATGTCCTTTATGGACTCCTCAATCATTGTGTTAATTGCTTACGTCTGCAGCCACGCGAGGACCTGGCCTCTGCCACAATGATGAGTTCCAGTGCCAGACGGACGGCCTGTGCGTGCCCGACGAGTGGGAGTGTGACGGGCACCACGACTGCGAGGACGGCTCTGACGAACACAACTCGTGCCCGCCTGTAACATGCCACAGCAACTATTTCCAGTGCGCCAACGGCAACTGTATCTCTCCGAGCTGGGTGAGTGAGTGGGTGGGTGAATGGGTGAGTGAATGAAACAAGTGAATGAATGAATTTGATTAGACCAATTCTAAACGCACGGGAGTGTATCGCCTTGTTTCCATTGCGGTCATTGTTATTATCAGGTGTGCGACGGCGACAACGACTGCAGGGACATGAGCGATGAGCAGAACTGCCCCACGCCTCCTTTCATGTGCCCCTCAGGCCAGTGGCTGTGCCCCACCGACCAGGTGTGCATCGTCCTAGGGAAGGTGTGCGACGGACAGCGGGACTGTCCCAATGGAGCTGACGAGTCACCCCTCTGCAGTGAGTGACAAGGACGTTTCTAGTTTAGAAGTAGTGTATGACATGTAATAACTTTCAGGTACACAAGTGAAGTCATTAAGAAAGATGCCTGCACACTTGAGTGCTCCCGCAGTGTTATTGTGTAACGTTTTGACCTGAAGGCAGTGCTGAGAGATGAATGCTTTTTGAGTTCGTTTTGGTTATATTATTAAAATATAATCGCAGATTCTTCTTTTACATTAAATGCACTATGCATTATGTGGGTTGAATGCTGTAACAACACATAATAAAAGTATTAATTAAACTCCCGTGAGGGTAGTGACAGCCCATTACTGCTTATCACTAAGTGATATGACTTTTATAGGTAATATTAACCATAATTTATTCACATTACTTTTTTATAAAATATTTCAGTTGTGTGTATTACATTTGTTTTATTTGTGCATTCTTCTGTCTTTTCTCTCTCTCTATGTGTCTGCCCCACACAGAACACACAAGTAGACTCGCAATGGAGTATGGTCATTGTAGTTAATTCAATTGAAATCAAATCACGTTTTCTGCGCTAAACTATGTAGAATATATGCCTGCTGGAAACTACAACTCACTACTACACTGAACAAAAATATTAACGTGTTGGTCCCATGTTTCATGACCTGAAATAAAAGATCCCAGAAATGTTCCATATGTACAAAAAGCTTTTCACTCTAAAATGTTGCACACATTCATTACATCCCTTTTAGTGAGCATTTCTCCTTTGCCAAAACAATCCATTAACCTAAAAGGTGTGTCATATCATAAGAATCTGATTAATCAGCATGATCATTACACAGGTGCACCTTGTGCTGGGTACAACAAAAGGCCACTCTAAAACGTGCATTTCAATCACACAACACAATGCCACAAAGTTTTGAGGGAGCATGCAATTGGCATGATGCAGGAATATCCACCAGAGGTGTTGCCAGAGAATTTAATGTTAATTGCTCTACCATAAGGCGTCTCCAACGTCGTTTTAGAGAATCACAACCGCAAACCACATGTAACCACGCCAGCCCAGGACCTCTACATCCGGCTTCTTCACCTGTGGGATCGTCTGAGACCGCCACCCCGACAGTTGATGTAACTGTGGGTTTGGACAACCAAATCATTTCTGCACAAAGCCGTCTCAGAGAAGCTCATCTGCGTGCTCGTCATCCTCCCAGGATCTCGACCTGACTGCAGTTCGGCGTAGTAACCAACTTCAGTGGGTAAATGCTCACCTTCGATGGCCAATGGCACGCTGGAGAAGTGTGCTCTTCACGGATGAATCCCGGTTTCAACTGTACCGGGCAGATGGCAGAAAGCGAGTATGGCGTCGTGTGAGCGAGCGGTTTTCTGATGTCAACGTTGTGAACAGAGTGCCCAATGGTGGCGGTGGGGTTATGGAAAGGCAGGCATAAGCTACGATTGCATTTTATCGATGGCAATTTGAATGCACAGACATTCCGTGATGAGATCATGAGGCCAATTGTAATGCCATTCATCCGTCATCATCACCTCATGTTTCAGTATGATAATGCATGGCCCCATGTCGGTACACAATTCTGTAAGCTGAAAATATCCCAGTTCTTCTATGGCCTGCATTCTCACCAGACATGTCACCCATTGAGCATGTTTGGGGTTCTCTGGATCAACGTGTAAGACAGCGTGTTCCAGTTCCCGCCAAAATTCAGCAACTTCGCAAAGGCATGGAAGAGGAGTGGGACAACATTCCACAGGCCACAATTAACTGCCTGATCAACTCTATGCCAATGAGATGTGTCGCGCTGCATGAGTCAAATGGTGGTCACACCAGATACTGACTGGTTTTCTGATCCACACCCCTACTTTAAAAAATATATATCTGTGACCAACAGATGCATATCTGTATTCCCAGTCATGTGAAATCCATAGATTAGGGCCTAATGAATTTATTTCAATTGACTCATCTCTTTATATGAACTTTAACTCAGTAAAATCTTTGAAATTGTTGCATGTTGCGTTTATATTTTTGTTCAGTGTACATTGCACAGTTCGGGCTTGATCTGACTTCACAAAATAAATGACAAATTGAACTGACATAGGTCAATTTATGGTTTAAAAATGCTCAGCACTACCTGAAGGTCTTAGTCAGGCTGACAATGATGTTACACGCAGTTGTCTCTGACTTTGCCTGTCTGTTTCGGGGATTGAAGTTGTATTCATTTGAACAGGAAAAATACAAAATGAAAGCAATGGCTCAACAAGACAAGTGATGGGGTGTGAATAGACATTACTGACCTGTCTCTTGAAAAGTCTGCTCCCCTTTCCTAGGATGTATTGACTAGCGCCTTAAGTGTTGATGTTAAGATTGACATGTGCTATACATTTTTTAAATGGTCATGGATGTTGAGTGAAGACTTGTTTCAGTCTGTCCATGTTAGGTGAGGGCGCCATGCAATAAGTAGTAGTGGTACTAGTGTGACTTTAACATGTGACAACATACTTCTGCATATATAGTGTATGTGGACACCCCTTCAAATGAGTGGATTTGGCTATTTCAGCCACAACCGTCGCTGACAGGTGTATAAAACCGAGCACACAGCCATGCAATCTCCATAGACAAACATTGGCAGTAGAATGGCCTTACTGAAGAGCTCAATGACTTTTTCAGTGACTTTTCACCGTCATTCGATGCCACCTTTCCAACAAGTCAGTTCGTCAAATCTCTGCCCTGCTAGAGTTGCCACGGTCAACTTTGGCATTGTGCTGTTATTGTGAAGCGGAAACTTCTAAGAGCAACAACGGCTCAGCCGCAAAGTGGTAGGCCACACAAGCTCACAGAACGGGACCGCCAATTGCTTATGTAACAGTATAACTTTAAACCGTCCCCTCGCCCCGACACGGGCGCGAACCAGGGACCCTCTGCACACATCGACAACGGTCGCCCACGAAGCACGGTCGTTACCCATCGCTCCACAAAAGCCGCGGCCCTTGCAAAGCAAGGGGCAACACTACTTAAGTCTCAGAGCAAGTGACGTAACTGATTGAAATGCTACTAGCGCGTACCCGCTAACTAGCTAGCCATTTCACATCCGTTACACTTAAGCACGTAAAAATTGTCTGTCCTCGGTTGCAACACTCCCTACCAAGTTCCAAACTGCCTCTCGAAGCAACATCAGCACCAAAACTGTTCATCGGGAGCTTCATGAAATGGGTTTCCATGGCCGAGCAGCCGCACACAAGCCTAAGATCACCATGCGCAAAGCCAAGCGTCGGCTGGAGTGGTGGAAACGCGTTCTCTGGAGTGATGAATCACGCTTCACCATCTGGCAGTCCGACGTAAGAATCTGGGTTTGGCAGATGCCAGGAGAATGCTACCTGCCCGAATGCATAGTGCAAACTGTAATGGTCTAGGGCTGTTTTTCATGGTTCAGGCTAGGCCCCTTAGTTCCAGTGAAGGTGAATTTTAACGTTACAGCATACAATGACATTCTAGATGATTCTGTGCTTCCAACTTTGTGGCAGCAATTTGGGAAAGTCCTTTCCTGTTTCAGCATGACAATGCCCCTGTGCACATAGTGAGGTCCATAAAGAAATTATTTGTTGAGATCTGTGTGGAAGAACTTGACTGGCCTGCGTAGAGCTCTGACCTCAACCTGATCTAACACATTTGGGATGAATTGGAACGCCGACAGCGAGCCAGGCCTGATCGCCCAACATCAGTGCCTGACATTACTAATGCTCTTGTGACTGAATGGAAGCAAGTCCCTGCAGCAATGTTCCAACATCTTGTGGAAAGACTTCCCAGAAGAGTGGAGGCTGTTAGAGCAGCAAAGTGCAGACCAACTCCATATTAATGCCCATGATTTTAGAATGAGATGTTCGACAAGCAGGTGTCCAGATACTTTTGGTCTAACATTTAATATGTTTAAATATTACGTTTATTTAACAGTGACACATATACTGTAATTAAAACATAACTCTCAAGGAGAAATTTGATGCATTGTACTAGATTTAGCTAAACAGGTCATTTATATCTACTGTCCCTGAGCAGGTGAACAATAAACATGCCTCCATGTTCGTTCCTCCATAGACCAGGCGGACTGTGCATTGAACAACGGGGGCTGCAGTGACGGCTGTATCCAGGGTCCTTTCGGAGCAGAGTGTACCTGTCAACCAGGCTACCAGCTCCTCAACGACTCCAAGACCTGCGACGACATCGACGAGTGTTCCATCCCAGGCTGGTGTAGCCAGCAGTGCTACAACGAGAGAGGCTCCTTCCGCTGCTCCTGCTCAGACGGCTACCTGCTCGAGGCCGATAGTCGCTCCTGCAAAGCCACCGGTAAGGGTGCAACCTAACATTTTACCTGTTCGTTCATTCTAATTCATATCTTTATCTTTATAATTTCGAGGTGAAAGTGATGTGATTATTTTGGCGTTACAGTAAAAAAAAAGAATCCAAATCGTTTTTATTGGCGAATAGAAAGTAAGATATTGTTATGGAAACATTTTAGCCATGTAACGTTAGCAAATATTTTTATTACAATAAATTTGTATTAATCTAAATGCTAACTCCCTCTAATCTATTGTGAAATACTTTTCTTGTATTTACTATTTATTGGTTTACCCGCAGACCCCACAGCAGCCACGCTCCTAGTTGCCAAGCGCAGTCAGATCATCTCCAACAAAGTCAACCTCCAACCGCCCCTCATCCACCCTGTGGTCAGCGGTTCCGACATCGTGACCGTTGACTTTGACCGCTTGACCAGCAGAATCTACTGGGCCGACGCCTCGCTGAAGAAGATCTTTACCTCCTTTCAGAACGGCACGGACAGACGAGAGGTCTGAGAACATACGTTAGGAACACGCTGAATGACGGTTATTTTTCAGAGTATTGCTCCAAGAAAAAGCCTTGGATTTAATAACAAATAGAGTATTTAATAACAAATATAGTTATTTAATATACATCAGAAAGCTGTGCCTTATTATGATTCTTAATATATCACCCATATTAACACAATATAACAGTATGACCTATATGACATGCTGAAACTCCAAAATACAGTGTGTTGTAAGGGCAAGAATTCAAGCACATGAAATTGAACTCCAATATGGTCTACAGTGTTCTAATATACCTCACTTTGTTCTTCTGTGGTTCTAGGTGTTCTCCACTGGTCTAATGGTACCGGAGAGCATAGCTGTGGACTGGGTGGCGAGGAACCTTTACTGGACCGACTCGGTGATGGAAAACATCGAGGTGTCCACTCTGGACGGCCGCTTCAGGAAGGTTCTCCTCACCAAGAACGTCACCAGCCCCCGTGGACTGGCTCTGGACCCCCGAAACCAGTAAGGCCTTTCACTGCTAACCATAGGAACACAGCAATGATTGAATGATCAGTATCACTGAAAGGTACCTACATAAGGATTTTATAGCACATTCATTAACCATACATCCATACAACCATACAGTCCCGTGTGGCTCAGTTGGTAGAGCATGGCGCTTGCAACGCCAGGGTTGTGGGTTCATTCCCCACGGGGGGACCAGTATGCATATGTATGAACTTTCCAATTTGTAAGTTGCTCTGGATAAGAGCGTCTGCTAAATGACTTAAATGTAAATGTAAAATACATAGCACATTCATTAACCATACATAGCACATTCATTAACCATACATAGCACATTCATTAACCACACATAGCACATTCCCGAGCAGTAGACAATAATTCATTAAATTTCTGTCAACAAATGCTCAAATTATGAATTACTTAATTAAGTTACTTAATTACTGCTAATGAATGTGTTATGCTGTCCCTTTTTAGGAACCCTTCAAAATAAAGAATTGCTAAATTAGCCAGCACCACTGCATTTCACTTTACATGTTGTTCTTTGAATCATTGTTGTGCATTATTTTTCTCTCTGTTGAGTTCTCGACATCTACCTTATTCACTGCAAAATCACAGCACAGCAAAGGTTTAAAAAAAGTATCATAATTGATTTGGCATTTGACCTTTCCCAGCACCAACGTAATGTTCTGGTCAGACTGGGGTCAGAACCCGAGGATAGAGATGGCCTACATGGACGGCACCGGGAGACAGGCCATTGTCACCACCAAGCTCTACTGGCCCAACGGTCTGGCCCTGGACTACACCACGCGCCGGGTCTACTTTGCTGACGCCTACCTCAAGTACATCGACTACTGCGATTACAACGGCAACAACCGCTTCCAGGTCATGGCCAGTGATATGGTGAGCATGGGTAAAACCAGCAGGCTGAGGTTGTCCTAAAATGTACACTGTACACTAGTATCTTATTCTTATTGTAGGGGCCCATGAATCATTTGTTCTCATGGCACTACTTCCTACAGTATCGCATTCATTGGTGACACTTAATGCAGACGGTAATGCATTGTAATGCTGTTATAATGCATCGTAAGTCTTGAGCATAAGCATTTATGACCCTTTATAATGTCTTAGTATCATCTCATGTTTGTGGCTAAATAACTGCTATATGATAAGTTGTATAATAAGACATTATATAGGCTCAAACAATAACATGTAATAAGTTGTATAATAAGACATTATAAAGGCTCAAACTATAACATGTAATATGTTGTAATAAGTTGTATAATAAGACATTATAAAGGCTCAAACAATAACATGTAATAAAGGATTGAACACGTTGGCTTTCAGTAAAGTGTCACCCTTTTATCCTTTATAAATCCCGGTTTCTCCACCACTCTGTCCTTCCCCCTACCTCTCTGTAGGTTCTTCAACACCCCCACGGTATGACCATCTTCGAGGACCACATCTACTGGTCGGAGCGCTATACTTCCCAGGTCCTGAGGACCAACAAGTTCCACGGGGGAAACACGACCACCGTGATCACCAACGTCTACCAGCCCATGGGCATTGTCATGGACCACCCCATCAAACAACCAGCAGGTAACGTTCAAACAAACAGTAGGTACTGTTCCAACAAATTCTGGATAACATTCTAACAACCAGCGGGTAACATTCAAAATACGTCCATAAAACATTCGAACTTACCATTAGTTTATAGTGGATAGTACTGAACAATTAAAATAAATTCCGATTTTTGAATGATGTCAGTTAAATGAATTGAATTCCATTTCGTTCTTTTTTTTGTGAGTGCAATGCGCAGTTTCTCTAGAGATAAATCAGATCAAGCCTGAACTGTGCGTTGTAGTAGGGAGTTCTACGTAATTTAGCGCAGAAAATGTACTATAATTAACTATAACCATAACCCATTGCGCACCTCATTGTCCGGTCTGAGATGGAGAGAAGTGACAGAAGGCGCAAGCGAGAGGGATAGAGAGCTTTGTGAGGTAGCTCTACCTGAAAATACATGATATAAGTGGTTGATAGTTGGTATTTAGCCTTATTTACTTTGAAGAACTACCAAAACAGTGATTTTGTCAGACTGCATAGGCAGCAGCTCTATAGAGATGAGATGATGACTTGGAAATGAAATAATAAAGTCATAAAATAAAACAAATATAATATACATAACAACTGAAATATTTTATTAAAGTAATGTGAATAAATTATGGTTAATAGGTAATAAGCAATAATGGGCAGCCACTACCATCATTGGACTTGTATTAATTGTTTTATTCTGTGTTACAGCATTCAACCGACATAAATGTAACGCATAAGGCATTTAAAGTTTTTTTTAAAAGTATAATCAAAACCAAAATCGAAAAGCGTGATAATTTTTTAATAATCGAACCGAAACCGAACTGACCTCAAAAAGCACTAATCGCTCAGCACTAGTAGTGGATAAAGCATTACTTTATTGTTCCATTGACATTATTGTTCCATTGTTTTCCACTATGCAGCAATCAACCCATGCGCGGAGCAGCTGTGCAGTCAGCTGTGCCTACTGTCTGGCTTTAGGCCCAGGTACTACACCTGCCACTGCCAGTCTGGCTGGAACCTCAACAGTGATGGGCGCACCTGCATCAAAGGTACCCTAACAGCAGCTCTAATGATAGGCTTGTAGCCTCTCTCTTTGCTCATCTATTTGACCCGATTTAATTATTGCTGTCATAGTACAGTACAAGGGAATTTTTCTATTCCTAATCAATTGTATTTTTTTATATACCACTCTGATTTATACTATTCCATATGAAGGCAAATGTGTTATGTATTTGCATAACATGATAAATGGAGATAATGATATCGCAAAGGCCAATCAGAACAAAACAATGGCAGATTTTGCTTTTCTGTCTCTTTCACATTCTATTCAATTCTATTCCACTCCACTCCATTCCACCTCATCCCTTTCTATCCTACTCTGTCTCTACCTCAGATGACACTCCGTTCCTGATGGTGGTGAGGGAGACTGTGATCTTCGGCATCCCTGTGGACCCGGCCGACCCCTCCAACAACGCCATGGCACCCGTGTCTGGCATCACTCAGGGGCGGGACATTGACTTTGACGACCAGGAGCAGTTTGTCTATTGGGTGCAGGACTCGGTGAGTGACAAGTTGCTCACAGTAAATAAGCCACTACCGTTTTAAGGGTTGCAAAATTCTGGTTTTGCAAAATTTTCAGCATTTCCAGAAATCCCGGGTGTGAGATTCCCGTAATAGGGCAGGAATAAGCAGAGAATCTGGAATCCTCCAACCAGGATTTCTGGGGGGGGAAAATGGGACAGTTACTGGAATTTTGCAACTTTAACCATGTTCTGACAAAGAGTAAAAACTCAAACGGACGACTAGGAAAATGCTTAAACCAAGTTTATTCACCCACTGGGTCCAACAGCTGAAAAGACAAAGACATGTTTACACAAGTACATATATTTACACCCTCTACTGGGCAGAGTCAACTTCTTGCACATCTAGACAGCCAATACATCTCTGTTGCTGGGCAGGAACTTAAGTGGTTCCTCTCATGGGTGTAGTCACGGCCTTAACTCCTACGTGTGTATGTCATAGGACTGTTCCTGCTCACTACATCTGACCTGACCTCGGCCCACATTCCTCACTTCTCCCTCATCCACGGCTATACAACCTTATCAGTGACTGAAACCAGACGGTTACTCTTTCCCTCTCTCCAGAGGATACACGAGATTTGACAATAACATGTTCTGACAGAATGTACATTTTCTGGGCTCCCCTTTCTCACTTAGTAGATTTCCATACACCCAGTTCTAATATGGTAACACGAATAAGGATATTTCAAGTTAGAACCCAACAACCCCAAAACTCACTTATTTCAAGTCTGGATTCGAGTCTAATATAAGTTCTTTGTTTGCTGTCTCCCACTCGCAGAGCTCCATTTACAGGGTGAAAACCGATGGAACCAATAGGACTCTGTTTGCTCCATCTGCAATCATTGGCTCGCCCTCTGGTCTGGCTTTTGATTGGATAACTCGCATGATGTACTACACGAACCCGACTAATAAAGCAATCGAGGTAGCGTGTCATGTCCTCATTGTAAATGATGTATAGACTATATCTGACTTGCTTTTGTAGAAGTACAATATCATTACTTGGCTCAAGGTGTTATTGGATCCAATATAGAGATGACAACTGAGTGGTTTCACGCTAATTGTGACTATATCTCTTTACGTTGCATACTGTAGTCTTTTCACTGCATTAGTAGTAACGTGGTTATAATGTATTAATTGAACACGATATAGCAAGTTTCTCATCTACTGTAGGTCATTCGTGTGGATGGAGTTCAACTCTACAGGAAGACCCTCATCACAAACACAGGGAAGCCAGAGGGAGCAGGGGAGCCGATTGGAATAGCCCTGGACCCAGCCAGAGGGTAAACACTCATCTGTGTATCATTATTACTAGTTACAAAGGATGCAACTAAATAAATGTAATACTGACAAAGAAGTAGTACTGTATGTGTGTGTGTGCTGTCCTGCGTATGTAGTGTGTGCTTAATTGGCAAGTAATAATACTGTACAGTTTGTTGGCTACTGATCTATTTAGGAAGTCAAATAATCAATGTGACTTTATACCAACATTGTACCAAGCATTTCATAATGTTATAGGGGAAAGTCAACGACAACACCAAACATATTTTGAATTGTTAGTCTTCATTCCATGTCATCATCAGTGGATGAATACCAACGCTAATACTAATTAATACTAAACTTTCTGACTTCCTGCTTGATAGTAAATTGTTCTGGACAGACCGGGGGACAGACAGTGGCGTACCTCCTAAGGTTGCCAGTGCTGACATGGATGGAGGCAACCTGAGGAACCTCTACACCGTCAACCAGGGGATCATTGGGTTCATCACCGCAGACATCGCCGTGAGCAAGCTGTACTGGGGCGTAGCCAGCACCGGAGTGGTGGGTACCGAGTTACACAGAAACAAATATGTCAAATTTGATTGGTCGCATACACATATTTGCAGATGTTATTACCGGTGTAGCGAAATGCTTGTGTTCCTAGCTCCAACAGTGCAGTACTATCTAACAATTCACAACAATACACACAAATCTAAAAGTAGAAGAATGGAATTAAGAAATAAATGAATATTAGGACGAGCAATGTCAGAGTGGCATTGACTAAAATACAGTATAATAGAATACAGTATATACAAATGAGATGAGTAAAGCAGTATGTAAACATTATTAAAGTGACTAGTGTTCCATTATTAAAGTGGCCAGCGATTCTATGTATTTAGGGCAGCAGCCTCTAAGGTGCAGGGTTGAGTAACTGGGTGGTAGCCGGATAATGATGGCTATTTAACAGTCTGATGGCCTTGAGATAGAAGCTGTTTTTCAGTCTCTCAGTCCCAGATTTGATGAACCTGTACTGAACTCGCCTTCTGGATGATAGCTGGGTGAACAGGCCGTGGGTTGGGTGGTTGATGTTCTTGATGATCTTTTTGGCCTTCCTGTGACATCGGGTGCTGAAGGTGTACTTGAGGGCAAGCAGTGTGCCCCCAGTGAGTTGGACAGACCGCACCACCCTCTTGAGAGCCCTGCGGTTGCGGGCGGTGCAGTTACCTTAACAGGCGGTGATACAGCCCGACAGGATGCGCTCAACTGGGCATCTATAAAAGTTTGTTAGGGTCTTAGGGGCCAAGCCGAATTTCTACAGCCTCCTGAGGTTGAAGAGGCACTGTTGCGCCTTCTTCACCACACTGTCTGTGGTGGTGGGCCATTTCAGTTTGTCAGTGATGTGTACGCTGTGGAACTTGAAGCTTTTCACCTTCTCCACTGCGTTCCCGTCGATGTGGATAGGGGCGTGCTCCCTCTGCTGTTTCCTAAAGTCCACGATCAGCTCCTTCGTTTTGATGACTTTGAGGGGGAGGTTATTTTCCTGGCACCACTCCCCTCACATCCATCCTTCGAACCCACTACCCTGTCGTTACAAACGCCATGTTCTACCAACTGAGCGACAAAGGACCACACGGACGGACGGACGGACGGACATACATGCGCGAACGCGCACAACCACTGTCGTATTAATTTCTCATTTAGTGCACACAACTTTATTGCATATCATATACGGATGTGTTGTTGTGTGTGTCTGAAACACCACTAGCCCTAGTAATAATTAGCCTAAGGGCACAAATAAGGTTGTACTGAATTGTATTGAATAGTGCTGCAACTGAAACATACAGTAACTCTAAATGTCCCCGACTCCCGTTACTCTCCCTTTCCCTGTGAACAGATTGAGTGTGGCACGATGGACGGGGTCAGCAGGGTGACCATAGTGAGCCAGCTGTCCCACCCCTGGGGCCTCACAGTGCACCAGAATTACCTCTACTACACCGACCTGGACTACGAGGTCATTGAGAGGGTGGACAAGGACACCGGGGCCAACATGGTGGTGCTGAGGAGTGGGATGACAGGAGTCCGAGCCCTTAAAGTCCACGCCCGAGACAGTGAGTGTGGCTACCTACAGCTAACCTTCTAGTCTTCATCCGCTAGTCTTTTTTCAACAGAGAGCGACAGTATGTAGAGTATGATACTGGACGTTTTACTGATCTGATATTTGGTACATTTGCCACCAAGTAGATTGTCAGCAGATTAAAAGGTCCTTGAATTTTCATGTAAACATGCAAGTTGGTGTCAGTGGGAGATTTTTGTGAACATAATGTGTTCCACACAGGCATTATGTCACGTTCCTGACCTTCATTTCCTTTGTTTTGTCTTTGTTTAGTTGGTCAGGGCGTGAGCTGGGTGGGCATTCTATGTTATGTGTTTCTATGTTGGGTTTATGTTTAATTAGCCTGATATGGTTCTCAATCAGGGGCAGGTGTTTTACGTTTCCTCTGATTGAGAACCACATAAGGTAGGCTGTTCACACTGTTTGTTTGTGGGTGATTGTCTTCCGTGTCTGTGTATGTACCACACGGGACTGTTTCGTTTGTTTAGTCTGTTCCTGTTCGTGCGTTCTTCGTGTTATTTAAGTTCTCATGTCCAGGTCGGTCTATGTCATTTTTGTTATTTTGTAATTTATCAAGTGTGCTTCGTGTTCGTCTTGTTTAAATAAATTCATTATGTATTCCACAAAAGCTGCATTTTGGTCCGATCCCTGCTCCTCAGACGAGGAGGAGAACAATCGTTACATTATATCTCAAGTTAATTTCTCATCCTTTATCTTCTTCCCCAGACTCAGCCGGCACAACCAACGGCTGCAGCACCAACAATGGGGCCTGTCCCCACCTGTGTTTGCCCAAGCCTGGGGGCCAGAAGACATGTGTCTGCACCACGGGCTTAGTGCCTTCCCAGGATGGCACCACCTGCGTGCAGTACGACTCCTACGCAGTGGTCTCCACCCCCAGACTTATTCGAGGCTTCCACATCAACAGCTCCGACCACTCGGAGGCCATGGTGCCTGTTGCTGGATGTACGTAACCCTAACTCTAACTCTAAAGTAACCAGACCTAAATATACCCTAAGTCTATGTCTGAAACACATCTTGTCATGAATCCTCTTTCACAAATCTATACCCAACTTTGTGACTAACTTATACTGTAACTGAGTATCTCGATAAGCTAACATGTCTTTACCCACTGCAGACTCTTACTCTGTGATGGACAAGCTGGATCTCCACGTCGCCTCTAGGTACATCTACTGGATCGACAACAGCACTTCCAGCTCTTACAGAGGGATCTTCAGGGCCCAGACAGACGGTGGAAGCTTCACTCCCGTCGTCAACCAAGGCATTGGCCGAGGAGGCATACAAGGGATGGCTGTGGACTGGATCTCAGGTTAGGATCCATGATGTGGAGAGTGGATAGACATACTCCAAGTTGTAAATAGTTCTGGTACAGATCCTCATCTATAAACCACATCCAGCAGGCAAAACTGGTTGAAATGACTTTATGCAATTTTTACCTGGAGGAAAATGGGGGTTGGTTTAGTATTTTTTTATTTAGTCCAGGGGAGGGTCAAGTAATTTCTAATCGATTGAATGTTAGTATTTGTCAGCATTTTGGAATTTACGTATTGAATTCGACTAACTTTGACGTACAACCCAAAAGAACTGGGGCGTATTCATTACGATGGTTCTGTTGCAAAACCTTTCTTAAACGGAAGCGAACGAAATGGGTAGCGACCTACAAATAGAAACTATTTGTTTTCATTTGGTTATCAACAGTAAACGGTTTCCGAAATGAATACGCCCCTGGCTGGGAATTTGAAAGGAGAGAGAGAGACTGTGCAGTGGTGTGATCAAAATACACCAAATGAGGCCTCCCGGGTGGCGCAGTGGTCTAGGGCACTGCATCGCAGTGCTAGCTGCGCCACCAGAGTCTCTTAGTTCGCGCCCAGGCTCTGTCGCAGCCGGCCGCGACCGGGAGGTCCGTGGGGCGACGCACAATTGGGCTAGCGTCGTCCGGGTTAGGGAGAGTTTGGCGGTAGGGATATCCTTGTCTCATCGCGCTCCAGCGACTCCTGTGGCGGGCCGGGCGCAGTGCGCGCTAACCAAGGGGGCCAGGTGCACGGCGTTTCCTCCGACACATTGGTGCGGCTGGCTTCCGGGTTGGAGGCTCGCTGTGTTAAGAAGCAGTGCTGCTTGGTTGGGTTGTGCTTCGGAGGACGCGTGGCTTTCGACCTTCGTCTCTCCCGAGCCCGTACGGGAGTTGTAGCGATGAGACAAGATAGTAATTACTAGCGATTGGATACCACGAAAATTGGGGAGAAAATTTATATATAAAAATAAATAATAATAATAAAAATAAAATAAAAATTACACCAAATGAGTAGCCTGCTAATATACCTTTCAGGACCGTGTTAACTGTCGAGAATAGACCCATAACTGATCCAAATGATTGCATAATCGGGCCTAGGCTGCATGGCACTCCCTGTATATACCTCCATTCTTGTGTATTTTATTTGAATTCCTCGTGTTACTATTTTACTCTGCATTGTTCGGAAGGGCTCGCATGCAAGAATTTCACGCTAAAGTTCGGCATGTGACAAAAATGTTATTTGGTTCACTCTAATCAGAGGGCTAACATCAATACTATGCATGCCAGTCTCTCTTGGCTAAAAGTAAAGGAGAGACTGATTGAATCACTTTTTGTTTTTAGAATTCTAGCCTCTCTCTTCCAGCTATTCCCGTGCGCAATAGGCTATAGGCTACGGACGCAAGCCTCTGCTTTTCCTCTTCTCATGAAATCTCACAAAAAGCTATAGGCTACAAAAACTATAGGAGTTTTTTTGCTGTTGCATTTTTTATATTAGGCATAATAGGCTTTTCGTGGAGAGAAGAAGGCTTTCTTGCTACTTAAATGGCTGCACAGGACCGATAGACGGCGAGAAAGAAGATCCAAATGAATTTACATCCATTCGAAAAATGGAAATCCCTTTCAAACCACATGAGCAACGAGGCAATCAATGACACGATGCAAAAGGTGTGCAGGCTAAACCGCGTTTGTTGTTGAATTTCAACAGTTGATTAACATTTTCATTAGGCTACATGTAGCCTACATTGAAGTATTATTTGCAGTTGTCACTATAACAATGAACACACTTTGAAGGACTGAATGGTCTGTGTTATCACCTTATTAATAGGCGTACAGCGTGCAGTAGGATGCGTTAATAGTTGATTGACAGGTGTAGGCTACTGTAGAATGTAAACTTTCTTCTAGTGTGGATGCTTGCCAACGTTTTATAGTTGTGTATAATATATCGTTAGATTTATCGTCCTTGGTGTGGACGGCCCTTAACGCTTAAATTAGTAAATGCCCCCTTCTAGTGGATAACATGAATATGGTATGAATACAGCAGTGGTTCTCAACCACGGGTTGATTTGATAGAAAGCACGCCTGCAACATTGATAGCCTACTAAAAAGGGATTTAATATTCCCTAATATTTTGTTTTAATAATACTTTTTGGAGGGGGGGGTTACATGTTTATTTATTTTTTTTATGCTCGGGGAGGGCCAGGTAAAAATATTTTTCCTCAGGGGAAGGGCCATCCATTTTCATTTCAAAGAGGTCCAGGTATCCCCCAATATATAAATGTTGTTCACTCCCTAAATGTTCTTTCTCCCATCCCCTCCCCCTTAGGCAACCTCTACTTCACCAACGCTATTGAGGCCCAGACCTACTTGGAGGTGACCCGCCTCGAAACCCCCTACCGCACGGTCCTCCTCAAGTCCACTGAGGACCGGCCCAGTGACCTTGCCGTCAGCCCCAAGCTCCGTTTTCTCTTCTGGGCCGACGGAGGCCAGAACCCCAAAATTGGTAGGTAGTCCAGAGGTTATAGAGGTTGACCAGTAACCGAAGGTTGCCGTTTTAAGTCCCGGGCTGGCCGATGAGAACAGTGACCTAGGGTGGTCTAGCGGTCTAAGCGGCTGTCTCCGGCACACGTCTAAAGGGTCGGCATAGGTTTGAATCCGACCTATTGCCCTCTGACACAACCTCTATCTTTTCCCACTCACCCTCTCTCTCTATCTGTTCAATAAAGTCAGAAAACACCTTACAATATACAAAATGAAAGGAAAAGTGGGAATTGAACTGGCTACTGGAGGACTGCTGGTGTCATTACTACCACTACCCTTGTGCCCTTGAGCAAGGCCCTTAACCCCCAAAATAGCTTTCCATCCAGTGGTGCTGCATCCTAAACCTGTGCCTAAACCCTGTGCCTTTCAATGTGTGTGTAACAAATTTATTATTTCCTATTCTAGAACGTGCCCAGCTAGATGGCGCCAACCGTACCGTGTTAGCCTCCGAGAGCCTGGCATCGCCACGTGGCCTCACGGTCGACTACACCAACGATTTCCTGTACTGGACAGACGATGTGCTGGATATGATTTCGCGCATGGCGCCCGATGGGACACAGAGGGAGATTGTCCGTTATGGGAGTCGATACCCGGCTCCGTACGGATTGTCGATATTTGGGAATTCTATGTTGTGGGTGGATAGAAAGCTCGGGAAGCTGTTCCAGGCCAGCAAGGATCCAGCGAATACGACCCAGCCAGAGGTGATTATGAAGTAGCTTTAGTTTGCCTAGTGTCTCTTTCACTTTTTTGAAAAACTTCTTAGCAAAGTAACATAACAAAATAATTCTAATTAATGTACGCAACAATGTATGCAACGGGTAAACCCACAACATACAACTCCTAGATATTGACACAGCAAGCTGCACAAAATAGTGTCTTTCACATTCAAAGACTGAAAAAACAACGTCACTGTCATCACCAGGTGATCCGCGACGGCATTGACGGGCTCACAGACGTGGTGGTCTTCAACTCCCACGTGCAGCCCACCGCTGCCAACCTGGTGGGCTTCAACCCGTGCCAGGAGGACAATGGGCGCTGCCAGCAGCTCTGCTTCGCCCTGCCCGAGCAGGAGAAACCCACTTGCGCCTGCGCCCACGGTTCGCTCCTCAACAACGGAGTGTCGTGCGGCTACGGTCTGGACGAGTTCCTGGTATTCACCACGGACTACACCATGAATAGTTTACGTTTAGACCCCTCCGATCACACTAGCCCCTACCCTACTATCAACCTGGGCTATAATGTGGTGGCGCTGGATTTCGACTTTGCAGACAAGAGGATATTTTTTACTCAGTACATGGGGATAGGCCGAAGCAGGATAGGCTATGTCATCACCACGGTTACCGGTGCACCTGTCATCATAGCCGACGGTAAGTGTTGTGAATCCGAGGGTTGGGGAAGACAATATATAGTGTGGTTTTCCAGTTTTTGTAATGATTGTGAAAATGATGAAATTGGGAAAATGATGATAATGCCCTTTTTGTGGAAGAGTTTGAAAAAAATGTCTGGAATTTTAGCCTGCTCAGATTGTGACATCACAATCGGATCTGATTATTCTGATCAATGACCAGTCATCCTTTATTTGCATATGTATCCTCCTACTTTTAAGGGTAAACGTTAGGCTGTAGAGTCTATGCCAGTGGTCGATCTCCAAGGCATTCCCAGTCGATCACCAAACATTTATGTTAAAACCAAACGATAAAGCCTTGCCTTCCTGTTTGCGTTCCTATTTTATTTTTATTTTTTCGCGCTCTCCGCCTACCCGGCAGGCCAAGAGAACAAATCAAGTGCACCTATAGGTTTACTGCTTGCCAATCAGAAAGCTCAGATCACCGTGTCTGCACAGTTTCCTCGAGCCATTAGACTGTAAAAAGAAACCTTGAATGCACAGCAAAGTTGATACTGTGAGATTTCGAAACATTTAAAACCATGACTAGAGAGAGACAAGAAATTACAGCAAAGAGCTGCTGTTATGAGTAACTTCATGTTTATGTTGTTATTCAGCACTGTCAACACTTTGCTCAATATTGTATAAGCCATAAAATGTGCGTTCTCCCTACTTCCATTTACGCTACAACCAGCACTGCAGCTGCAATGAATGAGTATTTCGAAGTGTTTCGATAAGCTTGCATTGTTATTATTAGTGTCTGTCTTTTTTAATATCGAGGAATATTTCACTTTCTCTGGTCATAGAAGTGACAACATGAATTGGTGCATTAGGCAGAAATAATGCAGTGTTACTTGACTTTCGCCATCAGCTGGAAGACTGTCCCCTTTTCTCTGTGGAGGGAGGGAGAGCAAAGGGACGGTGAGTCAGGTGAGAGGCAGCCTCACCATTGCTCCCTCCCCTCAGACTATCTATCCAGGCCATCAGTCTATTAAAAAAAAGTGAATTATTATGCCCACTCAGGTGTGCCTCACAAGTAATACTACAAATTGTCTGTTACCAGTGGGATCATATACCATTTAAAAATATATATAATTTCAAAATTGTCTGAGAAGAACAACATTGGCAGGGCAATTCAAGCATAGCCAATATGCAGTGATAATGTATTCGGCCTATAGCCTACTGCACAAACCTCATTGATACATAACTGTTTTTAATTGGTGAAAGTAGCATAGGCTTAATACGTTTTTTAAGTCATGATCTCAGCTTCAGTTTTGACTCAAAGTGATCTTGACTCAGAAAAGGTTGGTGACCGGTGACCACTGGTCTAGACGCTCCTATCCGCGAATCAGGGCTGTGTATGTAAATATATTGAAATGTGTATCGACACGCCCATGCGATCAGACTGAGCATTTCAATGGCAAAAGGAGGCTCAGGGAAATAAATGATAACAAATATATTTGGAATTATTTTTATGAAATTAACACACATTTTATTTATTAGATATACTGTGATTTGAACATAAAATAATTTTAAAAAGGGGGCCTTTAAGACCCAGTACAGTCAAAATTAAGTTTTCCTCATTTTGATGAAATTAACACTGTGAAAGTGTGAAATAATTGTATCATTGTTATTTCCTGATATTTGCTGGTTGAAAGTACAATATACACTGAACAAAAAATATATATATGACATGCACATTTTTCAAAGATTTTACAGTTCATATAAGGAAATCAGTGAATTTAAATAAATGAGGCCCTAATCTATACATTTCATATGACTGGGAATACAGGTATGCATGTGTTGGTCACAGATACCTGGTAGGGGAGTGGATAAGGGTCTGGATGAGGGGGCGTGGATCAGGTAGGGGCGTGGATCAGGTAGGGGCGTGGATCAGAAAACCAGTCAGTATCTGGTGGGATCCAGAGCATCCCAAACTGCTCAATGGGTGACATGTCTGGTAAGTATGCAGGCCGTGGAAGAATTGGGACATTTTCAGCTATCAGGAATTGTGTACAGATCCTTGCGACATGGGGCCAGGCATTATCATGCTGAAACATGAGGTGATGGTGGCGGATGAATGGCACGACATTTGGCTTCAGGATTTCGTCACTGTATCTCTGCATTAAAATTTCCAGCGATAAAATGCAATTGTGTTCATTGTCCGTAGCTTATGCCTGCCCATACATTAACCCCACTGCCACCATGGGGCACACAGTTTACAACGTTGACATTAGCAAACTGCTCACCCACACGACGCCATACACGTGGTTACATGTGGCGTGTGGTTGTGAGGCCGGTTAGACGTACTGCCAAATTCTCTAAAACAACGATGGAGACGGAGAGAAATTAACACTAAATTCTCTGGCAACAGCTCTGGTGGACATTCCTGCGGTCAGCATGTCAATTGCACGCTCACTCAAAACTTGAGACATCTGTGGCATTGTGTTGTGTGACAAAACTGCACATTTTAGAGTGGTCTTTTAGTGTCCCCAGCACAAGGTACAGCTGTGTATTTTTTTGTTTGTTTTTGAAATAAGCTTTTCGTGCTTATGGAACATTTTGGGGATATTTTATTTCAGCTCATGAACATGGGACCAACACTACATGTTTTGTTTATATTTTTGTTCAGTGTACATAGGACCTTCTAACTAGCAAGTTTTGCATGGGTGGAGTTTTGGCTTGCCTGGTGACATCACCAGATGGTAAATTAGTTAAACTATATTTTGGTATGTTTCATTAGTCCATTGTTGATATGGTCTAAAAATGTTATGCATGTCAGCAATCAAGTTTTCAAGATATATAACTTTCAAAATACAGAAATACAGCCAGTATGATCCATTTTGCATAATGAAAGAAATGCCAAAATATGTTTTTGTTTTCCTTTGATAGACCAATAATAAAGAGTTCCAAAGCTCTCTGCCAATGACAGATACTATTCAGTTTCCCCTTTCCTACTTCCAGACAGTCTTTGCAAAATTCTGGCTTGAGAAATTGTTTTTTGCAAAAAACTATTTTGACCATGGAAAACTATTACAGTAAGGTACTTAATTGCTACCCAGAAATGATTTGATGTTGATACAAAAACGGCTGCATTGGGCCTTTAATGTCTTGTTGCAGTATTGAGTGTAGCTGTTAACATCTATATGTTGCAGTATTAGTTACCTTGGTGACTTAGGTTGTCTCTATCCTCACTTTTATCTTTTCCCACTCTGACTCTTTTCTCTCTCTCTCTATTTCTCTCCCCTCTTTCTTTTAAATGTTCTTTCTCTCTCTCCTCCCTCTCTCTCTCTCTCTCTCTCTCTCTCTCTCTTCTCTCTCTCTCTCTCTCTCTCTCTCTCTCTCTCTCTCTCCTCTCTCTCTCTCTCTCTCTCTCTCTCTCTCTCTCTCTCTCTCTCTCTCTCTCTCTTCTCTCTTCTCTCTCTCTCTCTCTCTCTCTCTCTCCTCTCTCTCTCTCTCTCTCTCTCTCTCTCTCTCTCTCTCTCTCTCTCTCTCTCTCTCTCTCTCTCTCTCTCTCTCTCTCTCTCTCTCTCTCTCTCTCTCTCTCTCTCTCTCTCTCTCTCTCTCTCTCTCTCTCTCTCTCTCTCTCTCTCTCTCTCTCTCTCTCTCTCTCTCTCTCTCTCTCTCTCTCTCTCTCTCTCTCTCTCTCTCTCTCTCTCTCTCTCTCTCTCTCTCTCTCTCTCTCTCTCTCTCTCTCTCAGATTTAAATTATCCACAGGGGCTGGCCTATGACTGGGTTCACAAGCGCCTTTACTTCACCGACTACTACAACAGAAGTGTCCTGGCCATGGGGGTGGACGGGCAGAACCGCTCCTTGATAGCCCATGCCAACCGCCCTCTTGGCATCATTGTGGATCCCTGCTATGGGTAAAACCAACTGAGATGTTTGCATACATTGATCGCTAATTTTACAAATCCCATCCAGGTTTTCCACAAACTGGTCCTTCGAGCAAGATAGGAACAATTTGTCTTGGAACACTAATATCAATTATTTTGATTACTGCTGATGATATCTGGAAATATGCATGTACACCCTGGCCCATCTACTGTTGCTAGCCCCAATTCTGACTTGTGCTCTATCTGCTTCACCGATTTCTGCTCTCGTAAAAGCCTGGGTTTTCTGCATCTGACACTAGAAGCTAATTACCTAAAATGGATCAATTGAAAGTGTGGGTTCACAGCTCCAATCCAGATGTGTTGGTCATTATTGAGACGTGGTTTTAAGGAAGAGTGTTTTGAACACTGATGTTAACCTTTCTGGTTATAATCTTTTTCGGCAAGACAAATCTTCCAAAGGTGGTGGAGTGGCAATCTTTACCAAGAAACACCTTCAGTGCTCGGTTGGCTCGGTTGTCTTCACCAAGTCTGTGGTTTTAAGCATTAAACTTCCAAATAACTCTTCGACTGTTGCCGGATGTTATCGTCCTTCATCAGCACCGGCCTGCACCCTACCTGCCCTGAGCTCTCTCCTGGCCCCTTACCTTAAGTCTGAAATTGTCCTGCTAGTTGACGTAGACTGGAACATGCTTAAACCACCTGACCAAGTCCTAAAGCATTGGGACTCCCTAAATCTCTCTCAGATTATTACCAATCCCACAACGTGACTCCAAACACCCAGAAAAGGCTACTCTCCTGATCGGTATCAATCTGGTGTTTTCTGTAATGACCTTTGTGATCACTGTGTTCCAGACTGTGTTTGTAATGGCTGCTCAGTGAAACGACCTCTCCTGATTTGTCATAGACGCTTTCTAAAACAAGTATGGCACCGACAGAGATGGTCGCCTCGCTTCACGTTCTTAAGAAACTATGCAGTATTTAGTTTTTTTAATGTATTATTTCTTATACAGTTAGCCCAGGAAATCTTTTTTAAATTTATTTTAAATGTATTTTTTAAATTTTATCCCCTTTTCTCCCCAATTTTCGTGGTATCCAATCGCTAGTATTTACTATCTTGTCTCATCGCTACAACTCCCGTACGGGCTCGGGAGAGACGAAGGTCGAAAGTCATGCGTCCTCCGAAGCACATCCCAACTAAGCCGCACTGCTTCTTAACACAGCGCGCCTCCAACCCGGAAGCGAGCCGCACCAATGTGTCGGAGGAAACACCGTGCACCTGGCCCCCTTGGTTAGCGCGCCCTGCGCCCGGCCTGCCACAGGAGTCGCTGGAGCGCGATGAGACAAGGATATCCCCACCGGCCAAACCCTCCCTAACCCGGACGACGCTAGCCCAATTGTGCGTCGCCCCACGGACCTCCCGGTCGAGGCCGGCTGCGACAGAGCCTGGGCGCGAACCCAGAGACTCTGGTGGCGCAGCTGGCGCTGCGATGCAGTGCCCTAGACCACTGCGCCACCCGGGAGGCCCAGCCCAGGAAATCTTAAGTCTTATTACATACAGTCGGGACGAACTATTGGATATAAGAGCAACATCAACTTACCAACATTACGACCAGGAATACGACTTTCACGAAGCGGATCCTCTGTTTGGACCACCACCCAGGACAATGGATCGGATCCCAGTAGGCGACCCAAAACAACGGCGGCGCAGAAGGGGCAGATGGAGCGGTCTTCTGGTCAGGCTCCGTAGATGGGCACATCGCTCACCACTCCTGAGTATACTACTCGCCAATGTCCAGCCTCTTGACAAGGTAGACGAAATTCGAGCAAGGGTTGCTTTCCAGAGAGACATCAGAGAGTGTAAAATTCTCTGTTTCACGGAAACATGGCTCACTCGGGATGCGTTATCAGAGTCGGTACAGCCACCCGGTTTCTTCACGCATCGCGCCGACAGAAACAAACATCTCTCTGGTAAGAAGAAGGACGGGGGTGTATGCCTTATAATTAACGAGTTGTGGTGTGATCATAACGTCATACAGGAACTCAAGTCCTTTTGTTCACCTGACCTAGAATTCCTTACAATCAAATGCTGACAGCATTATCTACCAAGAGAATTTTCTTCAACTATAATCACAGCCGTGTATATTTCCCCCCCCCCCCCAAGCAGACACCTCGATGGCCCTGAAAGGACTTCATTGGACTCTATGTAAACTGGAAACCCCATATCCTGAGGCTGCATTTATTGTAGCTGGGGATTTTAACACAGGTAATCTGAAAACAAGGCTCCCTACATTTTATCAGCATATCAAATGCGCGACCCAGGCTGGCAGCATTCTGGATCATTGCTACTCTAACTTCCGCGACGCATATAAAGCCCTCTCTCGCCCTCCTTTCGGCAAATCTGACCACGACTCCATTTTGTTGCTCCCAGCCTATAGACAGAAACTAAAACAGGAAACGCCCATGCTCAGGTCTGTTCAACACTGGTTCCACCAATCTGATTCCACGATTCAAGATTGCTTCGATCACGTGGACTGGGATATGTTTCGGATAGCCTCAGACAACAACATTGATGTATACGCTGATTCGGTGAGCGAGTTTATTAGCAAGTGCATCAGTGATGTTGTACCCACGGTGACTATTAAAACCTTCTCAAACCAGAAACCGTGAATTTATGGCAGCATTCGCGCAAAACTGAAAGCGCGAACCACTGCTTTTAATCATGGCGAGGCCGAATACAAACAGTGTAGCTATTCCCTCCGCAACGCAATCAAACAAGCTAAGCGTCAGTATAGAGACAAAGTAGAGTCGCAATTCAACGGCTCAGACACGAGATGTATGTGGCAGGGTCTACAGTCAATCACGGATTACGAAAAGAAAACCAGCCTCATCGCGGACACCGACGTCTTGCTCCCAGACAAACTAAAGAACTTCTTTGCTCGCTTTGAGGACAATACAGTGCCGCTGACACAGCTCGCTACCAAAACCTGCGGATTCTCCTTCACTGCAGTTAAGGTGAGTAAAACATTTAAACGTGTTAACTCTCGCAAGGCTGCCGGCCCAGACAGCATCCCTAGCCGCGTCCTCAGAGTATGCGCAGACCAGCTGGCTGGTGTGTTTATGGACATATTCAATCAATCCCTATCCCAGTCTGCTGTTCCCACATGCTTCAAGAGGGCCACCATTGTTCCTGTTCCCAAGAAAGCTAAGGTAACTGAGCTAAATGACTATCGTCCCATAGCACTCACTTCTGTCATCATGAAGTGCTTTGAGAAACTAGTCAAGGATCATATCACCTCCACCCTACCTGACACCCTAGACCCACTCCAATTTGCTTACCGCCCCAATAGATCCACAGATGACGCAATCACAATCACACTGCACACTGCCCTAGCCCATCTGGACAAGAGGAACACCTATGTATGAATGATGTTCATCGATTACAGCTCAGCATTTAACACCATAGTACCCTCCAAGCTCATCATTAAGCTTGAGACCCTGGGTCTCGACCCCGCCGCGTGCAACTGGGTCCAGGACTTTCTGACGGGCCGCCCCAGGTGGTGAGGGTAGGAAACAACATCTCCACCCCGCTGATCCTCAACACTGGGGCCCCACAAGGGTGTGTTCTCAGCCCTCTCCTGTACTCCCTGTTCACCCATGACTGCGTGGCCATGCACGCCTCCAACTCAATCATCAAGTTTGTAGACAACACTACAGTGGTAGGCTTGATTACCAACAACGACGAAACGGCCTACAGGGAGGAGGTGAGGGCCCTCGGAGTGTGGTGTCAGGAAAATAACGTCAACAAAACAAAGGAGATGATCGTGGACTTCAGGAAACAGCAGAGGGAGCACCCCCCTATCCACATCGATGGGACAGTAGTGGAGAAGGTGGAAAGTTTTAAGTTCCTCGACATACACGGCATGGACAAACTGAAATGGTCCACCCACACAGACAGCGTGGTGAAGGTGCAACAGCCCAAAAATTGGCTGTAATAAGTGTATCACCAGTCACTTTAAACAATGTCACTTTATATAATGTTTACATAACCTAACTCATATGTATATACTGTACTCTATACCATCTACTGCATCTTGCCTATGCCGTTTGGCCATCGCTCATCCATATACACTGCTCAAAAAAATAAAGGGAACACTTAAACATCACAATGTAACTCCAAGTCAATCACACTTCTGTGAAATCAAACTGTCCACTTAGGAAGCAACACTGATTGACAATAAATTTCGCATGCTGTTGTGCAAATGGAATAGACAAAAGGTGGAAATTATAGGCAATTAGCAAGACACCCCCAATAAAGGAGTGATTCTGCAGGTGGTGAAATGTGCATGTGTCTGCTCAAACGGTCAGAAACAGACTCCGAGGGTGGTATGAGGGCCCGACGTCCACAGGTGGGGGTTGTGCTTACAGCCCAACACCGTGCAGGACGTTTGGCATTTGCCAGAGAACACCAAGATTGGCAAATTCGCCACTGGCGCCCTGTGCTCTTCACAGATGAAAGCAGGTTCACACTGAGCACATGTGACAGAGTCTGGAGACGCCGTGGAGAACGTTCTGCTGCCTGCAACATCCTCCAGCATGACCGGTTTGGCGGTGGGTCAGTAATGGTGTGGGGTGGCATTTCTTTGTGGGGCCGCACAGCCCTCCATGTGCTCACCAGAGGTAGCCTGACTGCCATTAGGTACCGAGATGAGATCCTCAGAGCCCTTGTGAGACCATATGCTGACACATGCACATTTGTGGCCTGCTGGAGGTCATTTTGCAGGGCTCTGGCAGTGCTCCTCCTTGCACAAAGGCGGAGGTAGAGGTCCTGCTGCTGGGTTGTTGCCCTCCTACGGCCTCCTCCACGTCTCCTGATGTACTGGCCTGTCTCCTGGTAGCGCCTCCATGCTCTGGACACTACGCTGACAGACACAGCAAACCTTCTTGCCACAGCTCGCATGATGTGCCATCATGGATGAGCTGCACTACCTGAGCCGCTTGTGTGGGTTGTAGACTCCGTCTCATGCTACCACTAGAGTGAAAGCACCGCCAGCATTCAAAAGTGACCAAAACATCAGCCAGGAAGCATAGGAACTGAGAAGTGGTCTGTGGTCACCATCTGCACAATCAGAATTTTGAGCAGTGTATTTATATGTACATATTCTTATTCATTCCTTTACTCTTGTGTGTATAAGGTAGTTGTTGTGAAATTGTTAGATATTACTGCACGGTCGGAACTAGAAGCATAAGCATTTTGCTACACTCGTATTAACATCTGCTAATCATGTGTATGTGACCAATAAAATTTGATTTGATGAGCTATTTAGCAGTCTTGTCTAGCAGTCTTATGGATTGGGGGTAGAAGCTGTTCAGGGTCCTGTTGGTTCCAGACTTGGTATACCGTTACCGCTTGCCGTGTGGTTGCAGTGAGAACAGTCGATGGGTGGCTGGAGATTTTTGGGGGCCTTCCACTGTGATGTACTGGGCATTACTCACCACCCTCTGTAGCGCCTTGCGGTCGGCAGTGGTGGAAAAAGTACCCAATTTTCCTACTTGAGTAAAAGTAAAGACACTTTAAAGAAAATGATTCAAGTAAAAGTCAGCCAGTAAAATACTACTTGAGTAAAAGTCTAAAAGTATTAGGTTTTAAATGTACTTAAGTATCAAAAGTAAAAGTATAAATCATTTTAAATGTCTTATATTAAGCAAACCAGACGACACGATGTTCTTGTTTTTTAAATTTACGGATAGCCAGGGTCAACACATAATTTACAAACTAAACTACAAACTAAGTTTTTAGTGAGTCTACCAGATCAGAGGCAATAGGGATGACCAGGGATGTTCTCTTGATAAGTGCGTGAATTAGACAATTTCCCTGTCCTGCTAAGCATTCAAAATGTAACGAGTACTTTTGGGTGTCAGGGAAAATGTATGGAGTAAAAAGCAGATTTATTTTCTGTAGGAATGTAGTGGCGTAAAAAGTTGTCAAATCTAAATAGTAAAGTAATGTACAGATACCCCTTCATAGGGGCCTTGGCTAAGCTAAGATGCTAGGTTAACATTTATCTCTTGCTCTCTCTCTCTCTAGCTATCTATACTGGACTGACTGGGGGAGCCCTGCTAAGATAGAGAGAGCTACTCTGGGTGGAAACTTCCGGGTGCCCATCATCAGCACCAGTCTGTCCCAGCCCAACGGACTTTCCATAGACTACGAGGAAAGGATGCTCTACTGGGCCGACGCTTCCCTGTAAGAACACGATCATTTGTAACATTCTGTAATGTTTCAGCTGTTGTTTGTTTTGTGTTTATAATGTACAGCACTAAACATTTTTGTACCATAGTTTGAATGAATCTCAAAGAAAGAAAGTAACTCATAGGTAATTACCATTTGACCGTGTCATTTCTTAGAATGTACCTGGTCGCTTAGTTGGAAATGAGGTGGAATCAATAAGTCCAAATCATGTGCCATTTGTGACACAATTGATTTTTTTTACCCAGAAAAGTGTTGAACAATTCTCCACTTCCTTAAATATTTAAAAGCAGTAGGCTACACTGTTTTTCTATGCACCCATTTCTCATGATCTCTTAGCATTCTAACTCTCCATCCATCCATTCATCCTTCCATCCATATATCCATCCATCTATGCATCCACCCACTCACTCACTCACTCACTCACTCACTCACTCACTCACCCACCCATCCATTATTTTTCTCCATCTCCACTCCCTTCCCTCTCAACATTAGAGATAAGATTGAGCGTTCCACCCTGACCGGGGAGAGCCGCCAGGTGATCATGAGGGGGGTCCAGTACCCCTACGCTTTGACCGTGTTCCAGCAGGACATATACTGGACTGACTGGACCACGCAAGCGGTCTACCGTGCCGGGAAGGACGACGGGTCAGGGTTCACGGTCCTGGTCCAGGAACTACAGTACAGGCCCAACGACATCCACGTGTACGCCGGGTCCAAGCAGGAGGCTTGCTCAAGCCCCTGTCAGCAGTTTAACGGAGGGTGTAGTCACGTCTGCGTGCCAGGTCAGGAGTTTGAATAACAAAACATTTGCTTTCAGTGTCTTGGAGTTCTTAGAGGGCTTGAGATCCACACGCTAAACTCAAATTTCTCATCTCTCATTGACATCAATTAATGATTCAGGTGAAAGTCTGAGAACAACAATACCCACTGGGCACACTGCATTATTTCAACATGTATAGTTTCGTAACACAGTATTTGGTTGAGACGTTGATCATTGAGATTACAACCTATATTCACCCACTCAAAAAGACAGCCAAAAGTTATTTCAATTTCCAATCACTATGCTTTCAACCATCTAAAAGCACAACCACATTTTTACGGAAAAACAATGTCTGATTTTTGGTTTAATTGTCACCCAAATGTCTATCACTGCGCTTTCAACCATTTAAAAGTACAGCAAAGTTTAAATGGGAATACAATGTCAGATATTTTGTTTAATGTGCTATCACTGTGCTTCATCTAACAGCAGAATCACATTACCTGGATTGCAGTTTAGATGACATTAAAAGTACATGGTGCAAGTGATCATTGCCGTTCGAGATTCTGCACAGATTATTACAGCAATTGTGAAGATCTTCACAGACCTGCGATGACCTGGACCCACTCCAATTAACATACCGCCCCAACTGATCGACAGATGACGCAATCTCTATTGCAGTCCACACTGCCCTTTCCCATTTGGACAAAAGGAACACCTACGTGAGAATGCTGTTCATTGACTACAACTCAGCGTTCCACACCATAGTGCCCTCGAAGTTCATCACTGAGCTAAGGTCCCTGGCTCAGTGATCCTGCAACTGGATCCTGGACTTCCCGACGGGCCACCCCCAGGTCAGGTGGTGAGGGTAGTCAACAACACATCTGCCATGCTGACCCTAAACATAGGGGTGCGTGCTTAGTCCCTCTCTGTACTCCCTGTTCACCCACAACTGCGTGGCCCTGCACGACTCCAACACCATCATTAAGTTTGCCGACGACACGATGGTGGTAGGCCTGATCACCGACGACGATGAGACAACCCCTAGGGAGCAGGACTACAACCTCTCCCTAAACTGATCATGGACTACAGGAAACTGAGGGCCGAGCACGCCCTCATTCACATTGACAGGGCTGTAGTGGAGCTGGTCGAGAGCTTCAAGGTCCTCTGTGTCCACATCATTAAGGATCTATCATGGTCCAAACACACCAATAAAGTCGTGAAGAGGTCACGAGAATGCCTCTTCCCAATCAGGAGACTGAAAAGATTTGGCATGGGCCCTCATATCCTCAAAAAGTTCTACAGCTGCACCATCGAGAGCATCTTGACTGGCTGCGTAACCACTTGGTATGGCAACTGCTTGGCATCCGACTGCAAGGAGCTATACAGAGGATAATGCGTACAGCTCAGTACATCATCTATGACCTATATACCAGGCAGTGTCAGTGGAAGGCACAAAAAAGTTGTAAAAGTCTCCAGCCACCCAAACCGCAGACTGTTCTCTCTGCTACCGCATGGCAAGCGGTACCAATGCACCAAGTCTGAAACCAACAGGACTCTGAACAGCTCTTCCCCCAAGCCATATGACTTCTAAACAAGATTGATAAATAGCTAATCAAATGGCAACCCAGACTACCAGTATTTACCCTTTTTACCCTTCTCTTGCACGGACTATGAACGCACACTGGACTCTAACACACACACACACACACTACATACGCTCACACATACATAAAATGCACACTGACGCCACACACACACTAACCACATACGCTGCTGCTAGTAACTTTACCCCTACCTACAGTATATGTACAGTACATAGATTCCTCAATTACCTTGTACCCCTGCACGTCGACTCGGTACTGGTAGCCCTTTTACATAGCCATGTTATTTTCTACTCCCTTTATACTGTATAGCCATGTTATTTTTACTTGTTATTTTTATTCGTTACTCACTGTCTATTTATGCTTTATATGATTACATAACACATTTGTAGTTACAGTAACCTCAAAATGAGGCCATTTTAAGGTTGAATGTTGCATTAGTTTGTAAGATAGCCTTAACTTTGGGCTATTTACAGTATTACAAAAGTAATATTGAATTGTGTTTGGTTGACAACGCCACCCGAATATCAACATTTAAAGAAGATGTATCTACTGCCTGGATAGTTCCATCTGAACCACTGGCTTAATCCAATTCTTTAACTTTGATTTTTGGTTAAATTGGAGATGAGAATCCAACATTTAATTGGTTAACTTTTTAATAGGCTATTTATCATTTTTCAAATGTGATAATGAATTGTGTTTGGTTGTCAACGCAACCAAATATCAATATTTGAATATGTATCTTCCGCTTGGATAGTTCCATCTGTGCCACTGTCTGGCTTTAATTCCAGTTTGTCTACAAATTAATTATTGATATGTTGGATTCACATCTCCATCTAAACCCCAAAAATCTTAAGTTTAAGAATTGGACTAAATCAAATCAAACTTTAAATGCACTTTAAATAAAGTTTGATTTGATTTAGTTTGATTATTTAACTAGATTTTTGGTTGCGATGGAGACGTGAATCCAACATATCAATCAAACTGGAATTAAGGCCAGACAATGGCACATATGGAACTGTCCAAGCAGAAGATAGAGGTAACTGCCAAAATAAAGGGAACATTTGAGTTGTTTGAGCTGGTGTGGGGTGCATTTTCCTGGCATGGTTTAGGTCCACTCAACCCCTTAGAGGGAGAGGTAAACACCTATAAATACACAGCCATTGTGAGCGATCAGCTTCAACATATGGTGAAACATTTCTATCCTGATGGGAATGGTTTCTTCCAGGATGACAAGAACCCCATCCACAGGGAACAAGTGGTCACAGAATCGTTTGATGAGCATGAAAACAATGTAAACCATATGCCATGGCCATCTCAGTCACCAGATCTCAACTCAATTGAACACTTATGGGAGATTCTGGAGCGGCTCCTGGGACAGCGTTGTTCCACCACCATCAACAAAACACTAAATGATGGAATTTCTGGTGGAAGAATGGTGTCATCCCTTCCATAGTTACAGACGCTTGTAGAATCTACAGTCCATTCTGAAAGTATTCAGACCGCTTGACTTCTTCCACATTTTGTTACGTTACAGCCTTATTCTAAAATTAATTTAAACGTTTTTTCCCCATCATCAATATACACACAATAACCCATAATGACAAAGCAAAAACACGCTTTTAGACATTTTGGAAAATGTATAAAATAAAATAAACTGAAATATTACATTTACATGAATATTCAGACCCTTTACTCAGTACCTTGTTGAAGCACCTTTGGCAGTGATTACAGCCTCTAGTCTTCTTGGGTATGACGCTACAAGCTTGGCACACCTATATTTGGGGAGTTTCTCCCATTTTTCTCTGCATTTTTCTCTGCATTTTCCTCTCAAGCTCTGTCAGGTTGGACAGGGAGTGTTGCTGCACATGTATTTTCAGGTCTCTCCAGAGATGTTCGTTCGGGTTCGAGTCCGGCCTCTGGCTGGGCAACTCAAGGACATTCAGAGACTTTGTCTCGAAGCCACTCCTGTGTTGTCTTGGCTGTGTGCTTAGAAGGTGAACCTTCGCCCCAATCTGAGGTCCAGTCTCTGTACTTTGCTCCGTTCATCTTTCCCTTGATCCTGACTAGTCTCCCAGTCGCCTCAATCTTGGTTTCATCAGACCAGAGAATCTTGTTTGTCATGTTCTGAGAGACCTTTAGGTGCCTTTTGGCTAACACCAAGCAGGCTGTCATGTGCCTTTTCCCGAAGAGTGGCTTCCGTCTGGCCACTCTACCATAAAGGCCTGATTGGTGGACTGCTGCAGAGATGGTTGTCCTTCTGGAAAGTTCTCCCATCTCCACAGAGGAACTCTGAAGCTCTGTCAGAGTGACCATCGGTTTCTTGGTCACCTCCCTGACCAAGGCCCTTCTCCCCCAATTGCACAATTTGGCTGGGCAGCCAGCTCTAGGAGTCTTGTTGGTTCCAAACTTCTTCCATTTAAGAATGATGGAAGCCACTGTGTTCTTGGGGACCTTTTAATGCTGCAGAAATTTTTGCACCCTTCCTCAGATCTGTGCCTCAACAATATAATGTCTCGGTGCTCTCCGGACAATTCCTTCAACCTCATGGCTTGGTTTTTGCTCTGACATGCACTGTCAACTGTGGGTGCTTATATAGACAGGTGTACCTTTCCAAATCATGTCCAATCAATTGAATTTATCACAGATGGACTCCAATCAAGTTGTAGAAAGATCTCAAGGATGATCAATGGAAACAGGATGCACCTGAGCTCAATTTCGAGTCTCATAGCAAAGGGTCTGAATACTTATGTATATAAGGTATTTGTTTTTTTTATATACATTTTCTAACATTCTAAAAACCTGTTTTTTGATTTGTCATTATGGGGTATTGTGTGTAGATTGATGACGACTCGTTATTTTAAATTGATTTTAGAATATCGCTGTAACATAACAAAATGTGGAAAAAGTCAAGGGGTCTGAACTTTCGGAATGCACTGTATGCCAATGCGCATTGAAGCTGTTCTGGCGGATCGTGGTGGCCCAACTCCTTATTAAGAAGCTTTATGTTGGTCTTTCCTTTATTTTGTCTGTTACCTGTATATCTCCTTCAAATGTTGATTTTTTTGTTGTTGCGTTGACAACCAAACACAATTCAATATCAATAAATATCATTACATTTGAAGTTAGCCAGAGCTTGAAACCCTATGCCTATGCATTGCCTATTTATTGTTGAATCCTGGGTTGAATTGAAACAATAGCTGTTCATATTTGATTTTAAATATATTTAAGAATCATTTAAAATTCATTATATTAGGCAAACTAGACGGCACAATGTTCTTGTTTTTTTAATATACAGATTGTCAGGGGCACATTTACAAATGAAGCATTTGTGTTTAGTTATGACGGCTCAGGCTAAGACCCTAGATCCAGACACAGGAGGCGGACAGTATGAGTCTCAGTGTTTATTACAGTACAAGGGGCAGGCAAAAGGTAAATCAAGGCAGGCAAAGAGTCGTAATCCAAATCAGAGTCAGGCAGGTACAGGACAGGCAGAAAGGTCAGCACTGGGAAGACTAGGGAAAAACTAGTGCACAGGGAACACGCTGGTGGGACAAGACAAACTGGCAACAGACAAACAGAAAGCATTTTCCTGTTCTGTTTAAAAAAAAATATATATATATATATATGTATATGTATATATGTATATATATATATGTATATGTATATATGTATATATGTGTATATGTGTATATATATTTAACCTCTATTTAACTAGGCAAGTTGGTGTTAAGCATTGTTAAGCATTCAAAATGTAACGAGTACTTTGGGTGTCAGGGAAAATGTATGGAGTAAAAAGTACATTGTCTTTAGTAATGTAGTGGAGTAAAAGTAAAAGTTGTCATAGATATAAATAGTAAAGTACAGATACCCCCAAAAAACGACTTAAGTAAAAATACTATAAAGTACTACTTAAGTATTTACACCACTTGTAAGTGGATACAACATTGAAGATCTGACGTTCTTTAAGAGCAATAAATTCAACAAATTCAGGGTTTGTCTATGTTGAAATGTTGTTACGATGATGACATAATCCTGTGGTTTAAATGTTACCCTCAAAACAAGTGTACATTGATAACTTTTTTTCAAATACAATATATTTTCCACGTTACAATAAGTTGACAAACTGAAACAAAGTTGAATCAACCAGTTTGTTCCCAGTGGGTAGTCACACAGTTACTCACAATAATATTGAGCAACTAAAGCAACAGCTACTAATGTCCATCCATCATGCCAATGTCTATCACCCCTGACCCTGATGATGGTTCCCTCTGCCTATAGGTCCGTCTGGTCCAGAGTGTCAGTGTCCTGTATCGGGTAACTGGTATTTGGCCAACAATGGCAGGGATTGTATCCATGACAACGGTAACCGTTGCCAGCCCGAGCAGTTCACCTGTCTGAACGGTGGCTGTATCTCAGTGCGTTTGAAGTGTGACGGCTACAGAGACTGCCAGGACAACTCAGACGAGCTGGAGAGAGTGTGCGGTGAGTGTATTTACCTCAGTCTGTTTTTTGCCGCCATTTTAGTCAAGACCCAGCAACAGCAAAGCCAAATGCTCTTAAGTTTGGAATCTTTCAAACTCAGCAGTCATGTCAAATGTTTTATAGCTCAAGTGTGCTCCCTGTACAGTCATTTCCCTGCACCTAGCAACCTTGTTAAAAAGACTCCATCATTATTGGTATTTCCCCCATAGATTTCCACACTTGCTCAATCAATTAATCAAATGTATTTATAAAGCCCTGTTTAGATCAATTGTCACAAAGTGATTTACAGTAACCTGGCGTAGACCCCAAAGACTAATCAGTGTCCCCGCACATTGACTCTGTACCGGTACCCGCTATATATAGCCTCGCTATTGTTATTTTACTGCTGCTCTTTAATTATTTGTGATTTTTATTTCTTATTCTTATTTTTTTTAGGTATATTTTATTTATTTTTTAACTGCATTGTTGGTTAAGGGCTTGTAAGTAAGAATTTCACTAAGGTCTTCACCTGTTGTATTCCGCGCATGTGACAAATACAATTTGATTTGAAAAGCACAATGGCAAGGATGAAACTTCAAGAGAAACCAGTTGTGCTCACCCTCTCTTACTTCCACCTCTCAGCCTTCCACGAGTGCTCGGCCCAGGACTTCACTTGTGACAACGGCCGCTGTGTGGCCCTGTCCTACGTTTGTGACTACACGAATGACTGCGGCGACAACAGTGACGAGCTGGGCTGCCCGTTCCCCACCTGTGCCTCCGCCACCGAGTTCACTTGCACCAATGGACGCTGCATCTCCGCCGCCTTCGTCTGCGACGGCTACAATGACTGCCGCGACAACGACACCTCAGACGAGATCAACTGTCGTGAGTGATAACTGCTGTGAATAGAGTTGATTTTAAGTAGAGTCGAAAACAAAGATATTAGCAAGAGTGCCACAAAATATACTGTTAAGCATCTGCACATGTGCTTAGGAGTTCGCTCTGTCCAACAACATATTAGCTGTGTGACATAAGTAAAGTTTGACCTCTTTATTCAAACTCTCTTTGTTTATGTCAGAAGTTACCCCGCTACTTATTGTAACGTCATATCGTTGAATCTACCTTTAACCCTCTGAAACCTTTTCTACTTTACTCTGTTTCCGTAGCGCCCCGAACGTGTCCCTCCGGACAAACCAAGTGTGACAGCACAAACATCTGTATCTACGCTAGCCAACTGTGCGACGGTTACAACAATTGTGGGGACAACAGTGACGAGAACCCTTTGTTCTGTGGTAAGTCTCGCCATGATGTGTGTTTTTTGTTTTATACAATGAGTGCGCATCCTCTTTCCATGACTTAGACCGACCAGGTGAATCCAGGTGAAAGCTATGATCCCTTATCGATGTCACTTGTTAAATCCACTTCAGTCAGTGTAAATGGAGGGGAGGAGACAGGTTAAATAAGGATTTCTAAGCCTTGAGACAACTGAGACATGGATTGTGTATGTGTGCCATTCAGAGGGTGAATGGGCAAGACAAAATATTTAAGTGCCTTTGAACAGGATATGGTAGTAGGTGCCAGGCGCACCGGTTTGAGTGTGTGAAGAGCTGGAACGCTGCTGGGTTTTCCACGCTCAACAGTTTCCTGTGTATGTCAAGAATAGTCCGCCCCCCAAAGGACATCCAGCCAACTTGACATAACTGTGGGATGCATTGGAGTCAACATGGGTCAGCATCCCTGTGGAACGCTTTCGACACCTTGTAGTGTCCATGCCCTGAATTGAGGCTGTTCCGAGAGCAAAAGAGGGTGCAACTTAATATTAAGGTGTTCCTAATGTTTTGTACACTGTATATCATGCCTGTACCTGCTGTGGTTTTGCACATGTATGTTTTTTCAGTTTTCTGTCACTCTCCACAGTCTGTTCACTATATACTGTGCCCTTGTGTGTGTTTGGGCATACATACGTGTGTGTGTGTGTTACAGCGGGCCGGACGTGCTCACCCGACCAGTTCCGTTGTGACGAGGGGAAGTGTATCCCCAGCTCCTGGGTGTGTGACTGGATCAAAGACTGTGTCGACGGGACCGACGAGCCCCCCTCCTGCCGTGAGTACTACCGAACCTGGGCCATGTTCAGGCACCAAAGGCAAGAAAACAGACTGAAACAGGGAGAGATTACCTGGACTTTTCCAATAAGAAATGAAAATGTTCGTTTTCCACTTAAATGTTTTGCAACAGTGCACCCTAGATCATGGCCACATTCAGAAGGCAAACTTTGCGGACTGTTGCAAATAATGTAATTTTGTAAAACTGTTTTGATTTCTTATTCTACAAGACAGAGAGGCACATTTGTTTGATGTAACACATTTCTATCTGAATATTCAACAATTTAGTGAAAACAATAGCTGTTAAATTGTCCCCCTCTCTCTCTCTTTCCTCCAGAGGACCAAATAAACACCTGTCACCCTGACCAGTTCACATGCACCAACGGGAATTGTATCCCCATGTCACTGACGTGTGACGGCAACAACGACTGTTGGGACAATAGTGACGAGGCACTGGAACTCCAATGTGGTGAGACATTACAGTATACAGTGCTTTCGGAAGTATTCAGAACCCTTGACTTTTTCCACATTTTGTTAGGTTACAGCCTTATTCTAAAATGTATTGTTGATTTTTTACCCCCCTCATCAATCTACACAAAATACCCCATAATGACAAAGCAAAAACTGGTTTTTAGAATTTTTGCTAATTTATTAAAATGTTTAAATGTGCTTAGGGTTGTTGTCCTGTTGGAAGGTGAACCTTTGCCCCCAGTCTGAGGTCCTGAGTGCTCTGGGGCAGGTTTTCATCAAGGATCTCTCTGTACTTTGCTCCATTCATCTTTCCTGACTAGACTCCCAGTCCCTGCTGCTGAAAAACATCCCCACAGCATGATGCTGCCACCACCATGCTTCACTGTAGGGATGGTGCCAGGTTTCCTCCAGATGTGACGCTTGGCATTCAGTCAAAATAGTTCAATCTTGGTGTTATCAGACCAGAGAATCTTGTTTCTCATAGTCTGAGAGTGGGTGCCTTTTGGCAAACTCCAAGCGGGCTGTCGTGCCTTTTACTGAGGAGAGGTTTCCGTCTGGCCACTCTACCATAAAGGCCTGATTAGTGGAGTGCATCAGAGATGGCTGTCCTTCTGGAAGGTTCTCCCATCTCTACAGAGGAACTCTAGAGCTATTTCAGTGACCATCGGGTTCTTGGTCACCTCCCTGACCAAGGCCCTTCTCCCTGGATTGCTCCAGAAAGAGTCTTGATGGTTCCATACTTCTTCCATTTAATAATGATGGAGGCCACTGTGTTCTTGGACCTTCAATGCTGCAGACATTTTTTGGTATCCTTCCTCAGATCTGTGCCTCGACACAATCCTGTCTCTGCGCTCTACGGACAATTCCTTTGACCTCATGGCTTGGTTTTTGCTCTGGCACTGTCAACTGTGGGACCTTATATAGACAGATGTGTGCCTTTTCAAATCATGTCCAATCAATTGAATTTACCACAGGTGGACTCCAATCAAGTTGTAGAAACATCTCAAGGATGATCAATATAAACAGGATGCACCTGAGCTCAATTTCAAGTCATAGCAAAGGGTCTGAATACTTATGTAAATAAAGTTTTAAAAAATGAAAATATTACTATAAACCTGTTTTCACTTTGTCATTATGGGGTATTGTGTGTAGATTGCTGACGATTATTCATTTAATCCATTTTAGAATAAGGCTGTAATGTAACAAAATGTGGAAAAAGTCAAGGGGTCTGAACACTTCCCGAAGGCACTGCAACTCAGAATTTACAAACCACAAACAACACATAAGCGTGACACTATTGGTCTATCAACTTTTATAATGGGGGTGCTACACCAGAAGCATGTCACGGAGGCGGGAAATGAAAGCAATCATTTCTGTAACAATTGTGTATGCTTCAGAGTTGCTTCACAGTGCGTAAAAACATTTGACATATTCTCAAAGCGTAAAAAGACGGTTCAGCAAAGAGAGCCATGTGTTTTGCTTCACCATGCTTCAGATGTCTCATTTGGAGTTTGTTTCTACTCTGACTGACTGGCGCAAGACAAATGGTCTTCAAAATATTGTGTGTGCATCTTCACTTACCTCTCCCATTTCAGGAGAGTGGACATGCGCATCTCATCAGTTCACATGCCCCCCTCCATGGCGTCCTGGCCACCCGCGCTGTATCGCCCTGAGCTATGTGTGTGATGGGGAGAAGGACTGTGCCGACGCAGCTGATGAGCTTCAAAACTGCCCCAACCGCACCTGCCACATGAATGAGTTCGCCTGCGCCAATGGCCTGTGTATCCTCATCCCCTTCCAGTGAGTGTGTGTGTGTCAGTCATATACTGTAAAAATAAGGTGTGTTTGTGTTTTTTTGTTATACTATCCTTGTGGGGACCAGAAATCCTCACAAGGATAGGAAAATTAAGAGAATTCAGAAAAGTGGGGACATTTCGCCAGTCCAAACAAGGAAAAAGGCTATGTTAAGCTTAGGGGTTAGTGTTACAATTAGGGTAAGAATTAGGGTTAGGGAAAATAGGATTTTGAATGGGAATCAATTGTTTGGTCCCCACAAGCGTAGTAAAACAAACGTGTGTGTATTTTGTGCAAATTTGCCTCTGTATCTGTGTAAAAAAAAGTCCGGCCCTCTCAATCTGATTGGCCTTCAGATCTATAAATCACTTATTCATCCCAACCAATCAGGGCGCTTGGACGCACTTTAGGGCTCCGCCTCCTATCACTTCACGTTAGTGCCCGGCATATACCATCCTGAGAACAAGCAAGTTTTGTGTTGCAGACGGACCTTTGGACATGCTGTTTCCTAACTGAAGCGTCCATTGACAAGTGTGTGTTGGGAATGTTATTGTGCTAATAGGGGGTGCAATAGTAATAAGTTACGGTACCTTATTGTGCAGTGTACTGTAACGGCATAGATAAGTTTGCAAGTAAGAAGTTGCAGTGTTGTTTGCTAGGTCTCGTGTAAATGCTAGCTCCAGTTAATTTGTATGTACCCTGCCCTGTGCATGCTACTTCGTCTAGTATCTTTATTCATTGCTACAAGTGTGTTTATTGAGTCCGACTAGCCTACTCATTAATAAGTATTAGCAATGTTTTGTACTACTTGCATGCCCCTGCTGCAATATATTTATATCTGCGATATGTATAGCCTCTTGTGTTACTTGTATAGTAGCTGGTGTCATTCTACAGATTCTAGAAGTTCCCAGAATGTTCTAGCTCTTTCTGTGCGCAAGCACATGTGCACTAGCCCTAAGTTAAGATCTCAGCCAGGCCAGAGAGAGAGCCATAAAGCTCCATGGCTTTAGCCTTCTATTTCTCTCTCTCTGGCCATGTACAGTGCCTTAGCAAAATGTATTCAGACCCCTTAGATTTCTTCACATTTTATTGTGTCACAAAGTGGGATTAAAACGTATTTGTCATTTTTTTGTCAACGATCTAAACAAAATACTGTAATGATTACCGCCCCGTAGCACTCATGTCGGTAGCCATGAAGTGCTTTGAAAGACTGGTCATGGTTCACATCAACACCATCATGACGGAAACCCTAGACCCACTCTAATTCGCATACCGCCCCAACAGATCCGCAGATGACGCAATCTCAATCACACTTCACACTTCACACTGCCCTTTCCCACTTGGACAAAAGGAACACCTATGTGAGAATGCTGTTCATTGACTACAGCTCAGCATTCAACACCATAGTGCCCACAAAGCACATCAGTAAGCTAAGGACCCTTGGACTAAACGCCTCCCTCTGCAAATGGATCCTGGACTTGCTGACAGGCCGCCCCCAGGTGGTAAGGGTAGGCAACAACATATCTGCCATGCTGATCCTCAACACTGGGGCCCCTCAGGGGTGCGTGCGTGCTTAGTTCCCTCCTGTACTTCCTGTTCACCCATGACTGCGTGGCCAAGCACAACTCCAACACCATCATTAAATTTGCTGACGACACAATGGTGGTAGGCCTGATCACTGACAACGATGAAACAGCCTATAGGGAGGGGGTCCCAGGACAACAACCTCTCCCTCAATGTGAGCAAGACATAGGAACTGATCGTGGACTACAGGAAAAGGAGGGCCAGGCCCCCATTACAGGCCCCCAAACAGGCCCCCATTAACATCGACGGGGCTGAAGTGGAGCGGGTCAAGTTTCAAGTTCCTTGGTGTCCACATCACCAACAAACTAACATGGTCTAAACACCAAGACAGTTGTGAAGAGGGCATGACAACACCTTTTCCCCCTCAAGAGACTGAAAAGATTTGGCATGGGTCCCTAGATCCTTAAAGTTCTTCAGCTGCACCATCGAGAGCATCCTGACCGGCTGCATCACCTCTTGGTGATGCTCGGGATCTGTCCGTAAGGCACTACAGGGTAGTGCATATGGCCCAGTACATCACTGGGGCCAAGCTTCCTGACATCCAGGAACTACAGTTGAAGTCGTAAGTTTACATAAACTTTGGTTGGAGTCATTAAAACTAGTTTTTCAACCACTCCACAAAGTTCTTGTTAACAAACTATAGTTTTGGCAAGTCGGTTAGGACATCTACTTTGCATGACAAAAGTAATTTTTCCAACAATTGTTTACAGACAGATTATTTCACTTATAATTCACTGTATCACAATTCCAGTGGGTCAGACGTTTACATACACTAAGTTGAGTGTGCCTTTAAACAGCTTGGAAAATTCCAGAAAATGATGTCATGGCTTTAGAAGCTTCTGATAGGCTAATTGACTTCATTCGAGTCAATTGGAGGTGTACCTGTGGATGTATTTCAAGGCCTACCTTCAATCTCAGTGCCTCTTTGCTTGACATCATGGGAAAATCAAAAGATATCAGCCAAGACCTCAGAAAAAAAATGTAGACCTCCACAAGTCTGGTTCATCCTTGGGAGCAATTTCCAAACGCCTGAAGGTACCACGTTCATCTGTACAAACAATAGTACGCAAGTATAAACACCATGGGACCACACAGCCATCATACCGCTCAGGAAGGAGACGTGTTCTGTCTCCTAGAGATGAACATACTTTGGTGCGAAAAGTGCAAATCAATCCCAGAACAACAGTAAAGGACCGTGTGAAGATGCTGGAGGAAACAGGTACAAAAGTATCTATATCCACAGTAAAACAAGTCCTATATCGACATAACCTGAAAGCCTCTCAGCAAGGAAGAAGCCACTCCTCAAAACCGCCATAAAAAGCAAGACTACGGTTTGCAACTGCACATGGGGACAAAGATCGTACTTTTTGGAGAAATGTCCTCTGGTCTGATGATACATAAATAGACCTGTTTGGCCATAATGACCATCGTTATGTTTGGAGGAAAAAGTTGGAGGCTTGCAAGCCGAAGAACACCATCCCAACCATGAAGTACAAAGGTGGCAACATCATGTTGTGGGGGTGCTTTGTTGCAGGAGGGATTGGTGCACTTCACAAAATAGATGGCATCATGGGGGAGGAAAATTATGTGGATATATTGAAGCAACATCTCAAGACATCAGTCAGGAAGTTCAAGCTTGGTCGCAAATGGGTCTTCCAAATGGACAATGACCCCAAGCATACTTCCAAAGTTGTGGCAAAATGGCTTAAGGACAACAAAGTCAAGGTATTGGAGTGGCCATCACAAAGCCCTGACCTCAATCCCATAGAAAATTTGTGGGCAGAACTGAAAAAGCGTGTGCAAGCAAGGAGGCCTACAAACCCGACTCAGTTACACCAGCTCTGTCAGGAGGAATGGACCAAAATTCACCCAACTTATTGTGGGAAGCTTGTGGAAGGCTACCTGAAACGTTTGACCCAAGTTAAACAATTTAAAAGCATTGCTACCAAATGCTAATTGAGTGTATGTAAACTTCTGATTCACTGGGAATGTGATGAAAGAAATAAAAACTGAAATAAATAATTCTCTCAACTTAAAATAAAGTGGTGATCCTAACTGACATAAGACAGGGAATTTTTACTAGGATTCAATGTCGGGAATTGTGAAAAACTGAGTTTAAATGTATTTGGCTATGGTGTATGTAAACTTTCGACTTCAACTGTACTGTATATACTAGGTGGTGTCAGAGGAATGCCCCAAAAATTGTCAAACACTCCAGTCACTCAAGTCATAGACTGTTTCTCTGCTACCGTACGGCAAGCAGTACCGGAGCACCAAGTCTAGGACCAAAAGGCTCCTTAATAAACCTTTTACGGCTAGGGGTTCCCGCTAGCGGAACGTTTTGACAACATCCGGTGAAGTAGCAGAGAGCGAAATTCAAAACAAATTATTAGAAATATTTTACTTTCATACATTCACAAGTGCAAAACACCAAATTAAACTTCTTGTTAATCTAGCCACCGTGTCAGATTTCAAAAAGGCGCTACGGCGAAAGCACACCATGCGATTATGTTAGGACACCGCCTAGCCACAAAAACCATACAGACATTTTCCAGCCAAGGAGAGGGCTCACAAAAGTCAGAAATTGCGATTAAATCAATCTCTAACCTTTGATCTTCATCTGGTAGCACTCCCAGGACTCCATGTTACACAAATGTTGGTTTTGTTCAATAAAGTCCCTCTTTATGTCCAAAAACCTCAGTTTAAATTGGCGCGTTATGTTCAGTAATGCATTGTCAAAAATAACATCCGGTGAAATTGCAGAGAGACAAATCAAATTACAGAGATACTCATCATAAACATTGATGATACAAGTGTTATACATAGGATTAAAGATAAACTTCTTGTTAATCCAGCCGCTGTGTCAGATTTCAAAAAGGCTTTACGGCGAAAGCAAACCATGCTATTTTCTGAGGACAGCACCCCATCAAACAAAAACAGACAATCATAATTCAACCCGCCAGGCACGACACGAAACTCAGACTAAAGATATAATTCATGCCTTACCTTTGACGAGCTTCTTCTGTTGGCACTCCAATATGTCCCATAAACATCACAAATGGTCTTTTTGTTCGATTAATTCCGTCGTTATATATCCAAAATGTCAATTTATTTGGCACTCTGATCCAGAAAAACACTGGTTCCAACTCGCGCAACATGACTACAAAATATCTCATAAGTTACCTGTAATCTTTGTCCAAACATTTCAAACAACTTTCCTAATAGAACTTTCGGTATTTTTTAACGTAAATAATTGATAAAATTTAAGACGGGATAAACTGCGTTCAATACTGGAGGAAACAAAGGGGAGCGTGCTTTTCAGATCACGCGCCTCTATCAAACAGTAGACTTCACTCGACCCTCGTTCTGAACAGGGCTACTACTTAATTTCTCAAAGGAAAAACATCAACCAATTTCTAAAAACTGTTGACATCCAGCGGAAGGGATAGGAACTGCAAGCAACTGCCTTCAATGAAAACCCATTGAAAAGAGAGTGACCTAAAAAAAGAAATCCTGGATGGTTTGTCCTTGGGGTTTTGCCTGCCAAATAAGTTATGTTATACTCACAGACATCATTCAAACAGTTTTAAAAACTTCAGAGTATTTTCTATATGCATATCCTAGCTGCTGGGCCAGGGTAGCAGGCAGTTTACTTTGGGCACGCTTTTCATCCGGACGTGAAAATACTGCCCCCTAGCCCGAAAAGGTTAACAGCTTCTACCCCAAAAGCCATAAGACTGCTGAACAATTAATCAAATGGCCACCCGGACATTACCCCCCCCCCCCCCCCCCCCCCCCCTTTGTTTTTACACTTCTGCTACTTGCTGTCTATTATCTATGCATAGTCCCTTTACAAATTACCTCGACTAACCTGTACCCCTGCACATATGCTCGGTACCGGTACCCCTTGTATATAGCCTCGTTATTGTTATGTTGGTTAAGGGCTTGTAATTAAGCATTTCACGGTAAGGTCTACACGGTAAGGTCTACCTGTTGTACTCGGCGCATTTGACAAATTACATTTGATTTGATGTTAATAGCCTAAAATAGTCGTTGCATAAATATTCAGCTCCCTGAGTTAATACATGTTAGAAATACCTCAGTGTATAATCCACAGCATAATTATTAACTTTAACGGCCATACTTTAAGAGTTTTAAAGCGTGGATACTAATGGATACTAATTATTGTATTGTTTCCCCTTTTAAAACCACACAACAATATAAATAACTTCCAATGGAATCAGCTGTGCGTGTGTGGCATGGGCCTCAACATCATGTTTTGACCAGACAGCACTAGGGTTGTGCAGTATGTAGATTTTCATATCGTCATACCGTCGTCCTCTCTTCCCAGGATTTACGGCATTACTGACTTGGTACACAAGGGGGTGCCAGAAACAGCAAAAAAGACAATTGGGCATCTATTACCAGAATTCTAACAAAATTAGCAAAAGTATTAGCAAATTCCCATGGAGACTGCTAGCTAAAGATGCTAACGAGCGCTAACAAATATAAACAAATTGCAAAGACCGCCAATCCAGGTCATGAAGTTATACATACATACAATATATAGGTAGGAGCGACTGAATGTCAGAATTTTTAGTTTTTTCACGCAGGAAAAAACGCAAAACGTAATTTCAGCTCGGCATCGGACAAATTTTGTCCTTCAGTTGCACTTCTCCACTTGGATGAGAATTCATGAACGGGGGCATTCTATCAGCAAACAGCGCTCTGACTGATACATACTTTCTCCAGTACTTTTCTCTTGGTTTAGCCAGCCTACTTTTCTCTGGTAAAATGAAAATTAACTTTAAACAAAACATTAGGAAATGTAGCTGGCTACATTCTTTCTGTGATAAACATTTGAAATATTTGTATTTATTTAACTAGGCAAGTCAGGGCTGCAGCCCGACGTCGGTACACTTATGACAACATCCAGCTCAAGTGCAGGGCGCGAAATTCAAAGATATTTTTTTTTAATATTTAACTTTCACACATTAACAAGTCCAACACAGCATATGAAAGGTACACATCTTGTGAATCCAGCCAACATGTCCGATTTTTTAAATGTTTTACAGGGAAGACACAATATGTAAATCTATTAGCTAACCACGTTAGCAAAAGACACCAGTTTTTTACTCCATCAGTTTTTTACTCCATCAGTAGCTATCACAAATTCGACCAAATAAAGATATAAATAGCCACTAACCAAGAAACAACTTCATCTGATGACAGTCTGATAACATATTTATTGTATAGCATATGTTTTGTTCGAAACATTTGCATATTTCAGGTATAAATCATAGTTTACATTTCAGCTACAATCAGAAATTGCACCGAAAGCAGCCATAATATTTACAGACACCAACGTCAAATGCCTAATTACTCATTATAAAACATTTCTGAAAAATACATAGTGTACAGCAATTGAAAGACAGGCATCTTGTGATTCCAGACAATATTTCTGATTTATTAAATGTTTTACAGCGAAAACAAAATGTAGCGTTATATTAGCGTAGCCACAATAGCCAGAAACACTTGGGCGCCGACGACCAGTTCACATGCACGACAGATATTAGAAATAGCATCATAAAATGTTTCTTACTTTTGGTGATCTTCCGTCAGAATGTTGGACAAGGTGTCCTTTGTCCAGAACAGTCGTTGTTTGGATCTGGAACGGCAAATTTCCCTCTTCATTTAGCATGGGCACTTGCCAAGTGGCACGGATCTCTCCAACGTCAACAAAGTCAGAGAACGGAACACGGCAAAACTCCCGAAAAAATTTCAATAATCTGATGAAACTATATTGAAAAAACATACTTTACGATGATATGGTCACATGTATCAAATAAAATCGGAGCCGGAGATAGTAGTCATCCATAACGGCAGCTAAACAGAAGGCAATCCCACTGTCCACCTGGCGCTGCCAAGAGTACCGGAAATGAGGGATACGTCATACAAAGAGCTTGTATTCAAATTCAGATCAAGATAAACACGAAGTTTCTTCTCTCACAGAGTCTTGACATCCAGAGGAAGGTATATGAAGTGCACGTAGACTCTTACGTACCATGCCCATGTATAGGCAGGAAGTTGAACAGAGCATCGATTTCAGACATTCCACTTCCTGGTCAGGAAATGTGCTGCAGAATGAGTTCTGTTTCACTCAGAGAAATAATTCAAACGGTTTTAGAAATTAGAGTGTTTTCTATCCAATAGTAATAATAATATGCATATTGTACGAGCAAGAATTGAGTACGAGGCCGTTTGAAATGTGCATCTTTTATCTGGCTACTCAATACTGCCCCTTGCAGCCATAAGAAGTTAAGAACAAATTCTTATTTACTATGACGGCCTAGGAACAGTGGGTTAACTGCCTTGTTCAGGGGCAGAACGACCGATTTTTGACGTTGTCAGCTCAGGGATTCGATTTAACCACCTTTCGGTTACCTGACCAACGCTCTAACCACTAAGCTACCTGCTGCCCCGATTATATGATGGCCGTGCATCGTTTTAGCAAAAAATACCATGCTTTTTCATTGTAAGCTCATTTACTTGTGACTGCCAGCTAAATAGCGTTGCACTTCTGTTAGCTTAATCTTCATCCATTTACATTTTCGGCCAAATGTCATGCGCTAATGTATTTTCTGTAAATGAAAACTATAGTTTAAAAAAAAAACACTTGACTTTTAATATAAAACGCGACCCCTGTCGATACAAAGCTGGACTCACCTGCTCCCGCTTTCTCCTGTTGTGCTAGTTACAATCTGGCTCAACTGTTCAGGGAAACTATGGTAAGCTTCATAATGTAAAATCATGTGATGGGTGAAATCTCCTAACATATTGCACAACTTGACTGCAGGTATTTACTTAAACAGTAGCTACAAATATTACAATTTATTGAAAAACTTCAAAGAAATAGTTTCAACGGTTTTGACGGTATTAAAAAACCATCCCGTTGCTATTTCCAAATAGCTTGTTATACGGTACACCGCCCAAGCCTAGACAGCACAATAATGGGCAGATCTTGGTGATTCAGTTCAAGTGTACTAGCGGGTGAAGGCCACTCAACCATAAAGGCCTGATTTAGTGGAGTGTTGCAGAGATGGTTGTCCTTCTGGAAGGTTCTCCCATCTCCACAGAGGAACTCTGGAGCTCTGTCAGTGACCATTTGGTTCTTGGTCACCTCCCTTACCATGGCCCTTCTCCCCCGATTGCTCAGTTTGGCCGGGCGGCCAGCTCTAGGAAGAGTCTAGGTGGTTCCAATCTTCTTCCATTTAAGAATGATGGAGGCTACTGTATTCTTGGGGACATTCAAATGCTGCAGAAATGTTTTGGTACCCTTCCCCAGATTTGTGCCTCAACACAATCATGTCTCGGAGCTCTACTGACAATTAATTTGACCTCATGGCTTGGTTTTTGCTCTGACATGCACTGTTAACTGTAGGACGTTATAGACAGGTGTGTGCCTTTCCAAATCATGGACGATCAATTGAATTTACCACAGGTGGACTCCAATCAAGTTGCAGAAAGATCTCAAGGATGATCAATGGAAACAGGATGCATCGGAGCTCAATTTCGAGTTTCATAGCGAAGTGTCTGAATAGTTATGGGGTATTGTGTAGAATTTTTTCATCTGTTTTAGAATAAGGCTGTAATTTAACAAAATATGGAAAAGGTCAAGGGGTCTGAATACTTTCCGGATGCACTGTATTTTTGTTGACTGTCTCTCTCTCTCTCTCTCTCGTATATTGAAGAGTAGGAGTACTTACACAGACTTCATAACCCATTGTTTACCTCCCCTCCTGTTAGCTGTGACCGAGTCAACGACTGCGGGGACGGCAGCGACGAGTTGGGCTGTTCCTACGACACCTGCACCAGCTACCAGTTCACCTGCCAAAACGGCGCCTGCATCCCAGCCACCTTTGCCTGCGATGGCGAGGCCGACTGTCTGGACGGTTCTGACGAGGCAGAAGGCGTGTGCAGCACCCCCCAGCCTACCTGTGCCCCGGGAGAGTACTTGTGCAAGTCGGGCGAGTGTATTGACATCCACAAGGTCTGCAACTCACAGAAGGACTGCTCGGATAACAGTGATGAGAAGGGATGCGGTAAGATCTCTCGTACAGCGAAGGATGTAACACAATGGGGAAGGGATGGATTTATTTTCTTTGAGTGAATGGAGGTTGTGTCAGTTGTACAATAGGTATGCGAATGTAACCACACTAAATCTATGATATTTCAAGACGTACACTGCATTTGGAGTAGGAAATACTGTAAGTATGTGGAGTAGGAAATTAGTATTTGCAGTCAGAACATTCGAATTTAGAGTAGGAAAGGGGAACTTTGATTTGGATTCCTAGACTAATCTTACAGAACTCATCCTACCTCTCTCTATCTCCTTCCCTCTCTACTCTGTGCAGGAATTAACGAATGCCAAGACCCGTCGGTCCACAAGTGTGCCCAGGTCTGCACCGACACCCTGACAGGTTACTACTGCTCGTGTAATGCCGGCTACCACCTCATGCCTGATGGTAAGGCGTGCGCAGACCTGGACGAGTGCCGCGACACGCCCGCCGTCTGTAGCCAGATCTGCGAGAACTCCGCCGGCTCCTTCCACTGCAAATGCGCCCCGGGCTACGTGCGTGAGCCAGACGGGCGCACGTGCCGCCAGAACAGCGCCATCGCCCCTTATCTGCTGTACAGTAATCGCTATTACATTCGTAATTTGACGACTGACGGTTCGCAGCTGAGCGTGGTTCTGCAAGGGCTGTCGAATGTGGTGGCGCTGGATTTTGACCATTACGAAAAAAGGCTGTACTGGTTGGATGTGGGAATGGTGCGGATTGAGAGGATGCGATTGGACGGCAGTGAGAGGGAGACGATAGTGGATAACAACGTGGTAGGGGCCGAGGGGCTGGCGGTGGATTGGGTTGGCAGGTGAGTGAAGGGGGAGGGGCATCAGAGCTTGATTGTACTTTTAAAATCATTGGCCTCATGGCGACACAGTTTCCTTTATCTCCGGTACCTCAATTGCAAAGGACAGGTGAGGGAAAACTGTGAGTGTGAATCATTTCACGATGCAATATGTGTTGTGTTCAAAGCTTAATAAATCTCTCACAATTCACATTTTGATTAGAGCCTACAGTTGGCTGATAATGACACATTTGTATCTCCTTACAATTATATGTAGGTCTGTATATACAGTGGCAAGAAAAAGTACCGTAATTGCTGGACTATTAAGCGCACCTGAATATAAGCCGTACCCACTACATTTTTTACAAATATGTATTTTGTACATAAATAAACCGCACATGTCTATAAGCCGCAAGTGCCTACCGGTACATTGAAACAAATGAACTTTACACAGCCTTTAAATGAAACACGGCTTGTAACAAAAATAAATAGGCTTTTAAACTTAACACGGCTTGTAACAAAAATAAATAGGCTTTAACGAAACACGGCTTGTAACAAAAATAAAAAATAAATAGCAGTAAACAGTAGCCTACCAAGAAAGTCAAACTTCATTGCGGTGGCGATTGTTTTGGCTTTCAGTCGGATCTGCACAGTTCCAACTATCGACTCATTAAGGCCAAGCTCCCGGGCAGCAGCTCTATTTCCTTTTCCAACAGCCAGATCGATCGCCTTCAACTTGAAAGCTGCATTATATGCATTTCTCCATGTCTTTGCCATGATGAGGGTGACAAAATGACTACCGTAATCAGAATGATGGCAAGTTTGAGCGCGCTCGATTTACGTCACATTATGTGACGGTGCTCAGTTTTTTGGCGGCATGAATCTTGTGAAAAAAATAATAATAACATAAATTAGCCGCGTCATTGTATAAACCGCGAGGTTCATAGCGTGGGAAAAAAGTAGCGGCTTATAGTCCGGAAATTACGGTATGTGAACCCTTTGGAATTACCTGGATTTCTGCATAAATTTGTCATAAAATTTGATCTGTTCTTCATCTAGGCCACAACAATAGACAAACGCAGTCTGCTTAAAGTAATGACACAAAAACAATTATACGTTTTCATGTCTTTACTGAACACACTGTGTAAACATTCACAGTGCAGGGTGGGGAAAGTATGTGAACTCTTGGATTTAAGAACTGGCTGACCCTCCTTTTTGCAGCAATAACCTCAACCAAACATTTTCTATAGCTGCGGATCAGAACTGCACAACAGTCAGGAGGAATTTAGGATTTTCTTGGGATGTCAGGTGTGAACCAATTTCTTGAGCTGATGCCTCAGCATCTCAATCGGGTTGGAGGACAGGACTCTTACTGGGCCACTCCAGAAGGTGTATTTTCTTCTGTTGAAGCCATTCTGTTCATTTACTTCTGTGTTTTGGGTCGTTGTCCTGTTGCATCACCCAACTTCTGTTGAGCTTCAATTGGCGGACAGATAGCCTTACATTCTCCTGCAAAATGTCTTGATGATCTTGGAAATTAAGTTTTCCGTCAATGATAGCAAGCTGTCCAGGCCCTGAGGCAGCAAAGCAGCCCCAAAACATGATGCTCCCTCCAACATACTTTACAGTGGGGATGAGGTTTTGATGTTGCTGTGCTGTGCCTTTTTTTCTCCACACATAGTGTTGTGTGTTCCTTCCCAACAACTCAACTTTAGTTTCATCTGTCCACAGAATATTTTGCCAGTAGCGCTGTGGAACATCCAGGTGCTCTTTTGCGAACCTCGGACGTGCAGTAATGTTTTTTCTGGACAGCAGTGGCTTCTTCCATGGTGTCCTCCCATGAACACCATACTTGTTTAGTTTTTTTACGTTTAGTAGACTCGTCAACAGAGAAATGAGCATGTTCCAGAGATTTCTGTAAGTCTTTAGCTGACACTCTAGGATTCTTCTTAACCTCATTGAGCATTCTGCGCTGTGCTCTTGCAGTCATCTTTGCGTGACGTCCACTCCTAGGAAGAGTAGCAACAGTGCTGAACTTTCTCCATTTATAGATCATTTGTTTTACCATGGACTGATGAACACTAAAGTTTTTAGAGATACTTATGTAACCATTTTCAGTTTTATGCAAGTTAACAATTCTTAATCTTAGGTCTTTGAGATCTCATTTGTTCAATGCATGGTTCACATCAGGCAATGCTTCTTGTGAATAGCAAACTCAAATTTTGTGAGTGTTTTTATAGGGCAGGGCAGCTCTAACCAACATCTCCAATCTCGTATCATTGATTGGACTCCAGGCTAGCGCACTCCTGACTCCAATTAGCTTATGGAGAAGTCATTAGCCTAGGGGTTCACATACTTTTTCCAACCTGATGTATTCAGGTTGGTGATGTATTCAATATAGACAAGAAAAATGCAATAATGTGTGTGTTATTACTTTAAGCACACTGTGTTTATCTATGGTTGTGACTTAGATGAAGATCAGATCAAATTCTATGACCAAATTATGCAGAAATCCAGGTAATTCTAAAGGGTTCACATACTTTTTCCTGCCACTTGTATGATTATTGTATCTATGCATATGCCCATAGTCATTCTTGTATGTTTATGTGTGTGTATCCCAAAGGAAGCTCTACTGGGTAGACAGTTACTACGACTCTCTCCACGTGTCAGAGCTGGATGGTCGTTTCCAGAAGAAGTTGCTGAGTGGCTGCATGGGGCCTAACGCCACCTACTGCTTTGTCCGGCCCCGTGCCGTAGCCGTCAACCCCAAATATGGGTACTAACCAGTGGAGGCTGCTGAGGGGAGGACGGATCATAATAATGGCTGGAACAGAGCGAATGGAATGGCATCAAACACATGGAAATCATGTGCTTGATGTATTTCAAATCGAATCAAATTTTAGTAGTCACATGCGCCGAATACAACAGGTGTAGAACTTACAGTGAAATGCTTACTAACGAGCCCCTAACCAACAATACAGTTAAAAAAAATATGAATAAGAAATAAAAGTAACAAGTAATTAAAGAGCAGCAGTAAAATAACAATAGTGAGACTATATACAGGGGGGTACCGGTACAGAGTCAATGTGCGGGGGCACTGGTTAGTTGAGGTAATATGTACATGAAGGTAGAGTTCTTAAAGTGACTATGCATAGATGATAACAACAGAGTAGCAGCGGTGTAAAAGAGGGGGGCAAAATGCAAATAGTCTGAGTAGCCATTTGATTAGGTGTTCAGGAGTCTTATGGCTTGGGGGTAGAAGCTGTTTAGAAGCCTCTTGGACCTAGACTTGGCGCTCCGGTACCGCTTGCCGTGCGGTAGCAGAGAGAACAGTCTATGACTGGGGTGGCTGGAGTCTTTGACAATTTTTGGGCCTTCCTCTGACACCGCCTGGTACTGTATAGAAGTCCTGGATGGCAGGAAGCTTGGCCCCAGTTGATACCATTCCACCTAATCTGCTCCAGCTATTACCACAAGCCCGTTCTCCCCAATTAATGTGCCACCAACCTCCTGTGGTACTGACATGCACATGCACACACATACAAACAAACATACGAGGTCCCACACATCCCCACCTGCACGATAGAGGAAGAGTGGCCATTCTTAATTAATGGCAGATATTGAGTCATTTTTCGATAATCATTAAAAAATATATATATTATTGAGTAATACCAGTTAACAAATTACATCAAATTATTTGTTCACTTTTTTTATTTACTCTCCATTTTATTCTCTCTGCCTGCAGCTGGCTGTATTGGACAGACTGGGGGGACACCGCCTACATTGGCAGGGTTGGTATGGATGGTACCAACGCCACTGCCCTCATCACCACCAAGCTGGAGTGGCCCAGTGCCCTGACCATTGACTACACCACCAACAAGATCTTCTTCGCCGACTCCCACCTCAATTTCCTAGAGTGAGACATCAACACAACACTGTCTTCAGAGATGAACTTAATAATTCACTTTGAATACTTTTCTATGTAGTACTATCGTGCTTTATCATGAAAGTGTCGTAGGGCAGAAAAATAAGGCATTATGACCCCATCACATCTATGCCTTGAGTATCAGGGTTGAATGAGAATCATGTTCAGTTGAAGAAAAAAACACAGTAGTAAGGAAACCCCTAGTGGAGAAAGGCAACGGAGGAAACAACGATTTAGTTAGGAAGAAAGCAAGGAACCCGGCCCCATCCTTCTCAAGCTTGCCTGTTTGGAGACCAGAGATCATGATCAACGAGGTCAGACAGGAGCTACCCTACAGAACTTTACATTGATATACATTGTTTATTTGGATCCCCAGCTATTCTTCTTGGTGTGCACAAAAAAAAAAACATTTAAAAAACAATAGACGAGAACAAAATAAAGACAACAGAAAAGTACAGTGATTTAAACACTAAGGTGTATGCCCTCTCTCTAACTCTCTAAAGTTTTGCTGATATGGACGGGGAGAACCGCCACCGGGCCATAGCAGGCTCCCTGCCTCACCCCTTTGCCGTCACCCTGTTTGAAGACTGGGTCTACTGGACTGACTGGAACACCCACACCGTTGAGAAGGCCCACAAGTACACTGGCACCGGCCGCGTCGTCATGGGCAACAACACACACCGGCCAAATGACATCCATGTATACCATCCCTACAGGCAGCCTCGCAGTATGTATTAGTACTGTGCCCTTTGACCGTTTGGAATTCCCATACATTGCTTGCTTAATTTTCATTTGTATACACATTACTGTTGTACTTGTCCTTCCTGCATTTACACTCATATTTGTATTTTCTTACTGGCCCTGATTTTGTAGATAGCAGCTTATTTCAAATATATTTTTACTTGCAATGACTTTGATATGTGGTTGTTATCCTCTACCTTAGTTGAATGCACTTACTGGATAACAGCATTTGCTAAATGGCTTGAATGTCCATCGAGACAATATTATTAGCTTTCCTTCATAGATGCGTCCATTCTTATGGCTGCTGATTGGTCTTTCCTAGGCGATAACCCTTGCGCAACACACCACCTAACATGTAGCCACCTGTGTCTGATTGGTCCTGGTGGGACCAGCGCTACGTGTGAGTGTCCAGACCACTTCATTGGCCTCTCCGTGGGCTTCAAGGTCCAGTGTGTGGCCGACTGTTCCAGCACCCAGTTCCGCTGCGGAGACAACGAAAAGTCAGTCTGAATTTGTCACTTATGTCACTTATCAGGAATATTTGTTTTCCATGTAGTGTAATTTAGTATAATATTAGTATAATTCAGATACTGACACAACCGTACAATTTAGGCCTTTTCACACTACCGAGCTGAGCCAAACTAAGCTGTACTAAGCTTGCTTGAAAAGGACAATGTGAAATATTTGAGCAAGCACAGTTTGTTTCGGTAAGTGTGAAAAGGGTATTTGGAGCCATGTGACTATTTGCTTGATAACTTGTGTGGTTGCACAGTTGTCTAAATTCATTAAGGGAATTAGTTAACTCTTTACTCTCCCACCTCCCTCCATCTCTCCTTCTAATCCCCTAGGTGTGTCTCTATCTGGTGGAAGTGTGATGGTCAGTCCGACTGTGGTGACGGGTCCGACGAACCCCTCACCTGCCCGCCCCGCTACTGTCCAATTGGTCAGTTCCAGTGCCAGGATGGGAACTGCACTTATCCTGGCTTCCTGTGTGACGGACACGCTGACTGCCGGGATAATTCAGATGAGGACGCTGCCCTCTGCAGTACGAAAACCCTATTCTACCTATTTTTTACCATTCTACTTCCATCCATCAGACAATGCAGCGCTTATTTTCTACTAGCGTCAGACACCCACAGTGTGATTGTTCAACTGCTCTCATTGCTCTATTTTTCTGTTGTAGTGTCTTTAATTTCGATTATGAACAAACATGGGAGGGAGGGAAAGGGCAACCCAGTCTGATCCCTCAAGATAAACAAAAACTTTCAGAGATGTGGCCTTAGAATCAAAACACCGAATCCTTCAATCCCCTAGGTGACCACAGGTGTGCAGAAAATCAGTTCCAGTGTAAGAACAAGCAGTGCATCCCTGTGTCATTACATTGTGACGGCATCATCGACTGTTCTGATGGGAGTGACGAGGACACTGATGGCTGTGCCCAGAAGACATGCCGACCGGGCCAGTTCACGTGCGCAAACGGAGTGTGTATCCCACCCAACTATGTGTGTGACGCTCAGAACGACTGCGGAGATAGATCCGATGAGCCCTACGAGATCTGCAGTGAGTTTGCTGTATTTGTATAAGTCTGGATTTTTCGTTTGGTGCTAATTATGAAAAATTATGAATTTTATGTACAGAAACGGTGGAACTTATAGGATCAGGAGAGAATTGGGCTCTGTCATCTGCATAGGGCTTAATAAATTTAAGAAACACTCACTTCGTCCATCTTTTTTCTCTATCTATCCCTTCATCCCTTTGTCTCCTCCCTCTGTAGTGGGGCCAGAACATAACTGCGACGAGCTCACGGAGTTCTCCTGTAAGACCAACTACCGCTGTATCCCCACCTGGGCCGTGTGCGATGGCTCCAATGACTGCATCGACAACACCGACGAGCAGAACTGCGGTGTGTGTTCGTGTATGCTTGTGATATAAGGGCAAAGTTACATTGTCTGAATATGGATACAGAAAATGAATAGTAGGCTACCAATCATATTTCCGCAACCTCCAGGTCCTGCTTTTTCCTTCGTATTCCACTTTTAAATGCTGATCTTGTTCTGGTTTTATGCTTAGACACACAATGAAGACTTTGAGTCGACTAAATTCAAGTCATTGATGGTTGACCAAGTAGTCAGAATCCCAAAACGATGCTAGGAAGTCTACACTAAATAGTATCCTTACATTTCACGAAATACCTTCAAATAGATCATTTCAAACTATTTGACCCCTCATTAACCTGACCCATTCACAGAGGCGTTGACCTGTGACCCCCTGGGCGACTTCCGTTGTGACAATCACCGCTGTGTGCCCATCCGCTGGAAGTGTGACGGCAGCAACGACTGTGGTGACGGCTCTGATGAGAGGGACTGCGGTGAGTAGAGGTCAACTACATAACCATCTAATAGGGATCAACTTCGTAGCCCTCTCATGCGGCTCAACTCTGTAACAATCCAATAGAGTTCAACTGTCACGATCGTATGGCGGATTGACGGACCAAAATGCAGCAGTTGGAAAATAAGCCATCTTCTTTTATTAACACCACGAAGATGAACACGACACAAAACTCTATACAAAATAACAAAACAACAAAACGACCGTGAAGCTACAAACGTTGTGCACATACATACAGGCTACAAACGTTCTACATAGACAATTACCCACAACCAATGAGAGCCTATGGCTACCCTAAATAAGGCTCCCAATCAGAGACAACCGAAATCAGCTGTCTCTAATTGGGAACTCATTCAGGTAACCATAGACTCTCCTAGACAACTAAACATACATAGACAACACTAGAAACATGTACTCCACACAAACCCATATACTATACACAACCCCTTTACCATAAACAACACCCAAAACCAACAAAACATAAACATTCCCCATGTCACCCCCTGACCTAACTAAAATAATAAAGAAAACAAAGAATATTAAGGCCAGGGCGTGACATAACCCCCCCCTTGAGGCGCGAACTCCGGGCGCACCATACACAGTCTAGGGGAGGGTCTGGGTGGGCTTCCCTCCACGGTGGCGGCTCCGGCTCTGGTCGTGGTCCCCACTTCACCACAGTCCCTAACCACCTCCTTAGCTTCTTCAAAATGACCCCTCTCCACATTAACCCCATTGCATTAAGGGGCAGTTCTGAACTAAGGGGCAGCTCCGGACTAAGGGGCAGTACCAGGGTAAGGGGCAGTACCAGGGTAAGGGGCAGTACCAGGGTCAGGGGCAGTACCAGGGTCAGGGGCAGTACCAGGGTAAGGGGCAGCACCAGGATAAGGGGCAGCACCAGGATAAGGGGCAGCTCCGGACTGAAGAATGGCAGCTCCGGACTGAGGGACTGCAGCTCCGGACTGAGGGACTGCAGCTCCGGACTGAGGGATGGCCCATGGCTGGCTGACGGATCTGGCTGCTCATGGCTAGCTGACGGATCTGGCTGCTCATGGCTAGCTGACGGATCTGGCTGCTCATGGCTAGCTGACGGATCTGGCTGCTCATGGCTAGCTGACGGATCTGGCTGCTCATGGCTAGCTGACGGATCTGGCTGCTCATGGCTAGCTGACTGATCTGGCTGCTCATGGCTAGCTGACTGATCTGGCTGCTCCTGTCTGGTTGGCGGCTCTGGCAGATCCTGTCTGGTTGGCGGCTCTGGCAGATCCTGTCTGGTTGGCGGCTCTGGCAGATCCTGTCTGGTTGGCGGCTCTGGCAGATCCTGTCTGGTTGGCGGCTCTGGCGGATCCTGTCTGACGGACGGCTCTAGCGGCTCCTGTCTGGCTGACGGCTCTAGCGGCTCCTGTCTGGCTGACGGCTCAGTAGGCTCATGGCAGACGGGCGGCTTTGCAGGCTCATGGCAGACGGGCGGCTTTGCAGGCTCATGGCAGACGGATGGCTCAGATGGCGCTGGGGAGACGGATGGCTCAGATGGCGCTGGGGAGACGGATGGCTCAGATGGCGCTGGGGAGACGGATGGCTCAGATGGCGCTGGGGAGACGGGCAGTTCAGTCATCGCTGTGCAGACGGCAGACTCCTGCCGGCTGAGGCGCACTGTAGGCCTGGTGCGTGGTGCCGGGACTGGTGGCACCGGGCTGGGGACACGCATCTCAGGGCTAGTGCGGGGAGCAGGAACAGGGCATACTGGACCCTGGGGACGCACATTAGGCCTAGTGCGTGGGGCCGGAACTGGTGGTACCGGACTGGGGACACGCATCTCAGGGCTAATGCGGGGAGCAGGAACAGGGCATACTGGACCCTGGGGACGCACATTAGGCCTAGTGCGTGGGGCCGGAACTGGTGGTACCGGACTGGGGACACGCATCTCAGGGCTAATGCGGGGAGCAGCAACAGGACGCACAGGACTCTGGGTATACACAGGAGGCTTGGTGCGTAATTTAGGCACTGGTGGTAAAGGGCTGGAGACACGCACCATAAGGCTAGTGCGTGGAGGAGGCACTGGTTGTACTGGGCTGGGGACCGTCACAGGAGAGTTAGTACATAGGGCTAATATAGGAGGTGCAGGACTAGGGAGGCGTACAGGAGGCCTGGTTCGTGGGACTGTCCTTTCCAGACGGTTAGCACGCACATCAGGACGAGCATGTAGAGCTGACTCAGGTAACCTCACATCCCGCACACGCTCTGTCGGGTGGATCTTGTGCCTCACGCACCAACACAGCAGCTCCCTCATTTCACTCTCTTCCAACCTCCCCAATAAATCCTTAACCGTCTCTGCATCATTCCCATTGCTCCCCTCCAATCTCAGCCCGACTGGCTCAGGTTCCCTCTTAGAGGAAGCACGGGAAGCACGGGAAGTTGACGCAGTTCTCCCATCTGGACTCGCCACATTCCCCATGAGCCCCTCCCCAAGAAATTTTTGGGTATTACTCACGGGTCTCCAGCCTTGCTTCCTTGCTGCCTCCTCATATCGCCTCCTCTCGGCTTTCGCTGCCTCCAGCTCTTCACGAGGGAGGCGATATTCTCCAGGTTGAGCCCAAGGTCCCTTTCCTTCCAATTCGTCCTCCCATCTCCAGAAATCCTGTGTAGGTAGGTCCTGTTGCCGCCTTCCATGCCGCTTGGTCCTATGGTGGGTAATTCTGTCACGATCGTATGGCGGATTGACGGACCAAAATGCAGCAGTTGGAAAATAAGCCATCTTCTTTTATTAACACCACGAAGATGAACACGACACAAAACTCTATACAAAATAACAAAACAACAAAACGACCGTGAAGCTACAAACGTTGTGCACATACATACAGGCTACAAACGTTCTACATAGACAATTACCCACAACCAATGAGAGCCTATGGCTACCCTAAATAAGGCTCCCAATCAGAGACAACCGAAATCAGCTGTCTCTAATTGGGAACTCATTCAGGTAACCATAGACTCTCCTAGACAACTAAACATACATAGACAACACTAGAAACATGTACTCCACACAAACCCATATACTATACACAACCCCTTTACCATAAACAACACCCAAAACCAACAAAACATAAACATTCCCCATGTCACCCCCTGACCTAACTAAAATAATAAAGAAAACAAAGAATATTAAGGCCAGGGCGTGACATCAACTCTGTCACCCTCTAATAGAATTCAACTCCATAGCCATCTAATACAGTTAATCTCCATAACCATCTAACAGGGTTCAAAGAAATTATGCAAGAAACGTGGGAAACAAGTCAGACTACTCAGCTGATTTAGTTTACATACTGTCAATTGAGAAATGTTGACTAAACTTTTTAAAAAAATATGATATTACCAAAACAAGATAAACAGAAAAGACTTGAGCACCTTAAATTATATTATGGGCAGAAAACCAAATGTTATCTCCATCGTTCATTGAAGTTGATGGATAATTGATAACAACCTTTTTGATAAAGCCAATCATTAGCAGACTGTATTGGTACTCCTATTTGCCATGTCTTTAACCAAAGCCTAAAGGAATGTGTGTCCACAGGTGTGGAAGGAAGCTAAAGTAATTATGCTACCTAAAAATAGTAAAGCACCCTTTGCTGGCTCTAACAGCCGCCCAATCAGTTTGCTGCCTGTTCTTAGTAATCTAATGGAGAGAATTGTGTTTGAACAAATGCAATGCTATTTTTTAAAGAACCAAGTTAACTACTGACTTTTAGCATGCATGTAGGGAAGGGCACTCAACTTGTACTGCACTGACTCACATTAATGTATAATAAGATGATAGTTGGAGCTGTATTGTTAGATTTCAGTGCAGCCTTTGATGTTATTGATCATCATTTGTTTTAAAAAACTCACTTGTTATGGCTTTACATCACTTGCCATCACATGGTCGGAGAGTTTCTTATAGAACCCAGAGTGTATTCTTCTGGAAGCTTCTCTAACATCAGATATGTACAGTGTGGTATCCCGCAGCTACACCAGCAACTGTGGGCCAAATATATCAAGAATAAGAATATGCATATCCTTGCTTCAGGTGCTGAGCTACAGGCAGTTAGAGTTGGGTATGTCATTTTAGGTGAAAATTGGGGGGAAAAAGGGTACGATCCTCATGGTGTTTCAATTGAACAAGTTGAAGGAGCTGAACTCCTAGGAGTAACATTGGATGGTCAGTTGTTATGGTCAAGTCATGTTTACAAAATTATTGTGAAGATGGAGGGGAGGTACAGTATGTCTGTTATAAAAATGTGTTTTTGACACAGATCAACTGTACTAGTTCAGGTTTTGACCTTGTCCCATCTTGATTACTGTCTGGTAATATGGTCAGGTGCAGCAAAGATAGACCTAGCAAAGCTGCAGCTGGCTCAAAATAAACCAGCACGCCTTGTTCTTAACTGCACATACATAACTAACATCAACAACATGCATGATAGTCTTTCATGGTTGCGGGTTGAGGCGAAATTGACTACATTTACATTTAAGTCATTTAGCAGGCGCTCTTATCCAGAGCGACTTACAAATTGGAGAGTTCATACATATTCATCCTGGTCCCCCCATGGGAATTGAACCCTGGTCCCCCCGTGGGAATTGAACCCACAACCCTGGCGTTGCAAGCGCCATGCTCTACCAACTGAGCCACACGGGACTACTTCACTTCTTGTATTTTTAAGAAACATTTATGTATTGAAAATGCCTAACCACTTGTATAATATAGATGCATACACTTCAAACAGACAGACATACATACGCCAACAGACACGCGACTATGGGTTGCTTCACGGTACCTAAACCAAAAACAGATTTAAAGCGTCGCTCAGTTATGTAAAGAGCCATGTCATTGTGCATGGAATGCTCTGCCACCAGAGGGTACTCAAGCAAAAAGCAAGATTAGCTTTAAAAAACATCTTGTATCACATCGTCTCTCCTCTTTCTCAAGATCTGATTTAACTGTACTGTATATAAGAATATGAATATACAGTGGGGCAAAAAAGTATTTAGTCAGCCACCAATTGTGCAAGTTCTCCCACTTAAAAAGATGAGAGAAGCCTGTAATTTTCATCATAGGTACACTTCAACTATGACAGACAAAATGAGAAAAAAAATCCAGAAAATCACATTGTAGGATTTTTAATTAATTTATTTGCAAATTATGGTGGAAAATAAGCATTTGGTCACCTACAAACAAGCAAGATTTCTGGCTCTCACAGACCTGTAACTTCTTCTTTAAGAGGCTCCTCTGTCCTCCACTCGTTATCTGTATTAATGGCATCTGTTTGAACTTGTTATCAGTATAAAAGACACCTATCCACAACCTCAAACAGTCACACTCCAAACTCCACTATGGCCAAGACCAAAGAGCTGTCAAAGGACACCAGAAACAAAATTGGAGACCTGCACCAGGCTGGGAAGACTGAATCTGCAATAGGTAAGCAGCTTGGTTTGAAGAAATCCACTGTGGGAGCAATTATTAGGAAATGGAAGACATACAAGACCACTGATAATCTCCCTCGATCTGGGGCTCCACGCAAGATCTCACCCCATGGGGTCAAAATGATCACAAGAACGGTGAGCAAAAATCCCAGAACCCCACGGGGGGACCTAGTGAATGACCTGCAGAGAGCTGGGACCAAAGTAACAAAGCCTACCATCAGTAACACACTACGCCGCCAGGGACTCAAATCCTGCAGTGCCAGACGTGTCCCCCTGCTTAAGCCAGTACATGTCCAGGCCCATCTGAAGTTTGCTAGAGAGCATTTGGATGATCTAGAAGAAGATTGGGAGAATGTCATATGGTCAGATGAAACCAAAATATAACTTTTTGGTAAAAACTCAACTCGTCGTGTTTGGAGGACAAAGAATGCTGAGTTGCATCCAAAGAACACCATACCTACTGTGAAGCATGGGGGTGGAAACATCATGCTTTGGGGCTGTTTTTCTGCAAACGGACCAGGACGACTGATCCGTGTAAAGGAAAGAATGAATGGGGCCATGTATCGTGAGATTTTGAGTGAAAACCTCCTTCCACCAGCAAGGGCATTGAAGATGAAACGTGGCTGGGTCTTTCAGCATGACAATGATCCCAAACACACCGCCCGGGCAACGAAGGAGTGGCTTCGTAAGAAGCATTTCAAGGTCCTGGAGTGGCCTAGCTAGTCTCCAGATCTCAACCCCATAGAAAATCTTTGGAGGGAGTTGAAAGTCCGTGTTGCCCAGCAACAGCCCCAAAACATCACTGCTCTAGAGGAGATCTGCATGGAGGAATGGGCCAAAATACCAGCAACAGTGTGTGAAAACCTTGTGAAGACTTACAGAAAACGTTTGACCTCTGTCATTGCCAACAAAGGGTATATAACAAAGTATTGAGAAACTTTTGTTATTGACCAAATACTTATTTTCCACCATAATTTGCAAATAAATTCATAAAAAATCCTACAATGTGATTTTCTGGATTTTTTTTTCTCATTTTGTCTGTCATAGTTGAAGTGTACATATGATGACAATTACAGGCCTCTCTCATCTTTTTAAGTGGGAGAACTTGCACAATTGGTGGCTGACTAAATACTTTTTTGCCCCACTATGTGTGTAAATAGTATTTTTGTTGTGTCATGTATATTGTTGGGGGAGCACCTAGAAAGGGGTCCTCATTGCTCGGGACCACCACTGGTCCCGTTGACGTCCTGGGTTTTGACCACAACATGGCCAAGGCTGTCCTCACGTGCCATCTCTTCAATAGGTTCACGTAAATCTGTTGGGGTTTCTGTCTCCCCGGCTACGGTAAGCGGTAGTTTACAGGTCCCAGCTTTTCTGTCACCTCGTACGGCCCGTGCCATATTGCCAGGAACTTACTTTCTGCGGTGGGGATTAAAACTAGAACCTTGTCACCGTCATGGAACTCTCGAGGCTGGATACCCCGATTGTAGACTTTGGCTTGGGTGCGCTGGGCCTTCTCCATATGTTCCCTTACCACTGGCCCACACCTCCTTGGCAAGATCCAGTATGGTGCGTGGATTCCTCCCGTAGAGGAGTTCAAAAGGGGAAAACCCAGTGGAGGCCTGGGGCACTTCTCAGATCGAGAACATTAGGTAGGGTAGTAGCTGGTCCCAGTTGTTCCCGTCCTGCTCGATGACCTTCCACAGCATTTGTTTGAGTCCATCCATCTGTGGATGAAAGACTGAGGTCCGAATCTACTTTAGCTGTAGGAGAGCACACAAATATTTCATTAGTCAGGACATGAACTCGGTACCTTGGTCGATCAGGATCTCGTTCGGGATGCCCAGCCGGCTGAAGAGGTGGAATAGTTCCCGGGCGATTCCCTTGGAGACTACCACCCATAGGGTAATGGGCCTTGGGATACTGGGTGGCATAATCTTCTATTACCAGGATAGCCCGGTGCCCTCGAGCCATGGCGATACATTCAAACGGCACTCTGATGATCGGTAGGGGAACCAGCGGGTTCCCGGAAGTGTGCATTTGGGGCGGTGATTTGACACTCCGGGCAGCTGAGACAATAGTCTTCCATGGCCTGCCTCATCCCGGGCCAGTGGAACCGGGCGGCGATCCATTCCCGGGTCCTCTCCATTCCCAGGTGACCCCCAACAAATGGGTGTTGGCCAGCTGCAGAACGGTTCCGACGTACCGGCGGGGCAGCAACAGCGCCCAACTGATACAACAGGTTATTTTTTATTTGGAAATGGGGGTATCTCCAGTCACTCACCCCCGGAAGAAGCTGGCCATCCACCGTTATCATTTGGGCTGCAGCGGCTTTCAAGTTCGGATCCTCCCACTGGGCGGTCCCAAACTGTTCCCTCGGGGCTCAGGGCAGGTGTATCCGTAGACACGGGATTAGCAAATGCTTGCTTCCCGGGCCGCGCAGGTGACGATCCCTCCCTGCTGTTGTCTGTCGCTGGCTCTGACTCTTTTTTTCCCAGCTCATGCCTCCGCAGTGCCACGAACAGCGGACAATCTCATCCCACGAGGAGGGGTACCGGCAACTCAAGTACGGCACACACCACCATCTGGTAGCTACTTTGTGGCATCATGATGGTGGCCTCCCCAGTCGAATACCACTTGGTTTTGCCATGGACACAGGAGACAGACATCTCCGTACCATGGTCGGTCGGATGGAACAGCACGCGCGCTTGTATGAGCATTACCACACTCACGGGATCCAACAGAGCGTGGGTGTCATGACCGTCAACTTTCACCATGACCATAGGTGCTGGTGGTTCGCTGTGGGCCCAACAGGAGGTGACGTAGTTTACTGCGTGGCCCGGCTCGTCTCCGGGGCCCGCTGATGTCATCGACTCTTCTCGAACCGGGCAACTCCATTCGAGGTATCCCCGGGCACCACACTCAAAACACCTCCTTTGGTCTTGCTCAACCTGGGATTTTCGGTGGTGGGTCGACTCTCTCCCCCGGCTCTTTCCGTGTGTCTGCAGTCCTTTAGCACAGCGGACTTTCAGATTGGGAGTACGTGGTGGCGTCGTCCTTCTGTCCCCTCTGACAGCTCACAGACTCAGACTGCATCCCCTTCAGCAGGGCCTCGGTATTCTGGTGTGTCTCCACGGCTCCCAAGAGGTCCTCCAAGGTCTGGTGCACGCGTAGGCTCACTGTCCTCTTCATGTCGTGAGGTAGTGCCCGTAAGAAGAGATCCATGACCACTTTGTCGATAACGGGGAGGGTGGCTACGTCAGGTAGGAGCAATGCCCTGGTGATGCACAGTAGGTCGCTCATCTGGGCACAGGGGAAGCTTTACCCATGAACCTCCAGTCGTGGATCAGTTGGGCCCGACGGTGCCAGGCTGTACCCGTAGCAGCTGAGTACCCCCCTCTTGAGACCATCGTAGTTAGCCGCCTATTTAGTGTTGAGGTCATGATGACTTTTGGGCATCTCCGGGCAGGAACGGGGCTAGCAGACTCGCCCACTTCACGTTGGGCCATCCTTCAAGGAGCGCTGTCCGTTCAAACGTCAGAGGTAGGTCTCGATGTCATCATCCTCCTTTAGGTTGATTAAAAACTGATTGGGATGCGATTCGGTCTGCATTTCTCCTCGCAGCTTCCTGACTTCCTCAAGCAGGCGGATATTCTGTAGACGCTGTTCTTCCAGCATTCGTTTCCGAAAGAACTGAACTTTCAACTCGTCCATGTTGATACTGCGTAAACGTCAACCTTGGTCTGACCCCATTGTCAAATTCCTGCATTCTCCATCACTCGCAGACCAGGGGTTTGATCTAGATGTTTACACAGATCAGACATGGACACAAGTGTGATACCTCAGTTTCACGGGTGTTTATTTAAAACTACAGGAGACCTCTTCCGGGTTACCATCTTCTGGGCTCTGGGGAATGCTGTCTCCTCTGCGGTGGAACACCGAGCCCCTCGGTTCTAGCAGACCGTGAGGACGTCTATCCGGTAGCAACCTCTCACTACATCCAACCCTCCCATGTGCTGGCCTCTTGGCAGCTTTATGGGCCCCATACGGGTGGTGAGCAATCAGCCCCTTGATTACTCACAAGCCTCAATCAGCCCCAATTAGTCCTGGCCAGAGGACCCATCAAGACCTGGCACGTCCAGCAGAAGGAGCCACTGCTGTGTGATGTAGAATCTGTCTGTCACCAGGCTTTGAGTATCCCCCTGGTGGCTTGTACACAGTACGCCACAATGGAGTCCCCTCTTCACTGTTGATGTTGAGACTGGTGTTTTGCGAGTACTATTGAATGAAGCTGTTGTGAGGCGTCTTTCTCAAACTTGTCCTCTTGCTCAGTTGTGCACCGGGGCCTCCCACTCTTTCTATTTTCAGTCAGAGCCAATTTGCGCTGTTCTGTGAAGGGAGTAGAACACAGCGTTGTACAAGATCTTCAGTTTCTTGTTTCTTGGCAATTTCTCGCATTGAATAGCCTTAATTTCTCAGAACAAGAATAAACTGACGAGTTTCAGAAAAGTTTTGTTTCTGGCCATTTTGAGCCTATAATCAAACCCACAAATGCTAATGCACCAGATACTCAACTAGTCTAAAAAAGACCAGTTTAATTGCTTATTAGTTTTCAGCTGTGCTAAATTGCAAAAGGGTTTTCTAATGATCAATTAGCCTTTTAAAATGATACATTGGAATTAGCTAACAATGTGCCATTGGAACACAGGAGGGATTGTTGCTGATAATGGGCCTCTGTAGATATTCCATAACTTTATTTTATTTTAAAATCAGCCGTTTCCAGCTACAAAAGTCATTTACAACATTAACAATGTATTTATGATCAATTTGATGTTATTTTATTTATACCCCTTTTTTCTCCCCAATTGGTAGTACAGTCTTGTCTCATCGCTGCAACTCCCGTACGGACTCCCGTACGGTCCTCCGAAACACAACCTGGCCGCACTGCTTCTTGACACAACTCACATCCAACCCAGAAGCCAGCCGCACCGATGTGTCGGAGGAAACACCGTACACCTGGTGACCTGGTCAGCGCGCACTGCGCCCGGCCCGCCACAGGTGTCGGTAGTGTGCGATGAGACAAGGATATCCCTGCCGGCCAAACCCTCCCTAACCCGGACGACGCTGGGCCAATGGTGCGTCACCCCATGGACCTCCTGGTCGCGGCCGGCTGCGACAGAGCCTGGGCTCGAACCCAGTATCTCTGGTGGCACAGCTAGCACTGCCTTAGACCACTGCACCACCCAGGAGGCCAATTTGATGTTATTTTAAAGGACAAATACTGTGCTGTTCTTTTTTTTTTTTAAAGGACATTTTTAAGTGTCCCCACACTTTTGAGTGTGTGTGTGTGTGTGTGTGTGTGAGACGTATACGCCAGGAGTCAGAAAGCAGGTGCGGAACGTGAGTTCAAACATGGGAAGCGTAGTGAACGTGAGAGACAATCAATAACACCTAAGGACTGATGAACATAAAGGGGAAGTAATCAGGGAAGTGATGAAGTCCAGGTGTGCCTAATGATGAGGCGCAGGTGTGCGTAATAAAGGTTGCCAGGTGTGCTTAATGATGGGTTGCCAGGACAGGTGGTTAGCAAACCGGCGACGTCGAGCACCGGAGCGGGAGTAGACGTGACAATATTTTATTTTTGAATGTTTTTTTAATTGTAATATCTTATATTGTTTTTGTCTATTACCGTTCTGTATTTTTTTTAATGTATTTTTACATTTTATGTGGACCCCAAGAAGAGTAGCTGCTGCATGTGCAGAAGCTAATGGGGATCCTAATTAAATTAAATAAACTCCATAACCATCTAATAGGTTTCAACTCCGTAACCATCAAATAGAGTTAACCTCTGTAACCATATAATCCTTCAATATAGAGTGTAAAGAGACAAACAGTGAAGAGTTCTTGTGTCTGCGTGTTCATTCACAGTGCCAAGGCCGTGCTCGGAGAGCGAGTATCGCTGTGACAACCAGCAGTGCATACCTGGAAACTGGGTGTGTGACCATGACAACGACTGTGGGGACAACTCAGACGAGCGCGACTGTGGTGAGATGGACCACTATATCTCTTCTCTCCTCTCTCTTCTCCCACTTTCTTGCTCTCTTTTCTCTCATTCTACATCTCACATACACACACTCACCTGATCAATCTACCTTCCTCTCACACACAGAGTTGAAGACATGTCGTCCAGGGTATTTCCAGTGTCTGTCGGGTCACTGTATCCCCGCCGCTCTTCAATGTGACGGACGACCAGACTGCTTGGACATCTCTGACGAGAGCTCCTGTCGTAAGTCTCTACAAGAGGAACTGTTTCAGTTAGCGAGCCATTTCACTACCCCAATGCTAGTCGTTTCGCTATTTTGCTTAACCAATGCTAGCCGTTTTGCTATTTTGCTTAACCAATGCTAGCCATTTCTCTACACCTTTACCAGCCATTTTGCCACACCAATGCTAGCCATTTCGCTATTTAAAAAAATATATATGCAAATACATCTCTCATTCCCTACCTTTCCCCCAAACCATAGCGACCCGTTACCCAGGGGGCCGCTGGTGTCCCAACCACCAGTTCCAGTGTGCGAACAAGCTGTGTGTGTATGAGAACTGGGTGTGTGACGGCAACAACGACTGTGGAGACCACTCCGACGAGGAGCTCATCTTATGTTGTAAGACACACACACATGCAAGTGCTCCCACACACACACACACACACACACACACACACACACACACACACACACACACACACACACACACACACACACACACACACACACACACACACACACACACACACACACTCTCTCTAACATGATGGCATTTATTTGGTTATGTCTTCTGGTCTCCTTTTCATGGCAGACTACTTAAAGGGAAATTCCATCACTTTTCAACTGCCTATTCATTATCTCCATCACCATACCCGTGTCTACATAACATGTACATATAATGTGAAAACGGCACACTACTTTCTACTTTCTTTGGTTAAAAATATAAAAAGAAAGGACATTAAGTCCTACTCTGACATCATCGAGTAGGATTAGAAGTAAAAAAACAAACAGTGATTTTCAAAACCTGCAATGAGTTTTTTGCCAGGGGAAAAGCATTTTCTTGCTCCCCTTGTCATTGTGAATCTCAGTGTTTTAAAATCACTGATTTTAAAAATGTTTCACTTTTGATAACATCATCAAATGGCACTTTTACCTTTTTTAATACAAATTGTAGAAATGTGCCACTTTCACATTTGTAGACACTGGTATGAGAGATTTACCTTAATGTTCTTACCTGAGGATTATACTACGAATCAAGCTAGATGTACTCAGGCTTTTCTGAAATTAGCTAACTTCAGTTAGCTTCACATTCCAGCACAGGCTTAATCCATGTTACGAAGGTAGATATTGATTGTGCACCCGCCACTTACTCAAGCCTGCTCGAGCCGGGCATGAAACTGCACATACATGTTGCATTTGACTAGACGAACGCCGAACTCTTCATTGAGACAATGCTGAAACATCAATTCATGGGCAAGTCAGTGCCATATTTTAATATTTGCCAAAATTAAAGAAACGTTAACCTGCAAATTCATCAGGCTATGGTGTGAAACGGGCTATTAGAAAGGCTGTCTTTCTTACACATATTGTTTCTTTGGTGTGCTTATCAATGAACAAGTCCCTTTTTCCCCATAATTGTATTAAGTTATATGAAAGTTTAACTGTGCGTGAATTTTATAATGCATCCTGTCATTACCCCTCGACTTATTCCACATTTTGTTCTTACAGCCCGAATTCAAAATGGATCAAATATATTTTTCTCTCTCACCCATCTAAACACAATACCCATCATGTCAAAGTGAAAACTTGTTTTTAGAAATGTTTGCAAATGTTTTGAACATGAAATACAGAAATATCCAATTTACATAAAGCAATGCATGTTAGAATCACCTTTGACAGTGATTACAGCTGTGAGTCTTTCTGGGTAAGTCTCTAAGCGCTTTGTACACCTGGATGTATAATATTCCAATATTTGCACACTATTCTTTTAAAAATTATTGTCAGATTTTCAAGCAGATTTAAGTCTAAACTATAACTCGGTCACTCAGGAACATTCGTCTTCTTGGTAAGCAACTCCAGTATACATTTGGCCTTGTGTTTTACGTTATTGTCCAGTCAGTGCTTCATTTGAGCCGGATCTGCCGGAACTGGATCCGGTACCGCTCAGATTTGACTTGGTTTGTTCCGGCGCCTATTTGCCCAGATCCGGTACCTCTCGAAGCATGATTTATTAATTATTTCACTGTTCGCACTCTATACATTTCTAATAAAAACGATCATCAGCATTAAATCAAATTGCCTCCTCGTTATTTCTCCCGCCACCCAGAAAGACCATCATATGAAAGCGCGGTGATCCTTCCATGTAATCATCCTATCTACCACACTGATTCCAGACCTGCTCTCTTATTTGTGCGTGGGGTTATGGGGAGTGTCAGTGGGGTTAAATCACATGTTGCAAAAATAAATTTACACATGTTATTCAATCATCGCACCAGCACTGCTCGCGCACCAATGAGCGTCTGCGTTTCCAGGCGCTAAAATAGAAGTTGATCCTATTTGTGACGTGCTGCGAGTCCTGCCTCATCTCCTCATTTGTTTTCAGAAGCATATACCCACGTGCTATCTCCTCATTGGTTATACCTACGTGGGTGATTGAAAGATGAACTGAGGTCGGTTCTGGTAATGCACCTTGTTATGAAAGTTTAGTTGCCAATCGCCATATAAAGTCCAAAGAAGAAAAAGAAGCCTGAAAGGAGGAGAGATTACTTGAAATAAAATAAAATAAAATTGTATTAGTCACATGCGCCGAATACAACAGGTGTAGACCTTACAGTGAAATGCTTACTTACGAGCCCCTAACCAACAATGCAGTTATAATAAAAATACAGATAAGAATAAGAGATAAAAGTAACAAGCAATTAAAGAACAGCAGTAAAATATCAATAGCGAGACTATATACAGGGGGGGTACTGATACAGAGTCAATGTGCGGGGGCACCGGTTAGTTGAGGTAGTATATACATATAAGTAGAGTTAATAAAGTGACAATGCATAGATGACAACAGAGAGTAGCAGTGGAGTAAAAAGGGGGAGAGGAATGCAAATAGTCTGGGTAGCCATTTGACTAGATGTTCAGGAGTCTTATGGCTTGAGGAAGAAGCTGTTTAGAAGCCTCTTGGACCTAGACTTGGCGCCCCGGTACCGCTTGCCATGCGGAGAGAACAGTCTATGACTAGGGTGGCTGGAGTCTTTGTCCATTTTTAGGGTCTTCCTCTGACATCGCCTGGCATAGAGGTCATGGATGGCAGGAAGCTTGGGCCGTACGCACTACCCTCTGTAGTACCTTGCGGTCGGAGGCCGAGCAGTTGCCATACCAGGTAGTGATGCAACCAGTCAGGATGCTCTCGATGGTGCAGCTGTAGAACCTTTTGAGGATCTGAGGACCCATGCCAAATCTTTTCAGTCTCCTGAGGGGGAATAGGTTTTGTCGTGCCCTCTTCACGACTGTCTTGGTGTGCTTGGACCATGTTAGTTTGTTGGTGATGTGGACACCAAGGAACTTGAAGCTCTCAACCTGCTCGACTACAGCTGCATCGATGAGAATGGGGGCGTGCTCGGTCCTCCTTTTCCTGTAGTCCACAATCATCTCCTTTGTCTTGATCACGTTGAGGGAGGGGTAGTTATCCTGGCACCACACGCTCAGGTCTCTGACCTCCTCCCTATAGGCTGTCTCGTCGTTGTCTGTGATCAGGCCTACTACTGTTGTGTCATCGGCAAATTTAATGATGGTGTTGGAGTCGTGCCTGGCCGTGCAGTCATGAGTGAACAGGAAGTACAGGAGGGGACTGAGCACGCACCCTTGAGGGGCCCCTGTGTTGAGGATCAGCGTGGTGGATGTGTTGTTACCTACCCTTACCACCTGGGGGTGGTCCGTCAGCAAGTCCAGGATCCAGTTGCAGAGGGAGGTGATTAGTCCCAGGGTCCTTAGCTTATTGATGAGATTTGAGTGCACTATGGTGTTGAACGCTGAGCTGTAGTCAATGAATAGCATTCTCACATAGGTATTCCTTTTGTCCAGATGGGAAAGGGCAGTGTGGAGTGCAATAGAGATTGCATCATCTGTGGATCTGTTGGGGCGGTATGCAAATTGGAGTGGGTCTAGGGTTTCTGGGATGATGGTGTTGATGTGAGCCACGGCCAGCCTTTCAAAGCACTTCATGGGAAGAGATGTGAGTGCTAGGGGTCTGTAGTCATTTAGGCAGGTTACCTTAGTGTTCTTGGGCACAGGCACCATGGTGGTCTGCTTAACACATGCTGGTATTACAGACTCGGACAGGGAGAGGTTGAAAATGTCAGTGAGGACACTTGCTAGTTGGTCAGCGTGTCACTGGGCAGCTCTCGGCTGTGCTTCCCTTTGTAGTCTGTAATGGTTTTGCAAGCCCTGCCACATATGACAAGCATCGGACCCGGTGTAGTACGATTCGATCTTAGACCTATATTAACACTTTGCCTGTTTGATGGTTTGTCGGAGGGCATAGCGGGATTTCTTATAAGCTTCCGGTTTAGAGTCCCGCTTCTTGAAAGCAGCAGCTCTAGCCTTTAGCTCAGTGCGGATGTTGTCTGTAATCCATGGCTTCTGGTTGGGATATGTACGTACGGTCACTGTGGGGACGACGTCATCGATGCACTTATTGATGAAGCCACTGACTGATGTGGTGTACTCCGCAATGCCATCGGAAGAATCCCGGAACATATTCCAGTCTGTGCTGGCAAAATAGGCCTGTAGCTTAGCATCTGCTTCATCTGACCACTTTTTTATTAACTAACCGGTACCCCCGCACATTGACTCTGTACCGGTACCCCTTGTATATAGTCTCGTTATTGTTATTTTGCTACTGCTCTATAATTACTTGTTCCTTTTATTTCTTATTCATATTTTTTAAACTACATTGTTAGTTAGGGGCTTGTAAGTAAGCGTTTCACTGTATTTGGTGCATGTGACTAATAACAAAACATTATAACATTTGATTTGAAACTAATATGCGTTTGACACTTGAGCTTCCTACCGCCAGCCGAAAATAAAGCCCTCAGTATATTAATTGTTTGTTTTTACAGTCATTTTTATCAATTATCTTTATCAAGGCTGTCAATGATTTCAGACCCCACTGTATGAATTTCAATATTTATATTTTTAACACACAAAAATATTTAATCAGTCGTCTGATGGGATGATGATGCACTCTTTGCAAACGGGAGGGAATCTAATTTGATTGGTCCCCAACTCACGGCTCAAACCCTTCATTCAGAATAATTGGAGCTATCCCGGAGATAGCCTGCTCCGGAGCAGGTTAGTTCTGAAGGATTCGTTGCCATAGAAATTTAACTGGCTTAAAGGTGAGCCACTTTCGTGTCATCGGTTATCCCGAGTTGAACTTAGAGTTGACCAAAGTTACCTCGTTAAATCCTCAAGCCAAATTCGTAGTATAGAGCTCAGGGCAACCAATATAACTGTAGAAATACAGTCGTGTGTGTCTGTTTGTCAAATTAATTCATACCCATTTCCTCCTTTGGTGTTGCTTGCCAGTGAACATCACCTGTGAGATGCCATCGAGGTTCCGCTGCGCTAACGGCTACTGCATCTACTCTGGGAATCTGTGTAACCAGAAGGACGACTGTGGGGACGGAAGTGATGAGAAGGAGGACCTCTGTAAGCAACGCACCCCCCAACGCAACATTTGTGAATGCTGCCCTAATGCGATGTGTTGTGGAGGTTAGGTTCAGTAGACGCAGAAATAATGCAACCTGTAGTGATGTTTAGTGAAGTGAACGTAGTCCTAACCCAAATATTCATTAGGTTAAGGTTCCGTGAACACAGCCCTTATGTTTGAAAATGTATTGCAATATGCACTGAGTGTACAAAACATTAGGAACACCTTCTTAATATTGAGTTTAATCCACTTTTGCCCCCAGAACATACACAATTTGTTGGGCCAAGGACCACAAGGTGTCGAAAGCGTTCCACAGGGATGCTGGCACATGTTGGCTCCGATGCTTCCCACAGTTGTGTCAAGTTGGGTAGTGGACCATTCTTGATACACACAGGAAACTGTTGAACATGAAAGACCTAGCAGCGTTGTAGTTCTTGGCACACTCAAAGCCAATGAGCCTGGCACCAACTTCCATACCCCGTTCAAAGGCACTTAAATCTTTTGTCTTGCCCATTCACCCTCTGAATTGTACACATACACAATCCATATCTCAATTGTCTCAAAAATCCTTCTTTAACCTGTCTCCTCCCCTTCATCTACACTGATTGAAGTGTATTTAACAGGTGACATCAATAAGGGATCATAGCTTTCACTTGGATTCAGCTGGTCATGTCATGGAATGAGCATGTTTGTACACTCAGTGTACTTTTTCCAATGGAATCTTCCCGAACATTCCATGGAGAATGACTTTGTTAGATTACCCTCTATGTTCAGTTGGACAGGCACTCAGTGATTTAATCTCAAATTAAGGGTGAAAGGCAAGAGGCGCAGCATTTATGACTATTGAAATAACAATATTAGAGATTTAAAAAATAAAAAAGTAGTTATATGTTTGATTGTTGTACAATCCGGCTGTTGTTTTGTTATGAATTTAGGTAGTTTTGTAATATTTTTGGGGGTACAACAGGATGAGACAAAAGATAAATTAAGAGTTGAATGCACCTTTTGATTGTGTCTTAAATATTTGTGTGTGCCTGTGTGTTTGCATTCATGCTTGTGTATGTGTGTGTACTCATCCTAGTGTGTGTGTTCATCCTAGTGTGTGTTTGTGTACTCATCCTAGCGTGTGTGTGTGTTCATCCTAGTGTGTGTGTGTGTTTCCTTACAGGCCGTGAGCCCACCCTGGCTCCTTGCACCCTCCAGGAGTTCAAATGTACCAATGGACAGTGTGTAGCCCTGCCCTATGTGTGTGACCACAATGACAACTGTGGGGACCTCACTGACGAGATAGGCTGCAGTGAGTTCAACATCATTCTCTCACAACATGAATCTTCTGAGAGAGCAAAACCCCATTGCTCATAATTATTTGTATTACATTATTGATACATTACAAATGAGTAACCATCATCTGCAATGTACATTTGAAGTCGGAAGTTTCCATACACTTAGGTTGGAGTCATTGAAACTCGTTTTTCAACCACTCCACAAGTTTCTTGTTATCAAACTATAACAAACTAGTTTTGCAAGTCGGTTAGGACATCTACAGTACCTTGCATGACACTAGTAATTTTTCCAACAATTGTTTACAGACAGATTATTTCACTTATAATTCACTGTATCACAATTCCAGTGGGTCAGAAGTTTACATACACTAAATTGACTATGCCTTTAAACAGCTTGGAAAATTACATAAAATGATGTCATGGCTTTAGAGGCTGTTGATAGGCTTATTGACATAATTTGAGTCAATTGGAGGTGTAATTGTGGGTGTATTTCAAGGCCTACATTCAAACTCAGTGCCTCTTTGCTTGACATCATGGGAAAATGAAAAGAAATCAGCCAAGACCTCAGAAAAAAATTGTAGACCTCCACAAGTCTGGTTCATCCCTGGGAGCAATTTCCAAACGCATGAAGGTACCACGTTCATCTGTACAAACAATAGTACGCAAGCATAAACACCATGGGACCACGCAGCTGTCATACCGCTCAGGAAGAAGACACGTTCTGTCTCCTAGAGATGAACATACTTTGGTGCAAAAAGTGCAAATCAATCCCAGTACAACAGCAAAGGACCTTGTGAAGATGCTGGAGGAAACGGGTACGAAATTATCTATATCTACAGTGAAACGAGTCCTACATGAAAGGCCACTCAGCAAGGAAGAAGCCACTGCTCCAAAACCGCTATAAAAAAGCCAGACTACGGTTTGCAACTGCACATGGGGACAAACATCGTACTTTTTGGAGATATGTCCTCTGGTCTGAGGAAACAAAAATAGAACTGTTTGGCCATAATGACCATCATTATGTTTGGAGGGAAAAGCAAGCCGAAGAACACCGTGAAGCACGGGGGTGGCAGCATCATGTTGTGGGGGTGCTTTGCTGCAGGAGGGACTGGTGCACTTCACAAAATAGATGGCAACATGAGGGAGGAAATTATGTGGATATATTGAAGCAACATCTCAAGACATCAGTCAGGAAGTTAAAGCTTGGTCTCAAATGGGTCTTCCAAATGGACAATGACCCCAAGCATACTTCCAAAGTTGTGGCAAAATGGCTTAAGGACAACAATGTCAAGGTATTGGAGTGGCCATCACAAAGCCATGATCTCAATCCTATAGAAAATGTGTGGGCAGAACTGAAAAGGCGTGTGCGAGCAAGGAGGCCTACACACCTGACTCAGTTACATCAGCTCTGTCATTATTGTGGAAGGCTACCCGAAACGTTTGACCCAAGTTAAACAATTTAAAGGCAATACTACCAAATACTAATTGACTGTATATAAACTTCTGACCCACTGGGAATGTGATAAAAGAAATAAAAGCTGAAATAAATAATTCTCTCTACTATTATTCTGACATTTCACATTCTTAAAATAAAGTGGGGATCCTAACTGACCTAAGACAGGCAATTTTTAAAAGGATTAAATGTCAGGAATTGTGAAAAACAGAGTTGAAATGTATTTGGCTAAGGTTTATGTAAACTTCCGACTTCAACTGTATCTGTGAAGGAACTGGCCGTACCGATGCACACTGAGGTTAATTAAAATGGTAACTGGACTTGGAACATTTTCTAAATCTGAAAATAATTATTATAAAACTGATGGGTTAAAAAAGAGGTTAAAATACAGACGATTGATCCAAGATGGCGTAGCAGTCGGACGTGTTTGTCTTGTCCCGTGTAAATAGTAGTTTTCCTCATTTTTTTTCGTATATATTTCGTATATATTTTAATCTCACTTTCCATCTACGAACTGAATAGACTTTCCTGCAACCCGCCTCACCCAATGTGGTGCGGTTCTGCTAATCGGAACCCCCATCAGAAGCTAGCCAACTAACTAGCTACTAGCTAGTAGTCAGTTAGCCACTGCTAGCGGTCTTCACCGTTAACTCGGACACCAGCCAGCTTCAGCTCGGTCAATATCTGCCAGTCTACACAGCGCGATATTTACCCAGAACTTATCGGACTTTTTTTTCTACCTCATCACCGGATTCCTGCAGCAAGCCCTGGACCATTACACCGGATCGTCACAGCTAGCTAGCTGCAATCGGGTGGCTATTGCTGGCTAACACCTCTGTCCCGAAGCAAGCACCAGTTAGCCTTGAGCTAGCCTCGAGCTAGGCCTTCTCCCGGCTAGCCGAAGAGGTCTACCAGCTAATTCTTGGGCTACTATATCTCTTTTGCCAATTGGCCTGGACTCTTTATTGCCGACACGGAACCCTGCCGATCTATCACGACTGGTCTGCCGACGTAATCGTCCGAGGTGTTGTCAACAGGCTTTTCCATTGCAACATCGCCGAAGCCCATCTGCTATCACCGGCTCACTAGCTCTCTGAATCGCCGTGTCTCAGCTCGCCTAGCGTAGTAGCGACTACCGAAGGCTCCCTGACTCACCTATTGCTGCTCATTGGACCCTATGATCACTCGGATACACATGCCGCTCCCTAATGTCAATATGCCTTGTCTATTGTTGTTTTGGTTAGTTATTATTGTCTTATTTTACTGTAGAGCCCCCCGCCCAACATGCCTTAGATAGCCCTTTCGTCCCACCCCCCACACATGCGGTGACCTCACATGGCTTAACTGGTGCCTCTAGAGACAAAACCTCTCATCGTCACTCAATGCCTAGGTTTACCTCCACTGTTCCCACATCCTACCATACCCTTGTCTGTACATTATGCACTGAATCTATTCTACCACGCCCAGAAATCTGCACCTTTTACTCTCTGTTCCGAACGCACTAGGCGACCAGTTCTTATAACCTTTAGCAGCCCCCAGCACCACACCTGTTCCCCAGGCGCTCTCATTTGTTGACTTCTGTAACAATAAAAGCCTTGGTTTTATGCATGTTAACATCAGACGCCTCCTCTCCTCCGCCTCCTCCCTAAGTTTGTTTTATTCACTGCTTTAGCACACTCCGGCAACCCTGATGTCCTAGCCGTGTCCGAATCCTGGCTTAGGAAGGCCACCAAAAATTCTGACATTTCCATCCCCAACTACAGCATTTTCCGACAAGATAGAACTTCCAAAGGGGGCGGAGTTGCAATCTACTGTAGAGATAGCCTGCAGAGTTCTGTCATACTATCCAGGTCTGTGCCCAAACAATTTGAGCTTCTACTTTTAAAAATCCACCTTTCCAGAAACAAGTCTCCCACCGTTGCCACTTGTTATAGACCCCCCTCAGCCCCTAGCTGTGCCCTGGAGACCATATGTGAATTGATTGCCCCCCATCTATCTTCAGAGTTTGTACTGATAGGTGACCTATACTGGGATATGTATAACACCCTGGCCGTCCTACAATCTAAGCTAGATGCCCTCAATCTCACACAAATTATCAAGGAACCTACCAGGTACAACCCTAAATCCGTAACCATGGGCACCCTCTTAGATATCATCCTGACCAACTTGCCCTCTAAATACACCTCTGCTGTCTTCAACCAGGATCTCAGCGATCACTGCCTCAGTAATGGGTCCGCGGTCAAACGACCACCCCTCATCACTATCAAACGCTCCCTAAAACACTTCAGATATATTGACCTCATCCCGTCAGTATAGGATGCCTGGTTGCTCTTAAAGTGCTTTCCTCACCATCTTAAATAAGCATGCCCCATTAAAAAAAATGTAGAACTAAGAACAGATATAGCCCTTGGTTCACCCCAGACTTGACTGCCCTTGACCAGCACGCAAACATCCTGTGGCGTTCTGCATTAGCATCGAATAGCCCCCGCGATATGCAATTTTTCAGGGAAGTCCGGAACCAATATACACAGTCAGTTAGGAAAGCTAAGGCTAGCTTTTTCAAACATAAATGTGCATCCTGTAGCACTAATTCCAAAAAGTATTGGGACACTAAAATCCATGGAGAATAAGAGCACCTCCTCACAGCTGCCCACTGCACTGAGGCTAATAAACACTGTCACCACCGATAAATCTACGATAATCGATCATTTCAACAAGCATTTTTCTACGGCTGGCCATGCTTTCCACCTGGCTACCCCTACCCCGGGCAACAGCTCTGCACCCCCTGCAGCAACTTGCCCAAGCCCCACCCGCTTCTCCTTCACCCAAATCCAGACAGCTGATGTTCTGAAAGAGCTGCAAAACCTGGATCCCTACAAATCAGCACTGCTTTGCTTTATCTTGGCCAGGTCGCAGTAGTAAATGAGAACTTGTTCTCAACTGGCCTACCTGGTTAAATAAAGGTGAAATAAAAAACAAAAATAAAAAACTATGCTAAAGGTTATAAAATCAACAAACTTTCCTGCCGAGCATAAAAGCATGTCTACCTCCTTTCATTAAGTATTTCTCCTACACTGTTCAAACAGACACCATTCTAAAGCAACACACAATAATTAAGGTCAATAATTAACACAGTAATTCAAATCAACACATTTGAACACACTCAAACTGACAAGACAAACACTTGAAACTGTTGAAGGTGAAGTTGATGGTACATGTATAGCAAGGTTTGAATGATATGAAACACAATTTGGGCGGAATTACACAACATATTTGACAAACTAACACATTTCAAATGTATAAGTGAAGATGGATTGTCCTTATGCAGATGCTATCTTCACAGTATCTATTATGTAATGTAAGTAGGTCATTTACCTCAGCCTTTCTCAATCGCAATTCCATGTATTTGATGTATTCAAACACCACTGAAACTAGTGAACTAATCAGCGAGGGGTGTGCAGGTGTTGGAGTACAACTAAACGATGGAATGACTGGTGGGCCTCGAGGATTGGGTTGAGAAAGGCTGCTCTACCTTACTTTAATCCTACTTTCATAGCCTGAACCAGAATCCTTACCTTTAAACGATTGTTTATTAGTGTGATATTAACAAAAGCTGATTTAGACAAATGGAGAAAGTGACCCATTGTGTGCCCTGTTTCAGATTTTGGCCATGACCGCACCTGTGAGGAGAAACTGTGTCAGCACGAGTGTACCAACCTGAACAAGACCGGCTTCATCTGCTCCTGTAGACCTGGATACAGAGTGGACCCGGACAGCACCTTCAACTGCAAAGGTACACACATAGACATGCTCACTAGGGTTGATCCAATTTAGTTGTCTGGTCGATAGGCTGTTTTTTGTTTGACCGAGATTTCTTTAGTTGAGCAAAAAATATATAAATCATGGTGTACAAGACACCTGTCTGAGTGGACTACTCCATTGTGGGGGCTGTGGGGATGGTGCAGTCCATCACTAAGGCATGTGCTACTGAAATTGTATATGGTTAAGGACAATGGTACAACACTAATAAAAAAATATATATATATTTTATAACAAATGCGTTTTCTCCCTCGTTTGATAGTGGTTGCTGTCCACAGTTCTGAAACGTGAGTGCGCCTTTGAATTCGTGCCTTTTCCTAGACCATGTTGCTATGTGCATAATAGCAAAGTTAACCAGTATATTGGTGTTTAGAACAATGTGGTGGAGGCAGCAGCGGAGTTAGGAGACGAGAAAACAGCCCTTGCCTTAATTGTCTCAGAAAAGTGAGGAGAGAGGAAACCCGAACTTAATTAGGTCTATAATCAATAGCCTAACTGTTAAATGTGCCTGTTTTTTTTTAATCATCCATATATACTTTATCTCCAGAAATAAGACAGATCCTGCTTGTGTTGCCTGTTTGAGTGTTTCTTTAATTGCCTACTGATTCCGTCAGTACCAAGCCTCATGCAACACAACATGTCGGATAAACAATTTCACAAATTCGGCTGTTTTTAATATTTGCTGTGCTATAGTTTTTTCATTAGCACAGACTCTCTGGTATTACTTGTTTATTTAGTGTTTATACTGTTCCAAATTGTCAGGAAAATAATATTTATAATAACAATAAGCCTCCTTTTCTTGATCTCCTTGTTATTGCTATTTTCATGATCATCATTATAAGTAATGTCATTATCATTAGTAGGGTTAGTTGTTTATAAGCTATATGGAATTGTTTTAAGAAGGTCATACCAAGGATTATTTTGCTATTAGATTTTTTAGAATTTTATGACCCCTTGAAGTATCAAAAAAATATATTACAAAAAATATAACAAATTTTTTGGGGGGGCGTTACTGCGATTAGCCCATACAAACGCATTGAATAGCAGATTCACTACATGGAACAACATAGTCAACAACAAAATCTAAAGGAAGTTTGTTCTGAAGTGTCTATCCTATATTTGAGAGATGTAAGAAAGATCAGGAAACATTTGTTGTATTTTTTGTACATGTATTTAACCCCTTATTTTTGTCACTAAACAGTGTCCATATACTGTACTTCCATAAATTGTTTCAACTAGTACAATGGGACCTTCGGACAAGTCTTTTGAGGCCTCGAGCAAAACAAGAGTCTCACCTTTACACAGAGGGGTCATATTAGTGTGTAGCCCAAACCGTTTGGATGCTACAGACAGACGTTGGCAAATCGGTTGTACCGACTGCAGATGAGTCCCAAGACGCTTGTGGGGGGTGTCATAGAGCAAGATTCTCATCTTTCCATAGAGGGGTCATAATAGTTTCTAGGCCAATCCGTTCGGACGCTACAGACTATTTTGTGAGTATACCGATCTTCGGGTCGCCATGTTCTGACAAACACCGTTCTATCACCTGCCACTGCGGTTACGGAAGTGTCACTTAGGCGGATGCGGTTGACCGAGAGGCATCCAATGCAAAATTGATATCTCTAGTTTAAACTGACAGACTTTTTTTATGGGGATTTTTTGTATTATGCGACTTTGATTTCCACGAGGGCGCGGACATCGACCTGAGGTTAATTATTTAATCAAACAGAGCGCTTCAAGCACCAGACAAGCTCAGTGCATATAGTTGATTTGATTAAAACACATAGGATGTGTCTATATATGGAAAAATACACATTTCAAAAATTTCGACCAATCAAGATTTTCTGGAGTCGGGGACAGCCCTAATGCTTGCACATACACACCATACACACTCCAACATTCACTTAAACAACATTCAACTTACACTACACCCACACAGACATAAACAACATGAATATTGTTTATTAACTGGATCATTGCCTTCATTCCATCTCTTCCTTGTGGAGTTGTTGTTCACTGAAAACAATGAAACACAATCAACGAAGCGTAGATGACCCTCTGAAAGAACATGAATCAAAGTGTTTGTTGTAAAAAGCAGCATTAGTACAACTACCTTTTGTGGTTATATACACTATTGGTCAATTCTTTGTCCAAAAAAAAAGATTTAAGTCAATGTTTACAATATGGAGGGCAAACTCACTTCCTAACATCCAGACACCCCTACCTAGACCTTGCTACCCTATAAACAATAACAAGCACATATAGTTAACTTTCTACCAACATTTTCCCCAGATATCAATGAGTGTGAGGTACATGGGACTTGCCCGCAGATCTGCAAGAACACCAAGGGCGGGTACGAATGTGAGTGTGCCCCCGGGTACCGCAAAGTGGGTAATGGCAACCAGTGTGAAGCTGAGGGTGAGTTCACACCTCTACCATACTGTTGTTTAGACCTGAGGCCTAAAGCTTTGTTTGAGAAATATGCTAATTGCTAAGTATTTTGCTAATTAAAAACCAGTTGTCTAATTTGCAAATTAACAGTTTGTTGGTTTTATCTAATTGTAGTACTGTTTAGGCCTATAAATTGAGTGTTTGGGATTTCAAAATAATTAAAACTATTATGAACAAAGAGTAACAATATTGTTGTTATTACAGTTCCTATTAATTTATCGATGTTTCTGGAGAAACGTTTTATGGGGAAACTTAAAAAATGTACTTTTTCTTACTTCAACACAAACTTACCAGGTGCCGGGCCTCTCCTGTTGCTCCCAGAGAATATCCGTATCCGGAAGTTCAACTTGCAGATGGAGGCCTACCATGACTTCCTCGAGGAGCAGGAGCACATCATGGCTCTGGACTATGACTGGGACCACAACAACACTGGACTCAGTATGTCACACAAACAAATTAGCTGCCTCCTATGACCCAGACAAAATAGCTCCGATAATACTAAAAATACTCTTTTATTTGTATTTTTTAAATTATATATATACTGTATATATATTTTTAATTTTACAAAGAAACATGAAGTTCCCAAAGAAACATTATGTTTCTAAATAAACCTTACTTATCAAAGTCAGGCATGCATATTCAAATACGTGTTTAACATGTTAGTTAAACGTACATGGAAAACCTAAATTATCATCAATATCATAAAAAAGTGACTAATTATAATCAAAAGTGACTAAATAATGCAAAAATAATAATCCTGACAAAAATAAGGTATCCATGTTAAAAGAGAGCTCATTAAGCTCTCCATGTCTTTCTCAGGTATGGTGTATTTCACGGTGGAGGGGAAGGACAATGCGGCAGGCGCCATCAAGAGGGCATATATACCCACAGTGGACGACAATAGCAACAATATAGCCGCCGCTGTCGACCTGGGCATCAAATACATTACCACGCCAGATGGCATCGCTGTTGACTGGGTCGGAAGGTAGGATGGCATGGCTGCGCCTATTTATTTATTTGTTTGTTTGTTGTTCAGCTTCCCTTGTAATGCAGAACTGGGCATACTCCCCTACTGTGTGGTTTTGTGTTTCATTCATATTCTGAAATGTTCACATTATGGAAATGTAATGTAATCTGTTAGCTAATATATCGATCACTGAAATTGTCACGGCAGTGGTATCTACACATGACTTGTTCTATTTATGTTAATGGCTGTGAATGACTTTGATATGCAGTGCTATAACATGCTTGGGACATAACATGACATGTTCTTTATTTTCCTGTGAATAGGAACCTGTACTGGGCGGACTCGAGTGTCAAGAGGATAGAGGTGGCCATGCTGGATGGGCGCTACAGGAAGCACCTGGTCAAGACGGACATTGACCATCCCTCTGCTGTGGCTGTCAATCCTCGACTGGGGTGAGAATCATTGTCGGCTGCAATGAGTCTGGGGCTTGTATTAGAAGCTGTGGATGATGCTTCGAGAGGCTCACAATCGTTCCCAAAATAATCTAACAAATAGAAAATGTGAACTGGTTTCAACTACAAATTGATGGATCATCGCAGTACGACAGTTTTCACAATTGATGTGCAAGCAGTCATGGATGCGACATGGTCATATTTGTTGTTGACCTCGAAATTCTTTGGAATTTTGGACAAACTTTGGACAAAAAAATCTGACATCGTCTGAAAAGCCCCTTACAAAATAAATCTACTGAAGGTGAAACACTTATCCCTCATTTTCCTTTTCCACTTTACTTTCTTCGTCCAGGATGCTGTACTGGGCGGACCGGGGAACCGCGGCCAGGATCGAGTACTCTTGGTTGGACGGGCAGCACCGGAATGTCCTGGTGCCCGACGGCCTGGGTTTTCCAACAGGCCTGTCAATCGACTACGCCAACGGTGACCGGGTCTACTGGTCCGATGCCAAGGAGAGTCGCATTGAGTCGGTGCTACCTTCCGGAGAAGACCGCCGCACTGCACTGTATATTGGTAAGGCTGAGGAGCGGAGTAATACACCATGGGGTGGAGGGAAACACATGATGCCTGAAAATAGTCTATTTTTTATTGTTTGCTTAACTTGTACAAAACTCTATCATACGATTGCCATGCCTCTCTGTGACAGTCAGCTGACTTACTATTCAAACGTGATGCTTTTTTTTTCTTTAAAGGGGCATTACACTCAATATAAGTTTGTGGAGAATTGGTTCGTTTTGACATTAGATTACTTATAGGTCTGAAAATGAACAGAAATGAAGGTGGTACATTACATGGTTTCTAACCCTATTTCCTTTAATCGATAACCTGTCATTTCTAACCCCTGTGTTTGTCTCTGTGGGCCCAGATGTGCGGTACCCTTTCAGTGTGAGTGTGTTTGAGGACCACATTTACTGGAGCACGCAAGAGAAAGGGGAAGTGTTCCGGCAGGACAAGTTTGGCCGTGGCACCAAGACCAAGCTGCTCACCGCTGGGCCCTGGCTCACCCAGATCAGTGTGTACCAGCAGCAGAGATACAACTCAATAGGCAGTGAGTGACACTTCAAACATCTGTGTTTCCTGTTTGATATAAATTAAAATGCAGTCTAGGTTTAAGTGACATTGTTTACTTGTGTCTGTCAGTGAAAAACCCTTGTAAAGGGATCTGCAGTCACTTGTGTCTGCTCAGACCTGGAGGCTACACCTGCGCCTGCCCTGAGGGAACCAGCTTTGTCTCTGGCAGCAACACAGACTGTGATGCAGGTACCATAGCCTCCTCCATCTTGGACTGATGACCCTGTCTTGTATCATAAATGTCAATTATCTGTATCTTGTTCCTCTTGGTTTGACTGTTGTGGTTAGCCACATTAGGTTTCTAATACATTTTGTGTGCCACAACAAAATTGGAATAGCTGTAGGTGGGTCAAAAATACATGTTTTTGAGAGACACCGTTCCAAACTTTAGTATTGGGCAGAGACAGGATATGATGTAATACCTTAAACAGGAAGTAACACTTTGAAGGAAATTGTGCTGACTAGTGTTGACCATGTATTAACCTTTGAACTCTGACCTCTGTCAGGATTTGACCCCCCACCCACCATGCCCCCTCCATGTCAGTGTATAAATGGCGGAACATGCTACTTTGATGACAACAAGGCCATGTGCATGTAAGTTGGCTGTTACATTAACTTGTCCTATTAGTGCCATTTTTAAATGTCCACGGGTCCTAAAAAGTATTAAAGTCTTAAATGAATTTATCTGATTTAAAAGCCTTAATATGTCCTAAAATGTCTTCAATTCAGTCTTCAAACATCTTAACAAATGTGACGGAGAGGACTAGAGTGTTTTCTTTAGATTGTGCCGCTGCTAAGGATCCGGCCCTTTTTTTCAATTTTCGCCTAAAATGACATAGCCAAATCTAACTAGCTGTAGCTTAGGACCTGAAGCAAGGATATGCATATTCTTGATACCATTTCAAAGGAAACACTTTGAAGTTTTTGGAAATGTGAAATTAATGTAGTACAATATAACACATTAGATTTGGTAAAAGATAATACAAAGAAAAAACAAGGTATTTTTTTTGTACCATCATCTTTGAAATGCAAGGGAAAGGCCATAATGTATTATTCCAGCCCAGGCGCAATTTAGATTTTGGCCACTAGATGGCAGCAGTGTATGTGCAAAGTTTTAGACTGATACAATGAACCATTGTATTTCTGTTAAAAATGTTGTATCAAGACTGCCCAAATGTGCCTAATTGGTTTATTAATAACTTTTCAAGTTCATAACTGTGCACTCTCCTCAAACAATATCATGATATTCTTTCACTGTAATAGCTACTGTAAATTGGACAGTGCAGTTAGATTAACAAGAATTTAAGCTTTCTTCCAATATCAGATATGTCTATGTCCTGGGAAATGTTCTTGTTACTTACAACCTTATGCTAATCGCATTAGCCTACGTTAGCTCATCCGTCCGTGGGGGACCTACCGGTCCTGTAGAGGATTTATTAATTGTTGCCACCACGGCAAGAAAATAAACAAAATTGAAAATCAAATAGTCGAGGCACACTTTCAAGATGTAGAAGTGCACACACAGACGTGGTTGGATAGCTCGTCAGGTGCGTGTGGGTCCGTTGCCAGAGAAGAGAGATGAGAGCAAGGTAGCCTAATGAGCCTTTTCAATTTGATAGACAACACTAACATTGCCCTCTTATCGAAGCAAATTTGCTTACATCTGTAATTTCGATGATTAGGCTACACAAGTTCCTGCAGATGGTTTGGCTCTAAAACCATTATTTGGTCAACAATAATGTGCTTTAATGAATCTGCTTCCTGCAATGAAAGTATGTATCTGCCCTGTCCCTGTATTGTCCTGGCTCTCACTTCCGCTCACCTATTTAAACATGGAGTGAAGGGAGAGATGCATTCTGATAAGTGCAAACATACTGACAGTTGAGCCACATTTCAAAATGTAATTGTGTGAAAGACAGTTTTTTTTCAATAACTACAGATACTGTTGTTAAAAAAGAGTCTCTTTATGTGAGTATAACAATTATTTCTCAACTGCCAATACAAAGGAAATAACACCACTTTACAGAGTATGTCATTGAGAGCAGGTAGCTGGCTAGTGGTGGCTATTCAGCAGCCTGATGGTCTGGGGGTAGAATCTATTGGCCAGTCTGTTAGTTTGATCCATGATGCTCCTGTACTGCCCGCATCTGAGTGATGGAAGCTGGGAGAACAGGCCGTTGTTCGGGTGGCTGGGGTCCCTGATAAACTTCTTGGCCTTCCTGCGACACCTGGTCTGGAAGGTGTCTTGGAGAGCAGGCAGTGTGCAACCAATGGTGCATTCAGCTGAGCGTACCACCCTCTGTAGAGCCTTGCGGTCAGCGGCGGTGGAGTCGTTGTACCAGACTGTGATGCAGTCCGACAGTATGCTTTTGATGTGAGGGCCTTCTGGGACAGGCCGAATTTCTTCAGCCTCCTGAGGTTAGAGTGGCTGTCGTTCCTTCACCACAGTGTTAGTGTGGTCTGACCATTTCTGCTCCTTGGAGATGTGTACACTGAGGAACTTGAAGTTTTTGACAGTCTTCACAGCGGCCCCATTGATGAGGATGGGGGCGTGCCCAGCCTGGTTCCTCCGGAAGTCCACAATCGGCTCCTTTGTTTTGCTGACGTTAAGAGGTTTTTTACCTGGCACCACACCGTCAGTGCCTACCTCCTCCCTGTAGGCCATCTCATCGTTGTTGGTAATCAGGCCTACTACTGTTGTGTCGTCAGCACTCTTGATGATGGAGTTGGAACTGTGTGAGGCCATGCAGTCGTGGGTATACATGGAGTACTGGAGGGGAAACATGACATACTCTTGTGGGACCCCCATGTGGAGGAGGTAATGTTGCCTACCTTCATCATTTGGTGGGCGGCCCGTCAGGAAGTCCAGGACTCAGTTGCATAGGGAGGAGTTCAGTCCCAGGGCTGTGGTGGTGAGCTTAGCTTTGCTTTGTGGTGAGCTTAGAGGGAACAATGGTTTTGAAGGCCGAGTTGTAGTCGATAAAAAGCATCCTCACATACAGTACCAGTCAAAAGTTTGGACACATCTACTCATTCAAGGGTTTTTCTTTATTTTTACTATTTTCTACATTGCAGTGAAGACATCAAAAGTATTAAATAACACATATAGAATCATGTAGTGTTAATCATATTTTAGATTCTTCAAAGTAGCCACCCTTTGCCTTGATGGATCTATTGGGGCGGTAAGCAAATTGAAGTGGGTTTAGGGTGTCAGGTAACTAGCCTCTCAAAGCACTTCATGATGACAGAAGTGAGTGCTACGGGACGATAGTCATTTAGTTCAGTTACATTTGCTTTCTTGGGTACAGGAACAATGCTGGGCATCTTGAAGCAAGTGGGGACAGCAGACTGGGATAGGGAGAGATTGAATATGTTTGTAAACACTACAGCCAGTTGGTCTGCGCCTGCTCTGAGGAAGCGGCTAGGGATGTCGTCTGGGCCGGCAGCCTTGCAAGGGGTAACACGCTTAATTGTCTTACTCACGTCAGCCACGGAGAAAGAGAGCCCACAGTCCTTGGGAGCGGGCCGCGTCGGTGGCACTGTTATCCTCAAAACGGGCGAAGAAGGTGTTTAGCTCGTCTGGGAGCAAGACGTCGGTGTCCGTGACGTGGCTGGTTTTCCCTTTGTAATCCGTGATTGTCTGTAAACCCTACCACATATGTCTTGTGTCTGAGCCGTTGAATTGCAACTCCACTTTGTCTCTGTACTGGCGTTTTGCTTTGTTTGATTGCCTAACGGAGGGAATAACTACACTGTTTGTATTCAACCATATTCCCAGTCACCTTGCCATAGTTAAATGCGGTGGTTTGCGTGAATGCTGCCATCTACCCACTGTTTCTGGTTTGGGTAGATTTTAGTAGACACTGTGGGAACAACATCCCCTATACACTTCCTGATGAACTCAGTCACCGTGTCCGGGTAAACGTCAATGTTATTCTCTGAGGCTACCCGGAACATATCCCAGTCCGCGTGATCAAAACAACCTTGAAGCATGGATTCTGATTGGTCAGACCAGCGTTGAATAGACCTTAGCACGGGTACTTCCTGTTTGAGTTTCTGCCTATAGGAAGGGAGGAGCAAAATGGAGTTGTGATCTGATTTGCCGAAGGGAGGGTGGGGGAGGGCCTTGTTGGCGTCTCGAAAAGGCGAGAAGCAGTGATCTAATGTTTTTCCTAAGCGAGTACTACAGTCAATATGTTGACAGAACTTCGGTAGCGTTTTCCTCAAATTTGCTTTGTTAAAATCCCCAGCTACAATAAATCAGGATATGTGATTTCCAGTTTGCATAAAGTCCAGTGTAGTTCCTTGAGGGCCGACGTGGTATCGGCTTGAGGGGGAACATACACGTCTGGGACTGTAACTGAAGGGAATTCTCTTGGGAGGTAATACAGTCAGCATTTTATTGTGAGATATTCTAAGTCGGGTGAACAAATGGACTTGAGTTTCTGTATGTTAACACTATCACACCATGAGTAGTTCATGAAACATACACCCCCACCTTTCTTCTTCCCGGAGAGTTCTTTATTCCTGTCTGTATGATGAACTGAGAACCGAGCTGGCTGTATGGACGGGGACAGTATATCCCGAGAGAGACATGATTCCGTGAAACAGACTGTTACAGTCCCTGATGTCTCTCTGGAAGGAGATCCTCGCCCTGAGCTCGCCTACTTTGTTGTCCAAGACTGAACATTAGCAAGTAATATACTTGGAAGCGGTGGATGGTGTGCACACCTGAGTCGGACGAGAAGTCTACTCCGAATACCTCTTCTCCGCCGGCGGCATCTTGGAGCCGCCTCTGGGATAAGTTCAATTGCCCTGGGGGGCTACGAACGAAGGATCCAATTCGGGAAAGTCATATTCCTGGTCGTAATACTCTTGAGTTACCGCCCTCTGATATCCAAAAGTTATTTCCGGCTGTATGTAATAACAGAAAAAACATTCTGGGCTAATAATGTAAGAAATAACACACAAAAAAACAAAACACTGCAGAGTTGCTTAGGAGCTAGAAGCAGAGCTGCCATGTCTGTCGGCGCCATCAACAGCTAACTGGTCTGCACATGTTCTGAGGGCACGGCTAGGGATGCCGTATGGGCCGGCAGCCTTGTGAGGGTTAACACGCTTGAATGACTTGCATACATCCTCCGTGAAGACTGTAAGCACATAGCTCTTGTTGTCGTCAAGGGCTATACTCAACAGCTCAGAGTCGTTTTGCTCAAAGCGTGAGAAAAAGGTGTCTAGCTCATCCGGTAGGGCGGCGTTGGTGGTAATCCGTGATCGTTAGAAGCCCGTCTCATGCACCTCGTGTCCACCTCTTTTCCTCCACTTTGTCCCTATACTCATCATCTTGATCGATCTGCGTAGGTCGTATTTGTACTGTTTAATCATACAATTGCCCCCGGTCAATATGCACAAAAAACATTACAAATCAAAATATCCATCATGCATTCCATTAACATTTTAGATTAAACTTGTTTCATGTCTTACTTGTGTGGTAAACCGTGGGGTGTTGGGTTGAGCGTGCAGAGATTGACACAGAGACAGGTAGGCTTTAGTCCGAAAAACAACTTTACTTAAAACTTCTTATGGCTGCAAGTGCAGGGCGCGAAATTCAAAAGATATTTTTTAGAAATATTTAACTTTCACACATTAACAAGTCCAATACAGCATATGAAAGGTACACATCTTGTGAATCCAGCCAAAATGTCAGATTTTTATAATGTTTTACAGCGAAAACACCACGTATATTTATGTTAGCTCACCACCAAATACAAAAAAGGACAGACATTTTTCACAGCACAGGTAGCATGCACAAAGCCAACCTAACTAACCAAGAACCAACCAAACTAACCAAGAAACAACTTCATCAGATGACAGTCATATAACATGTTATTCAATAAATCTATGTTTTGTTCGAAAAATGTGCATATTTCAGGTATAAATCATAGTTTACATTGCAGCTACAATCAGAAATTGCACCGAAAGCAGCCAGAATAATTACAGACACCAACGTCAAATACCTAATTACTCATCATAAAACATTTCTGAAAAATACATAGTGTACAGCAAATGAAAGACAGGCATCTTGTGATTCCAGACAATATTTCCGATTTATTAAGTGTTTTACAGCGAAAACACAATATGTTTGAGCAGTGCTGGATCAAAAGCCTGCACACCCAGTGGCTTGGATTTCCAGATGGAGAGTTGACCACGTGTTTTATACAGTAACATAGCTGTATATTTGACTTTAAGGCATTTTCACACATGGTTTCGTTATGATATTGAGCATCATTATACTAAACTGATATTGGTATTGAAGCCAAAATTCTGAACACTTAGGCCTAGAGTTTGTGATTTAGCTAATGATTTGCCCATTGGGGTAGCCTAAACAAATATAGATGGGCAACCCCATGCTTCAGCCATCTATATCCTAGCTACTATGCTACTACATCCGTTAGGCTACAGGAGAATGCACATTGCTAAAATAGCACACCTGCCTGATAATATTATGAGCCATGTACCGTAGGTTATAGCCTTTGGTGAAATTCAAACATAAAAGTACTACTTTTTGCCAACGTGGAGTGGAATATTAGCAGGTGTGTGGCGCTTGCAAACCTCAAAATTGCTATTGATTTGCATTCCAAGTGGCATTAAAAAGTCTTAAATTCAACAAATAACCTGAACATAACGTGTGACTTTGTCCTTATTATGGATGGCGTACGAGCCCTGCCGGTGTTACCGCTCTCTGTATAACATTGGTTACATTTTTTTCCTCAGATGTCCTCCAGAATGGCGGGGAGACTTTTGCGAGATAAATATATTTGGGGTGGTCGCGTCTTCAGGTACATGCTACAGTATATCCACGATCCATCGTTATTTTGTTCATACATATTTCTTTCCATACCACAAGATCTCAATGTCTTTCCGTCTCCCCTTTGTCTCTATCTTTATCCATTTCACCTCACATCCTTCTTTCCCTTTTCTTTCACCCTCTCTCTCATTCTCTCCTCTCCCTCACCCAAACCCCCTCTCCTTCCCTCCCTCCCTCCCTCCCAGTGGGTATAGCCATCGGGGTGACTGTATTGATAGTTCTTCTCCTTGGGGGTCTGGTCTATGCTGCCCAGAGGAAGGCCAGTGTCATGGAGACAATAAGCCACATCATGCCAAGTATGCCTAGCTTCAGGTGAGCCACAGTTCCACAGGTACTGCCGCACTATATCTTGTCCACTAGCCCACTAGATTCTAAATGGATGCTAATGCTAAAGCTAGCCCCCCATCTCATTAGAATCTAAATCTAAAGGGATGCTAATGCTAAAGCTAGCCCAACAACCCATTCGATTCTAAAGGGATGTTAATGCTAAAGCTAAGATTCCTCATAATACAGAGCTAATATCTGTATCCTAATCCTTTCATTCATACCAAGTGTACTTTTATTGGATATTTTCAGGGGTGCCCCAAATCAAAGCTCTGACCCATCTGAGGAGGGGAATGACCCGGGCCCAAGCATCAAAGCGGTTTGTCTGATCATGATTTCTTAATAATCCATAAAACAAAAACATTAAAGTATTTCAATCAGTATTTTCCAGCACACAGACGCCTACAGTACTGTGGTTAGCTTATGTTCATGCAAGGGGTCTCTTTACATAGTCTTACGGTCTATGTCTCATCTTTGTCTCATCAATGTCTCATCAGGAGCCCTGTACTGCTGTTTCTATGGAGGAGGCAGGGGGGAAGAGTTTTGAGAACCCCGCCTATGCAGCTGAGGGGGTTGAGAGACCTGCCCCTAACGGTATCGCTACTGCCACCCTTGTGCCCAATGGGACAGCAATGGTTAATACACCAAATATACTTTATTAGCTAATATATGTACTATGTAACCTTTTATTTAACGAGGCAAGTCAGTTATGAACAAATTCTTATTTACAATGACGGCCTACCCCGGCCAAACCCGGACAATGCTGGACACTTGGGAGCCCTATAATGTACTGTATTCTGTTAAATCATCCCAATGTGGATTTCAGCAGTTCTATGATTTTAGTTTTACTAAGACAACACTGGCGGGTCACATCCAATCAGCTTGTGGGCCAGATTGAAGACCCTTGTTTTGGAGTTTCAATTGAGAGCTAGTTAAAAAGTGTATTATTATTGTTTTGAGGGACATGCACTGGGCAGTATGCCAATGTCATTCAGACATGAGGAAGACCACCCTGTCGACTGTATCTTGCGTGTAGTTCTGAACTGTTCTTTACGTTGTCCTTGGTTCTATAGGAGAACATTGAGAACCCGTTGTTTGCTGAGGTTTGTGTGGTAGCTGAGCCTGACCCTGAGCCCGACGCTAGCGCCACACCTGCTAATACTGTATCAGTCGAGGTTGGCACCATTTTGGAAAAAAAACACATTAAGGAGCTAGTTATAGTTCACATATAAAATAAAAGCTGGTCAGCTTGCTTTCATTTTCATGGGATAGTTCACTTTTTAAAGTTTTAGCTGACTTTTGACATAGGGTGGATTATCCCTTTAAATGTGGTCTTAACTCCAACAGACTGACACGTTTTGATTTTGAGGTGAACTCTCCCTTCAGGCTTTTATACCTTTTTTTTCTGGCTGCCATTTTAGGGGGCCTTTGAGAATCCAGATGAACTGACTCCCGAGGAACCAGTCACCGACGAGTCACTAAAGGTATCCATGGAGATAAAGGACAATTAGACATGGCTACGACTCTGTACTTTGTGAAAATTATATATGATGATGAGTACTGTCATGTTTCAATTGTAGTGTACAGCGCTCTCTGTGTATACCGTACTATGAAAATACTGTAAATGTTATGCGTACTTGAATATGGTCATATGATGTCTATGTTTGAGATATAAGTTCATGTTAATTTACCTGAATGCCAATAATTGTTTCTTTCACGCCACCCTCCTCAGTTCGAACCCATTCCTGATGACAATGCCGACGACAGTTTCATAAACCCAATGTTCTCGGTGAGTGTTCAAGAAATAAGTGTACAATCCATCTCTGCATTCTACAGTAGAATGTGTGTTTTATTGCTTTCGTATGCGCTTCGGTGTACTGATGTCGTCTTTATGCATAATGGCAGTGGAATATAAGTTGTAGACCCAGGTAGAATACTTAATAATACTTTCTAGTTTCAAATAACTCCAAGCTACATCAAGCACACCTCAAACACTTTCAGATCTTTAAACACACCAGATCAAATACTGTCTGTCTTCATTCTAATGCTCTTTTGACAGGATCCCACTTACCCATCCACCCCAGCAGACTCCTTCATTTGACCTCCACACCAGGCAAATCAGTGGACAAAACAACAGGACTAAACTGAACACTAGGACTAACACTGGACTAATCATACCTCCCCCACCTCTCCCTGGTTGGAAAATGGGTTATTAAAGCTAACCTACTGTCATTTTTCCCCCTCAATATATTTCATGATGTGCGCAATGATGTGATTTAGTGGATTATTATTGGGTAAGCATTAGACTAATTTCTCTGTAGGAGCTGATCCCTTGTCAGTGTTGTGGAATACTTATAATTTAAAAGGTAAGATTTGAATGGAGAAAGCTGATCCGAGAGCAGCGCTGCCTTTCATTTGATCCTATCGATATGGACATATTCTCCAACGTAACACCGAGTGAACATTAACTCTACGTGGTGTTCTGGAAACGCGTGTTACACCTTCAGCCGTTGTAAGAACAATGCATCGTTAAAACACTCACGAGTTCCATCGCTGTTGGGAAACTGGGCCCAGAGCAGTTGAAGGAAGTGATGCGATAGTGGGTGAACGGTAGAACGGATGTTTCTAGAATGATGTGCCTTAGCTATAAGTATTTATAACTAAGGCTATATTTTTATGATTACAATCTGTGATTAATTATATTTGATTGACTCTCGTCATACAGCGAAACAGACTGATGTATATGATGTTGTAAATTATCTTGTTTGATACTGTAAGATTAAACCGTTTGTTGTCGAGTTTCAAAAGTGTTCTTGGCAATGAACCTTGGCAATCAGGCCTTCGATATCTTCATCCTAGCTATTATGAGTAGGGCCCTGTGTATTGCTTAATAATGTCACATGACCTGAATTTTAAACTTTATTTAAAGCTTTTTCATCAAACTGTCCCCAGCACCATCCTCAGACAGTTTCTTTCATTTTTGGTATAATTCTCATTTCTAGAAAAGGCTTTAAAAATCCAGGTCATGTGACATGATTAACCAAAACACAGGGCCCTAATTATGAGATCAATAAAAGTGTAATAATCTGACCAATAATCTGTTGAATTGTTTGGATGAAGGTCAATATGGATGGTAATTATGTTAGTATTAACAATAAGACATTGGCCACCACACCACAATACAGTAGGCTACATATACATATATACTCTCTCCCTCTCTCCTTCCCTCCCCCATTCTCTGCATCCCTTTTTTGTGTTTGTGTCTGTCCACTCCACACATATTTGCCAAGCAATCAGCATAGAGACTCACCCTGGTATCATCTGAGTAGGATGACCCTGATTCCCGTGTAGTGTTTGCTGTGACCCACTGAACTTGGCTGCTGTGCTCCCTGCTCAGCCATAAAAGCCTACAGCCCTACACTAACCACATAGCCACGCCTTAATGATTACTGATGGGGGAACAAAAGCAATGACGACAGCACTCTGCAACTCCCTTCCTTTCCTCTTCTCACCTCTCCTCCCCTGTCCTCCTCTACCTTTCCCTCCTCTCATCCTGCCATCATAAATGTCTTATCACATCAAGGTTTCCCCTTTGACTGAGTGGACTGTAACTACACTCCAAAAGGGTTCTTCGACTGTCCCCATAGGAGAACCCTATTTGGTTCCAGGTAGAACCCTCTGTGGAAAGGGTTCTACCTGGAACACCCAAAAATTATACCTTGAACCAAAAGGGTTCTACCTGGAACCACAAAGGGATCTTCAAAGGGTTCTCGTATGAGTGTAGGGCACTAAAAGAGAGAGAGGGAGTAGATGGAGGACAGAGTGGAGTGATGGTGCGGTGGTGGAGGGATGGGGGGCAGAAAAGGAGTGAAGTAGGGGGACTGGTAAATTTAGAACCAAAAAGGTGCTATCTAGAACCGAAAAGGGTTTTTAGGCTGTCCCCATAGGAGAACCCTTTAAAGAACCCTTTTTCATTTCCAGGTAGAACCCTTTTGGTTCCAAGTAGAACCCTTTGGGGTTCCATGTACCTGGAACCAAAAAGGTTCTCCCTATAGGGACAGCCAAAGAACCCTTTTGGAACCCATTTTTCTAAGTTTGTCATTTAGCAGACACTCTTATCCAGATCGATTTACAGGAGCAATTAGGGTTAAGTGCCTTGCTCAAGGGCACATCGACAGATTTTTCCCGCCTAGCCTGCTTGGGATTCGAACCAGCGGCCTTTCAGCTACTGCCCCAATGCTCTTAACCGCTAGGCAACCTGCCACCCCATAATGATTCATAGGCATGTTTTAGTTCTACTACCCCCACATGTCAAATCTGCTTATCAGCTCAAGCATGTCACAATCAGCAGCATTGGTGAAGCAGTTAGAGAAAGAGAGAGAGGCAAGGGGTGGACCACAGATCCTGCATCCATGCGTCTGTATGTGAGAGAGAGAGAGGAACGGCATGAGTGATATAATGAAGATAGACAGAGAGGGGGAGGGAGGGAGGAGACTGAGCGAGAGATAGAAAGGGAGGACCAGAGAAGTGCAGTGCTGAACGCGTGTCTGTGTGAGGAGGAGGAGAGAGTGATACAGCTAGCAGGGAAGCTAATGGCAGGTTTACACAGGAGTGAAGACAGCGCTAGGCACCAACCCAAAGGAGTAAAAGGGAGGGATTGCCAATGCACACACGCCCACACAGATACACACCACAGACAGAGCAGAGTATGAATAAGGTAAGGATCTTATTCTGTTTCATTTATAATTATTCTGGCAGACGTTGTCTCAGCAGGAGGGAAGGATTCAGCAATGAAAGAGACAACGTGTGTGCACATTTATGTGAAAGCTGCAGGGATGCTCAGCCTTGTGTGTGTTCTTGTGAAACCTGCTAGGATTCTCCAAATGCTAGATTTGACAAAAACAAGTGTAGTGGGTTTATAGATTGCCATATGTAATCTTTAAATCCAATCAATTTAGTTTGCTATAGCTGCTTTGTGTTTGATTTGGAATTAGAGGTAGCGTTGGAACTGCCATGGAACTGTAGGTTGAATGATACATTTAGTATGTCTTTGTGTTCTGTGTGTGTGTGGGGGGGGGGGGGTGTCCATGTTGATAAGCGTGTGCTGTGTTAATGCAAAGTCAACTTCTCAGACTAATTATATCCGTTCATACAAATTGCATTTGAATTGCAAAGATGAGCAAGTATTATGAAACATCAGTAGTGGAATAGCAAGGACACACATTGCATTCTTACCTTGCATGACCGCCCCTGCTCTCTTTGGCCTGGAATGATTCAATACATGACCTTAGAGTGATCTGGTCATCTCACGGTATTTCTTTTTTTAAATACTACAGCATATTTTTAAACCACTTGCCGTAAGCCATCACATTGCTTACACCAACTCGTTGCTTTTCAGACACTTTAACGGACAGAGGAAAGAGGTTTGTTTGCAGACCAGGCAGTCAACCATTACCTAAGGATAACAGGTGAGGCCATGGGCTGTGTCATGCACCAACACACACACACACACACTGGGTAGACGGGCAGATGGTGCCAGGCCTGTGTTTTGAGTGACCTTGCCTTCCCCCTCTCTGGCATCACCCACAACAACAGATAAATCATCCACTCTTCATCCGACTCTACAAGCAGACAAACAGGTGGTGAGGGAGAGAAAAAGGGATGGCGAGAGAGAAGAAAGAGAGGAGAGTGCATGTGTGTTTGTGCGTGACACCACCCTTGGCATTGACAGAGAGATGGGGAAAGGAGAGAGATGGAGGAGAGAGAGAGAGTGAGGGAGAGGGAGGAAGAGAGAGGGAGAGGTCAACAACAAGGGGTCAAAATCTGCTGAATGAAGACCGTGCTATCATATGATACTGTGACCTTAGATAGCATAGCTGAGGGGGTTCACCATCTGTCATAGAGACAGGCACTTTGAAAGGCTATTGTATGTCTACGCAACGTAATGATGAGTAACCTTGCCTGAGACCTGAAGACTTGTGTCAGAGCTAATACTTATAGGCTTTGTCTCAATAGGCTGATGTGGTCCTGAGACACAAGACCTTAACTACAGGAGTGAGCTATAACAGATTTGAAGAAAATATCTTAACGATCTCTTTAGAATCTGTTCACACTGCTTATCATTTAGGTCTCTCAAGTTTAAACAGACAACTGATTTTGGCTTTTAACACTGTTGGAACCATGTCCATTAGCCCGACGCTTAGGGACTTGGCTAAAAGTGCAGACCTCTTTGTCTAATGCTTAGTCTTCTGGACCAGATGATAATCCTCTCACCACCCTCACTACAAAACTACTGCATGCAGCAATATAGTACAGTGTTCATGTAACAGAGTACCATGCCACAGATGGTACTAACAGATTGTAGTCCCACTACTATTCTACATACCACTCTGTATTAGAAAGTACTACCAAAGGCATTCCTCTTGTCCCGGACCATATAGCCAGTAAGAAATGTTATGTTGTTCAGTGGCAGGCAGACAAATGTCAGTGGGAGAAGGCTGTCCACTCTAAGCTCTCCTCCAGTGCTTGTTATCCGAGTCCTGGAGAGGGGAGGGATGGAGGAATGTAGGGGATGGACAGAGAAGATGGTGAGGGAGAGAAAGAAGGTAGGGGGGAAGGGCAGAGAGGATGGTAGGGAGTAAGAGAGAGGGAAAGATGTGGACATGAAAGAAGGGTAAGAGGGAGAGGGGTAGGGAGGAGATGTAGGGAGAAAGAAAGAAGAGGGATAGGGAGGATGAAGGAGGGATAGGAGGGAGGGAGGGATAGAAAGATGGGTTGGGAGGTAACGAAGAGGAATGGAGAGGGCGAAGTGAGGAGAGAGAAGGGATCCAGCTTTTGTCAAATTAATATCAAAAGTAGAATTTTTAGCATTTTTTACACCAGTGGCGGTCGGTTCTGTTTATGATGAGGGAGGATGATATTTTCTTTAATGAGCATGACCGTATTTCTACTACAGCATGTTGGATGACTGTCATTCATATTCCATTCACCAAGTTCAAAGTAACATCGCTAGGTTTAGGCTACTACATGATACTCTAATTTTCCCTATACCCATCATGAGGATGCTACAACCTAGCCTATGAATTAAAGTTTACAATGTAGGTGCACAGAGGTCGAGAGAAATTTTAGATGACAGTGACACATGGACAGACAGTGACACATTCAATACCGCCTTGCAAACTCTTGCCTGCATCTAGTTTATCTAGGGTGTAATGATTAGTCCAACAGTTGAAAACAAGAATTTCTATTGGACAAATTCTGGTATTTTTGTCCCCGTTTTTAGTTTTTTTTCCCGTTTAAGAAACGTTTTTCAACAGAATCGGTGGAATGTATACACCATTGATCACGCAGAAACACAGTTCACTTTCATAGCAGCCACGTTGTATTCATTCTAGCCTCTATGCACTCTCCTCCTCTCAATTTTCCCTTCTTTGTGGACTTCAATGAACAACACATCAGCTATATGTGACCAGGTGAAGAAACCTTTCCAAGCCAAACCATGTCATAATCGCTACACACAGCCTACATCGTTGTCCCCATATTAGCTCAAGTAACGTCCTAGTCAATATAGCTAATAGAACTAATGCGTTAGTAAACCCACTCCAATCATGCAGTAACGTTAGTGTATAGTCAGTAAGCAGTTACACTGGCGGGCCCCAGTGGCAATAAATTAATACAACCTAAAGCTTACCTTAACTTGACTTGGAAGAGTTCCAGTGTTATGTTGATAGTCATAGTCAGCAGCGAGATAAAATAGAACAAATCTCCAGGGAATGATGGCATTATTAGTGAATTCTATAAATATTTTCAGGAGGATATTATTGAATTTATATTTAATGTTTTTAAGGAGGCAATTGATTTAGGGGTCCTGCCTGTTTCTATGACACAAGGCCTCATTTCTGTAATACACAAACCAAACAAAGATTCTATGATGTTAGAAAATTGGAGACCAATCACATTAATGAACAATGATGAAAAGCTACTTGCATCCATCTTTGCAGAAAGACTTAAAGGTCTTGACCAAATCATTGATGGTACCCAGTCTGGTTTTATGAAGGGCAGACATATATGTAATAATATTCTACTAGTATTGGACTTGATAGACTACAATGAGCACATTATGGAAGATAGCTTTATTTTATTTGTAGTCTTTTACAAGGCATTTGATACAGTTGAGAAAAAAAAAATTTGAGACTGATTTTTGGAGTTTTGGTTAATATTTTCAAGGTGTAATTAAGACACTTTACAATAATAGTAACAGCTCTGTTAAATTATCCCATGGTACTTCACAGAGATTCGACATTAGACGTGGAATTAAACATGGATGCCTAATTTCTCCTTTCTTATTTTTATTGGTCACACAAGTTATGGCCCTTCTGTCACGCCCTGGCCTTAGTATTCTTTGTTTTCTTTATTATTTTAGTTAGGTCAGGGTGTGACATGGGAAGTTTGTGTGTTTTGTCTAGTTTAGGGTGTGTGTATTGTTTAGGGGGTGTTGTATAGTGTATGGGGTTGTGTTCAGGAGAGAGTTCTAGGAAAGTCTATGGTTGCCTGGTTTGGTTCTCAATCAGAGACAGATGTCATTAATTGTCTCTGATTGGGAGCCATATTTAAGGCAGCCATAGGCTTTAGGTGATTGTGGGAGATTGTCTATGTTGAACGTTTGTTGCTTGTCTGTGCACTACGTTTATAGCTTCACGGTCGTTTTGTTGGTTTCTTTCTTTTTTATGTATAGTGTTCGTTTTGTCTTCATCTCCAATAAAAGAAGATGTATTCATATCACGCTGCGCCTTGGTCCATTCATTCACCTCAAGACGATCGTGACAACTTCATATAAATAAGGATAGTTTTAGGGGTATTCAGATACAAGACAAAGAGATAAAATGTTCACAATTGGCTGACGACACCACTGTTTTTTTTAAAGATCATAATGGTTTCAGGAAACCTATTGAGTGTATTAATGCCTTCTCACATGTATCAGGTTGATCTCTGAATATTAGGAAATGTGAATTATTTGCGTTGAAAAGATGTGACTTAAACTCAGTATGTAATATCCCTGTAAAAGATGTGATCACATATCTTGGTATTAAAGTTAGCAAAGATCAGAAAGAAAGGGCCAACTTAAGTTTCTCTCCTATTGTAGAGAAAATTGGAAAGAGATTTAACTCCTGGTTATTAAGAGATCTTTCTTTATCTGGACGTGTACTTTTATAAAAATCTGAAGGTCTGTCCATATTAGTTTATACCTCCCTTGCCTTGGATGTTCCTCTGTCAGTAACTAAAATGGTTGATACTAAATTATTTAACTACATATGGAGGAATAAACCTCATTATTTAAGAAAAGCGGTAATATGAAGTACCCAAAGTGAAGGAGTGTTGAATGCTCTGGATTTTAAATCTATAAAACTTTAAAACTATAAAAAAAATAGAATATTTAAGATTAAATGGATACAAAACTATTTAAGAAATAAGGATTGCATTTGGAATATCATCCCTAATTTAATATTCCAACAGATTGGTGGTCTAGAATTCTTACTAAAATGCAACTTTGATATGGGTAAAATCCCTATTAAGCATGCACACTTTCATAAACAAGTACTTCTAACTTGGAACCTCATGTACAAACATTTTTCACCACATAGGTATACAATCTGGAATAATAAAGACACGATATACAACAACATTATTTGGGTTAAACAATTATTGAATAATGATGGACAACTATATGATTATCCAGCATTTATGAGAACACACATTGTTACATTCACTCCTGAGGAGTATCAAATTGTTGTTAGAGCTGTCCCTAAAGGTGCTATTCTTCTTTTAGGAGAATATAACACTACTCCAAATGCAACTATTGAGGAATTTGTAGCCTCAATACAATTAGAAGGAATTTACATTTTAAACTATAAATGTAATAACATGTATATAAGGAAACTATGTCAATATGTTACTATTCCCTCTGCTAAAATGTACTGGAATGCAGCCCTAGGACAAGTGAACTGGAACAAAGTTTCGTTGTTGTCTGGTAAATATTGTATATCTAATAAGGTTAAAGAAGTATCATACAAACTCATTCATAGAATCGACCCTGTAAAGACCTTTATTATACACAGATTTAAAATAGCTATTGATATCAAATGTGTATCTTGTGGTTGTGACCCAGAAACTCTTGACCATTTATTTTGGGACTGCTCTTATGTCAGAAGATTTTGGAGTGAGTTAGAAGATTTTATTTAAAAGAAACGACTATTAATTTTAATTTGAGAGACTCTGATGTTACGTTTTTTATTTTGATCCAAATGATATGGACCCTGATTTAACTTTCATTGTTACTTTGTTCATCTTTCATGGAAGATTCTGTATCCATAAAATGAGGTGGGCAGAGAACAAACCCTTCTTCACATTATTTAAGATATCATTAAAAATAATATTTAAATGCTCAGTATATGTAAAAACAAAAAAGCAATACGCACCATAAAAGTATTTAACAAATTGAAAATGATTCTTGATATGTAATACCCCTGTTAGGTTTATGTACGGTGAAGGTTTATGTAGAGTGATGTTGAGGCTACTGTTGACCTTCGTTGCAAAACAGTGTGTTTTAATAAATTATTTTGTCACGTGAACATGTTTTGTATAGTTTTATCTAAAAATTATTACTTTTTCAATGGTTTAACATTTTGATTTTTATGAAATTCACTGGGGAGGATGGTCCTCCCGTTCTTCCTCTGAGGAGCCTCCAATGGCGTACACAGATTTGCAGATGTTATTGCAGGTGCAGCAAAATGCTTGTGCTTCTAGTTCCAGCAGTGCATTAATAATACCTAGCAAATAACAATTACTAAACAATACACAAATAACCAAACAAGTTCTAATAAAGAAATTACAAAATATCAGAGCGCGCAATTTCGTTCTGATATTTATATATATATATATATACACACAATACCCCAAAATGACAAAGAGAAAACAGGTTTTAGAAAATTTTGCAAATGTATTAAAAATAAAAAACATATCTTAATTACATAAGTAATCAGACCCTTTGTTATGAGACTTGAAATTGAGCTCAGATGCATCCTGTTTCCATTGGCCATCTTTCAGATGTTTCTACAACTTGATCGGAGTCCACCTGTGGTAAATTGAATTGATTGGACATGATTTGGAAAGGCACACACCTGTCTATATAAGATCCCACAGTTGACAGTGCATGTCAGAGCAAAAAACAACAATAAATTGTCCGTAGAGCTCCGAGACAGGATTGTGTCTTGGTACAGATCTGGGGAAGGTACCCAAAATTGTCTGCAGCATTGAAGGTCCCCAAGAACACAGTGGCCTCCATCATTCTTAAATGGAAGAAGTTTGGAACCACCAAGGCTCTTCCTAGAGCTGGCCGCCTGGCCAAACTGAGCAATCGGGGATGAAGGGCCTTGGTCAGGAAGGTGAACAAGAACCCGATGGTCACTTTGACAGAGCTCCGGAGTTCCTCTGTGGAGATGGGAGAACCTTCCAGAAGGACAACCATCTCTGCAGCACTCCACCAATCAGGCCTTTATGGCAGAGTGACCAGAAGGAAGCCACTCCTCGGTAAAAGGCACATGACAGCCCGCTTGGAGTTTGCCAAAAGGCACGTAAAGGAGAAACAAGATTCTCTGGTCTGATGAAACCAAGATTGAACACTTTGGCATTAATGCCAAGCATCACGTCTGGAGGAAACCTGGCACCGTCCCTAAGGTGAAGCATGGTGGTGGCAGCATCATTCTGTGGGGATGTTTTTCAGTGGCAGGGACTGGGAGACTAGTCAGGATCGAGTGGAAGATGAATGGAGCAAAGTATAGAAAGATCCTTGATGAAAACCTGCTCAAGAGCGCTCAGGACCTCAGACTGGGTCAAAGGTTCCCCTGTCAACAGGACAACAACCATAAGCACACATACAAAACAAAGTAGGAGTGGTTTTGGAATGTCTCTGAATGCCCTTGAGTGGCCCAGCCAGAGCCCGGACTTGAGCCCGGTCGAACATCTCTGGAGAGAACTGAAAATAGTTGTGCAGCGATACTCCCAATCCAACCTGACAGAGTTTGAGAGGATCTGCAGAGAAGAATGGGAGAAACACCCCAAAAACAGTTGTGCCAATCTTTTATCATGATACCCAAGAAGACTCAGGGCTGTAATCACTGCCAAAGGTGCTTAAACAAAGTACTGAGTAAAGAGTCGGAATACTTATGCAAATGTGATATTTTCGTTGATTTATTTTTATTAATATGCAAACATTTCTGGGAAAAAATGGGTTTTGCTTTGTCATTATGGTGTATTGTGTGCAGATTGTTCTCCCCCTCGTCAACGTAATTAATTTTAGAATAAGGCTGTAACGTAACACAATGTGGAAAAAGTAAAGGTGTCTGAATACTTTCTGAATGCACTGTATAACTGTGTATATACAGTGTACACTGAATAAAAAAATATAAACGCAACACGTAAAGTGTTGGTCCCAAGTTTCATGAGCTGAAATAGAAAATCCCCCAAATTTTCCATACGCACAGAAACCTTATTTCTCTCAAATGTTGTGCATCAATGTATTTATATCCCTGTTAGTGAGCATTTATCCGTTGCCAAGATAATCCACCTGACAGGTGTGGCATATCAAGAAGCTGATTAAACAGCATGATCATTACACAGGTGCGCATTGTGCTGGGGACAATAACAGGCCACTTTAAAATGTGCAGTTTTGTCACACAACACAATGCCACAGATGTCTCAAGTTTTGAGGGAGCGTGCAATTGGCATGCTGACTACAGGAATGTCCACCAGAGCTGTTGCCAGAGAATTGAATGTACATTTTTCTACCATAAGCTGCCTCCAACGTCGTTTTAAAGAATTTGGCAGTACATCCAACCGGACTCGCAAACGCAGACCACATGTAACCACGCCAGCACCACATCCGGCTTTGTCACCTGTGGGATTGTCTAAGGGGGGGGTGGGGCCTATGACCTCGCAGGCCCACCCATGGCTGCACCCCTGCCAAGTCATGTGAAGTCCGTAGATTAGGATCTAATTTATTTATTTAAATTGACTGACTGACTTATATGAACTGCAACTCAGCGCAAAGCAGTCTCTAAAGTGCAGGGTAGATCACCGGGGGGGGGGGGGGGGGGGTAGCCGGCTAGTTAAAGTGACTAAGGTTCAGGGCAGGGAACTGGGCGGAGGCCGGCTAGTGGTGGCTGTTTAACAGTATGATGGCCTGAAGTTATAAGCTGCTTGTCAAACTCTCGGTCCCAGTTTTGATGCACCTGGACTGTCTCCTCCTCCTAGGTGGGAGCGGGGTGAACAATTAGGTACCATGGTTAGTGTCAATGCCATTTCAATTCAGTCATTTCAGGAATTCAACTCAAATTCAAAATGTTCTCATTGAGAAATGCCAGTTCACCTTCTGAATTTAAAAGGAATCTGACCCCAATTGGTAGCCACTAGCCATAACATTCTCTAAACTTTCATTACTGTATTTCATGTTAGCATGCAAAGCTATGTTACCTAACTTATGGGTAACACACACACAGTTAGTTTTTCCAGGGAAGATAAAGTAAGATGCCGTGTATGGTGCAGGCATGCAATCATGTTGTTTGGATTCAACTTTTCATTTGTATGATTATGTTGTTTGGGTTTGTAAGTTAATGGAGAAGATTGAATGCGTGCTTTTGTTTATATTACGGGATAATCATGTAATGCAGGTTACACACACACACACACACACACAGAGAGAGAGAGCGCCCTTCTGTTATCTGTGAGTCATTTTCCATGGTGGGAAAAGATGCCGTGGTGTCGTTTTCTACAGATTATTTCAGCACCATCTATAGGATTACACGATGGATTACACGATCTATAGGATTACACACATGATTACCAAGGATAGATAACCCATACAAATCAGCCGAAAACGTTAATGGGGCAATTTGGTATTTAGAGGACCACAATGGAAATAAGCCTTTGGGCTTTAATGTATATTGTCCTCAATAATGTATTTTTTTAGGTATACCGTAGTAAACCAGAGCCTTTTAATGTACTTTTAATGATCAAATAAATAAATGAAATATATAATTAACAGATAAGAAAGGTCAACCGTATACGTAACAGGGAATAGTAACAGTTTTTTGTCTCGTTTCCAACTGCTTTTTTTGGTTCAGCAAAGGGTGGTGTCTCTCTCTCACACACACACACACACACAGTTAGTGTCAATCACTGCAGGCTGTATGATGGAGCATGGACTGACGTGTCCATGAAAGAAGGTGGTACGGGTTTCCTGACCTCACACACTTATTTCTCAGGTTGACTATGTCACGCGTGAGGAAATGGCTACGCTCCAATGTCTATATTAGCATACTATTTTGGATGCATGCACAAGACATTATTTAATTCTAAGTAGTGTGCTCGTGTGGCATTCGAAACAGAGCTATTGTGCGCCTATGCCTGTGAAGGATGAGAAGTGAGTACTATACAGTATTTTAATTGGTATGTCCATTTCAATCATAAGTCCATAACTATGTAGGCTATAGTGTCAACAGGTGCAGCCTTAGGGAAATGCTGTCCTCTCCCTTTTAGAAAACCCACACTACACTTCCCATGACTCCACAGTCAGCCATATTGGTGCACAGGTGTGAAAGTTTTCCCATTCCCTATCAGCTCTGCTGGCCCCACTTCATCAAGAAACTGAACACAGCACATTAAAGGACCAGTGCAGTCAAAAATGTGATTTTATGTATTTCCACACTTAGGGTGAAATAACACTGTGAAATTGTGAAAATAAGGATAATGCCCTTTTAGTGTAAGAGCTGTCTAACAAAGACTACCTGACATTTCAGCCTGCTTTGGTGGGATGGAGTTTTGGCCTTCCATGGTGACATCACCATGCAGTAAATTAGACCAATAAGAGAGTTCCAAACCTCTCTGCCAATAACATCTCATTTTCAGTTTCCCCCTCCCCACTCAGACCACTCCCAGAAAGTCCTAGAAAATTCTTGCTTAAGAAATTGTTACCCAGAAATTATTTTGATATTGAGATTAAAATAAATAAAAACAACTGCATTGGACCTTTAACTCTTAGTATTAAGATTTTTTTTTAAACTGCTTGTAAAGTCCCCTATTTTGGGGACCTGCGTGGTCGAGTACCGGTTCCTATCGTCATTTTCGCTTATAAATCGATATGTGCGTTGAGCAGTAGCCCTGATTCTCATGGACAAGAGTATGTATCTTCTGCCTGTGTGAAGCAGAATATGACATCTGACACCACTTGAAGCTGGGATGTCCCTCCTACCATTTAATTTGCTCTTCCAACTGTCCATCAATTCCTGGCTGAAACCTACCTCATTGCCACTAACAACAAATATTATAATTTTTTTACTAACAACAAATTCTTATTTACGACGGCCTAGGAACAGTGGGTTAACTGCCTTGTTCAGGGGTAGAACGACATGTTTTTACCTTGTCAGCTCAGGGATTCGATCTAGCAAACTTTCGGTTACTGGTCCAACGATCTAACCACTAGGCTAACTGCTGCCACTTATGCCTGGAATCCTTACATCATAACACATCAGGAGAGAGTGGTTTCATCACTGTATTTTACAGGAAGGTGAAATATTATAGTTAGTCGTTTTATAAATTAATTATACTATATTTAGAAAAAATGTATTTTCAAGCCTAATTCATACAGTTTTGTTGAATAGGAAATGCATCATATAAAATATTTCATATTTTCATCATGTTTGTATCATGTTTGTACTTGAGCTTGGGTCCTCAAAAATGACTACATCTCAGCAATTTTTTACTATTTCTTTTTACCAGAAAGGTGAGATTTTAACCTGTCTTGGAGTATGCAACATTGCTATTGTTAATGGCTCAATAATTACTTTTGGGGCTTACGTAGATTACATTTTCGATTACATCTAGTTACATTTAAGAGGTTAAGAGAGACACATTCGAGAGCAGCAGGGCTTGCATTTGAAAGCCCCTAAGGTTTTTTTATCAAGTGATCTAAGTTCTGTTTTGCATGAAGACTATTTTGAGATGGATACCTTTTGATTTTGTATGTAAAATCTAATTTAATTAAATAAAGAAGAACTAGCCGTTTGTTTTGTTGTTGTTTTATTTCCTGCAGGATTGACATCCGGGGTATAAATCTGGATAATAAGAAAAAGGAGGCAGAGAAAGAAGCTCCAGCAACTCTATCTTCCTTTTCTGTCCATCCTGAGTCTACACTAGCTGGCCCTTCCAGCTTCTAAATGATTGAAGCCATGCCTCACCTCTCTGGAAGCACAGGTAACACATGGCTAAGACTCATGAATAATGTTCATGTTACTACATTATTTTTATTTTTAATTTAACTTGGCAAGTCAGTTAAGAACAAATTCTTATTTACAATGACGGCCTACCCCAGCCAAACCCGGACGACGCTGGGCCAATTGTGCGCTGCCCAATCCCGGCTGGATGTGATTCAGCCTGGATTTAAACCAGTGATTGTAGTGTCACCTCTTACACTGAGATGTTGTGCCATAGACCACAGCGCCACTCGGGAGCCCCCTGCCACTTGGGTGCTAAGAGTGCTCTTCTTAGTACCAGAATTTTGGGCCCAGCCAATCACAGAGTTCTGTTGTCCCTTAATTTGAATATTAATTGTGGGTAGCACTGGGCTACAGCATGCAATATGAAAAGGCCTATAAGGTAATACAGCCTCTGCCAAGAGATTTTAACCTTGATGGCAGAGGAGGTAGTGTGCTTGTCCTGCAGTGGTGTAAAAGTCTTAAGTCAAAATACTTTAAAGTACTACTTAAGTCGTTTTTTGGGGTATCTGTACTTTACTTCACTATTTATATATTTGACTACTTTTACTTTTACTTCACTACATTCCTTAAGAAAATATTATACATTTTACTCCATACACTTTCCTTGACACCCAAAAGTACTCTTAGCGGGACACAATTTTTTTTTTAATTCACACACTTATCAAGAGAACATCCCTAGTCATCCCTACTGCCTCTGATTCAGCGTACTCACTAAACACACATGCTTCATTTGTAAATTATGTCTGAATGTTGGAGTATGGCCCTGGCTATCCGTAAATTTTAAAAAACAAGAAAATGTTGCCGTCTGGTTTGCTTAATATCAAATCAAATCAAATTTTATTAGTCACATACACATGGTTAGCAGATGTTAATGCGAGTGTAGCGAAATGCTTGTGCTTCTAGTTCCGACAATGCAGTAATAACAACAAGTAATCTAACCTAACAATTCCGCAACTACTACCTTATACACGCAAGTGTAAAGGGATAAAGAATATGTACATAAAGATATATGAATGAGTGATGGTACAGAACGGCATAGGCAATGGTGCAGTACATGGTATAGAGTACGGTATATACCTATGAGATGAGTACTGTAGGGTATGTAAACATAAAGTGGCATAGTTTAAAGTGGCTAGTGTTCCATGTATTACATAAGATGGCAAGATGCAGTAGATGATATAGAGTACAGTATATACATATACATAAGAGATGTGTAATGTAGGGTATGTAAACATTATATTAGGTGGCATTGTTTAAAGTGGCTGGTGGTACATTTTTACATAATTTCCATCAATTCCCATTTTTAAAGTGGCTGGAGTTGAGTCAGTATGTTGGCAGCGGCCGCTAAATGTTAGTGGTGGCTGTTTAACAGTCTGATGGCCTTGAGATAGAAGCTGTTTTTCAGTCTCTCGGTCCCTGCTTGGATGCACCTGTACTGACCTCGCCTTCTGGATGATAGCGGGGTGAACAGGCAGTGGCTTGGGTGGTTGTTGTCCTTGATGATCTTTATGGCCTTCCTGTGACATCGGGTGGTGTAGGTGTCCTGGAGGGCAGGTAGTTTGCCCCGGGTGATGCGTTCTGCCGACCTCACTACCCTCTGGAGAGCCTTACGGTTGTGTGCGGAGCAGTTGCCGTACCAGGCGGTGATACAGCCCGACAGGATGCTCTCGATTGTGCATCTGTAGAAGTTTGTGAGTGCTTTTGGTGACAAGCCGAATTTCTTCAGCCTCCTGAGGTTGAAGAGGCGCTGCTGCGCCTTCTTCACAACGCTGTCTGTGTGGGTGGACCAATTCAGTTTGTCCGTGATGTGTACACCGAGGAACTTAAAACTTTCCACCTTCTCCACTACTGACCCGTCGATGTGGATAGGGGGGTGCTCCCTCTGCTGTTTCCTGAAGTCCACAATCATCTCCTTTGTTTTGTTGACGTTGAGTGTGAGGTTATTTTCCTGACACCACACTCCGAGGGCCCTCACCTCCTCCATGTAGGCCGTCTCGCCGTTGTTGGTAATCAAGCCTACCACTGTAGTGTCGTCCGCAAACTTGATGATTGAGTTGGAGGCGTGCATGGCCACGCAGTCGTGGGTGAACAGGGAGTACAGGAGAGGGCTCAGAACGCACCCTTGTGGGGCCCCAGTGTTGAGGATCAGCGGGGTGGAGATGTTGTTACCTACCCTCACAACCTGGGGGCGGCCCGTCAGGAAGTCCAGGACCCAGTTGCACAGGGCGGGGTCGAGACCCAGGGTCTCGAGCTTGATGACGAGTTTGGAGGGTACTATGGTGTTAAATGCTGAGCTGTAGTCGATGAACAGCATTCTCACATAGGTATTCCTCTTGTCCAGATGGGTTAGGGCAGTGTGCAGTGTGGTTGCGATTGCGTCGTCTGTGGACCTATTGGGTCGGTAAGCAAATTGGAGTGGGTCTAGGGTGTCCGGTAGGGTGGAGGTGATATGGTCCTTGACTAGTCTCTCAAAGCACTTCATGATGACGGAAGTGAGTGCTACGGGGCGGTAGTCGTTTAGCTCAGTTACCTTAGCTTTCTTGGGAACAGGAACAATGGTGGCCCTCTTGAAGCATGTGGGAACAGCAGACTGGGATAAGGATTGATTGAATATGTCCGTAAACACACCAGCCAGCTGGTCTGCGCATGCTCTGAGGACGCGGCTGGGAATGCCGTCTGGGCCTGCAGCCTTGCGAGGGTTAACACGTTTAAATGTTTTACTCACCTCGGCTGCAGTGAAGGAGAGCCCGCAGGTTTTGGTAGCGGGCCGTGTCAGTGGCACTGTATTGTCCTCAAAGCGGGCAAAAAAGGTATTTAGCCTGTCTGGGAGCAAGACATCCTGGTCCGCGACGGGGCTGGTTTTCTTTTTGTAATCCGTGATAGACTGTAGACCCTGCCACATACCTCTTGTGTCTGAGCTGTTGAATTGCGATTCAATTTTGTCTCTGTACTGGGACTTAGCCTGTTTGATAGCCTTGCGGAGAGAATAGCTACACTGTGTGTATTCGGTCATGTTTCCGGTCACCTTGCCCTGGTTAAAAGCAGTGGTTCGCGCTTTCAGTTTCACGCGAATGCTGCCGTCAATCCACGGTTTCTGGTTTGGGAATGTTTTAATCGTTGCTGTGGGTTCGACATCGTCAATGCACTTCCTAATGAACTCGCTCACCGAATCAGCATATTCTTCAATGTTGTTGTTGGACGCGGTGCGGAACATATTCCAATCCGCGTGATCGAAGCAGTCTTGAAGCGTGGAATCAGATTGGTCGGACCAGCGTTGAACAGACCTGAGCGCGGGAGCTTGTAGTTTTAATTTCTGTTTGTAGGCTGGAATCAACAAAATGGAGTCGTGGTCAGCTTTTCCTGACCACGACTTTGAATTTGAAATGATTTATACTTTTACTTTTGATACTTAAGTATCTTTTAAACCAAATACTTTTAGACTTTAACTCAAGTCAAATTTTACTGGGTGACTTTTACTTTTAATTGAGTCATTTTCTATTAAATGTATCTTTACTTTTACTCAATTATGACAATTGGGTACTTTTTCCACCACTGTTGCCCTGTAATGGGATCATGCTTTTCTCATTGTAGGATTGCATGAGACTCTGGCCCTTCTCACCTCTCAGCTCCACCCTGATGCCAAACACAAAGAAGACCTGGTGTTCCTCAAGGATGTCTTCAGCGAGAAGAGCCTGGCGTATCTGATGAAGGTACAACCCTAAAGATGTGTCCCACTTATGTAACCCACTGGGTTCAAAGTTGTGTTAATGCTGCATAGCCTAGGCTCTGGGAGCTAACTTAAGTATTCAGGTTTTATAGGCAAAGCAGGCTGAATTTGATCTTCATACTATGTGTGTTGCAGAGAAGGCTGGTGGGAGGAGGTATAGGAGGACGGGCTTGTTGTAATGTCTGGAATTTAATTAACGGAACAGAGTCAAACGTGGTTTCCATATGCTTGATGTGTTTGATACCATTTCAGCCATTACTATGAGCCTGTCGTCCTATAGCTCCTCCCACCAGCCTCTGATGTGTTGTACCACAGATCCATGAGAAGTTGCGGCAGTATGAGCGGCAGAGCCCTACTCCAGTTCTCCACAGCGCCTCCTGTCTGGCAGAGGATGTAAGTACACCCACTGAGTTGAAAACACAGGGCAGGTGAAGAAGATATGGTGGATGCCTCCTGGAACTTTGCTCTCACCTACCCAGTTAATAAATGTCCGTGAAGATGGAGGAAGATAGATTCAGTTGTGTTGAGTCACCAGCAATATGTCTTAGGCCTACTTATGATGACATCCTAATGCCCTGGTTGACAGTTGGCTGAGGAGATTCAGAATGGACCGATGGAAGGTGATGAGAGGGAACTGCTTCTGCTTCTGAGTGCTCCTCATCTCAAGGTACATATGTCTCACACACACACGCGCGCGCACACATGTCTCACACACTCTCGCTCTCTCGCTCTCTCGCTCTCTCTCTCTCTCTCTCTTTCTCTCTCTCTCTCTCTCTCTCTCTCTCTCTCTCTCTCTTTCTTTCTTTCTTTCTTTCTTTCTTTCTTTCTTTCTTTCTTTCTTTCTTTCTTTCTTTCTTTCTTGTTTCTTATCTCTTCAACATCTTCAAAAGCAAGCACTAAGCCTTTTTTACAGTCCAGACACAGGCTGAGTCCCAAATGGCACCCTATTCCTTACATATTGTGAAAAGGTAGTGCACTACATAGGGAATTGTGTGCCATTTCGGAGGCAGCCACAGACAGTCCTCTTCAGTCACATTAATCAAGGTCATTATGCTCAATTTAATGGCTTTTTATGTCTAACAGCTAGGGAAGAAATCACAGCTCATGACAATAGTATAGTAATATCTTCATTATACACGCTCGTTTGCACAATAGCCTGGGGGGATTTTGTCTCTCTCTTTCAATCTCTTCTCAAGGTTCTTCAGTCTCAATTTCTTTGTGCCTCTCTTTCCTCCTTTCTCTCTTTCCGTACCTTGCTCATTGAATCGACGGATTGTCTGTCCCACTCAGTTTTAGTGGAAACAAAATATTTATTATCATCGTCATTGTTTAGGATGTGTCCCATCTCACTATGGTCTGTCTCTCTCTCTGACCTATAGGCTATCCTGGCAGCCCATGACACGGTGGCCCAGAAGAACTTTGACCCCGTGCTGCCCCCGCTGCCAGACGAAGTGGACGACGAGCTGGAGGAAGAGTCTGTGAAGATCGTCCGGTTGGTGAAGAACAAGGAGCCCCTGGTGAGTCTTGATGGGATATGATGTGATATGATACAATATGCAGTACAATTTACGTTAGCTTACAATATACGTTACAATAGTTTATTGTGGGTGCATGAGATTCTGACCCTCATTTCATGGAAATTCATTTTGAGAGGCCAGTGGTACATTTAAAATATAATATGCACAACCATACTCAACCATTTAGAATTTGAAAGGCTATAAGTAGGTAGGTGTCATGTTTTGCGATTGTCTTCTGTGAGCTAGTTAAGTGTCTGCGAGCTAGTTAAGTGTCTGCGAGCTAGTTAAGTGTCTGCGAGCTGGGGCCTCCCGGGTGGCGCAGTGGTCTAGGGCACTGCATCGCAGTGCTAACTGCGCCACTAAAGTCTCTGGGTTCGCGCCCAGGCTCTGTCGCAGCCGGCCGCGACCGGGAGGTCCGTGGGGCGACGCACAATTGGGCTAGCGTCGTCCGGGTTAGGGTGGGTTTGGCCGGTAGGGATATCCTTGTCTCATCGCGCTCCAGCGACTCCTGTGGCGGGCCGGGCGCAGTGCGCGCTAACCAAGGGGGACAGGTACACGGTGTTTCCTCCGACACATTGGTGCGGCTGGCTTCCGGGTTGGAGGCGCGCTGTGTTAAAGAAGCAGTGCGGCTAGGTTGGGTTGTGCTTCGGAGGGCGCATGGCTTTCGACCTTCGTCTCTCCCGAGCCCGTACGGGAGTTGTAGCGATGAGACAAGATAGTAATTACTAGCGATTGGATACCACGAAAATTGGGGAGAAAAGGGGATAAAATAAAAAATAAAAATAAAAAAAAAGTGTCTGCGAGCTAGTTAAGTGTCTGCGAGCTAGTTAAGTGTCTGCGAGCTAGTTAAGTGTCTGCGAGCTAGTTAAGTGTCTGCGAGCTAGTTAAGTGTCTGCGAGCTAGTTAAGTGTCTGCGAGCTAGTTTAAGTGTCTGCGAGCTAGTTAAGTGTCTGTGACATAGTTAAGTGTCTGGGAGCTATAATTAAGCGCATCACCTGTTGAAATTTTCCAGGGGGCAACCATCCGCAGAGATGAGGTGACAGGGGCTGTAATAGTGGCCAGGATCATGAGGGGAGGGGCTGCGGACCGCAGTGGTAAGAGAGCAGCATGTGTAAGCACGTGTACACACACACAGCACAAACCCTCACTCCCACAACAATGCCCTACCGCTCATATGGTACTGTACCAACCATATCTTAGATCCTTCCCCGTACCGACACCACCAAAGTACCCTACCTCCACCATTTTTCATCCACATTCATACCCACCCTCATAAACTACCAACCTGGACTCAGGGGTAGACGTAACATAGTAAATATAAATCCGAGACACTCCAATTAGTGTGATTCGTATTAGTATTTCGTATGGTATGTATTAATGTGTGGATGTCCATCCTATGATGAGCTACGAATTACAATTCGTATGATATGTTACGAATTGCAATTTGTACATATGTTACGAATTGCAATTCGTACAATATGTTACAAATTGCAATTCGTACAATTTGTAACGAATTTGCAAAAAGTATGATATACGACCTCCCGGGTGGCGCAGTGGTCTAGGGCACTGCATCGCAGTGCTAGCTGCGCCACCAGAGTCTCTGGGTTCGCGCCCAGGCTGGGCTGGGTTCGGGCCCAGGCTCTGTCGCAGCCGGCCGCAACCGGGAGGTCTGTGGGGCGACGCACAATTGGCACATTGTCGTCCGGGTTAGGGAGGGTTTGGCCGGTAGGGATATCCTTGTCTCAGTATGTAAAATGTAATAAAATGTATGCACTCTACTGTAAGTCGCTCTGGATAAGAGCGTCTGCTAAATGACTAAAATGTAAATGTAATGATATGTTACTAATTCCATTTTGTTGTGGCTAGGGTTAGGAGTTAGGGTTAGGAGTTAGGTTACGGGGTTAGGAGTTAGGTTAAAGGGTTAGCTAACATGCTAAGTAGTTGCAAAGTAGCTAAAAAGTAGCAAGTAGTTCCAAAGTTGCTAAAATGCTTAAGTTGTCTGTGTGGAGATTCAAACACGGAACCTTTGGGTTGCTAGACGTTCGCGTTATACGCCCACCCATTCTGACCAACCAGCCTTAAGTAACCTTCTGTCTTCTGTAACCATACTGATGGGTTCTGACTTCTAAACTTGAAATACTGTTAATCATCAGGTATCCTATGGAAATGAGAAGGGCCACAGTCTGGTTTCGACACCAAAAGTTAATGACTATCTGTAGGAGGAATGTGTATGGTGGAGTCAATTAAGGTTGGATATGAGCCATGGGCTTGGAATGTACTGAGTAAAGGAAAGGCAATCACATGGTGCGGTTACTGATAAGGGTGGAGAGCTGTGGATTAGTGAGGAGTGTGGGCCGAGGTCAGGTCAGATTAAGGGAGTTTATTACCCCCATCACTTAACTTCCTGCCTACCAATAAATATGTAAAGTTTAGAGGGAAGGAGGAGATTTCACCCAAATTAGGGTCTATATACTTGTGCTGGTGGGAACATGTCTTGGTCTGTTCAGCTGTCTGACCCTTTGGGTGTATAAACTTGGTTTGAGCTTTAATAATCGTCCGTGAGTTTTTACACGGTTCATTTAGAACCTAACAATACCAAACGCATCATATCATACTAATTTGAGTGTGCCGGATTTAAATTGACTATGTTAGGTCTATTCTATGAGACCTGGCTGAAACTACAGTTCCACTTTACTCAACTCAAGCCTATCTATTGGACAGCATCCCAACCTATTACAACATAATGAAGGTTATTCATGGTCATAAAGTCCTCACCTCAAAAGTCAAACTTCTTGGTTTAAGTCAACTGGATGACTCAAGGCAGCAAATCCATCTCTCTCAACCACGACATTCTGAAGACAGAGAAGGAAGAACTTCCGATTTATACCCAAATTTGAAGTTGAACAAATATTGAAATGCTGATAGGAGAAGGGATTATATTTCATGGCCTCACAGAAATAAAACTAGTCACTACTGTATATAGACTAGACATCAAATCCTTGCGATTAGGCGTGTGCCACAAGATTGCATTTTGCAGATTATTACTGAGCGGGGTTGCAGTCAAAGCTGGTCACTGGCATTGCCATGGAAATGTTATTGACGGTGTCTGTGTTTGGTTTAGCTCATATATTTTAGAAAGTAAATGCACATGTTGGTGTTTGACTGACTGGTACTGCTTGTGTTGTTTCTTGTATGTATGTATGTATGTATGCATGTCTGTCTGTCTGTCTGCCTGCCTACCTGCCTGTCTGCCTGCCTGCCTCCCTCCCTCCCTCCCTCCTTCCCTCAAGGTCTGGTGCATGTGGGAGATGAACTTCGAGAGGTCAACGGAAACTTGATCATTCACAAAAGACCAGATGAGATCAGTCAGATTCTGGTAGGTGTAATGCTTTGCTCTCTAATCTAGCTACTATACAGGCTATCATTGTTTTCATTGAAGACAATGAACTGCAGTAATTGATTATCAAGGTAATGTCAGCCTCGTGCTTTATCCTTTTGACTTTTATTTAACCAGTCCCAGTCACAAGGCTCCATCACTTTGAAGATCATCCCTGCCATTGCAGAGGAAGACAGGCTGAAGGAGAGCAAGGTGAGGAGGAACACCAAAACATTACATTCTTATTGCCCCAGTTCAGGTAGTGTGAAAACGTTTTCTCCCTGCTGAACACACCCCTGATTTGTTATGAGAGTATCCAGCCATAGAATTACAATGCATACTTCTATGTACTATGAACATTCTGAGGAATGTTCATAGTGCATTGACAGTCAAATCATTATGAAGGCCATTGATGGCCAGAATGTTATGCTTTTATTTATGTATTGGCAGCTATAAAAAAAAAATTAAGATATACAAACTCCCAGTAATTTATTGGGTAAAACACCAACTTGAAGGCACAGTGATGCCGAAACATTGGTGCTTTACCCAATAAATTACTGGGAGTTTATATAGTCAGCACCTCTACACAAAATCATTTTCTCTGGGTGTGTGCCAGCTCATGCTATTTATTTATTGGCACACAAGAAAGTACAAAACAATATGATGAGAGTTTAAAAGGCAAACGAAAAGAGGGGTAGAAAACCCATAGAGGCTTGTAAGGCATCCCTTAAATGTAAGTTCAAATAAGACATATTTTAATTGTGGTGAGAGATGGACCTATTCTTCTCTTTAGAATGTCTATGCACCCCTGTCATGATTTGAACCAGCTCTTCCTGTACTAGGTCTACCTGAGGGCCCTGTTTGACTACACCCCCTTTGAGGACAAGGCCACGCCCTGCCAGGAGGCGGGACTTCCTTTCAAGCGGGGGGACATCCTGCAGGTGGTGAGCCAGGACGATGCCACCTGGTGGCAGGCCAAGAGAGTGGGCGACAGCAACCTGAGGGCCGCCCTAATCCCCTCTACACAGTTTCAGGAGAGGTAGGCAAGACTGTTTTTTTTTAGAATGGTTTAAACTTTAAAGACTACAGAATAATGGACATGCCTCAAGGACAACTTACTTAAGGCCCCTGCTGTATATGATGTCATATTGCTGAATTTACCTTTAATTTGAGAAATAGATTTGTATGAGTATTCTGCATTTTCCAAACACTGTTGGGATATAATTGCCAATGATATTGGGAAGAGCCAGTAGTGTTAGTCTTGGCAGATTAGAATTTTGTTATTGTTGATTTTCTGTAAGCTGGAAGTCACCTCGCTGTGTATGATGATGTCAAATTGCTGAGTCTCCTTTAACTTTGTGGGATTTTTATCCCTTCTACACCTCTCCCAGGCGTCTTAAATACAGAATAAAGATGGGCACTTACCAGGCGCCTGTGTCCCCGAAAACACCCACATGTAAGCTCTCTCAATACACCGATTCCCAATGATCACTTATATTTCACACCATTGGTAATAAAAACAGTTTTGTCTGCTTTGTATTATTTGCATTCTAGAAATTCTTATACTTTATGTAGAGAAAGAGAAAAAAAGATAAAGGATATCAAAAGAGAGGAGGGATTTGAAAATGATCCTCCGATGGTTCATCTTTTTATCCAATTCGGAAGAAAATATGACAACAAATCTGTAGGTGGGCAAACAAAGGGTAATATAACTGTCCTCTCTTATATGTTTATCTGTCTGAGTATTGACTGGGAGGTCTTACATTTTGATATGTTCTAATGTTATCTGTACCTTGACAAAAATGCATGACTTATCATGTGGGCACTGCCTGTTTGAGTTGTGTTAATTTCCCCCCCTTTACTGCTCACCTCAGATGATCCGGCTGAAAGAGGTAGGTGGAGAGAGCACACACACACATACAGACACTTGTCGAATGTTATTTTCTTTGCCTACGTACCCTACCTTCCTTGACCCAATACTTGTAACACACCTGCCTGCTTTGCTTTACCACCCTAGCTCCCCTCCTGGACTCTTCAGAAACCTCCACAGTCCACACACCCCTTCCCTCCTTACCCTCCCCCTCTCACCCTGTCTTCTCTCCCTGCTTGCCTCCCTACAGCAGACTGTGACAGTGAGGGCTCTCAGAGTGGACAAGACATAGGTGAGGGCATCACGGACTAAGCTCCACTCGCCAACACGCTTCATTTCTAGCCCACCGACGCTAAAGCTAAGCTTTACCTAGCCTCGCGGCCAAGCTAATGCACTCACTGAAAGGTCGATGTGGGCTGTTGAAACACATTTTGTTCAAATTAATGCATTACGACACCATTATTTACCCTGATGAGGTCTTTACTATGTAGCTCTAGTCCCTTTTTGAGAGTTTTAAGTGAAGGTTTACAATATCTCCATCACACCACATCTCCTTCACCTTGACCTTTCCCTTCCTTGTGACTATGGCCATGTTCCAGACCGCCTGCAAAGCAGTCTCACTGCACACGTTAACCAATGATTGAATACTACATCATATCCATTGCAGTCGTGCGTCAGATTACATTATCATATTGAAGTGTTTACCTGCAATGTGGGTGGCCTCGAACGTGGCCTATATGACAACTTTGCTGCACTCCCCGGTCCTCAAACCCACATCCACCTTTCTAGCTAGTATCTCTACTGCTTTGCTAATTGCTAACACATGATCCACCTTTCATACTATGTTAGAAGTGTCTTACTGTGGCTTAATGCTGCTGAACACTTTTGCCACCTCCTTTTTGGTTTCCCGAACAGAGTTGGGTCAATTCCGTTTCAATTGTGGTTGGTTGAATTAAAGTTGTGCTCCTATGGGGGAAAGAAATCCACATCCAATTCAACAAACTGTTAGCAATGTGTTAGTGCTATTAGCATGGTGTGCTTCTTGTCTACTTTCAGTATGCTCTGTGGCCTTTTGTTAAGCGCCATTGCTGTGAACTTTTGTGGTGCTTGGTGTTTGCGCCTCACTATAGGTGCTTCTTGTGTTTTTGTCTATTGGTGCTTGCCTTTAAAGAGGCCTTGCGTTGGACTCATGGCTAACTCAACCAAGCTGATCTGCTCCTTTGCTGCACCATATCAAACACTGGGGCTGGTTGAGTAGTGGTCTAATGCTAGTTGTAGTTTTTCCCAATAAGAGTAAAGCGACCCCTGCTTCCTGTGGCCATGCTTTTTCCTTGGATTTTTACTCAGGTACCCTTACAGACTTTTATTCACGTCGTAGTGTGTGTGTTATGTTGCTTTTTCCTTTCATATTTTTTTGTGGGGAGGGTGAAATTGATCATTTTATCTGGAGCCCTTTGATCAGGCAACGAACGTTTTGTGATTGGAAGCCTATTCTGAAAAAAGCTTCTCTCTAAATTATACTGTGAAGTTAGCCTGAGTGCTATTTTGTCTCTGCTTTTGCAAATTATGAATCATCAATGTTGTGTTATTTAATTTAAAAAACAGTCAGGTACACAGCAAAAAGGTTTAAGTGTTCATTTTAGGCACCCAGACTAAAGTGTTAAGTGCGCTTTTTTGCATTTTGTATCTGTCTGTCCCTCATATTTGTCTGTCTTTTCGTGTGACTGTTACCTCAGCTGGTCTACGCAGAAGTTTCTGTCTGAGTAGAAAAGATCGACAGGGGTCCCCGGGAGAGCCTCACACTCCAGACTCGGCCCTGCTGGACTTCCTAATCTATGAGGAAGTGACACGCTACCAGCCCCGCCCCAGCGAGAGGCCTCGCCTAGTGGTGCTGATAGGTAAAGGACATGAGGGCTCTGTAGGTTATTAGTGTCAAGCAGACTATGGTTTTGGGATATATTGAACTACAGGTATGAGATTTAGGATTTCTGAATTTACCAATCCATAATGTTAGCTAGTTGTGTTAAAAATATACTCCCTATATATACAATACCAGTCAAAAGTTTGGACACACCTACTCATTCAAGGGTTTTTCTTTATTTGTACTATTTTCTACATTGTAGAATAATAGTGAAGACATCAACACTATGAAGTAACACATATGGAATCATGTAGTAACCAAAAAAGTTAAACAAAATACATTTTATATTCTTCAAAGTAGCCACCATTTGCTTTGATGACAGTTTTTTGCACACTCTTTTGGCATTATCTCAGCTTCAGCTTCATGAGCCAGGAGATGTGTTTTGGGTCACTGTCCTGTTGAAAAACAAATTATAGTCCCACTAAGTGCAAAATAGATGGGATGGCGTATCACTGCAGAATGTTGTGGTAGCCATGCTGGTTACGTGTGGTAAGCTGGTTAACACTTGAATTCTAAATAAATCATGACAGAGTCACCAGCAAAGCACCATCACACCTCCTCCTCCATGCTTCACGGTGGGAACCACACATGCGGAGATAATCCGTTTACCTACTCTGCGTCTCACAAAGACACAGCGGTTGGAACCAAAAATCTCAAATTCGGATTCATCAGACCAAATGACAGATTTCCACCGGTCTAATGTCCATTGCTCGTGTTTCTTGGCCCAAGCAAGTATTTTCTTCTTATTGATGTCTTTGCAGCAATTCGACCATAAAGGCCTCTGGGCTTCCTTTCCTGTGGCGGTCCTCATGAGCCAATTTCATCATAGCGCTTGATGATTTTTGCGACTGCACTTGAAGATTGACTGACCTTCATGTCTTAAAGTAATGATGGACTGTCGTTTCTTTTTGCTTATTTGAGCTGTTCTTGCCATAATATAGACTTGGTCTTTTACCAAATAGGGCTATCTTCTGTATACCATCCCTACCTTGCCACAACACAACTGATTGGCTCAAACACATTAAGAGGGAAAGAAATTCCACAAAATAACTTTTAACAAGGCACACTTGTGAATTGAAATGCATTCCAGGTGACTACCTCATGAAGCTGGTTGAGATAATGCCAAGAGTATGCAAAGCTGTCATCAAAGCAAAGAGTAGCTACTTTGAAGAATCTCAAATATAAAATATATTTTGATTTGTTTAACACTTTTTTGGTTAATACATGATTCCATATCTGTTATTTCATAGTTTTGATGTATTCACTATTATTCTACAATGTAGAAAATAGTAAAAATAAAGAAAAACCCTGGAATGAGTAGGTGCGTCCAAACGTTTGACTGGTACTGAATATATACTGCCATTGTTTTATTGAGGAACCTTAGCTGATCGGTTGAATTGTGTGTGCTTGTCATTGAAAGCGTTATTAATATCTACAACAATTGATCAAAAATGTACATTACCCAATGGAGGCTCCTCAGAGTAGGAAGGGGAGGACCATCCTCCACAGTGAATTTCATACAAATAGTTACATTACAAAAGTTATCCTTTTTAGATAAAACTATACTAAAAATATTCAAATGTCACCAAATAATTTATTAAAACACAGTTTTGCAATGAAGGTCTACAGTAGCCTAAACAGCACTCTGTAGTGTAGCACCATAGTGTAGCCGGAGGACTGCTAGTTTCCGTCCACCTCAGGGTATATTGACTTCAATACAAAACCTAGGAGGCTCATGGTTCTCACCCTCTTCCATAGACTTACACGGTAATTATGACAACTGCCAGAGGACATCTTCCAACCTATCAGAGCTCTTGCAGCATGAACTGATATGTTGTCCACACAATCACAGGATCAGTACTGAAAGCATAAGCTACAGCTAGCTAGCTGCTGCAGTTCATAAAATGTGGTGAGTAGTTGACTCAAAGAGAGAGAAAGACAATAGTTGAACAGTTTTGAACTCTTCAAAAATGAAGGAGAAGCGAGAGAGCAAAAGAGAGAGCGATTTCGTATTTTTTTCACTTTCACTTAGCTTGTGAATGCAGCTAGCTAGTTTATTCTACTCAAACACCCGGCTCGAAGAGAAAGAGATGCTATGTTAGCTAGCTGGTTATGGCTATCCAACACTGGAACTTTTCCAAGTTAATGTAAGCATTTGACTGTACATTGTACTGCATGATGGTAGCGGGTTAACTAACGCGATAGGACTAGTAGCTATGTTGACTATGATGTTAGTGAATATGGTGACAATGATGTAGGCTGTGTGTAGCGGTTATGATATGAAGGTTTGGCTTGGAACAGTGTTTTCACCTGGTCACAGACATCTGTTTTGTTGTGCACTGAAGTCCACAAGCGAAGGGAAAAGGTGAAAGGAGGAGCACGTAGATGCGAGAAGGAGTTATGTGATTGTGCTGTTTGTACATGGCTGCTATGAAAGTGAACAGTGTTTGTGTGTGATCAGGGTTCTATACCTTCAGCTGATTTTGTTGAAAAACTTTCCCTGAACAGAATCAAACGGGGATAAACATACCTGAATTTCTCAAATAGAAACTCTCGTTTGCAACTGTTGGACAAATGTTTACACCCTAGATCAGTTAGCTACAGGCAAGATTGTGCAAAGCGGTATTGAATGTGTCTCTGTCACCTTGATTACTCACATTTTGCTCTCGACCTCTGCACCTACATGCAGAGGTCGAGAGCAAACACAACTTTCACAACTTTCATTCATAGACTAGGTTGTAGCATCCTCATGATGGGTATAGGGAAAATTTGAGTATCATGTAGTAGCCTAAACCTAGCGATGTTACTTTGAACTGGGTGAATGGAATATGAATGACAGTTATCCAATATGCTGTAATAGAAATAAGGCCATGCTCATAAAACAATAATCGCCCTCCCTCATCTTAAACGGCACCGACCGCTACTGACGTTATCACACTCCCTTATAGAGACATTTAGAAAGGTAGTCCTGTTTCATGAGAGTCTTATTTACAAAGGGGGTCCTTCCTACCTGGACCGGCCTCTACTGACCTGCACTATAAACATGTCTGCCTATGTAATGTAGACTTGACGACAAGTGTTCAGACGGTTGGTAAACAAGGTGTTCTGTCATTGTCTGTCTGGCCACAGGTTCCCTTGGGGCCAGAATTAATGAGCTCAAACAGAAGGTGATCGCTGAGAATCCCTGCCACTTTGGTGTGGCTGTACCGCGTGAGTCTCACTCACTCACACACACACACACACACACACACACACACACACACACACACACACACACACACACACACACACACACACACACACACACACACACACACGACTACATTTCGCTCGCAGATGCACACACACACACACACACACACACACACACACACACACACACACACACACACACACACACACACACACACACACACACACACACACACGAGACTACATTTCGCTCGCAGACGCACACACACACAGAGTAAGTGGCATTGTGTCCATGTTATTCTTGGTATTGTATCTGTGAATTTCCTTTCCACCCTAGACACCACTAGAGCCAAGAAGAGTCACGAGAGGGAGGGAGTGGAGTACAACTTCATCACTAAACAGGCCTTTGAGGCTGACATTCAGAGCAACATGTTAGTTCATACTTCTAACATTACATAGATTAGCTAATCATTTTTTTAAAAAAGAAATAAAGGAAAGTTGTGAAGATAGATATTGGGCTCAATTCAATCTGCGGAAGTTCAGCGTTAAATCCTGATTGAAATTTAAAGGCAATGTTCCCGCGTTAGCTGAGACTGCATTCACGGTTGCATATGCCGGCTCAATCGGAAATGACCTTAACATTTCTACTGCGGAATCTGTGACGCAGCGATACAGATTGAATAGAGGCCCTTTGTATTTATCAATAATAAAGACATGTTGTTTCTACTGCATTGTGTTAGGCTATGTTTTGTTTGTTCAGTTTTATAGAGTATGGGGAGTACAAGGATAACTTCTATGGCACCAGTCTGGAGGCCATCCGCAGTGTGCTGGATCGAAATAAGATTTGCTTGGTGGATGTACAACCAGAGGTATGTATGCATCTCAGCCAGTGGAGGGGAATATGGGGACGATGGGCTCATTGTAATGGCTGGAATGGAACGGTCCTCCTGTTTTCCTTACTCCACCCTCGTCTACTGACCTCAACCAACAGATTCACATAAATATTGTAAGTACAGTGACATGTACACAATCGACTGAATGAAAAACAAAGCTATTACTTGCAGTGTTGATACGTTACGTAACAGACGTTTGTGACTATGGCACAACGTGCATGTGTCTTATGCTATTTCTGTGTAAACCATTTGAGGTCAACCCGAACCATGTGTATTGTGCCATCCAGGATGACCATCATGATGAGGAATGTGTTCTGTTCTCCATCAGGCACTGAAGGTCCTATGGACATCTGAGTTTAAGCCGTATGTCATATTTGTGAAGCCTCGTATCCATGAGAGCCACTGCAAACGTCACGGCTCCTCTTCGTCACTCAGTGTAGGCATCACTGTGAGTTACACACACACACACACACACACTAGGGACAGGAGTTTTTCCTGATCAGGTTGCATAACCAGGAAAAACCACACACATAGCCACACACTTAGGCATACCCTTTTCCCCAGACACACTACAGACTGAAGACCATAATATACATTTAAAAACAAACACATTCACCCTATCGATACAACAATGCTATAGACAACCCACCAATCCTATAGACAACCTACACCTTTAAGACAAACTCACCCTATGGACACACCCAACCTCGTATGGATGGCAGTCACATCCTATTGATAATGCATAGGTATGTAGCTACAGTAAAACCAATGCTTTTGAAAAATCTGATAGTCCCGAATCTCTCTCTCCATTCTCTCTGCCCCATGGTTAGGAGGAGGACCTTCAGGAAATGAGGCAGTCGGCCGTGCTGATGGACGAGCGCTACGGCCACCTGGTGGACCGGGTACTAGTGAAGGAGGACTTGGCCAGTGCCTGTGTAGAACTCCGGGATATCTTGCAGAGGGTTGAGACGGAGGTTCACTGGGTGCCTATTTGCTGGGTCCGAACCACCTAGCATACACTCCCTGGCGCCACAGAGGGGCTATTGCATATAAATGCAATTAAAACCATGCCATTAGAAACTAGCGGGTGACGTTGAGATAATGGGAATGGGTTTGAACTTGTAAGTGTTTTACTGCCATTGTGTTCAACCACTACCATAATCTCACAGGCCAGAACCAAATCTCAGATGCGCTTATGTTAACAGTCACGAGAGACTACCACTGCCAGAGGGATGGTGTTGGTGGTGGCAAACTGCTATTGAGATGAGTGGAGGACAAAGAGGGAACTTGGGAATGGGACCATTCCACTAGGACAACGGCTACCGGTGGTGACTCAAGTGAAATACAGTGGAATCATTTGGAGCAGTTTGGATTGCCTGGCTGTTGACGGACTCTTAAGAGACTTGTCGTTGCCTTTACACGTTGGATCAGAAGTATTGGCTGTGGTCACCTCAAGATCCAGTCTATTTTGCATTGCTGAATTGTGGACAGTTTAAACATTTGTATTATTCATTCATCCTCATTGTATGAGCTTGTCCTGTTTACTTCATCTTTAATAGAGGCTATGCGCAATGGGGACTTTGTGGATACTGGCTGAACTTAAGCATAGTAATCAAATGTTGTTGATCAGTAGGCTAAGATACTGTAAGTCCCAAATGGAAGGGTAACATATTGTAGCCTCGGAGACTCCACAGAAATCTGCCAAAATAAGCTCAATAACTTAATGCATCCACACACTCCTACTGAGCATTCGCCTGTATTGTGAGTAGGCCTACGCCATCTTGATCTATAGTAGAGCATAATACTCCTAATTGGCAATGTGGCAAAAACCATGAAAAAGCATATAATACTTGCATGTGAGACTAATGGTCTTGAAAATGTATACTATTTATCAGAGCCGTGCATCCTATAATAATCTAGAATGTGTACAGTAGATTAGTCTAGTAAGTACTGAACATCAAACAGAATGCAGTACAAATATTGGTTTTCAATGATACATAACAGATGTGGGCAAGCTGGAGATAGGATTTCATTATGAATGGTCAATTATGATTACTCATTGAATGCAAAATAATACTGAGGACTGTGTGCTTGTGATAAATCTCTCAAATGGAATTGAATAAAATCTCTTCCTTAAAGATACAAGGTGACCCTGTTGATTTGGCCTCACTCTTCAATGTCCTTCTAGCCATGGTTACACCAGGAGAGGACAAGAAATTGAGGAAAGAATAATTGAGAAAGAGCCCTGGAATTCTGCCCAGAGGGGTTTAGCTCATTCAGTTATGCTCTGAGGGCAACTCCGCACCCAGGGCAGATCAAATGTATTGGTTTGATGAAAGCTCAGTGGGTGGAGTTTACGGGTGAGTGTAAAATAAAGACAAGGCTGGCAGGGAGGTAGGCTCCTAAACCATTTCCCATGCATTGTCTATGGGGTTTCTTAACAAAACCGGGTGTAATATAATTCTGGCCACTGGTTGGTTTTGTGGCATTAGTCAGTCTGATTTCGCATGGGGAACACTGTAAACTGGAAGAGGTGCATATTTCTTCGCCCAGCAAGAGTCACAGAAGTGGTAAGATGAGGAGTGTTGGTGTGTGTCCAGTTGGCAATAACAGCTGGTGCGCAATGTCTAATATTAAGGAAGTCTGGAGGTATTGCTCGCCTGAGGTAGAGTACCTCATGAAAAGCTGTAGACCACACTACCTACCAAGAGACATCTATATTTTTCGTAGCTGTCTATTTACCACCACAAACCGATGCTGGCACTAAGACCGCACTCAATGAGCTGTATAAGGCCATAAGCAAACAAGTAAATGCTCATCCAGAAGTGGCACTCCTAGTGGCCGGGGACTTTAATGCAGGCAAATTTAAATCAGTTTTACCTAATTTCTACCAGCATGTCACATGTGTAACCAGAAAACAAACCTCAAGACCATCTTTACTCTTAACTAGACGCGAACAAAGATCTCCCTCGCCCTCTATTCGCTCAATACAGAAGTGGTCAGATGACGCGGATGCTACGCTACAGGACTGTTTTGCTAGCACAGTCTGGACTATGTTCCGGGATTCATCCAATGGCATTGAGGAGTATACCACCTCAGTCTCGGGCTTCATTAATAAGTGCATTAATGATGTCGTCCCCACAGGCAAAGCATCAATACAGGACTAAGAATGAAAGCTACTACACCGGCTCTGACGCTCGTCTGATGTGGCAGGGCAAACTATTATGGACTACAAAGCGAAACCCAGCTGCGAGCTGCCCAGTGACGTGAGCCTACCAGACGGACTAAATGCCTTTTTATGCTCGCTTCGAGGCAAGCAACACTGAAGCATGCACAACTGTGTGAAAAAGGATATCAAATGTTCAGATCTGGATTGACAAGTACGCTAAATTACAAAACATCTAGGGCTTAGTCTACACAAATTAAATAAAGGATGCAGGACCTGAGCCCGAGGACCATGCCTCAGGACTACATGGCCTGATAACTCTTGGCTATCCCTGTTCCCAGTCCACCTCGTCGTGCTGCTGATCCTGTTTCTGTCTGCGGCTATGGAACCCTGGCCTGCTCAGGACTCACCGGAAGTGCTACCTTGTCCCAGACCTGCTGTTTGATCCTGTCTCTCTCTACCGGACCTGATGTCTCAACTTCTAAATGCTCAGCTATGAAGAGACAACTGTGATTATTATTTGACCCTGCTGGTCATCTATGAATGTTGAAATGTCTTGAAGATCAATCTGGTGTAAATGGCTGTACTATTTTATAATCTCCACCAGCACAGCCAGTAGACTGGCCACCCCTCAGAGCCTGGCTCCTTTCTAGGTTTCTTACTAGGTTCCTGTCTTTCTAGGGAGTTTCTAGCGTGTCAATGCAAGTAGTCTGGGTGGCCATTTGATTAATTGTTCAGAATTCTTATGGTTCGGGGGGTAGATGATGTTAAGGAGCCTTTTGGACCTAGACTTGAAGTTCCGTTATCGCTTGCCGTGCGGTAGCAGAGAGAACAGTCTATGGCAACCAAGGCCAAGGAATGGAGAGAGAGATGACCTGGAGGGAGTTCCAGACCTCAGATTTCAGAAGTCTCCCCCCCTGGTTGGGGAGACTTCCTTCCCTGTTATCAGTTCCACATTGGTCACAAGATGTCTGACACAGTTCCTTGTCTGCTAACAGTCCCTCTTTCTTATGTACAAACATGATTCATCAGACAGGATATAATTCTGTTAGTTATAATTCTACGTTAAATGTATATATAATTTAGTCATTATTCATAAAATTCCCATAACACTGTTGCAGAGAGAGGTGTTTAGTACCAGTGTCCTTAGCTTATTGATGAGCTTTGAGGCACTATGGTGTTGAACGCTGAGCTGTAGTTAATGAATAGCATTCTCACATAGGTGTTTCTTTTTGTCCAGGTGGGAAAGGGCAGTGTGGAGTGAAATAGAGATTGCATAATCTGTGGATCTGTTGGGGCGGTATGCAAATTGATGTGGGTCTAGTGTTTCTGGGATAATGGTGTTGATATGGGCCATAACCAGCCTTTTAAATGCATTTCATGGCTACAGACGTGATAGCTACTCGTCGGTTGTCATTTAGGCAGGTTACCTTAGTGTTTCTTGGGCACAGGGGCTATGGTGATCTGCTTGAAACATGTTGTTATTACAAACTCAGTCAGGGAGAGGTTGAAAATGTCAGTGAAGACATTTGCCATTTGGTCATGGCATGCTCGGAGTACACTTCCTGGTAATCTGTCTGGCCATGTGGCCTTGTGACTGTTGACCTGTTTAAAAGGTCTTACATCGGCTACGGATTGCGCGATCAGTCATCCAGAACAGCTGATGCTCTCCTGCATGTTTCAGTGTTACTTGCCTCGAAGCGAGCATAGAAGTAATTTAGCTCATCTAGCAGGCTCATGTCACTGGGCAGCTCGTGATTGTGCTTTCGTTTGTAGTTTGCAAGCCCTGCCACATCCGACAAGTGTCGGAGCCGGTGGAGTACGATTCAATCTTAGCCCTGTATTGAAGCTTGGCCTGTTTGATGGTTTGTCGGATGGCATAGCGGGATTTCTTATAAACTTCCGCTCCTTGAAAGCGGCAGCTCTACCCTTTAGCTCAGTGGGGATGTTGCCTGTAATCCATGGCTTCTGGTTGAGGTATGTGCATACAGTCACTGTGGGGACGACGTCCTCGATGCACTTATTGATGAAGCCAGTGACTGATCTGGTGTACTCATCAATGCCATCAGAAGAATCCCAGAACATATTCCAGTCTGTGTTAGCAAAACAGTCCTGTAGCTTAGCATCTGCTTCACCTGACCACTTTTTTTTATTGACTGAGTCACTGGTGCTTTCTGCCTTAGTTTTGCTTGTAAGCAGGAATCAGGATAGGATTATGGTCAGATTTAGATTTCCCAAATTGAGGGCGAGGGAGAGCTTTGTATGAGTCTCTGTGTGTGGAGTATAGATGGTCAAGAGTTTATTTTTCCTCTGGTTGGTTAAACAGATTTAAAGTTCTCCTGCATTAAAGTACATAGGAGCACTGCAGTTTTAGTGCCAGCATTGGTTTATGGTGGTAAATAGACAGCAAGTAATATCAATCAATCAATCAAGTTTATTTTATATAGCCCTTCGTACATCGGCTAATATCTCGAAGTGCTGTACAGAGACCCAGCCTAAAACCCCAAACAGCTAGAATGCAGGTGTAGAAGCACAGTGGCTAGGAAAAACTCCCTAGAAAGGCCAAAACCTAGGAAGAAACCTAGAGAGGAACCAGGCTATGAGGGGTGGCCAGTCCTCTTCTGGCTGTGCCGGGTGGAGATTATAACAGAACTATGCCAAGATGTTCAAAAATGTTCATACGTGACAAGCATGGTCAAATAATAATCATGGATAATTTTCAGTTGGCTTTTCATAGCCGATCATTAAGAGTTGAAAAACAACAGGTCTGGGACAGGTGGCGGTTCCATAACCGCAGGCAGAACAGCTGAAACCGGAACAGCAGCAAGGCCAGGCGGACTGGGGACAGCAAGGAGCCACCACGCCCGGCAGTCCCGACGTATGGTCCCAGGGCTCAGGTCCTCCGAGAGAAAGAAAGACAGAAGGAGAAAATTAGAGAGAGCAAAGATTTTCAAAATGTTCATAAATGACAAGCATGGTCAAATAATAATCAGGAATAAATCTGTTGGCTTTTCATAGCCGATCATTAAGAGTTGAAAACAGCAGGTCTGGGACAGGTAGGGGTTCCATAACCGCAGGCAGAACAGTTGAAACTGGAATAGCAGCAAGGCCAGGCGGACTGGGGACAGCAGGGAGTCGTCATGCCCGGTAGTCCTGACGTATGGTCCTAGGGCTCAGGTTCTCAGAGAGAGAGAAAGAAAGAGAGAACGAGAGAATTAGAGAAAGCATACTTAAATTCACACAGGACACTGGATAAGACAGGAGAAGTACTCCAGGTATAACCAACTGACCCTAGCCCCCCGACACAAACTACTGCAGCATAAATACTGGAGGCTGAGACAGGAGCGGTCAGGAGACACTGTGGCCCCATCCGAAGATACCCCCGGACAGGGCCAAATAGGAAGGATATAACCCCACCCACTTTGCCAAAGCAAATCCCCCGCACCACTGGAGGGATATCTTCAACCACCAACTTATAATCCTGAGACAAGGCCGAGTATAGCCAACAAAGATCTCCACCACAGCACAAACCAAGGGGGGGCGCAGACAGGAAGACAGGAAGATCACCCAGACAGGAAGATCACGTCAGTAACTCAACCCACTCAAGTGACGCACCCCTCCCAGGGACGGCATGAAAGAGCACCAGTAAGCCAGTGACTCAGCCCCTGTAATAGGGTTAGAGGCAGAGAATCCCAGTGGAGAGAGGGGAACCGGCCAGGCAGAGACAGCAAGGGCGGTTCGTTGCTCCAGAGCCTTTCCGTTCACCTTCACACTCCTGGGCCAGACTACATTCAATCATATGACCTACTGAAGAGATAAGTCTTCAGTAAAGACTTAAAGGTTGAGACCGAGTCTGCGTCTCTCACATGGGTAGGCAGACCGTTCCATAAAAATGGAGATCTATAGGAGAAAGCCCTGCCTCCCGCTGTTTGCTTAGAAATTCTAGGGACAATTAGGAGGCCTGCGTCTTGTGACCGTAGCGTACGTATTGGTATGTACGGCAGGACCAACTCGGAAAGATAGGTAGGAGCAAGCCCATGTAACGCTTTATAGGTTAACAGTAAAACCTTGAAATCAGCCCTTGCCTTAACAGGAAGCCAGTGTAGGGAAGCTAGCACTGGAGTAATATGATCAAATTTCTTGGTTCTAGTCAGGATTCTAGCAGCCGTATTTAGCACTAACTGAAGTTTATTTAGTGCTTTATCCGGGTAGACGGAAAGTAGAGCATTGCAGTAGTCTAACCTAGAAGTAACAAATGCATGGATTAATTTTTCTGCATCATTTTTGGACAGAAAATTTCTGATTTTTGCAATGTTACGTAGATGGAAAAAAGCTGTCCTTGAAACAGTCTTGATATGTTCGTCAAAAGAGAGATCAGGGTCAAGAGTAACGCCGAGGTCCTTCACAGTTTTATTTGAGACGACTTTACAACCATCAAGATGAATTGTCAGATTTAACAGAAGATCTCTTTGTTTCTTGGGACCTAGAACAAGCATCTCTGTTTTGTCCGAGTTTAAAAGTAGAAAGTTTTCAGCTGTCCACTTCCTTATGTCTGAAACACAGGCTTCTAGCGAGGGCGATTTTGGGGCTTCACCATGTTTCATTGAAATGTACAGCTGTGTGTCATCCGCATAGCAGTGAAAGTTAACATTATGTTTTCGAATAACATCCCCAAGAGGTAAAATATAGTGAAAACAATAGCGGTCCTAAAACGGAACCTTGAGGAACACCGAAATGCACAGTTGATTTGTCAGAGGACAAACCATTCACAGAGACAAACTGATATCTTTCCGACAGGTAAGATCTAAACCAGGCCAGAACTGGTCCGTGTAGACCAATTTGGGTTTCCAGTTTCTCCAAAAGAATGTGGTGATCGATGGTGTCAAAGGCAGCACTAAGGTCTAGTAGCACGAGGACAGATGCAGAGCCTCGGTCTGACGCCATTAAAAGGTCATTTACCACCTTCACAAGTGCAGTCTCAGTGCTATGATGGGGTCTAAAACCAGACTGAAGCATTTCGTATACATTGTTTGTCTTCAGAAAGGCAGTGAGTTGCTGCGCAACAGCTTTTTCTACATTTTTTGAGAGGAATGGAAGATTCGATATAGGCCGATTCGTTTTTTATATTTTCCGGGTCAAGGTTTGGCTTTTTCAAGAGAGGCTTTATCACTGCCACTTTTAGTGAGTTTGGTACACATCCGGTGGATAGAGTGCTGTTTATTATGTTCAACATAGGAGGGCCAAGCACAGGAAGCAGCTCTTTCAGCAGTTTAGTAGGAATACGATCCAGTATGCAGCTTGAAGGTTTAGAGGCCATAATTATTTTCATCATTGTGTCAAGAGATATAGTACTAAAACACTTAAGTGTCTCTCCCGATCCCAGGCCCTGGCAGAGCTCTGCAGATCCAGGACAGCTAAGCCCTGGAGGAATACGCAGATTCAAAGAGGAGTCAGTAATTTGCTTTCTAATGGTCATGATCTTTTCCTCAAAGAAGTTCATGAATTTATTACTGCTGAAGTGAAAGCCATCCTCTCTTGGGGAATGCTGCTTTTTAGTTAGCTTTGCAACAGTATCAAAAATAAATATTGGATTGTTCTTATTTTCCTCGATTAAGTTGGAAAAGTAGGATGATCGAGCAGCAGTGAGGGCTCTTCGGTACTGCACGGTACTGTCTTTCCAAGCTAGTCGGAAGACTTCCAGTTTGGTGTGGCGCCATTTCCGTTCCAATTTCCTGGAAGCTTGCTTCAAAGCTCGGGTATTTTCTGTATACCAGGGAGCTAGTTTCTTATGACAAATGTTTTTCGTTTTTAGGGGTGCAACTGCATCTAGGGTATTGCGCAAGGTTAAATTGAGTTCCTCAGTTAAGTGGTTAACTGATTTTTGTCCTCCGACGTCCTTGGGTAGGCAGAAGGAGTCTGGAAGGGCATCAAGGAATTTTTGTGTTGTCTGAGAATTTATAGCACGACTTTTGATGCTCCTTGGTTGGGGTCTGAGCAGATTATTTGTTGCGATTGCAAACGTAATAAAATGGTGGTCCGATAGTCCAGGATTATGTGGGAAAACATTAAGATCTACAACATTTATTCCATGGGACAAAACTAGGTCCAGAGTATGACTGTGGCAGTGAGTAGGTCCAGAGACATGTTGGACAAAACCCACTGAGTCGATGATGGCTCCGAAAGACTTTTGGAGTGGGTCTGTGGACTTCTCCATATGAATATTAAACTCACCAAAAATTAGAATATGATCTGCTATGACTACAAGGTCTGATAGGAATTCAGGGAACTCAGAGAGGAACACTGTATATGGCCCAGGAGGCCTGTAAACAGTAGCTATAAAAAGTGATTGAGTAGGCTGCATAGATTTCATGACTAGAAGCTCAAAAGACGAAAACGTCATTTTTTTTGTTGTAAATTGATATTTGCTATCATAAATGTTAGCAACACCTCCGCCTTTGCGGGATGCACGGGGGATATGGTCACTAGTGTAACCAGGAGGTGAGGCCTCATTTAACACAGTAAATTCATCAGGCTTAAGCCATGTTTCAGTCAGGCCAATCACATCAAGATTATGATCAGTGATTAGTTCATTGACTATGACTGCCTTTGAAGTGAGGGATCTAACATTAAGTAACCCTATTTTGAGATGTGAGGTATCATGATCTCTTTCAATAATGGCAGGAATGGAGGTCTTTATCCTAATAAGATTGCTAAGGCGAACACCGCCATGTTTAGTTTTGCCCAACCTAGGTCGAGGCACAGACACAGTCTCAATGGGTATGGGTATGGCTGAGCTGACTACACTGACTGTGCTATTGGCAGACTCCACTAAGCTGGCAGGTTGGCTAACAGCCTGCTGCCTGGCCTGCACCCTATTTCATTGTGGGGCTAAAGGAGTTAGAGCACTATCTATGTTGGTAGATAAGATGAGAGCACCCCTCCAGCTAGGATGGAGTCCGTCACTCCTCAGCAGGTCAGGCTTAGTCCTGTTTGTGGGTGAGTCCCAGAAAGAGGGCCAATTATCTACAAATTCTATCTTTTGGGAGGGGCAGAAAACAGTTTTCAACCAGCGATTGAGTGCTGAGACTGCTGTAGAGCTCGTCACTCCCCCTAACTGGGAGGTGGCCAGAGACAATTACTCGATGCCGACACATCTTTCTAGCTGATTTACACGCTGAAGCTATGTTGCACTTGGTGACCTCTGACTGTTTCATCCTAACATCGTTGGTGCCGACGTGGATAACAATATCTCTATACTCTCTACACTCGCCAGATTTAGCTTTAGCCAGCACCATCTTTAGATTAGCCTTAACGTCGGTAGCCCTGCCCCCTGGTAAACAGTGTATGATCGCTGGGTGATTCGTTTTAAGTCTAATACTGCGGGTAATGGAGTCGCCAATGACTAGGGTTTTCAATTTGTCAGAGCTAATGGTTGGAGCCTTCGGCGTCTCAGACCCCGTAGCGGGAGGAGTAGAGACAAGAGAAGACTCAGCCTCAGACTCGCTACATAATGGGAAAAACCGGTTGAAAGTTTGTCGGCTGAATGAGCGACACCAGTTGAGCATTCCTACAGCATTTCCCTCCAGAAGCCCTGAGAAAGTTGTCCGGCTGCGGGGACTGTGCGGGGGGGGTTTATACTAACGTTACTATCTGTACTTACTGGTGGCACAGACGCTGTTTCTTCCTTTCCTACACTGAAATTACCCTTGCCTAACGATCGCGTCTTAAGCTGGGCTTGCAGCACAGCTATTCTCGCCGTAAGGCGATCGTTCTCCTGTATATTATGAGTACAGCGACTGCAATTAGAAGACATCATGTTAATGTTACTACTTAGCTTCGGCTGTTGAAGGTGCTGACGAACCATGTCCAGATAAAGCGTCCGGAGTGAAAAAGTTGAATGAGGAAAAAAAAAGTTGCGATGGAAAAACTAAAAATATAAACGGTAATTAAAAACAAAAACAAAACGTAAAGTTGTCAGCTAGCAAAGTAAAGTTGGCAGCAAAACGCACAGCAACAAAACACACAGCAGACACGTCACAACACGCCAGCTATGTACAAGTGACAAGATTGTAGATAATAATATATGAAAACTCTCTTGGTAAATAGTGTGGTCTACAGGTTATCATGAGATACTCTACCTCAGGCGAGCAAAACCTTGAGACTTCCTTAGATAGTTCACCAGCTGTAATATACATACAAATATACATAGACCGCCACCCCTTGTCTTACCAGAGGCTACTGCTCTTTCCTGCCGATAGTGTATAACCACCAGCTGTATGTTATTCATGTCGTCGTTCAGCCAAAACTCGGTGAAACAAAAAATATTTTAAAAAATTATGTCCCGTTGGTAGGATATACGTGCTTCTAGTTCGTCTATTTTATTATCCAATTATTGTACGTTGACTAATAGGACCGATGGTAAAGGCAAATTACCCACTCGCCACCGGATCCTTACAAGGCACCCGACCTTCGTCCTCGATGTCTCGTTCTCCTGCAAATGACGGGGATGAGGGCCTTGTCGGGTGTCTGGAGTAAATCCCTGTCATCCGAATCAAAGAAGAAAATCGTCTTTCAATACGAGGTGAGCAATTGCTGTCCTGATTTCCAGAAGCTCTTTTCGGTCATAAGAGACGGTGGCATAAACATTATGTACAAATAACATGAGAAAAAAAACACAATAGCACCATCGGTTAGGAGACCGTAACATGGCAGCCATTCTCTCCGGCACCATCATTCAGCTTCCAGGTTGTGTACAGATCCTTGCTACATGCGATTGTCTAAAATGACATTGGAGGCAGCTTATGGTAGAGAAATTAACATTCAATTCTCTAGCAACAGCTCAGGTGGACATTTCCTGCAGTCATCATGCCAATTGCACACTCCCTCAAAATGTGAGACCTCTGTGGCATTGTGTCCCAAGCAAAAGGTGCACCTGTGTAATAATCATGCTGTTTAATCAGCTTCTTGATATGCAACACCTGTCAGGTGGGTGGATTATCTTGACAAAGGAGAAATGCTCACTAAGAGTGATGTAAACAAATCTGTGCACAATATTTGAGAGCTTTTTGTGCGCATGGAATATTTGAAACACGGGACCAACACTTTACATGTTGCGCTTATATTTGTTGTTCAGTGTACTTTCCTGATCATTCTTATCTCTCTCATATAGGATAGACACTTCAGAACAAACTTCCTTTAGATTTTGTTGTTGACTGTTCTATGTAGTGAATATGTTATTCAATGCGTTTGTATGGGCTAATAGCAGTAAGGCCAAAATGTATTTAAAATTGTTGAAATATTTTTTTTACTTACGCGTGCTCTTACAATTCCAAATCAAATAGCTAAATTATACTTGGCATGACCATCTTACAACAATTCCATATGTTAGCATCTGACAAAATATGGTCACAATCGGAATGTAGACAAGATCAGGACAAAGGGTGCATGGTTTTAATTGGGTTTCTGTTCAAGGTTTGCCACGTCTACACATGGTATTAAAATGTCTCCCAATTTAGATGTTTTGTCAATCTGCTACCCATCTGAGCCTTTACCTAAGGGTAAACAGCAAAACACCACATGGAATCTGGTCTTGAGTTCAGATTTATAACCACATCCATATGTGGATCTTAATCCTGATACAATTCTGATGATGGATATGGGACCTCAGTCTAGTCACAATTTTTTTTTTGCTCTCAAGTGTTTTTGTTTTTTAACATGACCTGTCATTAGCATAAATACCGCAAAATTCCAAGGAACGGTGACAGGAAATGAGCATTGCATCTGTGTGTTGAGGCTACATCAGTGTGAATGCTGAAATCTGATATGGGTCACAAAAGTTAGAAGAAAAAAATGTGGATATGAAAATAAAATCAGAATTGGGTTCTCAGGGTGGCTGTGTATACACAGGCAGCTCAATTCTGAGGTTTATTGGCAAAGACCTGATCTGATACCCCCGGGTGGTAGTCAGGAAGACCTTGTCTATACCCATCTAAAAATGCGGGCAAAATCAGGACACGTTAACACCAGGTATAAACAGAGCTTACTTGGCCTTCCTTAAAGGTATACTGCAATTAAATTCGCACGTTTCTGAATCTCACCGGAGAAATCATCTGAGCGAGGGAGACGCCGCCTCTGTCTCAGTATGTGTAGCCCATGTATCTGATGTTGTCTGGACAAAAAGAGTATAACATGTTGCTGCTGCAGCATTTGGCCTCCCTTGATAAAAAGAAGAAGTAATAATTAGCCAATCAGCGTTGAGCTGATCTGGTGCAGAAACACCCAAGAGGGGCCAGTTTGAATTTGGCTTCAGACCATATCATTTCACTTCCTAAGAAAAATACATTTTCTGAAAAACTTCCATGGATGGAGATGGGGTTTTGGACTTGTGGTTGACTTAATTCTCTGTACAGGCCAATGATTATGATAGTGATTCTGATCTAACAATAAATGAACATGTTGTGCCACTGGCCTGAGACGATTGAAATTCAATAAGTAGCCTAGATGTAGCTAAGTAGGCTCAGGTTAACTTCGCTGGTTCATTGTTGCCCATGCCAGGGATTTAGGCTAGCAAGCACTTTAGTTAGTTAACCTATGACAACAAAAAATAAAAGTGTACTGTATGACAGTCATAGCTCGTTTTGCCAACATGATGGCATTGGCGTTCAACTAGTCTACTTTTTAATTATATATATTTAACTTACACAAACATACCATGGACAGCCACATAATACTTAGCAACATTGAACTAAATTGTTTTTGATATCTTTTTCAGTTTATTAAACTAAGCATATATAGCCTTGATGTGATGTTTACATTTTTAAGTTAAAATGGTGCTGGCACCGCAGAGGCAGAGCTCCTGTTGTCTTTGTGCTGATTTGAAAACTCTGTGTTTCTAAATGAGTTTTAGTAAACTGTCAAACATTCTTGCTTGACCATGTTGCAGGTCATTGTTGAATGCAATATTTGCTTTGTGGAGTTCAACGGACAGGTGTTTCTCTCCGGTTTCGTGAGGAAACAAACGTATATGTAGTTTAATTTATTCCGCCACTGTGTGACTTGTCTTTTTGATGTCTTTCCCTTATTGAATATCACGGTGGCATATGAACGAATGGGTTATAGAGCAAACAACGCAATTATCAGAACATAGGTTATAATATGTCTTTTTTACTGGCTTGGCTTCCTCAGTTATTTTACCCACGTACCGTCACTGGTTGTTTATCAAAGTCAGCTGGTCAACTCATTGATCCCGTTTGTAGTATACCCCTCTGGTCTTGCCTTACGAAAAAAATACACAATACCTATTATAATCAAGCCTCAGGAGAGGTAGCCTTGTCCCAGATCAGTTTGTGCTGTATAGCCAACCCCCTATGGTCTTGTTAGGTATACAGCACAACAGATCTAGAACCAGGCTACAGCAGAAAAAATTAAATGGGGGACTTGTTTCTCAGTGTGGAGATAATTTATTTTAGAATGAACTAGAATGAACTAGGTAACAATTATAAACCAACCCTAAACAAAAGAAGAAAAATATACATGTGACTGCGGGTAAATATCTGCGTTGGGGTCCAAAAAAAAAAAATCGCAAAGTTCTACTTCCAGAGTTTCTTAATGGACATGTTCTTCTCGCTGTCCTTCTGCATCACCTGGAAAGACACAAAGGATAGGGGTCATTAGCCGGTGATCATTTACCTTATAAAAAGGAGACATTCTAACACCATCATCCAAGACACACTCCAATTCGCATACTGCCCCCAACAGATCCACAAATGACACAATCCTTCTTGCACTCCACACTTCCCTTTCCTACTTGGACAAAAAGGAACACTACATGATAATGCTGTTCATTGACTACAGCTCAGCATTCAACACCACAATGCCCTGCAAGCTCATCACTAAGCTAAGAACCCTGGGACCTGATGGGACTTCCCCAGGTGGTCAAGGTAGGCAGTGTGGTGCCAGGACAACAACCTCTCCCTCAACATCGGCAAGACAATGGAACTGATCGTAGACTACAGGAAAGGGAGAGCTGAGCACGCCCCCATTCACGTCAACGGGGCTGTAATGGAGCAGGCCGAGAGCTTCAAGTTCCTCATTTCCACATCACTAATGAAAGATCATGGTCCAAACATCCCAACAGTCATGAAGAGGGCACGACAACGCCCCTCGAAAACATTCACTTGCTTGACCATGTTGCAGGTCATAAATTGTTGAATGCAATATTTGCTTTGTGAACTTCAACGGACAGGTGTTGCTCTCCGGTGTTGAGGAAACAAACGTGTGTGTAGTTTAATTTATTCCGCCACTCTGTGACTTGTCTTTTTGATGTCTTTGGAACCAAAAATTTGGACTCATCAGAACAAAGGACAGATTTCCACTGGTCTAATGTCAATTGCTCGTGTTTCTTGAGCCAAGCAAGTCTCTTATTTGTTTACTTTAGTAGTAGTTTCTTTGCAGCATTTCAACGATGAAGGCCTGAGTCACGCAGTCTCATCTGAACAGTTGATGTTGAAATGTGTCTGTTACTTGAACTCTAAAGCATTTATTTCGGCTGCAATTTCTGAGGCTGGTAACTCTAATGAACTTATCCTCTGCAGCAGAGTTAACTCTGGGTCTTCCATTCCTGTGGCGGTCCTCATGAGAGCCAGTTTCATCATAGCGCTTGATGGTTGCACTTGAAGAAACGTTCAAAGTTCTTTAAAGAAAAATCCGTATTGACTGACCATGTCTTAAAGTAATGGACTGTTGTTTCGCTTTGCTTATTTGAGCTGTTCTCCCCATAATATGGACTTGGTCTTTTATCAAAATAGGGCTATCTTCTGTATACCCCCCCACCTTGTCACAACAAAACTGATTGGCTCAAATGCATTAAGAACAAAATAAATTTCAAGTAAACTTTTAACAAGGCACACTTGTTAACTGAAATGAAATCCAGGTGACTACCTCATGAAGCTGGTTGAGTGTGCAACGCTGTCATCAAGGCAAAGGGATGCTAATATGAAGAATCTCAAATATAAAATATATTTGAATGTGTTCACTTTTTTGATTACTACAAGATTCCATATGTGATATTTCATAATTTTTGTCTTCACTATTACTCTATAATAAAGAAAATCCTTGAATGAGTAGGTGTCCAAACTTTTGACTGGCAATTTATTCGGAATGTAGTCAGACCTTTACTTTTACCACATTTTGTTATGTTACAGCCTTATTCTAAAATGATTTAAATATTTTCTCAATCTACACACAATAGCTGATAATGACAAAGTGAAAACGGGTTCATTATTTTTTTGCAAAAAAAGATATAAATACCTTATTTACATAATAAGTATTCAGAGCCTTTGCTAAGACTTGAAATTGAGCTCAGGTGTGTCCTGTTTCCATTGATCATCCTTGAGATGTTTGTACAACTTGATTGCAGTCCAAATGTGGTAAATTCAATTGATTGGACATGATTTGGAAATGCACACCTGTCTATATCAAGTCCCACAGTTGACAGTGCATGTCAGAGCAAAAACCAAGCCATGAGGTCGAAGGATTTGTCTGTAGAACTCCGAGACCGGATTGTCGAGGCACTGATCTGGGGAAGGACACCAAAAAATGTCTGCAGCATTGAAGGTCCCCAAGAACACAGTGGCCTCCATCATTCTTAAATGGAAGAAGTTTGGAACCACCAAGACTCTTCCTAGAGCTGGCCGCCCAGCCAAACTGAGCAATCTGTGGAGAAGGTCCTTGGTCAGGGAGGTGACCAAGAACCCAAAGGCCACCCAAAGTTCAGAACCTTCCAGAAGGACAACCATCTGTAGCACTCACCCAAATCAGGCCTTTATGGTCGAGTGGTCAAACAGAAGCCACTCCTCAGTAAAAGGCACAACAGCCCGCTTACATGCTGACCAGACCGGACACATCGCGTGCGTCGCAAAATAAATTTAGAAATCCATGTTATTCAATTATTGCACCCACACTGCTCACGTGCGCCAACGAGAGTCTGCGTTGCCAAAGGCTAAAATATAACTGTTTTCTATTTCTGACGCAGATCGCGCTGAAAGTCCTGCCTCTCCCATCTCATTGGTTTATAGAAGCAGGTACCCACTTGCCATTTCCTCATTGGTTATACCCACGTGGGTGATTGAAAGACGAAATGTTTTGCCGGTTGTCGTGGTAAAAGTGTAGATGCCAATCACCATATAAGTTCAAAGATGAAAAAGCCTGGAAGGAGGAGAGATGACTAGAAACGATTCGGTTGGCCGCTTTATGTGTGGATTAATTGTCGGAGTAGAAGACCTTGTGCATTTCAGGTAAAATAACAACTCAATGTTTATATCCTAGGACAAATTAGCTAGCAAGTGCAAACTAGCTAAATTGCCATACATGTTTAATGCTTTTCGACCTGCCCCCAAATTTTATGTAATTGGTTCAGAGTTTGTTTTGGTATTTTAACCTGCGTCTCGTGATCGCGTTTGGTGTGGGGGGACAAAATACATTTATGCACGATAGCGCACACGCGCAGCCGGTTTGGGTATCGTGTTAGAGTTTGTCAAAAGGCACCTAAAGACTCAGACCATGAGAAACAAGATTCTCTGGTTAATAGCACACCCAACTACCTACCTCATCACCATATTGTTTTTATTTACTTTTCTGCACACCAGTATTTCTACTTGCACATCATCATCTGCACATCCATGTTAGTTTGTTAAGTTAATTGCTTCACTACTATGGCTTATTTATTGCCTTACGTCCTTACTCCCATTTGCACACTGTATATAGATTTTTCTATTGTGTTATTGACTGTACTTTTGTTTATCCTGTGTGTAACTGTTGTTTTTTGTCGCACTGGTTTGCTTCATTTTGGCCAGGTCGCAGATGTAAATGAGAACTTGTTCTCAACTGGCCAACCTGGTTAAATAAAGGTGAAAAATTATTTTTTTAAAGATTGAACTCTTTGGCCTTAATGCCAAGCCTCACATCTAGAGGAAACCTGGCACCATCCCTACGGTGAAGCATGGTGATGGCAGCATCATACTGTGGGGATGTTTTTCAACAGCAGGGACTGGGAGACTAGTCAGGATCGAGGGGAAGATTAATGGAGCAAAGTACAGAGAGATCCTTGATGAAAATTTGCTCCAGAGCACTCAGGATCTCAGAATGGGGCAAAGGATCACCTTCCAACAGGACAACGACACTAAGCCCACAGCCAAGACAACACAGGAGTGGCTTAGGGACAAGTTTCAATGTCCTTGAGTGGCCCTGCAAAAGCCCGGACCCGATCAAACACCTCTGGAGAGACCTGAAATCCAACCTGACCGAGTTTGAGAGGTTCTGCAGAAAAGAATGGAAGAAACTCCAAATACAGGTGTTACAAGCATACAGCGTCGCCCCAAGAAGACTCGAGGCTGTAATCGCTGCCAAAGGTGCTTAAAAGTGAAGGGTATGAATACTTAGTTGTAGTCGGAAGTTTACACACTCAATAAAAATTTGGTAGCATTGCCTTTGAATTGTTTAACTTAGGTCAAGCGTTTCGACTAGCCTTCAACAAGCTTCCCACAATAAGTTGGGTGAATTTTGGACCATTCCTCCAGACAGAGCTGGTGTAACTGAGTCAGGTTCGTAGGCCTCCTTGCTCACACACGCTTTTTCAGTTCTGCCCACAAATTTTCTATAGGTTTGAGGTCAGGGCTTTGTGATGGCCACTCCAATACCTTGACTTTGTTGTCCTTAAGCCATTTTGCAACAACTTTGGAAGTATGCTTGGGGTCATTGTTCATTTGGAAGACCCATTTGAGACCAAGCTTTAACTTCCTGACTGGTGTCTTGAGATGTTGCTTCAATATATCCACAATTTTCCTCCCTCATGATGCCATCTATTTTGTTAAGTGCACCAATCCCTCCTGCAGCAAAGAACCCCCACAACATGCTGCCACCCCCGTGCTTCACAGTTGGGATGGTGTTCTTCGGCTTGCAAGCATCCCCCTTTTCCTCCAAACATAATGGTCTATATGCCCAAAGAGTTCTATTTTTGTTTCCTCTGACCAGAGGACATTTATCCAAAAAGTATGATCTTTGTCCCCATGTGTTGTTGCAAACCATAGTCTTGCTTTTTTAATGGCAGTTTTGGAGCAGTGGCTTCTTCCTTGCTGAGCGGTATAGGACTTGTTATCGATATAGGACTTGTTATAGTGTGGATATACACTGCTCAAAAAAAAAAAGGGAACACTTAAACACAATGTAACTCCAAGTCAATCACACTTCTGTGAAATCAAACTGTCCACTTAGGAAGCAACACTGATTGACAATAAATTCCACATGCTGTTGTGCAAATGGAATAGACAAAAGGTGGAAATTATAGGCAATTAGCAAGACACCCCCAATAAAGGAGTGATTCTGCAGGTGGTGACCACAGACCACTTCTCAGTTCCTATGCTTCCTGGCTGATGTTTTGGTCACTTTTGAATGCTGGTGGTGCTCTCACTCTAGTGGTAGCATGAGACGGAGTCTACAACCCACACAAGTGGCTCAGGTAGTGCAGCTCATCCAGGATGGCACATCAATGCGAGCTGTGGCAAGAAGGTTTGCTGTGTCTGTCAGCATCTTCACAAGGTCCTTTGCCGTTGTTCTGAGATTGATTTGCACTTTTCGCACCAAAGTACGTTCATCTCTAGGAGACAGAACGCATCTCCTTCCTGAGCAGTATGACGGCTGTGTGGTCCCATGGTGTTTATGCTTGCATACCATTGTTTGTACAGATGAATGTGGTACCTTCAGGCGTTTGGAAATGACTCCCAAGGATGAACTAGACTTGCGGAGGTCTACAATTTTTTGATGAGGTCTTGCCTGATTTCTTTCGATTTTCCCATGAAGTCAAGCAAAGAGGCACTGAGTTTGAAGGTAGGCCTTGAAATACATCCACAGGAACATCTCCAATTGACTCAAATTATGTCTATCAGAAGTTTCTAAAGCCATGACAACATTTTCTGGAATTTTCCAAGCTGTTTAAAGGCACAGTCAACTTAGTGTATGTAAACTTCTGACCCACTGGAATTGTGATACAGTGAATTATAAGTGAAATAATCTGTCTGTAAACAACTGTTGGAAAAAGTACTTGTCATGCAAAGAATTCCTAACCGACTTGCCAAAACTATAGTTTGCTAACAAGAAATTTGAGGAGTGGTTGAAAAACGAGTCAATGACTCCAACCTAGGTGTATGTAAACTTCCGACTTCAACTGTATGTAAATGTCATATCATCTTTTTATTTTTAATAACTTTGCAAAAATGTTGAAAAACCTGTTTTTGCTTTGTCATTATGGGGTAGTGTGTGTAGATTGATGAGATAAAAACGATTTAATTTTAGAATAAGGTTGTAACGTAACAAAATGAGGATAAAGTCATGGGCTCTGAATACTTTTCCCGAATGCACGGTACATAGACTGCATAACTAAAATGATGTGGACACCTGCCGAACATTTCATTCCAAAATCATTGGCATTTGCTGCTATAATAGCCTCCACTCTTCTGGGAAGGCTTTCCACTAGTAGTTGGAAAATTGCTGCGGGGACTTGCTGCGATTCAGCCACAAGTGCATTTAGTGAGGTCGGGCACAGATGTTGGGCGATTAGACTTGGCTCGCAGTTGAGGTCAGGGCTCTGTGCAGGTCAGTCAAGTTCTTCCACACCAATCTTGACAAACATTTTCTGTATGGACCTCGCTTTGGGCACAGGGGTATTGTGATGCTGGAACAGGAAAGGGCCTTGCCCAAACTGCTGCCACAAAGTTAAAAGCGCAGAATCCTCTAGAATGTCATTGCAAGCTGTTGCGTCTCCCTTCAGATCTCCCTTCACTGGAACTAAGGGGCCTAACCTGAACCATGAAACAATCCCAGAACATCATTCCTCTTGGCACTATGCATTGGCGCAGGTAGCGTTCTTCTGACATCCGCCAAACCCATATTCATCCGTCGGACTGCCAGGTGGCTAAGCATGATTCATCACTCCAGAGAACGCGTTTCCACTGCTCCAGAGCGCAATGGTGGTGAACTTTACATCACCCCAGCTGACACTTGGCATTGCGCATGGTGATCTTAGGCTTTTTTATGTGCTTCAGCACTCGGCGGTCCCGTTCTGTGAGCTTGTGTGGCCTACCACTTTGCGGCTGAGCCATTGTTGCTCCTAGACGTTTCCATTTCACAATAACACTTAGTTGACCGGGAAATTTCTAGCAGGGCAGAAATTTGACAAACTGACTTGTTGGAAAAGTTGCATCTTATGACAGTGCCATGTTGAAAGTCACTGAGCGCTTCAGTAAGGCCATTCTACTGACAATGTTTGTCTATGGAGATTGCATGACTGTGCTCAATTTTATAAACCTGTCAGCAATGGGTGTGGCTGAAATGGCAGAATCCACTGTTTTGAAGAGGTGTCCACATACTTTTGTATATATTGTGTGCCTACCTCAATTATCTCCTACCCCTGCACATCAACTCAGTACTATTAACCCTTGTACATAGCGTTACTCATTGTGTATCTATTACTTATATTGAACGTTTTACTTTACTATTATTTCTCTATTTTCTTTCTCTTTGCATTGTTGGGAAGGGCCCATAAGTAAGCATGTGACAAATAACATTTTATTTTATTATCAGTGATAAGCAAAACGAAACAAATCAAGGGGAAAAGGATTTGTCTGTCCATTTTAATGATAAGATAGATGTAAGTTTGTCTGACCCAAATCTGTTTGAGCTGTGTATAGTCAACTCCTATATAGTTGTTGTCACGTCAGTTTTGGCATGACAATGAGCACAGTAGTTGGAAAGACAAACAGATCTGAGAACAGTATAGATATAAGAATGTACACCTAATCTCTGATCAACACTAGTTAGTAACGATATATAAGGAATGTGGGGATAAGAGGAATAAGGTAAAACCGAGACAAACGGTCTCTTGGAGAGTGATGGACAGTGAGAGAGACAGATAAACAGGACAGAAGACTAACCTTGGCAACAGCCATCTCAAAGTCCTCCTGGTTGACGTGCACTCTCCTCTCCCTGAGGGCGTACATCCCAGACTCTGTGCACACACCCTGAGACGTAAGAGGGAACAGAAACACAAATACAGGTTTACCATGGTGAAATAACAATGACATAGTGACAAAGTCATTAAGACCCACAGTGGTCGAACACTAAGGCACTCCAGAAACAGGGTGACAAATTCCTAGGCTAGAGGTTTCAGGATGGCTAATTTGACATATTCTGCCCTTGTGCATATGCAAGCCCTAATGTGGTGGGCCCCATTCTATAACTTGGGGAGTATCAAGTCAGTGGGTATTCTATTATAATATTCTAGTCATACCTCGTAAATGTAAAACCCTGTGGGACGTGTCCACTACACTGAACTAGACAAAATGTAAAATGGTTAAACAGATCCCCACCGGTTCCCAAAATGGGGGTCCGACCCAGGTTTGGGGGGGGGGGGGGGGGGGGGGGGGGGGGTTGTGAGTGTTTAACTGAATATATTCATTCACATAATAGGCTACACCATTTGTATTTGATATACCTTTGCCAATTTGATCTCGTTACTAACATAGACTAGTATTTGGTGCAACACCATAGGCCTCGAAATAACTGAATCTGTGGGTCAAAAACTAAAAGTTGAGCGTCTTGACCAGCAAGCACTCATTTAATCTTCTCCGATTTTGCCTGGCAAAAACAGAGTACATGTTTGTATTGTCCATACAGTATTCACACCCCTCGACCTTTTCTACATTTTGGTGTGTTACAAAGACGGATAAAGACGGATTTAAATTGTCATCATTTGTCAACGATCTACACAAAATAGATCGCAATAAAATAAGACACTAATATACAGAGTGTACAAAACATTAGGAACACTTGCACTTTCCATGAAAGACTGACCAGGTGAAAGCTATGATTATTTATGTCACTGTTAAATCCACTTCAAATCACTGTAGATGAAGGGGCAGAGACAGGTTAAAGAAATTTTTAAGACTTGATACAATTGAGACATGGTTTGTGTGCAGTACCAGTCAAACGTTTGGACACACCTCATTCCAGGGTTTTTGTTTTTCTACATTTTAGAATAGTGAATACATCAAAACTATGAAATAACACATGGAATCATGTAGTAACCACTAAAGTGTTAAACAAAATATATTTTATATTTGAGATTCTTCAAAGTAGCCACCCTTTGCCTTGATGACAGCTTTGCACACCTGGCATTCTCTCAACCAGCTTCATGAGGTAGTCACGTGGAATTCATTTCAATTAACTGGTGTGCCTGGTTAAAAGTTACTTTGTGGAATTTTTCCTTTTTAATGCGTTTCAGCCAGTCACTTCTGTTGTGACATGGTAGGGCCGGTATGCAGAAGATAGCCCTATTTGGTAAAAGAACAAGTCCAATATTACGACAAGAACAGCTCAAATAAGCAAAAAGAAAAGACTGTCCATCATTACTTTAAGACATGAAGGTCAGTCAATCCTCAAGTGCAGTCGCAAAAACCATCAAGCGCTATGATGAAACTGGCTCTGAGGACCGCCACAGGAAAGGAAGACCCAGAGTTACCTCTGCTGCAGAGGGTAAGTTCATTGGAATTAACTGCACCTCAGATTGAAGCATTTATTTGGGCTGCAGAGTTCAAGTAACAAACACATCAACATTAATTAACTGTTCAGAGGAGACTGCATGAATTCAGGCCTTCATTGCTGCAAAGAAACCACTACTAAAAGGACACTGGCTTGGGCCAAGAAACATGAGCAATGGACATGAAGACTGGTGGAAATCAGTCCTTTGGTCTGGAGTCCAAATCTCAAAGCAGCAATTATAGCCGAGAGACTTTCTAGGCAAGTCAGAGCTTTGCACACCTGGATTGTAGAATATTTGTCCATATATATATATATATTTTTTATATTTTTTTTTGGTAGACAGCCAAAGTGCAGTGGCGAACCGTCATTCAAGGGCAGAGCAAAAAAAAAGGCTTGCCTGTTTGTTATTTCGGCAATGTGTCACATCTCAGTTTGCAAACAATGTCAAAAACAATATACACTGCTCAAAAAAATAAAGGGAACACTTAAACAACACAATGTAACTCTAAGTCAATCACACTTCTGTGAAATCAAAATGTCCACTTAGGAAGCAACACTGATTGACAATAAATTTCACATGCTGTTGTGCAAATGGAATAGACAACAGGTGGAAATTATAGGCAATTAGCAAGACACCCCCCAATAAAGGAGTGGTTCTGCAGGTGGTGACCACAGACCACTTCTCAGTTCCTATGCTTCCTGGCTGATGTTTTGGTCACTTTTGAATGCTGCTGGTGCTTTCACTCTAGTGGTAGCATGAGGCGGAGTCTACAACCCACACAAGTGGCTCAGGTAGTGCAGCTCATCCAGGATGGCACATCAATGCGAGCTGTGGCAAGAAGGTTTGCTGTGTCTGTCAGCGTAGTGTTCAGGGCATGGAGGCGCTACCAGGAGACAGGCCAGTACATCAGGAGATGTGGAGGAGGCTGTAGGAGGGCAACAACCCAGCAGCAGGACCGCTACCTCCGCCTTTGTGCAAGGAGGAGCACTACCAGAGCCCTCCAAAATGACCTCCAGCAGGCCACAAATGTGCATGTGTCTGCTCAAACGGTCAGAAACAGACTCCATGAGGGTGGTATGAGGGCCCGACGTCCACAGGTGGGGGTTGTGCTTACAGCCCAACACCGTGCAAGACGTTTGGCATTTGCCAGAGAACACCAAGATTGGCAAATTCGCCACTGGCGCCCTGTGCTCTTCACAGATGAAAGCAGGTTCACACTGAGCACATGTGACAGACGTGACAGTCTGGAGACGCCGTGGAGAACGTTCTGCTGCCTGCAACATCCTCCAGAATGACCGGTTTGGCGGTGGGTCAGTCATGGTGTGGGGTGGCATTTCTTTGTGGGGCCGCACAGCCCTCCATGGGCTCGCCAGAGGTAGCCTGACTGCCATTAGGTACCGAGAGATCCCTCAGGAGACCATCCGCCACCTCATCAGGAGCATGCCCAGGCGTTGTAGGGAGGTCATACAGATGACAGCCTCATTTTGACTTGTTTTAAGGACATTACATCAATGTTGGATCAGCCTGTAGTGTGGTTTTCCACTTTAATTTTGAGTGTGACTCCAAATCCAGACCTCCATGGGTTGATACACACAAATTATCAATGGAAATCAAATGTGATTGTCAGCACATTCAACTATGTAAAGAAAAAAGTATTTAATAAGAATAGTTCATTCATTCAGATCTAGCATGTGTTATTTTAGTGTTCCCTTTATTTTTTGGAGCAGTGTATATCATTGAGTTAATAAAGCCGCATACAAACATGGACTCTTGTTTGCTTTATTGGGTAAGGGAGCTCCAAAATGCAGGTGTTTCAGCCTAGCTTAGTGCTTTCTGTGGTGGTGGGGTAAGTCAGCAGAAAATACAGAGCCACTCAGGAACATTCAACATTGTCTTGGTAAGCAACTCCAATGTATATTTGGCATTTTAGGTTATTGTCCTGCTGAAAGTTAAATTTGTCTCCTAGTGTCTGGTGGAGAGTGGACAGGTTTTCCTCTAGGATATTGCCTGTGCTTAGCTCTATTCCCTTTATTATTATCCTAAATAAACTCCCTGGTCCTTGACAATAAGTATACCCCTAACATGATGCAGCCACCATCAATCTTGAATATATGAATGGTACTCGTGTTCGATTTGTCCAAAACAAAACTTTGTATTGGGGAGGAAAAGTCAGTTTCTTTGCCACATTCTTTGCAGCATTACTTCAGTGCCCTATTGCAAACACGATGCATGTTCTGGAATATTTTTATTCTGTACAAGTTTACATATTTTCACTCTGCCATTTGTTAATATTGTGGAGTAATTACAATGTTGACGTAGCCTCAGTAACCTCCCAACACAGCCATTAAACTCTCACCATTTTAAAAATCCCCATTGACCTGATGGTGAAATCCCTGAGCTGTTTCCTTCTCTGGCAACCGATTTAGGAAGGGTGCCTATCTTTGTAGTGACTGGGTGTATTGATACACCATCCAAAGCGTAATTAAATCACGTCACCAGGCTCCAAGGGATATTCAATGCCTTTTTTCTTCCCATCTACCAATAGGTGCCCTTGTTTGCGAACCATAGGAAAACCTCCCCTGGTCTTTGAGGTTTAATCTGCTCAATTAACAGATCTTACAGTATATGTGTCGGGTACAGAGAGAGAGAGAGAGAGAGAGAGAGAGAGAGAGAGAGAGAGAGAGAGAGAGAGATCGGGTAGTCATTTAAAAATGACCTCACAATAAGCCAGATGAGTAACTTAGATTGTGGTGCTGAAACTTAAAGCAGCCGCCGTGGCACAATCAAGCGAAAATAGACAGCTCATGGTGCTGAAAGTGGTCAAATCGGAGTAGGCATAATTAATTTCAACAGTCTTCATTTTAATTACTAACAACAAGAGAGATGTGTTGGAGACGATTTCTTCTATTTAAGAAAAATAAAGAGGTAGGCCTACCTGTTTGACAGACAATTAAGACTATAGACTGCTATATCCATAGATTTGTTGGTCACTTCCTCCAACCACCATGAACTCTTTAAATAGACATCCACTGACACGGAGGTAGGCTATTAAGCTAAAACCAAGACTCAAATGGTGGTGTATGAGGGCAATAGGCCAAACTTTTTAAAGATAATTGCAAAAAGCATAAGCCTACCCATTGTTAGCTTAACATTTTGAAGCAAATAAAGCACTTGTGATTATACAATGCATTCGGAAAGTATTCAGACACCTTGACTTTTTCCAAATGTTGTTATGTTTGTTTTATTCTAAAATGGACTAAATTGCTTTTTTTAGTTATCAATCTACACACAATACCCCATAATAGAATTTTGGGGAAAAACAACGAAAGAGCTCAGACGAAGTCCGTGAGGCCGATACGTAAGCTTATAAAAGATCAGTGGTACTATCAAGAGCAGTGTGCGGTTTCCTTTTTCATTAATCTTGTTCAACTGTTGCTATGCACCTGCAAAAAGTTTGCTCCGATGTGCAAGTGCCTTTTGAATTTTGGTTCCAAACTTCATCCATTTAAGAATGATGGAGGCCATTGTGTTCTTGGGGACCTTTAATGCTGCAGAAATGTTTTGGTACTCTCCCCCAGATCTGTTCCGACACAATCCTGTCTCGGAGCTCTACGGTCAATTCCTTCGACCTCATGGCTTGGTTTATGCTCTGGCCTGCACTGTCAACTCTGGGACCTTACATAGACAGGTGTGTGCCTTTCCACATCAAGTGGACTCCAATCAAGTTGTAGAAAAACATCAAGGATGATCAATGGAAACAGGATGCACTTGAGCTCAATTTAGAATATTATAGCAAAGGGTCTGAATACTTATGTAAATAAGGTAACTATTTTTAATAAAAGTGCAAACATAAAAACTGTTTTCGCTTTGTTTTTATGAGGTATTGTGTGTAGATTGATGAGGGAAAATTACTTTAGTCCATTTCAGAATAAGGCTGGAACGTAACAAAATGTGAAAACTCAAAGGGTCTGAATACTTTCAAAGCAATTCATGCACTGTAACATGAATGGCCTTGAGCTCAAAATGCAGGTGTAAAATGTAGTTTATTTCTGTAAATGCGTCATCGTTTATGCATGTAATGACAGGCTTCATTGGTGCAGGGATTGCGGGAGGGGTCTCGAGCTTCGAAGCACTAATTTTTGGGGGGTAGTGGGTCAAAAAGTGATGACCACAGGCCTAATGGGTAGAGGCTAAAATACTTCCCTTACTAGCCCTCATACTTTGAACACCGTTCCAAAGTGTCTCAGCCCTGTGGTAGCCTTCATATGGTTGGCCCCATTCCAAACCTTGTGTCTCAGTCTCTCACCTTAACCTCAGCCCCGGAGGCTCCTGGCATCAGCTCTGCAATCTTCCTCAGGTTAATACCACGCGTCAGGTTCATCTTCCTTGAGTGGATCTTCAGGATGTCCAAACGAGCCTGTGGAGCAGAAATAAATGGGACGGGGCTAGAATTACGACACTGTAGCAGCAAGCTGCTCACATGAAATTGAACGAGTGTCAATGCACACACACATTTCAGAGCGTGAGGAGAGAGCGAGGATGCTGGACTAGACTCAATGGTATAAATCCTTTATTTAAAAATAAATCTTAATTAAAAAAATATATATAAAAAAAATGGTGCCAGAATACAACACTTTATATTCCTGAAGAAATTCTAATAGGGCTGGAAAATGCAAGGGATCTCACTATTAGAAATGATCACGATAATTAGGTTAAGATATGTTATGTATTGCAATTAGATACAGATTTTGCAATTCAATGTACCAAACATATTGCTCACCATATGTCTGCTGCAGAGGTACAAGAGAGCAATGAAGAAACGAGTTTTGAACGGTAATGGAAATAAAAGAGCTGAAAACAAATTGCCTCCAGATTTTAAAAAAAGATGGAGAACCATGAAGGAAAAATACTGGCGTTTTGGTGCAGGTACAGCCAACTAGAGTAAAAATAATATTGCACTATTTTCAAAACCATAAGATATCGTAAAAAATCATATCCCGATATGTAACAATCTATTTTTTTACGATCAGCAAAGAATCTGCTTCATATCACACAGCATTTAAAGGTAATTTCTGATTGACACGACATATGCAACGTTTACCGTGAATGAGGTTTAACAAACATTCCCTTTAAAAAAGGTGCATAGCTGACAGATAGAATCCCGGCCCAAAGGCAGATTTCTACTAGTTGTATATTATTCATATTTGTTTTATCATAATATTTGAGGGGCTAAAAAAACATGCTGGAACAGTACTGACCTCTTCATTGGGAGGTGGGAACTCTATTTTCCTGTCGATGCGGCCGGGCCGGAGCAGGGCAGAGTCCAGGATGTCAATACGGTTGGTGGCCATGATGACCTGAGAAAGCACAAACACAGTATTAGTCCTTTTGGTCTTATTCAGCCTTTTCCATATAGACTTCTTCGGTATGCACTTTTCTATATGTTAGCATGTTAGGCTAACCCTATGTGATCACCTTTAAAAAACATGTTCAATACATTACTTCACGTAAAGGGGAGAAAATATAATTGCAGTGTTAAAGGTAGGTTGTAAATTGCAAGAACATTGGACAGAAAGGGTTTAGGGAATTAACATGCTTGAACACAGAAATTATTCCCAGCTATTCTAGACCAAAAATGTGTTCTATAAATAGAATATGCTAGTATGCAGTATGCTAGCTATAAATAAATATGCTAGTTAGTTCAATCACAATGACTTTGATTACTATAGTCGAGTAGCCTTGCATTTACAATTGCGCAAGTTTCTGTGCATTTTGTTTAGAGGTTCTCTCTAGAAATGGAAACCTTTGAAATCCAAGTATATAGTGAAAACAATAGTTAGCAATGTAACTGGCTAGCAGTCAATGTGGACTTGGGCATCATTCAAAGCAGCAGAAAAATAGAGACAAGTATGAGATGTGATGAGAGTTGCATGAGAGTGATGAGTTCTAAACTTGAAATATTGTTAATTATCAGGTATTCTATTGGAATATTGAGTACCAGTCTAGTTTCTACACCAGAAGTTAATGGTTATCTGTAGGTGGAACGTATTGAGTAAAGGAAATCACATGGCAGGCACTGATAAGAGTGAAGAGATGTGGTTTAGTGAGGGGTGGGGGGGTTGTCGAGGTCGACATTTTTGCTAAATTATTAAAATAAAAACAGAAATATCACATTTACATAAGTATTCAGAACCTTTACTCAGTACTTTGTTGAAGCACTTTTGGCAGCGATTACAGTAAGCACAGGAGCCCCATCGAGCTGGACAGAGCACAGGGTAGTGCAAGGCTGACCCCCAGGGGTCAGCGGGTCTGTATAGATTTTTGTAACATTTGAATTTTGTATCCTTCAAAATGTATGGAATTTCAATAAAAAAAATATATAAATGATTGAAATATTTATCCTAAAATCTAAGAGCAGCTTCATTTAAATTCTTCACAAACTATGGAGAAGTAATTCCTCAGTAGTGTAGCTCCTCCAGGCATGAGGTTGACTACTGTGAAGGGTGCAAGCCTCTCCCTTGGGAAACGTTGCTAGCTGACCAGGCAACAGTGTGAAAGAAGGTAGAGCTTTGTTCCACCTCCTCCCAGGAGTCACTTCCCTCTTCAATTGCTCCTGTTAACAAAAGCACCACTGGGTCTTCCAGCCTATTGACATGCAGCAGCGTGGAGAGGGCGAAGTCATCTCCAATGTTGCGCCACTGGTCTGCCAGGTCAAACTACAGGTTCGGCCCCGCTGCCACCGTGAGACCCAGCGTGGAGACCAGGCACCCCACATCACCAGGCTGAGGGCACTTGCTCTTGATCAGGGAGACGACAAGGTGAGGCAGGGAAGGGGTGAGGGAGAGCGCTCCTCTAGATGGAGCGTCCACAGGCCGAGCTCCAACATGTTCTTCACCAAACTGGGCGACTCTTCTCATGGCCGAGGTAGAGTCATGTCACCGTACTATACAACTGTACTGTTAGAGAGCCCCTCAAACTATTTTCCATTTGCTAGAGTTAAGGGTCTGACTGTCATACTGTGTGGTGTTGGACTACTCTCTCTCCGTACATACAGTACCAGTCAAAAGTTTGGACACCTACTTATTCCAAGGGTTTTTCTTTATATTACCATTTTCTACATTGTAGAAGAGTGAAGAAATCAAAACACTGAATCATTTAACCAAAAGTGTTAAATCTAACTATATTTTATATTATTCAAAGTAGCCACCCTTTGCCTTGAATTGTGTGCAAAGCTGTCATCAAAGCAAAGGGTTGCTATTTGCTATTTGCTATTTAAATTTAGACTTTTTTGGTTACTACATGATTCCATGTGTTATTTCATAGTTCTACAATATGGAAAATAGTACAAATAGATCCTTGAATGAGTGGGTGGTCAAACTTTTGACAGGTACTGTACATACGGTCCACCCCCACCCTCCAGCGTCCTAGAGAGGAACCACGCTGACGGGTCCGAGGCTGTGGGAGGCGCTATGGTGCCCTGCCTTTACCAGCTGGCTGACAGTGTCTCACGATCAACGTCTCCCCGTCTATCTGCCCCAGATAGATGTGGACATCAGTTTGGAGCCAGTGCGTCAGCAGCCTCAGAAGAGGTAAAAACACTGAAGTGCTCAACATGGACACAAATGCTTTTAGTCATTAAAATATTCATTTTGAAAACATTAAAATCAGTAATGTTGTTTAAACTATACCAAAGAGTTTCTAAACCCAGAGGTCCAACATCACGATACTTCCGAGAACGCTTTGCAAAGCAGACACGAAAGACCAGACCTGAGTTTGGGAAATCAATGAGATTATTATTCCTTAGTTTTTAGAAATCAAGAAATTTAACAAGGCAACACCTAGATTCGCGCCAACGTCTTAAGTAGCTGAACATGTTAAATATTACACTAGCCTCTTTAAAAGTATGGTTGGGCAGTATCCAGATTTCAATACCTTCATACTATGCATGGGCCATCCCAGGATATACGGTATTACCGGTAGTGCATAAGGGGCGCTATTTTTAAAAGCAAAAAAAAAAGTAACTTATCAGAATGACAAAACGCTAACAAGTACACTACATGACCAAAAGTATGTGGACACTTGCTCGTCGAACATCTCATTCCAAAATTATGGGCATTAATACGGAGTTGGTCCAGCTTTGCTGCAATAGCAGCCTCCACTCTTCTGGGAAGTCTTTCCACTAGATGTTGGAGAACTGCTGCAGGGACCTGCTTCCATTCAGCCACAAGAGCATTAGTGAGGTCGGGCACTGATGTTGGGAGATTAGGCTTGGCTTGCAGTCGGAGTTCCAATTCATCCCAAGATGTTCGATGGGGAAACAGGTAAGGGCCTTCCCCAAACTGTTGCCACGAAGTTGAAAGCACAGAATCGTCTAGAATGTCATTGTATGCTGTAGCATTAAGATTCAGTGATGAAAAACAGCCCCAGACCATTATCCTTCCTCCAAACTTTAGTTGGCACTATGCATTGGGGCAGATAGTGTACTCCTGGCATCCGACAAACAAACATTTATCAGTCGGACTGCCAGATGGTGAAGTGTGATTAATCACACCAGAGAACGCTTTTCCACTGCTCCAGAGTCCAATGGCGGCGAGCTTTACACCACTCCAGCCGATGCCTGGCATTGCGCATGATGATCTCAGGCTTGTGTGCGGCTGCTCGGCCATGGAAACCCATTTCATGAAGCTTACGACGAACAGTTCTTGTGCTGACGTTGCTTCCAGAGGCAGTTTGGGACTCTAGTGATTGTTGCAACAGAGTACAGAAGATATTTACGCACGGCATGCTTCAGCACTCGGCAGTCCCATTCTGTGAGCTTATGTGGCCGTTGTTGCTCCTAGACGTTTCCACTGCACAATAACAGCACTTAGTTGTCCGGTGCTTAGTTGTCCACATCTAAGATGTGCCAAATTGATTTGGCACATCTTAGATAGTTAAATTAATAGTTATAAGATATATTGCTGGCAAACAGTGTAACTTGTCCCCTCACTTAAGTTGCACTGCTGAGAGAACTCACCTCACAAAGCTCCCATTTTGCTTTTTGTGCTTCTTTATAAAAAAACACACATGGCTGGCTCAAACCTCTTGAGAAAATATATAGTACCGGTAAGCTTCATATTAAAAAATTATCTAACGAGAAATTATGAATGCGATCTGCTTTATCTATTATAACGGTGTGTGTCATACACTCCGTCCCTAGGAGGGGTGCGTCACTTGAGTGGGTTGAGTCACTGACGTGATCTTCCTGTCTGGGTTGGCGCCCCCCTTTGGTTTGTGCCGTGGCGGAGATCTTTGTGGGCTATACTCGGCCTTGTCTCAGGATGGTAAGTTGGTGGTTGAAGATATCCCTCTAGTGGTGTGGGGGCTGTGCTTTGGCAAAGTGGGTGGGGTTATATCCTTCCTGTTTGGCCCTGTCCGGGGGTATAATCGGATGGGGCCACAGTGTCTCCTGACCCCTCCTGTTTCAGCCTCCAGTATTTATGCTGCAGTAGTTAATGTGTCGGGGGGCTAGGGTCAGTATGTTATATCTGGAGTACATCTCCTGTCTTATCCGGTATCCTGTGTGAATTTAAGTATGCTCTCTCTAATTCTCTCTTTCTTTCTCTCTCCCGGAGGACCTGAGCCCTAGGACCATGCGTCAGGACAACCTGACATGATGACTCCTTGCTGTCGCCAGTCCACCTGGCCTTGCTGTTGCTCCAGTTTCAACTGTTCTGCCTGCAGCTATGGAACCCTGACCTGTTCACCAGACGTGCTACCCGTCCCAGACTTTCTATATAATCATCTTCATTAAAAAAAAAACTAGTTCTGTCTGTTTATAGCATCAGAGAACATCCAAATACAGATTGATAGGTTGCAGAGGGCTAGAGTGGGTGGGAGGACAGTGAGTAGAGGACAATAGAGTAGCTATAGTGTGATTGATGATGAGCGTAGAAAGAAAGTGTTGTCAGACAGTACCAACAGGAGAGTGACAGAAATCAATCAGCGGAGAGAAGCGGTGCCAAGTGTGTTGTAGCAGAGGAATAGGATACACATTAAGTAAAGGGGCAGAGAAGGTGTGTGGTGTTATATAGAGTGATCGTGTTATTGTAGATTAGGCCACATTATAAAGCATAAGACGACAGTGATGTATCTGTGTGTATGTACGTGTCACCCACTTTGATGTTCTTGGTGGCCTCGAAGCCATCCAGCTGGTTCAGCAGCTCCAGCATGGTCCTCTGCACCTCGCTGTCGCCCCCGCTGCCCCCCTCCAGACGCGACGAGCCGATCGAGTCAATCTCGTCCATGAAGATGATAGAGGGCGCATGCTCGCGGGCCATGACGAACAGCTCGCGCACCATGCGGGCACCTGGGATGGGGAAGACAGAGCAGAGTTACAGCCAGCAGTGTGATGTTAGTGGAAAAACAAATAATAAATGGACTGAAATGGGCTTAAACGTGCTGGAGCTGGCTAAACAGCAGGCTGTTTGGAGAACGGAAGCAGCAAAATATCTCCCCGATTCTGGAAATCCCGTCATTACGGAATTACTAGACACTTGGGAAACCTGTCGAACGGTTACCAAAATGGCTGACTGAATGATCATTGATGACTCACCCTCTCCAATAAACTTCTGCACCAGCTCCGAGCCAGAAACCCTGATAAAGGTGCAGTCGGTGTGGTGGGCCACGGCTCTGGCCAGCAGGGTCTTCCCTGTGCCTGGGGGTCCGTACAGCAGCACACCCTGGTGGTGAGACACACAAGGGAGGCTAGACATCCCAAAACATGACAGAGTGCATCTCAAACGTCATGATGGATTTTAGTATAATTGTACTAGAATTAACTGGTGTCACTTTTTTCTGTTCTTTCTGGGAATCAATAGTACTGAGGTTAATGTGTGATAAATGCTGTGTGGCATTGACAGAACAATACCTTAGGACAACCAACACGGTATGAAAAAGTCTGACAAACATTTGATTTTGGGAGTGTTGTATCCTTAAGATAGTACAAGGTCAAGTCAAATGCAAAAAGCAATTGTTTTAGTTCACCTTCAAAGCTCATAGTGTGTACTGGGTAACATATACAGTTGATATGACCTGTGAATTAACCAATAACCCAATAAAGGGCCACCCACCTTGGGCTGTGCAATGCCGAGAGCCTCGAAGAGCTCTGGGTGCTTGACTGGCAGCTCGATCACTTCCTTGATCTCCTTGATCTGCTTGTCCAGGCCACCAATCATCTCGTAGGTGGAGTCAGGTACCTTCTCCACCATCATGAGTGAGACCAGCGGGTCCACCTTGTTGGGCAGGATCTTGTGCAGGGTGTAGCTGTCGTTGCGCAGCGCCACACGGCAATTTGGAGTCACCTGGTAGGAATGGGCAGCGGGGTAAATCAGTGTGATACAGTCCTGAATCATGAGGAAGTATGTTGCATTTATTCCTAATTTCAGTTGTGTTATGTTTTTTCTTTCTGTCCAGCCACCTGAATTGGATGGGGATATTTGTTGTTCAACTGAATTTTGTTCCCTTAACACTCAAACCAATTTGACAAAAACAAATACTATAGTTAAATTATTGGTTGTGTGTTACTAATCTGTCTGTACACAGATGTACATGTACCTTTGTACATATAAACATTAAGTTCTCATCACATTGGGGTCAAATATCAACAACGTGTCCATACTTACATCATTGATGTCAATGTTCTTATCCACATCTACGACAAATTTCCCCTCTGGATGGACCTGGAGACAATTAAGTAGTTACAGTAGTAAACTGTCAGTGTCATCTAGATGCAACTACAGTATACAACTGTAAAAATTTGTTAGGCCTACATTTCTGCAAAACAAGGATACTCTACACACCTTGACCAGCACTTTCTTTTTGTCCATGGCCCTCACCACCTCTCCAACATATGAACCTTGCTCCTGTAGCAACTGCAGCTCCTCACGAAGGAGACGCACTAGGGACAAAGCAAATAGATTTGAACAATGACTGCCAATTCATAAAGTGCATGTTTCTGAGTGCTTTTTTGTTTGAGTGCAATCAATTTACTTAGTCTGACAACATTTACATTTTATAAGCCACAATTACTGCTACAATTAAGTTGTCACAATTAAGTACTAGCTAGCTACACTGTTTGAAGTTCAGCTGGTTTTTTTTGTTCAATTAAAAAGTGCTGGATAGCTAACAATCATTCCTACCTTTTGCATTGAGTTCATTCCTCTGAGCCTGTAGACGTCTGAGATTCTGACTTTTGTCATTCACTGTCAACTGGAAGCAGAAAGACCAGATACTTCTAATCTTGACAAAGGATATTAGCAGTGTCACTATGGTGTCAATAGACAAGGTTTAACTAACAGTCAATTTAACGAAAATCTGTGTTTGCTTACCTGTAACTCTTCGATTTTAGACAGATAGTATTGCCGGAGACCAGAACCACCTTTACTGTCCTCCATCTCCATCTGCAAAACACAGTCAGACATGCAATAACAGTGAGATCCTTTAACTTTGTTGTAAAGTTGTCAAGTAAACAACGTAGCTAGCTAATGTTAGCTTGCTGGCTAATTAGCTAACATCATGGTGGCTAACGTTGTAGCTAGCTGTACAGGCCTAATTATATAGCAAAACCCGAAATTAACATTTACCAAATACACCTCTAGGAAATATAGCCGGCTAAATATGTACTACAGTTAACTGACATGGTTAATATACGCAGTTAACGTCAGCTAGCTACAAAACATAAAGTATTTAAAAGTATCTTTACTAAAGAAGCTAAAGCGTTAGGCGTAATAGCTAGGTAGCAATACTTTTGTTAATTTTACTTAACTTATGCTGAGTCATTTATAGCCACAAATAAGGAATGTCATTGAAGCAAACGATCAATTAGATTAGCTAACGTTAGCTAGCTTTCTAGTTTGCTAAAAGTAGATCACTAGCTAGCTAACGTTAGTTTACAATGAGACAGCAAACCGTCAGGATTCTCTATTTTGACAACTGTTTTGTTCTCTTCAAAACGGTTTTATCAACTTCTGACAAGTACCAACTTCACAGAACACAATGTTAAGTGTCTCTATTCAATGCCGTATCTACAACATTCCCCAAGTGTGAACAACTCATAATAAAGTAAGGACAAAAAAAATCACTTACATGATGGTCCATTCCGTCCAGCGCCATCTTAAAAATCAAAACTTCCGTTGGACGAAAGCGTTCTTCCGAAACACAAATCTCTTCTTCAGTAAATGTTTTTACTATTAAAATTGAAGCTTACTGCCGCCTGCTGTACTGGAGGTGTAGTACAGTCAAACACTAAACTGAAATGAAGGTAATAATATAATATTAAAAGCAAGTTTATGATCTTTTTATGTCATTGTTGCAAATACCATAACTATTTCGAGAAGCTGTGCCAGCCAAATTTGTTGAAGACTGTAAAATCAATTTGCATGGTCCTTGGAGTGGGCCTGATGTACCATATTAGCTATATCAATACCGTGCAATATACATACACGGAGCGTACAAAACATTAGCAACACCTGCTCTTTCCATAACAGACTGATCAGGTCAATCCAGGTGAAAGCTATGATCCCTTATTGATGTCACCTGTTAAATCTACTTCTATCAGTGTAGATGAAGGGGAAGAGACAGGTTATTGAAAGAGTTGTAAGCCTTGAGACATGTGTATGTGTGCCATTGAGGGTGAATTGGCAAGACAAAACATTTAAGTGCCATTGAACAGGGTATAGAGTAGGTGCCAGGCACACCGGTTTGAGTGTGTCAAGAACTGCAACACTGCTGGGCTTTTCACACTCAACAGTTTCCCGCGTGTATCAAGAATGGTCCACCACCCAAAGGACACCCAGCCAACTTGACACAACCGTGGGAAGCATTCAAGTCAACAAGGGCCAATATCCCTGTGGAATGCTTTTGACACCTTGTAGAGTCCAAACCCTGACAAATTGAATTCTGAGAGCAAAAGGGTGTGTAACTCAGTATTAGGAAGGTTTTCCTAATATTTTGTACACTCAGTGTATAGGATAAATAATTATTTAAGTTTTGAATGCATTTCAAAGAGACTGGCATTGAGTATATGTTCTCTGACTTATAAGTTAAACAGACTGGCTTGTCTATTCCAACACAAGTTTGTTCAAGCCAACTCCTAGCAGCACACAAGGACATACATGTGTAGTTAGTTTGGCCGTTATTGGAGAGTAATAAACAGGAAAGACCAGTCATACCGGTTTAAGCAATCCTTTTCTGTAAACGGCAACAGGCTTCTTAACCAGCCTGAACACGAACACATTGGGCTTGCACGAGAGGCCAGCTCTTAAGCCTCCTCTGTACAGCTTAAAACATAGCCTGGTCCCAGATCTGTTTGTGGTGTATAACCAACACATTTAAAAGGTTAACTATTATTTTTATTTTTTTACAAACAAATCTGTATTTTGGATGTAAATGGTATGTTATGGAAGTGTTCAGACACTTTTTTTGCAATTTCACATGTTTTTTGATAAACTTACACCAACCGACAATATACTTCCTCATCCTCATTCTACAGTATGGGGGCTTGAAAAAATAAATAAAAAAGCACTAGAAACAACCAAATACATGCTTTTAGAAACGGGAACACTATCAGTATAGTGGCGCATATGTGGTACACATGAAATTGTGTTATTAACTTTATCGGCAAGTCGCACAAAATGGAATTTAACAATGTGGATAAAGTTCGGAATGAGACAATTTCACATGTACAACATCTGAAAGACCTGCGTCACTGTACTTTCCATTTCTAAATTGACTTTCGTTAATGTTTTATTTGAGCAGTTGTAACAGTATTGCTTCCGTCTCTCTCCTCGCCCCTACCTGGGCTCGAACCAGGGACCCTCTGCACACATCAACAGCCACCCTCGAAGCATCGTTACCCATCGCGCCACAAAAGCCGCGGCCCTTGAAGTAGTTGTTCCCCTTGTTCCCCTCAGAGCGAGTGACGTTACCGATTGAAATGCTATTAGCCCCCCCCTCTAACTAGCTAGCCATTTCACATCGGTTACACACTCATATGGCAGAATGAGAAAGTAAATCGCTGGTTGGGGTAAGTGTAGTAACAGCAAGTGAACTAGCAACAACAAAAAAACAACAGTTTGGATACTTCTACAACATTCACATCAAATTCAGATTTGGTTGTAAAAAAGTAAACTTCTTTAAGTTCATTGTCATGCTAAAGTTTAGCAATGACAATATGAGTTTGCTGTACAAACAGATCTAGGACCAGTGAGAAAGAGAGGCAAAAATATACTATATATTCACAAGAAAGTATGTGGACACGTCTTCAAATTAGTGGATTCGGCTATTTCAGCCACACCCGTTGCTGATGGGTGTATAAAATTGACCACGCAGCCATGCAATCTCCATAGACAAACATTGGCAGTAGAATGGCCTTACAGAAGAGCTCAGTGACTTAACGTGGCACTGTCATAGGATGCTACCTTTTCAACTAGTCAGTTCATAACATTTCTGCCCTGCTAGAGCTGTCCCGGTCAACTGTAAGTGCTGTTATTGTGAAGAGAAACGTTGAGGAGCAACAATGGCTCAGCCATGAAGTGGTAACCCACACAAGCTCACAGAAAGGGACTGTCGAGTGCTGAAGCACGTAAAAATAGTTTGTACTCGGTTGCAACACTAACTCCTGAGTTCCAAACTGCCTCAAAGCAATATCAACACTAACTGTTTGTCGGGAGCTTCATGAAATGGGTTTCCATGGCCAAGCAGCCGCACACAAGCCTAAGATCACCGTGTGCAATGCCGAAGTGCCAGCTGGAGTGGTATAAAGCAATGCCACCATTCGACTCTAGAGCAGTGGAAACGAGTTCGTTGGAGTGATGAATCACACTTAACCATCTGGCAGTCCAACAGACGAATCTGAGTTTGGCAGATACAAGGAAAAAACTACCTACCCCAATGCAGATTGCCAACTAAAGTTTGGTGGAGGAGGAATAATGGTCTGGGGCTGTTTTTTGTGGTTCGGGCTAGACCCCTTAGTTCCAGTGAAGGGAGATCTTAATGCAACAGTATACAATGACATTCTAGATTCTTTGCTTCCAACTTTGTGGCAACAGCTTGGTCCCGTGTGGCTCAGTTGGTAGAGCATGGCGCTTGCAACGCCAGGATTGTGGGTTCGATTCCCACGGGGGGCCAGTACAAAAAAGTATGAATGTATGTACTTGTAAGTCGCTCTGGATAAGAGCGTCTGCTAAATGACTTAAATGTAAATGTAAGGCACTTTCCTGTTTCAGCACAAGCGAGGTCCATACAGAAATGATTTGTCGAGATCTGTGTGGAAGAACTTGACTGGGCTGCAGAGTCCTGACCTCAACCCCATCGAATACCTTTGGGATGAATTGGAATGCCGACTGCGAACCAGGCCTAATCGCCCAACATCAGTGCATGACCTCACTAATGCGCTTCTGGCTGAACGGGAGCAAGTCCCTGCTGTAATGTTCCAACATCTAGTGGAAAGCCTTCCCAGAAGAGGTGGAGGCTGTTATAGCAGCAAAAGGGAGGACCAACTCCATATTAATGCCCATGATTTTGGAATGAGATAGTCGACGAGCAAGTGTCCACATACACTACATAACCAAAAGTATCAAAAATTCAAACCTCCCATTATTGGTAATTCTGAGGTTAGAATGTTTTGGGGGTATGATCTTTGTGCCAATGTAAAACTTTCTCACTCATTATTCACGATTTAGTCATGATCATGGTAGTATCCACATTAATGTATTAGTGTTCAGAAACATATTTATAATAAGTGATTACAAAATGACAATATATTTACCATTCATTTCTAAATGGCACAGCACAATCGGAAACCCAACCAACACAAACTGCAAATGCAGCCAACAAGTTTGTGGAGTCACAAGCTTGATGTCACTGCATGCTAGGAATATTGGACCAAATACTTCACTTGACTACTTTAATACATTAAAGTGAATTTGTCCAAATACTTATGACACCTTCAAAATGGGGGACTATATACAGAGTTCTTGCATTTCTAAAACGTAAAACAGATGTATGAACACGCACTCAAATAAATAAAAAAGTGACATTCTGTACTGTCGCCTCATAAAACATCTCAAATCCAAAATGCTGGAGAATAGAGACCAAAAATGTGTAAGGTTTACTGTCCAAATAAATACGTAGAAATGTTTCTTCAAATATATTTATTTTACGAAATATTCCAAAGGCACCCCGAGTATATTTGTATAAAAGCTTTCGATTGAGGATACAAAACATGCAAACTTCTACAAAGATGTCGTAGAAAATCAAGCAGAACAGGCACAGCGTAACTGCTCTTTCACAAGAACAATTTTGGCACTGACAAAAATCAGATTTTTGGAACGTTCATAGGCATTTAGACATTTTCCTAAAGTAAAAACCTGCATATAAAACATTCAAGCTACACTGAACAATTTTTTTTTTAAACGCAGCAAGTGTTTCATGAGCTTGAAAAAAAAGTCCTATACACACACAAAAAGCAGATTTCTCTCAGTTTCTGCACATCCAGGTTAGTGAGCATTTTTCCTTTGTCAAGATAATCCATCCATCTGACAGGTGTGGCAAATCAAGAAGCTGATTAAACAGTATGATCATTACACAGGTGCACCTTGTGCAGGGTACAATAAAAAACCACTTTAAAATGTGCAGTTGTCACACAATGCCACAGATGTCTCGAGTTGAGGGAGCGTGCTGAGTGCAGGAATGTAATCTTTTTTATAGATAATTTGGCAGTACATCCAACCGGCCTCGTGTAACCACGCCAGCCCAGGAACGACACATACAGCTTCTTCATCTGCAGGATAATCTGTAATAAAGCCCTTTAGTGGGGAAAAACTCATTCTGATTGGCTGGGCCTGGCTCGACAGTGGGTGGCTGCACCCCTGCCCTGTCATGTGAAATCTATAGATTAGGGCCTAATTTATTTATTTAAAGGGACTAATTTCCTTATATGAACTAACTCAATAAAATCTTTGAAATTATTGTGTTTACATTTTTGTTCAGTATAGATTAAAGGGATAATCCAACCCCAGAAATTAAAGTCATGTAAAACCTGTAAATTTGGGGAAAGCCTGTTCTATCAGTGGGTAAAATAAAAATGGGCCCATGATTTAACTCCTAAGTGGTCAGTCTGTGAAAATCGTGTAGGAACGTATCATAGCTACATGGTTCTTGTCACTGGAGATAGTGTTATCCTCCATTACATTTAATAGCGCTTTTAAAACAATTACCTGCACTCCAGTTCGCCAAATCTGCCAATAGATGGTATGGACATACTTCTCTTGAACACATCCATCCATTTATACAGTCATCACAAAGTACATATTTTGCTTAGATGTGCTCAATCTAAACAGTGTACCAAATTATTCAACCCAGTTTCTCCTTCAAGTACCATATCGCAATGCACCCTGTGTGTCTGTGGGAAAGCTCTGCACTTGCTGTGAGCCAATGACTGTATGAAGCTCTGAGCAGAGACGAACTGCAAGTTAACTCTGTTTAAGACTCCTAAATTGACAGTGCAGTTTCTCTAGGTGATTTTACAGCTAGCTAGCTACTTCACATGCTGATATTGACTGGCATTATGTTTCTTCACATAGTGTTATTTAACTGTTAATCATAGGAATGTGTGGTGGATTATCCCTTTAAGACTTACATGAAAATACAATGGTGGACAACCATATGCACATTGTGAAGTACTACTGTGGTTTGGATTCCTATTAATTCAAATAACAGTTTCAGACTTCCTAAATTAAGTTAAAGGGATACTTCAGGATTTTGGCAATGAAGCCCTTTATCTACTTCCCCAGAGTCAGATGAACTTGTGGATACCCTGTTATTTTCCTGCGAGCAGTTTGGAAGTTGCTCACTAGCGTTAGCGCAATGCCTGGAAGTATATGGAAACTATTAGCATGCTAGTAGATACCATAGACTTACAGTCACTTCGCTAACGCTAGTTATCACTGGCTCGCGATTCTACCTAACTTCCTTATACTGGATGCAGAGACAAATGGTATCAATGAGTTCATCTGACTCTGGGAAAGTAGAGCTTCATTGCCAAAATCCCAAAGTATTCCTTTTAGGGAGACCCCCTTGCACCCACCCAAACTGCCAATCTTCCCCCCCTTGGAATTCAGACAGTGAAATACCCTAACAACCAATCAAAACAGCATGTAAACAGAGAAACACAAATCCAAATTGACTGCAACAGCTGGACAAAGTGGACTCTTTTCCTAGCGAATAGAACAGCCCCTAACCATGATTTACCAGCACTACGATTTCCTGAGTGTCCTGTCCAAACATGGATTCTAGGATATTATTCTGTATTTCTAACAAGCTTTGTTTGTGTAAACGCTACTAGGCTTTAGGTACTTTCCCTAACCAATCATCTCCATAGCTTTGAAAAACTATGGTAAAAACACACAAAAAAATGGCACATAAGCTTTGGTACTGTCTAGCTGTTTTGACTCAAGTTAAGACATCATAAGCCAACGTGGGAAGAAAGCTACAAACTCATTTGTACATCTTGCAATATTATAAGGCAAATATTTGAATCAGCTGGCCGTCAAACAGTATCCCTCGTAATGTGGAGAAAGACGAGACTATAAGCAAGACCATGTAAATCATTACTTTGGTCTCAAAGTTTAAAAAAAAATGCTACTAACAGATACCAGCCAAGCACTCAAAAGCCTTTACCCTGCTGAAACCATGGCACCAAACCGTTCCCATAAGGACATAAGGCTTTGTGATTGAAAGACACATTAGCTGCAAGAGTTATAGAATAACGTATATAAACATATGCTATTACAAAGTGGTTGAAAAAGGCATTGCGAATTGATGGAAGCTGATTCCAGTTCTGTGGTTGTGTTTTGGATATGATTCATGTAAAACTGGGAGTTTAAGACAATCTTAAAATTTGCCTTGTTTTGTTTTAGTGGATTGGGGAGCTGCGCCCCATAAGGACTCAGGTGAGTCGAATTCCCAGCACCTGCTCCAACTCCTGTCTTCTCTGCTGCACCTAAGACACAGAAATGTGTATATTTTTAAAGGGATAGTTCACCCAAATTAAAAAATGACATTGGTTTACTTACCCTGTTAACAGTCTATGGCCAAGGTATGACATAAATCCATGCTTTGATTTAGTTTCCTTGGTACGGTTTCTAAATGCTAACATTTTAGCATTCGTGACACAAATCACATTCAAGTCATGGTATTGATATTAGCATTTTTTCATATCCAAATCCTCCATAAGTATCTAAAATTCAATTGTGACGCTCAACAAAGTCGCTGACATGATTTCAAAATGATGTGCGAAAAACGCTAATATCGGTATCATCATTTCGAAATCATCTAAGCAACTTTGAGTCATAATTAAATTTGAGATACTTTTGGATATGAAAAACGCTAATATACAGTGGGGCAAAAAAGTATTTAGTCAGCCACCAATTGTGCAAGTTCTCCCACTTAAAAATTTGAGAGAGGACTGTAATTTTCATTCTAGGTACACTTCAACTATGACAGACAAAATTAGAAAAAAAAATCCAGATAATCACATTGTAGGATTTGTAATGAATTTATTTGCAAATTATGGTGGAAAATAAGTATTTGGTCAATAACAAAAGTTTATCTCAATACTTTGTTATATACCCTTTGTTGGCAATGATAGAGGTCAAACGTTTTCTGTAAGTCTTCACAAGGTTTTCACACACTGTTGCTGGTATTTTGGACCATTCCTCCATGCAGATCTCCTCTAGAGCAGTGATGTTTTGGGGCTGTTGCTGGGCAACACGGACTTTCAACTCCCTCCAAAGATTTTCTATGGGGTTGAGATCTGGAGACTGGCTAGGCTACTCCAGGACCTTGAAATGCTTCTTACGAAGCCACTCCTTCTTTGCCCGGGCGGTGTGTTTGGGATCATTGTCATGCTGAAAGACCCAGCCACGTTTCATCTTCAATGCCCTTGCTGATGGAAGGAGGTTTTCACTAAAAATCTCACTATACATGGCCCCATTCATTCTTTCCTTTACACGGATCAGTCGTCCTGGTCCCTTTGCAGAAAAACAGCCCCAAAGCATGATGTTTCCACCCCCATGCTTCACAGTAGGTATGGTGTTCTTTGGATGCAACTCAGCATTCTTTGTCCTCCAAACACGACGAGTTGAGTTTTTACCAAAAAGTTATATTTTGGTTTCATCTGACCATATGACATTCTCCCAATCTTCTTCTGGATCATCCAAATGCTCTCTAGCAAACTTCAGACGGGCCTGGACATGTACTGGCTTAAGCAGGGGGGCACGTCTGGCACTGCAGGATTTGAGTCCCTGGCGGCGTAGTGTGTTACTGATGGTAGGCTTTGTTACTTTGGTCCCAGCTCTCTGCAGGTCATTCACTAGGTCCCCCCGTGTGGTTCTGGGATTTTTGCTCACCGTTCTTGTGATCATTTTGACCCCACGGGGTGAGATCTTGCGTGGAGCCCCAAATCGAGGGAGATTATCAGTGGTCTTGTATGTCTTCCATTTCCTAATTATTGCTACCACAGTTGATTTCTTCAAACCAAGCTGCTTACCTATTGTAGATTCAGTCTTCCCAGCCTGGTGCAGGTCTACAATTTTGTTTCTGGTGTCCTTTGACAGCTCTTTAGTCTTGGCCATAGTGGAGTTTGGAGTGTGACTGTTTGAGGTTGTGGACAGGTGTCTTTTATACTGATAACAAGTTCAAACAGGTGCCATTAATACAGGTAACGAGTGGAGGACAGAGGAGCCTCTTAAAGAAGAAGTTACAGGTCTGTGAGAGCCAGAAATCTTGCTTGTTTGCAGGTGACCAAATACTTATTTTCCACCATAATTTGCAAATAAAATAATTAAAAGTCCTACAATGTGATTTTCTGGATTTTATTCCCTCATTTTGTCTGTCATAGTTGAAGTGTACCTATGATTCAAATTATAGGCCTCTCTCATCTTTTTAAGTGGGAGAACTTGCACAATTGGTGGCTGACTAAATACTTTTTTGCCCCACTGTAGGTACCATGACTTGAATGGGATGTGGCACAAACGCTAAAACGTTTGCATTTTTGGAAACAGTGCCAGGGAAATGAAACCAAAGCATGGATTGCAGTCATACCTTGTCCATAGACCGCTTACTGGGTAAGGAAATAATCAATGTGTAATTTGGGTGAACTATTCCTTTAACAGTGAAATGGCATGGTAAGCATTTCTTTATAAACGTCGACCAGCCCTACCTATATAAAACATCCTAAAAGTATTCATACAGGTGTGTCAACCTTGTTCCCTTTTCGTGATAGACCAATACAGAGTGTACTGCACGGATCCAACAAATATAGCCCTAATGAAAAATATTGCGACCCATCACCCATCCGATGTTGCTGGATGCCTACCTTAGAGTAGACGTATCGGCCTACAGCTTCTGGTACCCAGGGGGCCTGGTAAAACTCAGTCCTCCTCTCCTCCTCTGGGTTACCTGCCACGTCCGTCATCAACTGAAAAACAACAATACATTTACAGGTAAGTGTACAATATTTCAATGCCTTGGTCCACCATCTCAATCTCCTCTATACAACATGAGAAGAGGATATGCTTTTGTGTACATTACATTCAAGGCATTGGATTCCTATACATACATTCTATTAAGTAGGACAGATGCACAAGCCATTGGATTTATATTGTGAAAATATTTGGCTATGGAAGTGTGTAAAGAACCAAAGAGAGAGAGGGAAGGGAGCAGCATTTTGGAATGGAATGCAGCCCTTGATGCCAAGCTATTTACAGTCAGTCAGTACCTTGAGGTCTCGACTCTGGGACTTGAGCCAGTCCTGGATGAAGTCCTGCGGGTTGTTGCTGAAGCTCAACATGAAGTCTCGCTGGGTCTTCAGCTGGTTGATGGACTCAATGGTCTCGTGGATCTGAGAAGAGTCGAGTGAGGACATGCCTGATGAGATACTAGACATTACACGAAGAGCTGTATGTTTTTATAGTTGGAAAGGCCAGCCCTAATAAGCCTGGACCCAGATCTGTTTATGCCGTCTTGCCAACTGTCTGGCTATACAGCACAATCCTATCTGGGACCAGGCTAAGCACTAGCCATGCCGATTCAATGACTTCTTCATCCATCACCTAATAAGAGAAATGGGCAGATGCTCAAACATTGCACTTCAAACTAAGACCTGAGCAACAGAGGCGCTCCCATTTTACGAAAATATCTACTCACTAGTTCCGTCATGGAAGTTTTATTAGTCACTCAATGAAAACAAGCAAACACTGCAGGCTGCAGCCACTCAAAAGAAAGGGTTATTGCCAAAAGAACCCACTGACTTAAAGCAAGGGTCTAAAACATTCAGACATTACAGTGGTCAGGGTTCCAGACCTCTAAGGATCAATAAAGTTTATTCAATTCAAAATCGACCTTCATCTCCAGGGCGGCGATCTCCTGCTGATTGGTAGTTGAGGACAGGAAACTATTCATCTGGGCCTTCAGAGGATCGTCCACCTCCACGTCAATGTCGTAGCACGCCGTCTTCTTCTGGTCGTTCGGGTCCACGCTACAGAGTGGCGAGAATAGAACAGAGACGTATTAAGACAGTCGTGATCGGTTTTAAGGGATGAACATAGAAAAATCCCTTTAAAAAAATTACAGTACATTAAATTACTAAATACAGATGTAAGAAATGGTATCCCAGACTTTAGTCTGACTGATATTACTAAGCTATAGTAATAAACTACACTGCTCAAAAAAATAAAGGGAACACTTAAACAACACAATGTAACTCCAAGTCAATCACACTTCTGTGAAATCAAACTGTCCACTTAGGAAGCAACACTGATTGACAATAAATTTCACATGCTGTTGTGCAAATGGAATAGACAAAAGGTGGAAATTATAGGCAATTAGCAAGACACCCCCAACAAAGGAGTGGTTCTGCAGGTGGTGACCACAGACCACTTCTCAGTTCCTATGCTTCCTGGCTGATGTTTTGGTCACTTTTGAATGCTGGCGGTGCTTTCACTCTAGTGGTAGCATGAGACGGAGTCTACAACCCACACAAGTGGCGCAGGTAGTGCAGCTCATTCAGGATGGCACATCAATGCGAGCTGTGGCAAGAAGGTTTGCTGTGTCTGTCAGCCTAGTGTCCAGAGCATGGAGGCGCTACCAGGAGACAGGCCAGTACATCAGGAGACGTGGAGGAGGCCGTAGGAGGGCAACAACCCAGCAGCAGGACCGCTACCTCCGCCTTTGTGCAAGGAGGAGCACTGCCAGAGCCCTGCAAAATGACCTCCAGCAGGCCACAAATGTGCATTGGTGGTGTCTTGCTAATTGCCTATAATTTCCACCTTTTGTCTATTCCATTTGCACAACAGCATGTGAAATTTATTGTCAATCAGTGTTGCTTCCTAAGTGGACAGTTTGATTTCACAGAAGTGTGATTGACTTGGAGTTACATTGTGTTGTTTAAGTGTTCCCTTTATTTTTTTGAGCAGTGTATGAACATGGGTTTAGGAACAGTTCCAATAGGGCCGGATTCCAACAGGTATTAGATATCAGTATGGGGGCCACAACAAGAAAGCAGCTTGTGGGCCGCAAGTTTGAGATCTCTGGCATATTCCCATCCATTCCGCTCAGATCTATACAAGCACAAGGGGTAAGTGTCGATTTGGGATTGGTTATTAGCCACTCATACACACCTGATCATGTGATTGATGATGATTGGGTCAGGATGCTGCAGCAGGCCAGCCAGCTTCATGGGAATCTCAGAGAACCGCATACGTGTGCAGCCTAAAATCTGCAGTTCAGACAAGTTAAAGGGATAGTTAACCGTTTAAGTAAAGCTTATTTTTGATTTACAAAAAAAAAAATCCTTTAGGACAGGGGTGTCAAACTCATTCCATGGAAAGCAGAGTTTGATGTTTTGTTATTTTCTTAATTTGTGTGCAATTATGTTCTGAACTGATCAGGGACCATAATTGATCATTCAAGTACAAGGCAGGAGTGAAAACCAGCAGACACTCAGCCCTCCATGGAAAGAGTTTGATACCTGTGCTTTAGGACAGTTTCATGTTTCAACATGATAATGCAAGACCCCATGTCGCAAGGATCTGTACACAATTCCTGGAAGCTGAAAACTTCCAAGGTCTTCCAATGCCTGCATACTCAGACATGTCACCCATTGAGCATGTTTGTGATGCTCTGGATCGACGTGTAAGACAGCGCGTTCCAGTTCCCGCCAATATCCAGCAACTTCGCATAGCCATTGAATAGGAGTGGGACAACATTCCACAGGCCACAATCAACAATCAACTGCAAAGGAGATGTTGCGCTGCATGAGGAAAATGGTGGTCACACCAGATACTGAGTGGTTATTCTTTACTCCTTTTTCATGATATCCACTTGGTATTTAGTCTTGTCCCATCGCTGCAACTCCCGTACGGACTCAGGAGAGGTGAAAGTCGAGAGCTATGCGTCCCTCGAAACACGAACCTGCCAAGCCACACTGCCCGCTTAACCCGGAAGCCAGCCGCACCAATGTGTCGGAGGAAACACTGAACAACTAGCGACCAAAGTTCACTTGCAGGCGCCCAGCCCGCCACAAGGAGTCGCTAGGACATGCCGGTTGTCAAAACACTCCCCTAACTCGGCGACGCTCGACCAATTGTGTCCCGCCTCATGGGTCTCCCGGTCGTCTGTGACACAGCCTGGGATCGAACCCGGGTCTGTAGTGATGCCCCATGCATGGCGATGCAGTGCCTTAGGCCGCTTTTTTTTAAAGGTATCTGTGAGAAACGGATGCATATCTGTATTCCCAGTAGTCAAGGGCTTGATGACAAGTTGAACCAGGTGTGCTAACGGCTGGAGGTCCCCGCAGAGAGGTTTGAAAATCCCTGCTTTAGGACAACTGTTATCACACACATTCTACCAACCTAAATGGGCTCTACGTAGGAGTTTCATTCATTGTGGTTACTTTTTGTTTGCTGGTATTTCTACATGTTTGTGTTGTATTTATGTCAAGTTAAGTTGACAAATGGTTGAGAGCTTTCACAATTGCTCTCTAAGGCTACATGACAAGTAATGTTTAAATTACAGTTCACCCCCCAAAAAAAACACATTTTGTTATTGTTTTTATCCCACAAAAGTCTACATTTGAGCTGTAATCTATTTAGGACTGTGTGGTTAGTTGATCATACTATATCTACATTAAGATAATTCTGCAGGCCTCAAAAAACATTGGCGAACATCCAAAGTCAACACTGACAATGTTCAATTGAGATGAATTATCCCTTTAAGACACGAGGCCCTTTGCGCCACTAGGTGCCATCATGAATAAGTAAGTCATCCCTTTAAGCATTAAGGGCCAGCACCTGTCTGAAGTAGCGGTTGCAGTTGATGTACTCCTTCTCGTGGCTGTCCTGCAGCTTGTTGTTCTTGATGTAGAGCCACAGCGCCTGCATGATGCTAGCCCGTGTCTGGGTGTGTACACCTAGCAGCCGGGCCAGTCTTGGGTCCAGCTTGTACTGTGGGGGCTGTGTGAAGAGGAGGTGGTGAAAGAAGAGGTAAAGGAGGGAGGGGAGAAGGAAAAATGCAGAGGAGAAAAGGAAGAGGGAGATGAAGGCTTTAGGCCAACAGCCAATTGGAGAACAGATAAACACACTTTCCCATCACGTCGTCTCTGTGGGTTACTGGAAATTTAAACATCACTATTCAACCCTCAAAATCAACATGCAGATATTAAACACGTGTTTGGAAGTATAGTACTTCAAATGTGGTAATGCCAGTTTGGCTTTTAAAATTGGCACGCCTCCACTTCCCTAAAATGAAATACATATTGCGAAAGGGCTGACAGTCACACATCTGCCATGCATCCTTCAGTTGACCTTCCCCCATATCTATTATCAGGATCATGTTCATTACGGAAAGCAACGGAAAATCTTTTAAAACATTTTGCAACGGAAAACAAAAATGTGTGTTTCTTACTGGACAGTTAGTCCCTCCCTGTTTCAGTCAGTTTTCTTTGGTTTGGTGCCTAATTAATAATAATAATTATTGATTGGATTTATATAGCACTTTTCTACCAACTGAGGAACTCAAAGTGCTTTACGTAGTAGGGGGAAACTCACCTCATCCACCACCAATGTGTAGCACCCACCTGGGTGATGCACGGCGACCATTTATGTGTCAGAACGCTCACCACACATCAGCATTCAGTTGGAGAGGTGAGGAGTGATCTGCCAATTAGGAATGGGGGGGGATGATTAGGTGGCCATGATGGAATGGGGCCAGGTTGGGAATTTAGCCATGACAGCGGGGTTAACACCCCTACTCTTACGGTAAGTGCCATGGGATTTTTAATGACCACAGTGAGTCAGGACACCCATTTAAAGTCCCATCCGAAAGATGGCACACTACGTAGGGCAATGTCCCCTTCACTCTCTTGGGCGATTTGGATCTCCTTAGACCAGAAGCCCTCCAACACCACTTCCAGCAGCATCTGGTCTCCCATCCAGGGACCTACCAGGACCGACACTGCTTAGGTTCAGAGTTGAACCAGTAATGGGATACAAGGTGGTATGCTGCGGGCAAACATGACCCTGATAACGTCTGAGTGACTACGTAGTAATAACAGTCAAACATACATCACAATTTTATGAACAAAATTGTCACCCTGTGATCACATGTGACATTTCACCATAGCTACTCTGGTTTATTGGTACTGTAATGTCTACGTGTTACCATGCCGTATTACACGTCTGTGTGTCAGTATTAACTTAGTTTTTGGAGAGATTGAGATCTTTTCAGCGATAAGCACAATTAATATTAGCAGCACAGATGCACCGCTCTGTTCAACAGTGGGAAGGATACTCTACACACAGCCTAGAGCTGGTGAGCTGCGGGGGAGCAAGGGATGAGTGTGGGCAGACAGGCTCTGCTCTGGCGCCGCCTCTGATCATACTCTTGCTTCCCCATAGCTAACCAGTCACCACCAGCCTTTATTTACCCTTTGACTGGTTAGGAAACAAGCTGCTTTACGAAATAAAAACAATAGCAGCATTGAGTTTAATAGTTAACAGTCTAGCTATGTTTTTCTCCCCCTTGAGTATTGAAAAGTGGGCTGGCTTTGAATGTGTAGTCTCGCTCAACCCTCCCACATTCCCCACTGCATTTCATAGCCAGGTTCTGTAGCCAAGTCTCCCTCTTTTCCTCAGAAAACCGCCTGATTCTAGCCCTTACTGTTCAAAAGATATGACCAATAGTACGGTTGCGTTTTCGTTTCCCAAGCGCACTGGCGGGTCGCATTTATATTCATAAAGCATAGCGCGGGACAGTTCAAAGACTATGCTTCTTGCGGACTGGACCGTTACCCATTTGTTTAGGCTACACCTTGTTCAGTCATGTTCTTATTAGCCAACTTTAAATCTAAGAATTTTATTCGTCAAATGCGCGGAATACAACAAGTGTAGACCTTACCGTGAAATGCTTACTTACAAGCCCTTAACCAACAATGCAGTTAAGAAAAATATAAACTAAAGTAGATCTTTGTTTATTTTGTAACTAAATAATGAGACTATATACGGGGGAACCGGTACCAAGTCAATGTGTGGGGGTAAAGGTTAGTTGAAGACATTTGTACATGTAGGTAGGGGTAAAGTCACTATGCATAGATAATATAGTAGTAGCAGCAGTGTAAACTGCCTAGGGCTTGTTCATCAGGACACAATGTTTTGGAACTTTCATATAGCATAGTTCTATGTAGAACAATGCAAAATGGCCTAAACCCTCCCCTATACCTAAAATAATAATTATAACAAAGTGGATAGCAGAGAACAAACTCTCACTTCTTGGACAGACCAGAGACTTGGATATGCCGTTTTACAAACGGTTCTTCATCCAGTAAGCATTTTTATAGCGCACAGGGCTGCGGGCCAAAAGGTTGTGGGTTCACATACCACCGTGGACAAGAGTAGGGGAGGAAAGATCTCCTTTAGAGTAAAAGCATTGCCTGAATCGATCATCGTATTTGCAGGCCCGAGAATTTTTGTCTTCTATAAACATTTCATGCAATTCTATGTAACTTTACATATTACTTGAATATCTTTTTAATACCACACACAATTACAGGCTAAGAAATGGACAGAGATATAGGCCTGTGTTCATATCATATTTCTCCAATGCCAAATCAGCGTGTGTCTTGTCCGCAGTTAATTTAATCTGAGACGTCATTGTGAATCTGAGCATGGTACTTTCAAAAGTTAGGCTTACGTTTCCACCCCAGAAGGTAGGCCTACCTACACAGATAAACGTAAGCTTTAACTGCTGGCTACTCTTCTTCGGTGGCTTAACCCAATCAGAGGTCACAAGTGTTTCCCAAAAAGCTGTCTGGGTGAATAGTTTAAATCAATCCATAGTGACAGAATTAGATTACTTCCCAAGCAAAGTCGGCCTCTGAACGTCAAAGAAACTAGCTTATTGGGAGGTCAATAACATATTGTTTTTAATAAAATCAAGTATAGCAGTAGCACGCTATCAAAGTTGACCTCCGGTCCTCCTCATCTCCGCGCTCTCCTTCTCAAACTGAACAGATTGTTAGTGAATTCTTTGGACTTGGCCTAATCAAAAATTATTTTAGGAAGAAACCTTTGACTCTCCTCCTGAACTGCCACTGTAGCCCAGTCATTGGGTAAGTAGCACACACACACAAAAAGTGTTGGATCTGCAATAGCAGAGCAGGCTGGGGCTCAGGGTTGGAATATCCATTGCCGTGTATAATGCAGCCTAGTTTTATTTACACCATCCCAGCAGCAATCTTAGAAATATAACTCTGCTCTGTCCCTCTGAGCATGCACTTTGTAGCCTATAAGTTATGGATCACTTGATTGAGACCACACTAATTAGCCTATAGGCACACTTGATATTGAGCACCCAGTGGAGAATCAGAGATGAGGGGCGGCATCGGCACACATCGATATATAGCCTAATGAGCAACTAAATCTGAAACACTGAGAAATATCAACATTTGATCAATTACATGACCATCCCCTGCCTGGACAATAGGTTAAAAAAAAAATATATATATAAGACAATGACCCAACACACATCTAGGCTGTGTTAGGGCTATTTGACCAAGGAGAGTGATGGAATGCTGCTTCAGATGACCTGACCTCCACAATCACCCGACCTCAACCCAACTGAGATGGTTTGGGATGAGTTGGACCGCAGAGTGAAGGAAAAGCAGCCAACATGTGCTCAGCATATGTGGGAACTCCTTCAAGACTGTTAGAAAAGCATCCCAGGTGAAGCTGGTTGAGAGAATGCCAAGAGCGTGCAGAGCTGTCATCAAGGCAAAGTGTGGCTACTTTGAAGAATCTAAAATATATTTTGATTAACACTTTTTTGGTTACTACTACTATATGTGTAATTTCCTAGTTTTGATGTCTTCATTATTATTCTACAATGTAGAAAATAGTTAAAATAAAGAAAAACCCTTGGATGAGTAGGTGTGTCCAAACTTTGGACTGGTACTGTATATGTCATATTTCTCTTGTTGGGAAGAGAATAGGATGTTATGCAGAAAAATGTTGGTAGGACAAGGCTATGGATGTTTGTGCACATCGAAGTCAGTGATTTATGTTTACTATAGGTTAATGAGGCAATACAAATGTGATGTGACTAAAATGAAAGGCATGTATAGTAGACTAAAATGGCCAACTGACATTTTGACAATAACTAGACTAAATCATTATTCAAATGACAAATGTGACTAAGACTTAATAGACTAAATCAAATTTAAGTGCACAAAATATACACTGGTGTGTGTGTATATACCTGGTGGTCCAGCATTAGGAGGAGGGTGCATTTCACGCTCACGTCCCCTGGTCTCTTCACCTGGAAGCCGTCTGTCTCCTGGGTGGTGGGCATCCTGTGCCACTGAGAGAATACAGAGAGAGTTTAGAACTGTGGGTCATATTAATTAGTGCAAGACATTTTACAAATGAAATTAAAAACAATTGTTTATTGGACAAGTTTAGCAACTCCCTCCACATTTTGGCTTGTTTTGAGTCATGTTCATTAGGCACAAAATGGACAAACAGGGAGGGTCTAACTGCACTTGTCCAATAAGAAACAAATTATCTTTTTCCGATGCAAAACATTTTCCGTTGTGTGCCCAAAAGAACTTGACAAAGTGCAAAAACAGCACACTAACATCTATTCTTCTTTAGTGTGGGTTTTATTGTGATTTTCTTCATGCAATCCGTTCTCTACATAACCATCCCTCCACACCATTTGTAGGATCAACATGGCTGTGTGCTACATGTGTTATTATATTGGAGTTTCATTACGATAAGCCTTTCATTACCCAGGCTTTTTTTGTTCATGTCTGACCAATTGAACCGTGGTGGCAAATTGAACGCTTGTTCAGGGGTACTATTCTAAAAACGTTGTCAATGTAGTTGACAAAGTATGTATTGGTGTCCTTCATACCTCTACCAAGTGGTTATCAGGTCCATACAGTTCCTTGTCGAGCTCAATGACCAGACTCTTAAAGAAAGACGAAAACTTCCTCTTCTGTTTCCCAGGCTAGGAATAGCATGTGCGGAAAGAATAGAAGAAAACAAAATGATTCACACTGGTATTTTCTGTTTTTTTTTTTACAGTGTTTTGCTACAGCTGCATTGTTTGGTACCTACCACATTAGGGGGCTGTGGCTGGCGAAAACCTAACATTCTGGGAGAAGTTGGCTACGTTTACACCCCCCCCAACAAAACTTACCCCTGCCAATGACTTTTTGCGCAACATGTCCCCTCTCACCCCTTCCCTCTCTCCTTCCTACACACACTCTAACCACTGAAGCAATGGAAAACAAGAAATAACTCCCCCCCTTTTTAATGTGGCTGCAGCCAAGCCAGTCATTGCATGCGTTCCAAATGGCACCATATGCCATATATAGTGCACTACTACCATAGGTGTCTGGTTAAAAGTAGTTCACTATATAGGGAGCCGTTTGGGATGCAGCCAATGACTGTCAGCTGGAAGATGAGAAGTATGAAGCGTGCATGTCGACTCATGGCACGTAGCAGAAAGAACGAGCCATGGTTTCAATTCCTTGTTTCGGAGAAAAGAGGAACATGAGAGAAAAACGGAAAAAAACATCTGGCTGGGTAGTGTAAGCCAAGGACACAGGCCAACAGAATTGGAGAATGCTGAAGTTGAGTGCCTAAAATATTTTTAGAGACAGGCTCAGGTAGTAAATTTAAAAAAAAAAGGGGCATTAGATTCAGATGAAATGGTGGGGGCAAAAACAATATTTCTGAGCATACTCAACACCACACGTATTTGGACAGTTAAGAAAAAAAATTGTGAATTTGGCTCTATGCTCCAGCATTTTGGATTTGAGATCAAATGTTTCCTATTACCGTTTAGAAATGAAGGCACTTAATGTACTAGTCTCCCACCCATACAAAGTAATAAGTATTAGGTCGAATTCACTGATAATGTGAAAAGTTTAGTACTTGTTACCATATTCCTTATACACTGTAGCCAGGGTTCCATATAATTGGCGACAGATTTTCATGTGAATATTCTAAATTGTGTATGTAAAGAAAAATAGGCAAATTGGTTTCCATCAAACGGACTTTTTGCAGATAAACAGCTGTGCATGACGACGTAGTATCGATATTTATTGGACATTTGCCTAAAGCTCATTACCATGCGCTTTATCCACCATAAGTCATAAACTTATGAACTTTAAAACTTATTTCAGCCTACAAACTCAGCGACTCCCCATTTTAAAATCGCACGACCCTGAGTTTCCCAGCGAGATGGTTTAAACATCAATATTTGCGCATAAAATCATATCCACCGCAAATGTCGCATAATCCATTTCACCAACAACAAAATGATCTACCAAATTTCCACCAGACCTGTCATTACTTTTTTTTTTTTTTATGCGTCAGGCAAATCATCTGCATGAAATGGTTGTAAGGAAATGTGGTTAATGACTACATAAAGCTTGTGTCTCTACAAACTTGGATGCATTTGTAGTGGAGATTTGATATCCACTCCAAATAAAGTTGTAACATACACTATGTTCTGAATGTAACGGAGATAAGCGAGAGAGAGAGGTCATACGCACTAAAATAAAGCTGGAACATATTTTCTACAATGTATGTATTACAACGGTTATAACAGTTAATGGTTTTTGATCATGGCTGCAGCTTTAATGGGTGGCTCCTAATTTTCCCATTTATGTCTAATCGCTGCAGCCTCCTATACAGACAATATTTCCAACAGAAAATTCAGTGACACTATTTGGGTAGTCCATCTGGAGATGGTCTATAATTGCTCAATTACCTATCAACAAATGTTAAATTACTATCAAACTAACCCCTACCTGAGGTATCTACTGCAGCACAAGATTCTCCAAAGCGCGCACATCCCTGGGTCGCTCATCTTTTCAGTTTGCTGGAGCTAGTGATTGGAACGAGCTGCAAACCAAACTGGACAGTTTTATCTCCAGCTCTTCACTCAAAGACTCAATCGTGGACACTAACTGACAGTTGTGGCTGCTTCGCGTGATGTCTTGTTGTCTCTACCTTCTTGCCCTTTGTGCTGTTGTCTGTGGCCAATAATGTTTGTACCATGTTTTGTGCTGCTACCATGTTGTTGTCATGTGTCACTACCATGCTGTGTCCCAGCCCCCGTCCCAGCCCCCATCCCCGCAGGAGGCCTTTTGCCTTTTGGTAGGCCGTCATTGTAAATAAGAATTTGTTCTTAACTGACTTGCCTAGTTAAATAACTCCTTTTTTTGTAGTTTGTTTTGGTTGCGTTTCAGATAATGTTTTGCCCAGTAGGAACAGAATGGTGAATAATGTAGTGTCATTTTAAAGTTACTTTTATTGTTAGTAAGAATATAAGATGTTTCTGGACACTCCTAAATTAATGTGGATTCTACCATGATTATGGAAAGTCATTAATGAATCATGATGAGTGAGAAATGTAGAGGCACAAAGACCATACCCACTGAAAAATGCTTACCTCCCCTGTTATTGTAATGGTGAGAGGTTAGCATGGTTTGTTGTAGGCCAACCTCAGTCATCATGATTTTTCTTAAATCATGGCATTATCAAGGTTTATTTAAAAGGTGTTCAGAAACATCTTATCTACTCATTTAGAAAGAAAATTACTCTGGTCCTCAATCACTATTCTGCTCCTATTGGGCAAAACATAACTCAAAACACAAACCTAAATCGAGTTTGTCGAGTCAGAAGCTTGATGTACTCATTGCGTGCTAGGAACATGGGTCCAAATACAAAAATTTTTATTACTAAAATTAATTTTTCCAAATAATTACGACTTCGTCAAATGGGGGGGGACTAGATATACAGTGCATTCGGAAAGAATTCAGACCTTGACTTTTTCCACATTTTGTTATGTTACAGCCTTATTCTAAAATTGATTCAATTGTTTTTCTATACAGTATCTACACACGATAACCCATAATGACAAAGGAAAAACAGGGCAGGAAATGTTTGCTAATTTATAATTTAAAAAATTAAATACCACACTTGCATAAGTATTCAGACCCTTTACACAGTACTTTGTTGAAGCACCTTTGGCAGCGATTACAGCCTTGAGTCTTCTTCGGTATGAAGCTACAAGCTTGGCACACCTGTATTTGGGGTTTCTCCCATTCTTCTCTGCAGATCCTGTCAGGTTGGATGGGGAGCGTTGCTGCACAGCTATTTTCAGGTCTTTCCAGAGATATTCAATCAGGTTCAAGTCCGGGCTCTGGCTGGACCACTCAAGGAAATTCAGAGACTTGTCCCAAAGCCACTGCATTGTCTTGGCTGTGTGCTTAGGGTCGTTGTCACGTTGGAAGGTGAACGTTCGCCCCAGTCTGAGGTCCTGAGCCCTCAGGAGGAGGTTTTCATCAATAATATCTTTGGACTTTGCTCAGTTCAGCTTTCCCTTGATCCAGACTAGTCTCCCGTTTTCCTCCAGACATGACGCTTGGCATTCATGCTAAAGAGTTCAATCTTGTTATCATCAGACCAGAGAATCTTGTTTCTCATGGTCAGAGTCTTTAGGTGCCTTTTAGGAAACTCCAAGTGGGCTGTCATGTGCCTTTTACTGAGGAGTGGCTTCCGTCTGGCCACTCTACCATAAAGGCCTGATTGGTGGAGTGCTGCAGAGATGGTTGTCCTTCTGGAAAGTTCTCCCATCTCCACAGAGGAACTCTGGAGCTCTGTCAGTGACCATTCGGTTCTTGGTCACCTCCCTGACCAAGGCCCTTCTCCCCGATTTCTCAGTTTGGCCAGGCAGCCAGCTCTAGGAAGAGACTTGGTGGTTCCAAACTTCTTCCATTTAAGAATGATGGAAGGCACGGTGTTCTTTGGAACTTCAATGCTGCACAAATGTTTTGGTACCCTTCCACAGGTCTGTGCCTGTTTTCCCTTTGTCATTTTGGGGTATTGTGTGTAGATTGCAGAGGATTTTTGAATTAATCAATTTCAGAATAAGGCTGTAAGGTAATAAAAAAATAAAAAAAAGTCAAGGGGTCTGAATACTTTCCGAAGGCACTGTATAAAGTGCTTTCATTTCTAAACTGTAAAACAGTTTGTATGAAAATCCCCTCGAATGAAAAGGTGACATTTTGTACTGTCGCCTCATGAAACATCTCAAAACCCAAAAAGCTGGAGCATAGAGCCAAATTTTAGGTTCTGTCCAACTACATATGGTGTTGATTGTACATCGCAAAAATAACATGCTGTTATACGAGTATAACAAACAAGCTCTATGGATGCAGTTTTATTCAGGTATCGTTTCCTCCGCTTTAAAAAAATGTTTCCCTACATGGTCGATGACGACCAATACCTACTGGCTTGTGACTTACGACTAAGCTTTGGCTAGAAATATGACTTAATTTGTCTTGTGTGATTTTAGGTGGGTCACGTCACAAGTTTTAGGCTAGCGTCAGATAAACAGACACAGTTGGGTCACTTACATCCTCAAGGAGTTTCCCCTCCACCCTTAGTTCCCAGGATGACACCTTTTCTGCCTCTTCGCCTTCTGGCTTGCCGGGTGTGTAGGTGTTGGATATGTAGATCCTCAACTTTCGCTTTTGCTGAGAGGAAGAGGTAAACAAGAGCACACATCACAACCTTACAAAGAAAGTGTTTCCCATACCTATACCACTGTTGGGGAGGCCACCCTTCCTAGTTCTCTTGCCTGACAGATTTAAAAGAATTTTTGCAGATCTAGACAGACTAAAATAATTTGACATAAACTGTATGTTGCCCTGGATTTCGCTTTGGGAGCCTTTGTATACTGACTGAAGAGGAATCTAAGGGAAACACTGGAAGACCAAATTGTGTTAATTGATCAATGTATGATTATTATCTTACAATACCATACATACAAATGAGTTTGAGCTGTACCGTAATGGGCTTTTTGATGGCTTCCTGGATCTCCATGCGTTTGCGGGCGATGGTCTGGTCCAGCTTCCTCTCAAAGGCCAGCAGGTCCATATAGGCCTCAGACTCTGGAACCAGGTCTCGGATCTGGAACAAGGAGGATTCAATATGTGGGGGATATGGGGTCTTCCTCCCCATTCAGGAATAAATGGATCGATCCAGAGCCATATACTGTATGCATATCTATGGTTTTAGATCAAACTATTATTTTTCAAGGGGGCAACGTTTATACTCACCCTCTGTGGTAGCACCTTGTCGGCCATCCTGCGCCTTTTGCTGCAAAAACACAAATCGAGACAAAGTGTTAGATCTTCACGCATCTTTAATGGCATATTGTAAGGCAATTAGAATGTTGGCTATTTAAACAGAAACACCTTTATGATGATAGCTACACTATTCCACACAGGGAAAAGCTAGAGGATTGGGATGTGTTCATTCAGGTAAAACGTACCAAAATGTTTTGCAACATTTCTTATTGGACGACTTCAGATGGTACCGCCACGTTTCAATATGTTTTCTTCCGCTTCGTGCCTACTGAATATGACCCTGATGCCTGTTCAGGCTCACAACTCTTTGGACCCAAAGGCTAACACTTATCACAATTTAATCAACAAAAGCTTTTGTTTTCTTTGATCGAATTAAACTAGCTCCACCTTGCTTAAAAGTAAATCCAATTATTCAGGGCCTTTCACTTTCAGCCCTTGGTTCGACTCGCTAATCAAGTGCCAAGGATCTAATATATACTGAGTAAAAATATAAAACACAACATGTAAAGTGTTGGTCCCATGTTTCATGAGCTGAAATAAAAGATTCTAGAAATGTTCCATATGCACAAAAAGCTTATTTGGCAAAAATGTGAACAAATTTGTCCAGAACCCTATTAGTGAGCATTTCTCCTTTGCCAAGAAAATCCATCCACCTGACAAGTGTGGCATATCAAGAAGCTGATTAAACACGAGAGCTGTTGCCAGAGAATTGAATGTTCATTTCTTTACCATAAGCCGCCTCCAACGTTATTTTAGAGAATTTGGCAGTACGTCCAACCGACCTCAACTGCAGACCACGTGTAACTACGCCAGCCCAGGACCTCCACACCGGTTTTTCCCCTGCGGGATCGTCTGAGACCAGCCACCCAGACCACTGATGAAACTGAGGAGTATTTCTGTCGGTAACAAAAGCCCTTTTGTGTGGGGTAAAACGTATTCTAATTCCCTGGGCCTGGCTCCCCAGTGGGTGGGCCTATGCCCTCCCAGTCCCACCCATTGCTGCACCCCTGCCCAGTCATGTAAAATCAATAGATCAGGGCCGAATAAATGTATTTCAACTGACCGATTTCCTTATATGAACTGTAGTATTAAGTAAAATCGTGGAAATTGTTGCATCTACATTTTTGTTCAGTATATTTTGAAAACTACATTCAAAAACACAAGACCCTTGCGGTAAATCAAAATGATAGAAATAACCACCAGAAATCCATCTTCCCAAACATTTACAAGCAGATGACCTCATTCCATTTTGAGGTAAAAAAAAAAGAAAGAAAAAAAAGATGCCCTTGTCCACGTGGCTCTGTCTGGCAGTGGGGCATGGTCATGGGACATCTTCTCTGTTTTTAACTCCTCTGTGCAGCAGATTGTGTGGAGCCACAGACAGACCACTGACTGAGAGGACAGGGGTACAAAAGAGTCTTTCAGTAGTGTCCCTACACCACCGTCACTATCAAAGACCTTGGAAGGATCCCAAAAGACCGTGACCGTCTGTCTTGTGTGTCATTAATGTACCACCACACGGCTGACTTCTAGTACTGTGGTGTACACTTAATGGTCATAAAGGGCTTGTACTTGTTTGTGGGGGATCACATGGTGCTCTATTAGTTGTGGTTACCAGATGCATTATCATTGACAGTAGTGCAGTTAGGTTGCATGTCTTCATGACATGAAGTATTCAGCATTCAAACTGCATCATTCATTCAAAAATAACTGTGTCTGAGAATTCACCAAGAACGATAACCTGGTATAGACAATAGCCGTGTCCGAATAATCATACTAGCTTTCTAAATAGTAGGCCTTTTAGGTATGTGAAATTTCGAAAAGCGAGTATGCTTAAAATTCCAGGATGTTATTTTCCTTTTGGCTTTTCATCTAGTAGAATTCGCTGCACATTTTTGAGGAATAAAAGAGTATTTCCAGACTCACGTGTGTGTGTGACAACAGCTGATAATGAGATAAGGACACACGTTGTACCCAAATGAACGAATGGCGGGAATCAGCGCAATTTCACATTAGATGATGCATTCTCAGGATGGGTGAGCCTAGTATGTTGATATTTGTTGCTTACTGCATTCATTTTTACTAAGCAGTATGTTCTAAATAGTATGTAGCTCAATTAGTAAATAGTGTGTAGTTTTAGTAAGTAAGTAGTAGGCATGACAGATTTCAGACAAGGCCAATGTCTGGCAAGACCAAATATATTTGTGTACAGCCATAATCCTCAGTCATGGTTAATCAATATGCTGTGCAATGGTGCCCCACAAACCCCACCACCACTACAACAACCCCGATATCCCCTTTTAAAAACAGACTGTGTGCCCCCCAGACAGTCCACCCAACCCACCCCCTAACTCACCCACGCCTTGGGCCTCCCAGCCCCCCAGACAGTCCACCCAATCCACCCCCTAACTCACCCACGCCTTGGGCCTCCCAGCCCCCCCTGTGGTTGTTGTTGAAGGAATCGCTTTCGGGAGGCGTCCATGGCTGATTGCCCCATTCCTATGCGTAAGGGCATGTTCCCGCCCCCATAAGAGGGTCCAGGGCCCCCAATTGGCCCCATCGGGATCCCCCTGTTGGGTGGCATACCAGGGTGCTGGAAATTAAAAGCACAGGGGGACAGAAAGGGGTTACATTTATGGCAAACTGACAACTTTCTTCCTCACTAAAGTGATCAATGTTTGTTATGATATCTTTCAAAGAGGAACCATGTATTAGTAATACAAGTTTACGTAGCCTAACACATTATGCATGAACTAGCCACCGATAGTCATGAACACTGCGGTGATGAAAAGGCTTGTATTTCGGCTGCCTGTTAATTTGCAAACTTTGTTTTCCAACAACTGACAGTAGCCAGCAAGCAACCACGTGATGTATGATTAGCTGTATGAAGCTAGCCATAATAAGGATTAGCCACAATCGTTTAATTTGCGGTTGGCCTTTAAAATAAAAGTCTCCAATTGAAAGTAATTCAAACGGATAGAAAACAGTGATATCATGCCATATTTGGACTAGATAAGGCTAGACTATTTTTTATATAATTAAACAAAATACAATTAGTTCATTTGAAATCACACTGTGGATGTATTAGACTTTAGAATTGCATTGGGGCATATTTACATGCAGTGTAAAGCCTAACCTATGGACTGTGCACCCATTAAATGGGGTTTCACACAACACAACTGTATAGAGTTTACACAAATATAAGCTTCTTAGCTCTTACCGTGGGATTTCGAATGGAAGGGGATCACCCTTCCAATCAGTCTATTGGACATTCATATTGCACTGTACAGCAGTTTTTAACAGTCACACAATAAGAGATAAGACGCTATTATTTGAGTATGACTGAGTAGGCTGATACCCCATTTCATAGGTGTAACATCCATAGGTTAGGCTGTACAGTGCACGTGAGTATGCCCTAATGCAATTATAAAGTATAACACAGCTAGTGCAATTAACAGATTTGTACTTGTGTAAAATTAACTCATTGTCTTTTGTTGAATTTATGTAACATTCCGACTTTGTTTAGCATTATCGAGTCCAAAAACGGCATTATTCCACTATTTGTATCCGTTTGAATCACTTTCAAAGGGGGACGTTTATTTTGAAGGCGAGCCGCAAATTACACTATTGTGGCTAGCTTCACATAGGTATGATCAATTACTCACGCCGCGGTCAGTTTTTCACTTTCTTGAAATGCGGAAGTTGCCAGATTAAATTGAAAGTCAATATACCACAGATTAATAGAAAACGCTAATTAATTTTCTAACTACAGTAGCTGCAATGCCACTTGTCTGACACTTACAGCAGTGTCTAGCTAACTTTACTAGCTAGTAGTTAGCCTAACCCAACACTGTTTTTGTAACATGATAACGTTATACAGTAACGTTGCTTAACTTGTCACTAAGTAATATTACTTGCCATATTTTAGCCAATAAAGCAACGTTATCACGGTAAATGATATGCAATTAGTTACAAGTTAGCCGAGGGGAAACCTCTCGACAAGTTACCTGATGGTACTGAGGAGTGGCATTCATGGCTCGGAAACCCGAATTCTGTTGGATCCCTGGCATCCTCATTCCACCGCCTGCATGTCCAGCGTTCATGGGGTTAACACTGGGGTTCATCTGAGTAGCCGGAAAGCCCCCTCTTGAAGCCATTTTCGGAGCTACAAGTGGTGGTAGGTCGCCGTGAAGTTTTCGGTGTTGAGAACAAGCTGTCTTGCTGATTGTACACAGGCCAAACGTTTATTCTCCACGCGTGTTGACAGTTGTGTAGCTAGTAAACATTGCCACTAAAAAGCTAGCCAACTGAGCGTAACGTTACTAACGTTAGCTAGCTAACCAGTTCCGGGGTGTTTATTTGCGAGTGATGCCCGACGGTCGCTTTACTCCTTCCTACAAAGTGGTATATTTGTATCATCCCCTCCCCAAATAGTTGAATTTGTCAGGCCAATTTATATTAATGGTCACAAGAGCATGTTGAAGAGTCTGTCCAATGTCTGAAGATAGAAGTGTGTGCGCCGTGTCAACTGCCAGTGCCGCCTCCTACTAGCTAGTTGTTGCCAGATTGGCTGAAAGCATAGAGGATGATAGAGGCCTCTAGTGGTCAAAAGGCTATGTTAGCATGGGCAGCGCCATTGAGGGCTTCCACTATTTTAATTTAGTCAACTGGGTGAGACTTCCAACTTCATTGGCTGATCCCTCCTGTTGGAGTCATGTCCAACCCAGTCATCAGAAGGGATCAGCCAATCGTGAAGAATAAAATAGACTACTTCAAAATGGAGATCACCTCAATGGCACTGCCCATGCAGATGCTATAATGGCACAGATACAAAGATGAGTCCCATCTCTACAGCTGAAACTTTTGAAAGCTCCCTTTCTGCAAGAATGGGGGGCATGGGTTTTATTTGTCACTGTTCTGACTGTAGCAAAGATACTTTACTCTGAGACTGAAGGCTACAATGTCAAACCTCACGCCAAATACAATGTCTGAGTCTATAGGCTTTAAAATCAAGACATTTTCAAAAACACATAGCAAGCTAAAAACCCTACTAGCTACATCACTTTGGGCACACACCAAAAAGTTGAATTTCCACAACAGGCAATCAACAGCCTCCCCTGCTCACGACTGAGTGCACTAAAGGCTGGGAAGGCTTAGGGTATGTTCAGGTTCATTGAACAGAAAAGTGTTTACTAAAACTTGACTTTGTTGCAACCCCCCCTCCCCAGATGTATGCATCAGCCCACATCAAGCCAAACATAATTTTAATTCCTATACTCGCAGTTCAAATATTACACATCGACAGATGACAATCGTTTATTACTTGACAGATGAACAAATACAAAGCCATGATAGCAGCATTTCAACTATTTAAATATTTACACTATCACAACACTGAGGACACATATAACCCTTTACAATGTAAACAAATAATAAAGAATGTTTTGAATGCTAGAAAACAAGCCTAACTAACTACTCATCTACAATGAAACAGATTAACCCATGTTCTACTGCAAGGAGTTTGCAGTTTATTTCAAAACCTATTTCCACAGGTGAATGACAAGTGACGGGAGTCCTTTCAGCATACTCATCAGTAGGAGAATCATGATGTTGACATTGTGAATATGGAGTAATAAAATGACAAACCATTAATTATTATTGTCTGTAAGTTGTGTGACTTCTGATTTGAACTGTCCATTTGTCCATAATTATGTTCTTGTCAAAAAAATGATAGTTGAAAAGACTTCTTGACTGATAATATCATCAAAATGTCAGTGCATAATCAAATGGTCCTTGGTATCCATTGCTCTGACCTCGACTGCCTCTGCCTAGCCACTGTACGACCTCACTCCTTGTCTGTTCATTGACAGATTCTAACACAATATTTCATAAAGATGCCAGCCAAGAGCTACCTATCGATAAAATAATGTATGATATAAAATAATGATTATTGGTGCAACGATTTGGTGAGGGGGGGGAAAAACGGAAGAGACACACTGTGCAGGGGGTCTCTGGACTGCTTCAGCAGTGTTGTGTTCATTAGGGCACACAGTAACAAAACATTTTAAAACGTTTCACAATGGAAAAAACAAACAAGCATTTCTTATTGGAGAAGTTCAGTCACTACCTCCCTGTATCAGTCAGTTTTGTTCAGTGTGGTGCTTAATGAACACGACCCATTTAGAAATAGTCTACTACACATCTGTCACGGTCCATTGTAAAACAAAAGGAGCCAGGGTGGACTCTGAATGGTCTTCCTGTGTGTCTGTCACTGAGGGAAGGCCTCATCTTTCATCAGCATGCGTGGGCTCTCCTGGTTGTCCATACGCCGTCTGGGGCCCATCATACCTGTGGAGACAGACTGACTCTATTTATCAAAGTCATCTCCATTCTCCACTCCAAGCAAATTATACTGTGGCTGTGAAATTATGATTATGGGGACGTTCCAGGAGGTTTTTATTTTAGTTACACTCGTCAAATGATCTCTGGAACCACCTTCATATAAAATAGCAATATCTTCTGAGGTGCACAGCAAAACATCTGACCAAAAACGTATATTTCATATGCGCCACAGTCCACACCTTACTTAAATCTCTCAGTCTCAATGACCTAGAACTAGGGTAGAGCGTCTCAGGGACAACTTGCATACAGTATATCCTTTGTCATAACACTGTCATACTATTGAATTAATGCCAGAGTGTGTATTAGGCCTATCCAAAGAATGAGGCCTAAAGCAATCGCTTCATTTGTCACAATTACCATGCATTTAGTAGTTACAGACTAATGATGATAACTTACCATTCTTATGTTTAAATGATTTGGATCTCCTGGGTGAGTTTGGATTCTACAATAAAAAAGGGATATATATATATATACACATATATTTTTTAAAGAGTTTACACAAAACTATAAGAAATATGTAATTTAATTGTCTTATTCGATAAAAAATAATATGTTCTGTTTAACAGAAAGCTTGACAATCACAACAAGCATTAAAATTGAAGAAATCAAAATTTGGTCTCGTCGCCTTTCAGGATCATGCTGCATACTGTTGGAAACTTTACGAACATATTAAGATAACTTTATTTTTATGGTTTGTTTTGGTCGTGCTTTCCTGTAGTAATTTTATTAGATTGGTTACAACTACACAAACCCCAAGTGCCAATCAACATTCTCCCTTCGATTTCTCACTTGAAATTCAGCTGTGGCACTGGATTCTATTCAGATAAAGCATCAAGAAAAGCAGAATGATCAACTAGTGGCAAAACTATGTTATTACAGAAAATATTTCATTGTGGTTTCAAAGAAAGTGCAAATACCTTATCTGATTTTCTCTTCTTCGCTGCAAAAATGAGAGCATTTTATAAGACACTTGGACATAATTTTCAATGATTTACAAGATATCATAATGTACAAATACAAAAGAGAACCAAGCAGATTGATAACACTTCAAAGAATATTTCTTAACTACTAGATCAAACATGTACAACTACATTTTGGATGCATGTGCACACAGTTGAAGTCAACTCTGTTTCAGTTCAAATTAATGTAGAGATTGACTACTGGTATTCACCATTATAGGATTCTAATTTCCATTTGTCTTCTCTTATGAGTAGATACATTTTATATAACTGTCAGTCACCAGGGTTGTGTTTAGTAGGGCACACTGTAGGAAAACGTTTTGCAATGGAAAATAACAAGCAAGCAAAAACTAAAGGAGGAAGTACCAGTGACTCGCTCAATACGGAAGTTGTCAGATGACGCAGATGCCCAACGATGAACCATCAAACAGGCAAAGTATCAATACAGGACTAACATTGAATCCTACTACACTGGCTCCGATGCTCGTCGGAAGTGGCAGGGCTTGCAAACTATTACGGACTACAAAAGGCAAGCACAGCCGTGAGCTGCCCAGTGATACGAGCCTACCAGACGAGCTAAATTATTTCTATAGGCGCGCATCTGGGCAAGCAACACTGAAGCATTCAGGAGAGCACCAGATGTTCCGGATGACTGTGATCACGCTCTCCATAGCCGATGTGAGTAAGACCTTTAAACAGGTCAACATTCACAAGGCTGCAGGTCGTAACAGTTTAACTTTAGACCGTCCCCTCGCCCCGACACGGGCGCGAACCAGGGACCTTCTGCACACATCAACAACAGTCACCCACGAAGCATCGTTACCCACGAAGCATCGTTACCCATCGCTCCACAAAGGCCGCGGCCCTTGCAGAGCAAGGGGAACCACTACTTCTAGGTTTCAGAGCAAGTGACGTAACTGATTGAAAAGCTATTAGCGCGTACCCGCTAACTAGCTAGCCATTTCACATCCGTTACACAGGGCCAGACGGATTACCAGGGCGTGTACTCTGAGCATGCGCTGACCAACTGGCAAGTCTCTTCACTGACATTTTCAACCTGTCCCTGACCGAGTCTATAATACAACATGTTTCAAGCAGACAACCATAGTCCCTGTGCCCAAGAACACCAAGGTAACCTGCCTAAATTACTACCGACCCATAGCACTCACATCTGTAGTCATGAAGTGCTTTGAAAGGCTGTTCATGGCTCACATCAACACCATTATCCCAGAAATCCTAGACCCACTCCAATTTGCATACCGCCCCAACAGATTAACAGATGACGCAATCTCTATTGCACTCCACATTGCCCTTTCCCACCCGGACAAAAGGAACACCTACGTGAGAATGCTATTCATTGGATCACTAAGTTATGGACCCTGGGACTAAACAACTCCCTCCGCAACTGGATCCTGGACTTCCTGACAGGCCGCCACCAGATGGTAAGGGTAAGTATTAACACATATGCCACACTGATCCTCAACACGGGGGCCCCTCAGGGGTACATGCTCAGTCCCTTCCTTTACTCCTTGTTCACCCATGACTGCATGGCCAAGCACGACTCCAACACCATCATTAACTTCACCGACAACGATGAGACAGCCTATAGGGAGGAGGTCAGAGACCTGGCCGTGTGGTTCCAGCATAACAACTAGAGGTCGACCGATTATTTAGGGCCGATTTCAAGTTTTCAGAAGAATCTGCCTTTTTGGACGACGATTACATTGCAATCCACGAGGAGACTGCGTGGCAGGCTGACCACCTGTTACACGAGTGCAGCATCAAAAGGACCTGTGGCTGCAAGGAGCCAAGGTAAGTTGCTAGCTAACATTAAACTTATCTTATAAAAAACAATCAATCCTAACATAATCACTAGTTAACGATTTTACTAGGTTAACTAGCTTGTCTGCTTTGAATATAATGAATGCGGTGACTGTTAATTTATCATCGAATCACAGCCTACTTCAAATTTAGCCAAACGTGTGATGATTTAACGAAAGCACAATCGTTGCACAAAAGTAACTAGCCATAAACATCAATGCCTTTCTTAAAATCAATACACAGAAGTATATTTTTTTAAACCTGCATATTTAGTTAAAAGAAATGCATGTTAGTAGGCAATATTAACTAGAGAAATTGTCACTTCTCTTGCGTTCTGTGCAAGCAGAGTCAGGGTATATGCAGCCGTTTGGGCCGCCTGGCTTGTTACTGTGTGAAGACCATTTCTTCCTAACAAAGACCGTAATTCATTTGCCAGAATTTTACATAATTATGACATAACATTGAAGGTTGTGCAATGTAACTGCAATATTTAGACTTAGGGTTGCCACCCGTTCGATAAAATACGGAACAGTTCCGTATTTCACCAAAAGAATAAACGCTTTGTTTTCTAAATGATAGTTTCTGGATTTTACCATATAAATGACCAAAGGCTCGTTTTGCTGTGTGTTTATTATATTATAATTAAGTCTATGATTTGATATTTGATAGAGCAGTTTACCTACCACCGCTCAGTCAGCAGCAGGCTCGTAAGCATTTATTCAAACAGCATTTTACTGCATTTGCCAGCAGCTCTTAGCAATACTTGAGGCACAGCGCTGTTTATGACTTCAAGCCTATCAACTCCCGAGATTAGGCTGGCAATACTATAGTGCCTATAAGAACATCCAATAGTCTGTCACGCCCTGGCCTTAGTATTATTTGTTTTCTTTATTATTTTAGTTAGGTCAGGGTGTGACATGGGGAATGTTTGTGTTTTGTTGGTTTTGGGTGATTATATGGTAAAGGGGGTGTTGGGTGTAGTGTATGGGTTTGTGTTGAGTGCATGTGTCTAGCGTTGTCTATGTTGGTTAGTTGTCTAGGAGAGTCTATGGTTGCCTGAATGAGTTCCCAATTAGAGACAGCTGATTTCTGTTGTCTCTGATTGGGAGCCATATTTAGGGTAGCCATAGGCTTTCATGTGATGTGGGTAATTGTCTATGTTATACGTTTGTAGCCTGTGTGTGCACTTCGTTATTAGCTTCACGATCGTTTTCTTGTTTTGTTTAGTGTGTAAGTGTTTTTGTTTCGTTTTGCCTTCATATTCATTAAAAGGAATATGGCTTACTTTCCTACTGCTGCGTTTTGGTCTGTCAATCCTCCACACGATCGTGACATAGTCAAAGGTATATGAAATACAAATGGTATAGAGAGAAATAGTCGACATGTCATAATGCCTATAATAATGACAACCTAAAACTTCTTAAATGGGAATATTGAAGACTCATGTTAAAAGGAACCATCAGCTTTCATATGTTCTCATGTTCTGAGCAAGGAACTTAAACATTAGTTTTACATGGCACATATTGCACTTTTACTTTCTTCTCCAACACTGTATTTTTGCATTATTTAAACCAAATTGAACATGTTTCATTATTTATTTGAGACTAAATTGATTTTATTTATGTATTATATTTAGTTAAAATACGTGTTCATTGTTCATTCAGTATTTTTGTAATTGTCAATATCACACACATATATATATAAAAATCGTCCGATTAATCAGTATCGGCTTTTTTTGGTCCCCCAATAATCGGTATCAGCGTGGAAAAATCATAATCGGTCGACCTCTAATAAAAACCTCTCCCTCAACGTGATCAAAACAAAGGAGATGATCGTGGACTACAGGAAAAGGAGAGCCGAGCACGTCCCCATTCTTATTGACGGGGTTGTAGTGGAAAAGGTTGAGAGCTTCAAGTTCCTTGGTGTTCCCATCACTAACGAACTGTCATGGTCCAACCACACCAAAGGCAGAGGGCAAACAAAACCTATTCCCACTCAGGAGACTGAAAAGATTTGGCATGGGTCCTCAGATCCTCAAAAAGTTATACAGCTGCACCATCAAGAGCATCCTGACTGGTTGCATCACTGCCTGGTATGGCAACTGGCACTAGAGGGTAGTGCGTACGGCGCAGTAAATCATTGGGGTAAAGCTTCCTGCCATCCAGGACCTCTATACCAGGCGGTGTCAGAAGGCCCTAAAAATTGCCAAAGACTCCCAAGTCATAGACTGTTCTCTCTGCTACCGCATGGCAAGCGGTACCGTATAGCCAAGTCCAGGTCCAAAAGGCTTCTTAACAGCTTCTACCCCCAAGCCATAAGCGTCCTGAACAGCTAATCAAATGGCTACCTGTGCCCCCGCACATTGACTCTGTACCGGTTGCCAGGGTTGGGGAGTAAAAGATTTTAAAAATGTTTAATTGTAATCTGTTACTTTACCATAAAAAATATTGTAATCAGATTACAGCTACTTTTGAAAAACTAGATGATTACGCCGAGGTTTACTTTTAAATTCAGAAAGCATGTTATATCTGTCACTTTCGTGACCTGTTTTCCTTGTTTTTGTATGTGTTTAGTTGGTCAGGGCGTGAGCTGGGGTGGGCATTCTATGTTATGTGTTTCTATGTTTAGGTTATTTGTCTATTGGCCTGATATGGTTCTCAATCAGGGACAGGTGTTTTACGTTTCCTCTGATTGAGAACCATATTAAGGTAGGCTGTTCTCACTGTTTGTTTGTGGGTGATTGTTCCTGTGTCTGTCGCACCACACGGGACTGTTTCGTTTTCATTTGTTTGGTTAGTCTATTCCTGTTCGTGCGTTCTTCGTGTTTATGTAAGTTCACATGTTCAGGTCTGTCTACGTCGTTTTGTAATTTTCCAAGTGTTTTTTCGTGTTCGTCTTTGCTTTAATAAATATTCATCATGTCTTCACAACACGCTGCATTTTGGTCTGATCCCTACTCCTCCTCTTCAGACGTAGAGGAGGAGAGAAACCGTTACAATATCCATTGATTCTTGAAGAATATCATTTATAAATGCCTCATGAGTTAGTTCAACTGCCACACTCCACGAGAACCCAAAATATAAATATAAGCTTGTTTTTCTCCATCGTTTGTAAACATTGTAAATGTATACAAACACTGTATATCCTCACAACATGGTTAAAACATGTTGATAACATGGATGGTCAGTCCTTACATCCATAGCTCTGTCTAATAATCTGAGAGTGGTTACATTTCTCCAGGCCCATCTCTCAGCTTTTTACCAAAACCGAGGTGGGGTAGCCTTTTTGTTATGGTTTCATCTGTGGATTTACCGTTTAAACAGTTATAGATTATCAAGATATCAAAGTCTTACCAACAAAAAGGTAAACAATAGGCCTATAGCAAATGCAGCATATGGCATTCCTTTTTCACATGTAAATAGCACTTTTCAGTAGCACTCAAAGTATGCCATTCCATGAGCGCAGCATTTATTTTTCAACTCGAATCAATGAGCCCAATCAGTCCTCCATGACAACAAAATCAGAAACAGAGTAGGGCTGGCTAATAAGTCCTTAGTTTGGGGGTTATGCTCAGGTAAAACAATTTGGCTAATCTATACTTCCAAAAAAAAAAAAAAAATAATAATAATAATAATAATCCTATTCTTGAAGATCAAAGGGTAAAACATTTATTGGAATGATTGGAATTCTGATAGACTTGTTTTTAATGTAAAGATATAATTGAATCAAATTATTATATGTAGTAGAAAGTGATGGGTTAGAAGAAGCCTACATAACCAACCCTTAAAGTAAAATTTTACATCCATATATGGCCAGCTATGTAAACTTTAACATTGATTTATCCTACAATAGATGTTGTTCAATTGCTAACATACATTTTTGTCTTCTAATGCCTTTTAAGGAGAAAGTAATCTAATAGTAATGGAATGTAATCAGATTACGTTACTGAGTTTGAGTAACCCAAAAGTTATGTTACTGATTACAATTTTGAACAGGTAACTAGTAACGGATTACATTTAGAAAGTAACCTACCCAACCCTGCCAGTACCCCCTGTATATAGCCTCGTTACTGTTATTACTGTTTTATTGTTTCTCTATTTTTTATATTTTCTTAATTATAATTTTTATGTATTTATTGTTTACTTCAGTTTATTTAGTAAATACTTTCTTAACACGTATTTTTTCTTAAAATTGCATAGTTGGTTAAGGGCTTGTAAGTAAGCATTTGATTGTATTCAGCACGTGACAAATAAAATGTGATTTGATTTAACCTCTGTTCTTATTGGATAAGATCATGTAGTACCTTTCTGTTTCACAACATTTGCTCTTGTTTTCTGCCTACTAAACAGGACCCAGATCACCTTGAAAAGGAGGGTGAAAGCCAGTCCTTTACCTTTCTTTTCCGCCCCATAGGACCAGTCGTTATCATTGACGTCATCATTATCCTCCTGGTCGCTCTCTGATTTATTGTTAGTGTTGTTGCCGGTGACTATTCTGTGGGGGGAAGAAATGACAGTCAGTGATCCATTGATTTATGGCCAGACCTGGGTTCAAAATACTATTTGAAATCATTTCCAATACTTAATCTGCGCTTAATTGAGCTTGTGTGGTTTTATGGACCAATAGAATAGTCTCAAAATGGCAAACCCCGCCCATCTGTTACTCCAGGCAGGCTAAAGCAAAGTACTTGAAAGAATCCTTCCTTCAGGATTGCTTGAGAAAGTAAGGCTACAGTTTAATTAAAAGTGTGCAAACTATATTTGATTAGAAAATAATAATACCCTGTTGTGGTATGAGGAAAGGGTAAAACATATATTTTTAAAGATGTTTTATTGTCACATACACCAGATAGATGCAGTGAAATGTGTTGTTTTACAGGGTCGGCCATAATAGTACAGTGCCACTGAAGCAAATGAGGGTTAAGTGCTTTGTTCAAGGGCACATCAGATGTTTCACCTTGTCGGCTTGGGTATTCGAGGCAGCAACTCCAGTCTTAACTTCATTACATTGCTGTCTGCACTGCAATGTCAACTGGTTTTAGGGTAGCTGTGTTTAAAGGTTAGCTCAACCAAAACAAAAATACTTGTCTGGTTGAAAACGGCCTATGAGGCATCGACATTAGTCAGAAACATTTATTCTAGTGCCAAAATGTAATACAAAGTGTAAATAGGATCATTTTGGTCATTAAGTCAATGTCTTCCAAAACTATGACATAAATTCCTAAATCCTTGGATATTTATGATTTGGTTTTTGATTTCAATCATGCCCAGTCTTGCCCACTAAAAGGGGATGGTAATGCCTAAGGAGATTTGTCATGCACGGAGAAGCAGCTGAGCTGAGTGCAGCAGAATCAACCTACAGCCTGCCCATTTCTTTACAGACAACAGAAATACCCATTAGCACGCAGCGCCTCAGTCTTGTTTACATGAAACAATACATAGTTGCCAATGTTATGTTGAAAGAACGAGACTTGGTCTTTATAAAGGGCTTGTTTTCCCTCCCCCCAACTCAAACATCCTCACATTCGTGAGATAACATTAGCATCATAAACACAAGTATCAAAGGTATTCTAGAAAGGAAGAAATGCTCAGGGTTTAGGATTCTTGACCAATCACGTTGTCATGCTGCGTCATGTGGTTGCTAAAGCCATCCATCTCGTAAAGTATGGTTGCCGTTTAGGATCAGTAAAGAGGAACACACAACACCAGGCTATTAGCGAACATAACACTCCCACTTCAAACTCTCGTTGCTTCAGTCATGGCTTCTAGCCTTTCATAACAAGCATGTGGAAAAGGGAGGCAAAATTAGTGAGTTCAGCCCCCCCTTTAAAGATGTCAGTAACCGCATCAATATGACATACAGTTGAAGTCGGAAGCTTACATACACCTTAGCCAAATACATTTAAACTCAGTTTCAAAATTCCTGACATTTAATCCACGTTAAAAAAAAATCCCTGTTTTAGGTCAGTTAGGATCAGCACTTTATTTTAAGAATGTGAAATGTCAGAATAATAGTTGGGAGAATGATTTATTTCAGCTTTTACTTCTTTCATCACATTCCCAGTGGGTCAGAAGTTTACATACCGTACACTCAATTAGTATTTGGTAGCATTGTCTTTAAAATTGTTTAACTTGGGTCAAATGTTTTGGGTAGCCTTCCACAATAAGTTGGGTGAATTTTGGCCCATTCCTCCTGACAGAGCTGGTGTAACTGAGTCAGGTTTATTGTAGGCCTCCTTGCTCACACATGTTTTTTCAGTGCTGCCCACACATTTTTTATAGGATTGAGGTCATGGCTTTGTGATGGCCACCCTAATACCTTGACTTTGTTCTCCTTAAGCCATTTTGCCACAACTTTGGAAGTATGCTTGGGGTCATTATCCATTTGGAAGACCCATTTGCGACCAAGCTTTAACTTCCTGACATGTTGCTTCAATATATCCACGTAACACGTACCTAAGATAGGATAAAGTAATCCTTCTGACCCCCCCCCCTTAAAAGATTTAGATGCACTATTGTAAAGTGGTTGTTCCACTGGATATCATAAGGTGAATGCACCAATTTGTAAGTCGCTCTGGATAAGAGCGTCTGCTAAATGACTTAAACGTAAATGTAAATTTTCCTTCTCATGATGCCATCTATTTTGTGAAGTGCACCATTCCCTCCTGCAGCAAAGCACCCCCACAACATGATGCTGCCACCTCCGTGCTTCACGGTTGGGATGGTGTTCTTCTGCTTGCAAGCCTCCCCCTTTTTCCTCCAAACACAACGATGGTCCTTATGGCCAAACAGTTCTAGTTTTGTTTCATCAGACCAGAGGAAATTTCTCCAAAAAGTATCATCTTTGTCCCCATGTGCAGCTGCAAACCGTAGTCTGGCTTTTTTATGGTGGTTTTGGAGCAGTGGCTTCTTCTTTGCAGAGCGGCCTTTCAGGTTGTCGATAAAGGACTTGTTTTACTGTGGATATAGATACTTTTGTACCTGTTTCCTCCAGCATCTGCACAAGGTCATTGCTGTTGTTCTGGGATTGATTTTCACTTTTCACATCAAAGTACGTTCATCTCTAGGAGACAGAACATGTCTCCTTCCTGAGCGGTATGACGGCTGCGTGGTCCCATGGTGTTTATACTTGCGTACTATTGTTTGTACAAATGAACGTGGTACCTTCAGGTGTTTGGAAATTGCTCTCAAGGATGAACCAGACTTGTGGAGGTCTCCATTTTTTTTCTGAGGTCTTGGCTGATTTCTTCTGATTTTTCCATGATGTCAAACAAAGAGGCACTGAGTTTGAAGGTAGGCCTTGAAATACATCCACAGGTACACCTCCAATTGACTCAAATTATGTCAATTAGCCTATCAGAAGCTTCTAAAGCCATGACATCATTTTCTGGAATGTTCCAAGCTGTTTAAAGGCACAGTCAACTTAGTGTATGTAAACTTCTGACCTTCCGCAATTGTAATAGTGAATTATAAGTGAAATAATCTGTCTGTAAACAATTGTTGGAAAAATGACTTGTGTCATGCACAAAGTAGATGTCCTAACCGACTTGCCAAAACTATAGTTTGTTAACAAGAAATGTGTGTAGCGCTTGAAAAACGAGTTTTAATGACTCCAACCTAAGTGTATGTAAACTTCCGACTTCAACTGTACATGTATTGCCCAACTGCGATGTAGATGACATAGCCTTAAATAATTGGTTAATTTGCATAGTGCGACTTCTTTGTGGACGGTCTCGAACATGACAATTGTTTCAGTTGTGCAGGGGGGGGGGGGGGGGGGGGGGGGGGTAGGTGGCTAACCTGCGGTTGGCTATGCGGCTGCTATTGCGCCCCATGCCCAGGCATTTCTCCAAGTGAGGGGCGAAGCGCGACGCAGCAATGCTCCGGCTGCAGTTGGGACAGACACACTCCTTGTTCTTCCACTGGTTGTACACCTGCCCGAACACATCCACTCCTGGCTGGTCCACAATTTCTACTCATACAAAAAATAAAGAGAAAGAAAAATTATAGTTCAAAGCACTTTACATAGGTATATATTATATATTGCAATCATTGTATGGTGGTATAGTTAGCAAATTAAGAATTGTGGAATGATATCTTCTGTACACGTCTTTATCTTAACCATTGTTAAACAATACTTTTAAAAAAATAGGTGAGTAGAAAGTAGAAATACATACCAAAGTCCCTCATGGTTTCTTGGTCCGTGTCTTCCAGGAAAAAGTAGCCCTGCTTGACGGCCCGGTGTACCTCAAAGCACAGGCCCAGACAAGCATCCTCCACCAGGTCAGAAAGGATGTCCTGAGCTACGTCCTGCCAACCACCACAGCATTATTATATAGAACCAAGATATAGCCTTTCTATGGAATAATACTGTGAGAAGAGTTGGCTACAGAACGGATTCACACTAGAGCCAAACAGTCAAGCTGAATTGCGCTGGCCAGGTTACACATCAGCCATAGCTGCAGTCCAAATGACACACAGTCCAAATGTTTAAGCCTTTGTCTAAGACTAAAATGAAATGTGTGGGTGAAAAAACGATACCCTCATGTATAGTCCACACAGGACTAAACCAAACCTACTACTATATTTACCTCCAGCTTGCTGTTGTCCAGGCTGGACATCGAAATCTCATCCATTTTCATTTGCCAGAATTAGAAGATGAGCCCACACTTCTGTGTTCATGCTGTAAAGCAGCATGCATTGGCCAAGACGGGGCTAGACCAGACAGGAGAGAAGACACATATCATAACACAATTTAATCTTCATACATTACATTTACAATGTAAACTATATTTTAATGAGTCATGGTAAGGAGTGTGGGGAGCAACAACAAGCAATGAAACAATGTAACAAAGGGTGACACAACTAAATGCACCACGAATTATATTAAAAAGTGTTATCTAGGCTATTCACGTTTATAACCTGTCATTTATGACAAAAAATAATTGGATTATTCGTTGTTTGTCGTACAAATCAGATAACGACATGCTACGTTTCCTGCTTTGCATCATATATCGTTTACAGAACAGCATTGAATAAATGTTTTCCTTATATATTTTTTTAAAAACCATACAGAAGTCCTCGGCCCCTACTATGGGGCATAACATTGTCCAGTATGCACAATTGAAAATAACGCAGATAGACACCATTGCATTCGTGTCGATTTCAGATTAGCAGAAAGAGACGGGGGATATTTTGTGATTATTTACAGAAAATAACAAAAAATACTGGAAATAAATGTATCATCAACCTAACATATGGTGCAATCGGAAGCAAATTGTAAGACTTTGAATGTTACTTCAAGAAACAGATTACTGCGAAGCACGCTATGGTTTGCTTAGTGCACTGCTGCTGATCGTTTTAAAAACTCGATACATTGTGTCACAAGAAAAATATCACTTCACGGTTGTAGCTCCCTTTAGCCTTGACGATCACAACAATTAGATACATGCCAGTCCATAAATGTTTTTTTATTTACCTATATCGGAAGGCATCCATCTTTACATCAGACGACTCAGGCAGTAGCAATCGATCGCTACACAAGAGAACGCCAAACACTAGCAGCATTGCTGTCTTCAGTGAACCCAGTCGGCTTTTGTCAGTGGATTTAAGCATGTCCACGTACAGTCCAAGTGACCCATATTCTCCCACTCCAGTCTTTAACACTGTCTCTTTCTCTCTGGGATTTACATATAACATGATTTGTGATTTTATGGTAAATGTCTGCTTTAAAAACTTGGCAGAATGGCTTTAGTTGTTGAAATAGCAAATAGAGGCAAGTTAATAAATGCTGATTGCAATACAGCATTCCTCATTAGAGGTCCCCTCACATACAATTAAAAGAGACATCATGAAAAAAATAACACTTCCCTTCTCTACCGTGTATTTCAATATTGGTATCATCCCGGCACTTGTTTTATCATGCAGGTGTTGAGAATTATAATGTAGATGCATATCAATATTATATTTTAGATAAATGTACATGATTGACACATTGGTGTATGTTGATTTCAAATTATAAATGTCTGGTCAGTTTGATGAAAGTGGTGGAAATGACAGTAGTGATGAGCAACAGCTTTGAAGGTTTCTCCTGCTTTGAATGGAGTTAGGTTTTTGTACAGGCTGCTCATGCAATTGTGGCACTGGGTGTATGCCAGTGACCCAGTTATGACAAGTGCAGCTATAGACTGCCTCATCTTCAGCCTCGGATCCAATAATGTGCAGATACTCAGTATAGCCAGATCCCAAAATATGTGAACCTGCTTGACAACCCAATTGCTCTTGTGTTGTCATAAAACAAAAAAACTTGAGCTACCTCCAGCCTTCTGTTGGTACCACGTAATTGTCTAGGTCCTGGTATCACTAATCACATTTGAGATTTTAGTCATTCTTATCCAGAGCAATTAGGGTTAAATACCTTGCTCAAGGTCACATCCACAGATTTTTCACCTAAGCTCGGCGGGTTTTGAAATAAAGACCTTGAAGAAGATAGACTTTATGACCAAAATGTTTCACCTTACTGTAGTTAGTGTTATATCAGTCAGAGGACATCACAGCTCAATAAATCAGAGGACATCACTGCACAAACGCTATAGACAAAAGTCTACCATTTCTAATTGTAAAGGGAAAGGAGGAACAGAATAAATACTGTAAATAAGTAAATAAATATTTGTGTGTGTGTGTGAAAATGCATAAAAAATTATATTTTATAAGCCATGGCCCATCGAACAGTCAATGGCAATGTAAAAGCTGAAAAAATTGACTTAAAAGTTGACCTATTCTGAAGAAATCTTGTGTTCATTAATTTATGAAATATGCTGTTTCATAAAATATATTTTCAAAGATGGATTTTAAGATGCTGTTCATGATCATGCCTCGAGACTGACTGAAAAATAAAAGTAAATGACTAAATAAGAAAAACATACCTACCATTACCTTATTCATAACAAATGAAAATAGAAATGTAATTGTCTCAAAGTCAGGAAATTAAGATAATGACCGATATTAATCTGAGTTATTTGAGACATTCATAACCAGCTACAAAAGCTGTGTAACACAATGGTTGATACAGTATTGGAGTTAACATTGCAAAGCATAACATGCCCATATTATGCCAGCTACAACATTGTAAATATACTTGTTTTGTCCTAATATAGTGAGCTTTGAGAGATTTGTAAATACATTTTAACACAATAAAAAGGGACGGTAAACATGTGCTACTAGTAGATCACTAATCCATTGTCATTAAAATTGCAATGTATAATATGCCCATTATATGCCAGCTACAACACTGGAAAAAAATAGTTTATTTTGGGGGGGTTATAATTCAATTTGAACACAGTAAAAATGGATGGTAAAAATTCACGTGCGGCACCAGTATATCATTCATAATTTCAAAATATAAAATGCCCATATTTTGCCAGCTACAAGATTGGAAGAACTAGTTTACTGTATATTACAGTAAATTCAATTTTAACACAGCAGAAATGGATGGTAATGTTTTTTTTCACGTCTGCCAATAGTAGATCACTAATACATTCTCAATACAATTGTAAAGCATAACATGTCTGTATTTGCCAGCTACACCATTTGAATAATACTTGTTCTGTCCTATTACAATTTAAATTTGAGTGATAATAATAATACAATTTTAACACATTTAAATGGATGGTAAACATTTTGTCACTAATCTATTGTCATTAACATTGCAAAGCATAACAGCCCATATTATGCCAGCTAGAAGAGTATAAAACACTAGTTTACTGTATATTACCGTGACCATTGATGGATTATAATTAAATTGTAACACAGTAGAAATGGATACTAAACATTTTGAGTTTGGATCCCGCGACGAGGTTGGCATCAGTTGCTCGGACCGCTACTATTTGTCCAGTGATCCTGCCGACCAAGGGTGGGATCTGAGGAGCTGTTTGGCATAGCTGCCTATCAAGCTAACAGGGTTTTCTTGAGGGCTTGAACGCAGCCGGCAACGCGATTAGACATTGTGGCTGGGACCACGGATTGTCCCGGGCTTGTGGCTGTCTAGATACTTGTTGTTTTCAATTTTCCCTGCGACCTGCCCTGTCTGGAACTGCTAGGAGTAACAGCGTAACCTACGCTGAAGGATCTTTTAAACAAACAAAAATATGTCTACAAGCAGTTGTTACAACAACAAGAAAATAGATTCAAGTGTTTTGTCCAAATACTGGTGGAGTCAACTAATAGAAGAATGGACGACCTGACCAACGGTCCAGGACCTAAAGAACAGTTTGCAGTTCTCCCTGGGTCAGTTCGATGAGTTTAAACTGGAGACAGGCAAGATGCAGCAATCTGTAAGTCATTGAGAGAGGACATAACTTCTGTATGTGAATCCATGGTAACAACGAGAGGGAAATCAGATCTCGAGGGACAATCAAGGCGGAACAACATGGTTGTAGACGGAATTGCAGAATCTCCACACGAGACTTGGACGGAGTCTGAGGACAAAGTGAGGGAAATGATCTCGGAGAAACTGAAGATGGGCCACAGGACGATTGAGGTGGAGTTCGCCCACAGGACTGGAAAACCCACCACTGGCCCAGGTGACAGGCCCAGGCCAATATTGGTCAAGTTCCTGAGGTTCAAGGTCAAGGTAGCTGTTCTGGAAAGAGCCAAGAACTTGAGAGGAACGTACAGTATATCTTCCTCAACAAGGATCATCCTGAAGCTGTGTGCCAGAAGAGGAAAGCACTTATTCCAGCCATGAAAGATGCCAGAGCGCATGGGGACATTGCTTTACATCCGCTATGACAGGCTCATTGTCTACCCTCCCTCCCAAAAGCTGGGAAGTGTTGAGACAGCCAAGCCTATGGGTTGTAGCTTCAACCCCGCAACACACACATGAACTGATTAATGTATATTTTTCTCTCTTGTTTTGTTTGCTCTCTTCCATATTATGTATATCTCTGTTATATAAGCTACCCAGGAAAAAGCTGAAAATTGCCCATATTAATATATCAAATCAACTTTTATTGGTCACACACATGGTTAGCAGATGTTATTGCGAGTGTAGCGAAATGCTTCTGCTTCTAGATCCGACAGTGCAGCAGTATCTAACAGGTTATATCTAACAATTCCAAAACAAACCTAATATCTAACAAATTCCACAACAAAACCTAACACACACAATTTAGTAAAGGAATGGGATAAGGATATATAAGTATAAAATATATGGATGAGCAGTGACAGAGGCTAAGACGCAATAGATAGTAAAGGATACAGTATATACATATGAGATAAGTAATGCAAGATATGTAAACATTCTTAAAAGTGGCATTATTAAAGTGACTAGTCTTCCATTTATTAAAGTGGCCAATGATTTCAAGTCTTTTGGTAGTCAGCCACCTCTCTGTGCTAGTGGCGGCTGTTTAACAATGATGGCCTTGAGATAGAAGCTGTTTTTCAATCTCTCTGTCCCAGCTTTGATGCACCTCTACTGACCTCGCCTTCTGGATGGAAGTGGGGCGAACAGGTAGTGGCTCGGGTGGTTGTTGTCCTTGATGATCTTTTATGCCTTTCTGTGACATCGGGTGTTGCTGTGGTCCCGGAGGGCAGGTAGTTTGCCTCCGGTGATGCGTTGTGCAGACTGCACCACCCTCTGGGGAGCCCTGCGGTTGTGGGCGGTGCAGTTGCAGTACCAGGAGGTGATACAGCCCGACAGAATGTTCTCAATTGTGCACCTGTAAAAGTTAGTGAGGGTTTTCAGTGACAAGCCACATTTTTTTCAGCCTCCTGAGGTTGAAGAGGTGCTGATGCGCCTTCATCGCCACACTGTGTGCGTGGACCATTTCAGTTTGTCCGTGATATGTACACCGACAAACCTTCTCCACTGCTGTCCCATCGATGTGGATAGGGGGGTGCTCCCTTCGCTGTTTCCTGAAGTCCACAATCATCTCTTTTGTTTTGCTGACATTGAGTGAGAGGTTATTTTCCTGGCACCACACTCCGAGGGCCCTCACCTCCTCCCTGTAGGCTGTTTCGTTGTTGTTGGTAATCAAACCTACCACTGTAGTGTCATCTGCAAACTTGATGATTGAGTTGGAGGCGTGCATGGACACAGTCGTGGGTGAACAGGAAGTACAGGAGAGGGCTGAGAAAGCAAACCTGTGGGGCCCCAGTGTTGAGGATCAGTGGAGTGGAGATGTTGTTTCCTACCTTCACCACCTGGGGGTGGCCCATCAGGAAGTCCAGGACCCAGTTGCACAGGGTGGGGTCGAAAACCCAGGGTCTCAAGCTTAATGAGTTAAGGGTACTATGGTGTTGAATGCTGAGCTGTAGTTAATGAACAACATTCTTACATAGGTATTCCTCTTGTCCAGATGGGATAGGGCAGTGTGCAGCGTGATGGCGGTTGCATCGTCTGTGGACCTATTGGGCGGTAAGCAAATTGGAGTGGGTCTAGGGTGACAGGTAGGGTGGAGGTGATATGATCCTTGACTAGTCTCTCAAAGCACTTCTGGATGACGGAAGTGAGTTCTACAGGGCGATAGACATTTAGTTCAGTTACCTTAGCTTTCTTGGGTACAGGAACAATGGTTCCCATCTTGAAGCATGTGGGGACAGCAGACTGGAATAGAGATTGATTGAATATGTCCGTAAACACACCAGCCAGCTGGTCTGCGCATTGTCTGAGGATGCGGCTAGGGATGTCATCTGGGCCGGCAGCCTTGCGAGGGTTAACTCGTTTAAATGTTTTACTCACATCGGCCAAGGAGAAGGAGAGCCCACAGTCTTTGGTAGCGGGCCGTGTCGGTGGCACTGTATTGTCCTCAAAGCGTGCAAAGTTGTTTAATTTGTCTGGGTCACATCCAAGTAAGATGTCGATGTCCGTGACGGGGCTGGTTTTCTTTTTGTAATCTGTGATTGTTGTAGACCCTGCCACATATGTCTCGTATTTGAGCCGTTGAATTGCAACTCCACTTTGTCTCTATACTGACGCTTTGCTTGTTTGATTGCTTTACGGAGGAAATAACTACACTGTTTGTATTCGGCCATGTTTCCAGTTGCCTTGCCATGATTAAATTAGGTGTAACAGTGGCTTGCGAAAGTATTCAACCCCCTTGGCATTTTTCCTATTTTGTTGCCTTACAACCTGGAATAAAACATTTTTGTGGGGTTTGTATAATTTGATTTACACAACATGCCTACCACTTTGAAGATGCTAAACATTTTGGGGTGAAACAAACAATAAATAATTTTAAAAAACTGAAAACTTTAGCGTGCATAACTATTCACCCCCCCAAAGTCAACACTTTGAAGTGCCACCTTTTTCAGCAATTACAGCTTGAAAGTCTCTTGGGGTATGTCTCTATAAGCTTGGCACATCTAGCCACTGGGATTTTTGCCAATTCTTCAAGGCAAAACTGCTCCAGCTCCTTCAAGTTGGATGGGTTGCGCTGGTGTACAGGAATCTTTAAGTCATACCACAGATTCTCAATTTGATTAGGCCATTCCAAGACATTTAAATGTTTCCCCTGTAACCACTCACGTGTTGCTTTAGCAGTATGCTTAGGGTCATTGTCCTGCTGGAAGGTGAACCTCTGTCCCAGCTCAAATCTCTGGAAGACTGAAACAGGTTTCCCTCAAGAAATTCCCTGTATTTAACCCCATCCATCATTCCTTCAATTCTGACCAGTTCCCCAGTCCTTGCCGATGAAAAACATCTCCACAGAATGATGCTGCCATTACCATGCTTCACTGTGGGAATGGTATTCTCGGGGTGATGAGAGGTGTTGGGTATGCGCCAGGCATAGCGTTTTCCTTGATGGCCAAAAGGCTCCATTTTAGTCCCATCTGACCAGAGTACCTTCTTCCATATGTTTCGGGAGTCTCCCACATGCCTTTTGGCAAACACCAAATGTGTTTGCTAATTTTTGTCTTTAACTTCTTTATGATAGGGGGCAGCATTTTCACTTTTGGATGAATTGCGTGCCCATAGTGAACTGCCTCCTACTCTGTCCCAGATGCTAATATATGCATATTATTATTACCATTGGAAATAAAACACTCTGAAATTTCTAAAACTGTTTGAATGATGTCTGTGAGTATAACAGAACTCATATGGCAGTTAAAAACCTGAGAAAAAATCCAAACAGGAAGTGAGAATTCTGAGACTGGTCAATGTTCAACTCATCACCGATTCAATTCCCTGTAAGATATGGATCTGTTTGCACTTCCTACGCCTTCCACTAGATGTCAACAGTCGGTAGAACGTGGAATGAAGCATCTACTGTAATGTGGGGCCGGATGGAAGGTGTTTCAGTCATTGGTCTGGCAGAATGCCAGTTCCTGGTCACGCGCTTTCCTCATGATATCGCCTTGCGTTCCATAACTTCTACAGACATGAAGGAATGCTCCGGTTGGAACGTTATTGGATATATATGATAACAACATCTTGAAGATTGATTTTCTACTTAGTTTGACCAGTTTATTTGACCTGTTATATAACTTTTTGAAGTTTTCGTCCGAGTTTGCCTGCATCTGCGCGAGGGTTTGGACATGTGCACTAAACATGGTAGCAAAAGTAGCTACTTAGACATAAGTAATGGACATTATCGAACAAAACAACGATTTATTGTGGAACTAGGATTCCTGGGAGTGGATTCTGATGATGATGAGCAAAGGCAAGGGAATATTTATGATGTAATTTCGTATTTCTGTTGACTCCAACATGGTGGAGAAATTTTGTTTTTATCTGAGCGCCGTCTCAGATTATTGCATGGTGTGCTTTTTACGTAAAGTTTTTTTTAAATCTGACACAGCGGTTGCATTAAGAACAAGTGTATCTTTAATTATATGTAAAACATGTATCTTTCATCAAAGTTTATGATGAGTATTTCTGTTATTTGACGTGGCTCTCTGCAATTTCTCAGGATATTTTGGAGGCATTTCTGAACATGGCGCCAATGTAAACCGAGATTTGTGGATATAAATATGCACATTATCGAACAAAAAATAAATGTATTGTGTAACATGATGTCCTATGAGTGTCATCTGATGAAGATCATCAAAGGTTAGTGATTAATTTTATCTCTTTCTGCTTTTTGTGACTACTATCTTTTGCTGGGAAAATGGCTGTGTTTTTCTGTGGCTATGTACTGAGCTAACATAATTGTTTGGTGTGCTTTCCCCGTAAATCCTTTTTGAAATCAGTAATGTTGGCTGGATTCACAACATGTGTAGCTTTAATTTGGTGTCTTACATGTGTGATTTCATGAAAGATTGATTTTTATAGTAATATATTTGAATTTGGCGTGCTACATTTTTTCTGGCTTTTGGCCAAGTGGGATGCTACCGTCCCACATATCCCAGAGAAGTTACACAATGTCTTTTTTCTGGCCACTCTTCCATAAAGCCCAGCACTGTGGAGTGCACGGTTTAAAGTGGTCCTATGGACAGATACTCCAATCTCAGCTCTGGAGCTCCTTCAGGGTTATCTTTGGTGTCTTTGTTGCCTCTCTGATTAATGCCCTTCTTGCCTGGTCAGTGAGTTTTGGTGGGCGGCCCTCTCTTGAAAGGTTTGCTGTGGTGCCATAATCTTTACATTTTTTAAGAATGGATTTAATGGTGCTCCATGGATGTTCAAAGTTTTGGATCTTTTTTTACAATCCAATCCTGATCTGTACTTCTCCACAACTTTGTCCCTTACCTGTTTGGAGAGCTACTTGGTCTTCGTGGTGCCTCTTGCTTAGTGGTGTTGCAGACTCTGGGGCCTTTCAGAACAGGTGTATATCCCTCGATCCTGACTGTTCTCCCAGTTCCTGCCGCTGAAAAACATCCCCACAGCATGATGCTGACACCACCATGCTTTACCGAAGGGATGGTGCCAGGTTTCTTCCAGAAGTGACACTTGTTATTCAGGCCAATGAGTTCAATCTTGGTTTTATCAGACCAGAGAACCTTGTTTCTCATGGTCTAAGAGTCCTTTGGGTGCCTTTTGGCAAACTCCAAGTGGGCTGTTGTGTGCCTTTTACTGAGGAGTGGCTTCCGTCTGTTCACTCTACCATAAAGGCCTGATCGGTGGAGTGCTGCAGAGATGGGTGTCCTTCTCGAAGGTTCTCCCATCTCCACAGAGTAACTCTGGAGCTCTGTCAGAGTGACCCTCGGGTTCTTGGTCACCTCCCTGACCAAGGCCCTTCCCCCCCGATTTTTCAGTTTGGCCGGGCAGCCAGCTTTAGGAAGAGTCTAGGTGGTTCCAAACTGCATCCATTTAAGAATGGAAGTCACTGCGTTCTTGGGGAACTTCATTGCTGCAGAAATGTTTTGCTACCCTTCCCCAGATCTGTGCCCCGACACAATCCTGTCTCAGAGCGCTACAGATAATTCCTTTTGACCTCATGGCTTGGTTTCTGCTCTGATATGCACTGTCAACTGTGGGACCTTATATAGAATTTACCACAGGTGGACTCCAATCAAGTTGTAGAAACATCTCAAGGATGTTCAATGGGAACAGGATGCACCTGAGCTTCATTTCGAGTCTCATAGCAATGGGTCTGAATACTTATGTAAATAAGGTATTTGTTTTATTTTAATGTGCAAAAAAATTCTAAAAAGCTGCTTTCACTTTGTCATCATGTGAGGATGAGGATTATTTATTTAATCCATTTTAGAATAAGGCTGTAATGTAACAAAATGTGGAAAAAGTCATTGGGTCATTTATTTTACCTTTATTTAACTAGGCAAGTCAGTTAAGAACAAATTCATATTTTCAATGACAGCCTAGGAACAGTGCCTTGTTCAGGGGCAGAATGACAGATTTGTACATTGTCAGCTCGTGGATTTGAACTTGCAACCTTTCGGTTACTAGCCCAATGCTCTAACCACTAGGCTACCCTGCCGCCCCAATCATGCTGGCCATATTGCAGTCTTCGCGACTGCCATAATAAAATAAACACTTGAATAAATGAGGGATACAAAAAACATGTTATGGTGGGGTGCATTTTCCATGGTTTAGGTCCATTAGTACCATCTATCCCAAGGCGACTGCGTGACAAATGCCAAGAGTGTGAAAAGCTGTCAAGGCAAAGGGTGGCTACTTTGAAGAATCTCAAATATAAAATATATTTTGTTTAACACCCCCCCCCCCCCCCCCCCCGTGTCATTTCAAAGTTTGTAGAAAACAGTAAAAATAAAGAAAAACCCTTGAATTTGTAGGTGTGTCCAAACTTGACTGGTACTGTATATATTACATATATACTGTATGGATTTCCTTTATTTGCAAAAACAACTCCTGCCTCTTGGGCCCCCCACAGGCCTGGGCCAAGGGGCTTCAGCCCCGGTAAGCCCTTACAATAACCCAGCACTGTGTAATAGTGAATAAACAAAAACGTACTTCAAAGATAATCTAAAAAATACAAAAAAATATGGCTCACCTGGCGCAGGTAAAACCATTGAACTTGTGAACGGATGTGACTACATCAAATAACATCGACTGGCAAATTAATGTATTAATTACCTCTTGTCCACTTCAAGTTCATAGAGGACACTGATAGAACAGCAAAATGATTCTCAAACTTTACATGAAACATCATAATCTGCAGCACTAAAATACATCATGGGTAAGAGAGTTGTTTTGATGGAAACTGATGAGTAAATCAATGAATAAATGGTTTAACTACCACACAGGAAAATTCAGATTGTTTTTAATAACAGTGAACATTGATACAAGATACTGAATGTTATGTCACTGTTACTCAATGGCTAAGCAATAAAACTGTCGAGGCGAGTGAGTCCCCTAATCAAAACTCAGAAAACAGCAGAAACATTTCAACTCATTACCATTTTATCCTGAAGAGTCAACAAAATTAGATTCATTGACATGAATACCTTAGAGTCTCTCCTCCCGAAGAAAGGGAGATTGAGGTAGTCCCATTAGTCTTCGATCACTGAATTCCAATGGTATATCCAACAAGCAAGCACAGTGACATTAGGTTATGGGCAGTGTGCATCATTCTGAATCAGAGTCCTCTTAAAAAAGAAAAGAAAATCTGCTTATTTCAGATCTGTGATTTCTTCAAGGAAGGGAGGAATAAAGGATGCATTTCCTCACGCCATATGAACAGGGCGGCAGGTAGCCTAGTGGTTCTGCCCTGAACAAGGCAGTTAACCCACTGTTCCTAGGCCATCATTGAAAATAAGAATATATTCTTAACTGACTTGCCTAGTTAAAAAAAAAAAAAAAAAAAAAAAAAAAAACTTTTTAAGGCCAAGGCTCAAAATAAACACCTGAGTTTATTGGGACAAGTGTCAATGACATTAATTCAGTCATTAGGTTATGGACAGTGTGTATCATTCCATATCGGAGTCCTCTTCGGAACTGGAGCTAATACTGGAGCACCCTGACCAATTCTCCTTTTCCGTCATATGTTCGGCATCCTAAAAAGGTACATAAGATCAGTGTTAACACTTATCTTATGGCGAATTGTCCCAAAATAAAGGCTTGATTAAATAAAAACAACGTGTCTATTCTAACCTCATCCGATTCATCTTCATCACTGGATGTGTCGATGTCGCCCTCCAGGTCGTCATCCTCTGAATCCTAGAGAGAAACATGCTGATACTGGCTGAAATCCTCATTGGACATCAGTGAGGGATTTAACCCTTACATTGAAATGATGCCTAACCCTATAGGCCCTGGTCAAAAGTAGTGCACTTTAAACGGAACAGGATGCCCTTTGGGACACAACCCATGTCAAGTTAGGATTCCACCCCATAGGAGCACTTGTTGCAGTACTGTTGGTAAGTATTAGATATTTAATAAACAATACCCGATGAATGCTCCAGGAGTTTTATTGTGCAATGCTTCGACCCGAAGGTCTTCGTCAGGCTGATGTTGTACAAAGAAACTAGAGCATTTGTCAGCGTGCAGGTATCTAATCTTTACAACATGAGTTTACTTTTTGTACCCAGCACCTGCAAGTCACTTGATGTGCATACACTATGTTTGAAACTATATACACAGGGCATTCGGAAAGTATTCAGACCTTACTCTAAAATGTATTAAATAGTTTCCCCCCCTCATAAATCTACACACGATAACCCATAATGACAAAACAAAAACAGGTTAATTTGTTGCAAATCTATAATAAAAAATAAATAAACTGAAATATCACATTTACATAAGTATTCAGACCTTTTAATCCGTACTTTGTTAAAGCACCTTCGGGGATTACAGCCTCGAGTCTTCTTGGGTATGACGCCGTTTCCAGCTACAATAGTCATTTACAACATTAACAATGTCTACACTGTACTTCTGATCAATTTGATGTTATTTTAATGGACACATTTTTTTTGCTTTTCTTTCTAAGTGACGCCAAACTTTAAAAAAAATATTTATTAGTTATTTTACCAGGTAAATTGACTGAACACGTTCTCATTTACAGCAACGACCTGGAGAATAGTTACAGATGAGAGGAGGGGGATGAATGAGCCAATTGTAAACTGGGGATTATTAGGTGACCATGATGATTTGAGGGCCAGATTGGGAATTTACCCAGGACACCGGGGTTAACACCCCATCTCTTACGATAAGTGCCATGGGATCTTTAATGACCTCAGAGTCAATTTGATGGTTTTTGTGTGTGTAATTTTGAACAATAGTGTATGTAAATAAGGTATTTTTTTTGCAAACATTTCTAAAAACCTGTTTTCACTTTGACATTATGGGCTATTATGTGTAGATTGATGAGAAAAAAAACCTATTTAATCCATTTTAGAATAAGGCTGTAACGTAACAAAATATGGATAAAGGGGTCAGAATATTTTCCGAAGGCAGTAACCGAAAGGTTGCTGGATTGAATCCCCAAGCTGACAAGGAAAAAACCTATCATTCTGCCGCTGAGCAAGGCAGTTAACCCAATGTTCCCCGGGCGTTGCGGTCGATTAAGGCAGCCCCCCTGCACCTCTCTGATTCAGAGGGGTTGGGTTAAATGCGGAAGACACATTTCAGTTGAATGAATTCAGTTGTACAACTGACTAGGTACCCCCCACCTTTTTGCATTTTTACTCCTAAACTTATTTAGGCTTGCCATAACAAAAGGAGTTGAATACCATGCAAGACATTTCAGCTTTTCATTTTTTATGAATTTTGAAAAACGTGATTCCACTTTGACATTATGGGGCATAGTGTGCAGGCCAGTGACAAAAAGTACATTTAATATGTTTTAAATTTGGGATGTAACACAACAAAATGTGGAAAAAGTCAAGGGGAGTGAATAGTTTCTTTTGTCGTCACGGTGTGGTGTTGTGGAGGTGATAATGTGTGGTGTGTTAACTTACTGATGTTCTGCCCTTCTTTGCCATCCTTCCCTGCTTTGGGTTGTCGAGGATTTTCAATTTCTGAAGAACAGATACAAGATCAACGCTAAAGATAACTCACGCCAATCGCAACCAGACAGACACACACCCACGGCCAGTATAAAATCCGTGGTGCTGGGAAATCGCAAGGAATCACGGAATCCAGACAGTAAAACAGAATTCAAGAATATTCCAAAATGTACTGAACTAGGGAATCAACTAAATGTATTGAAAATTAATTAAACTTCCCCAAGTTTATTATAAGACATGAACAGAATGCATCAGTGATTCGTATTTCCTGCAACTTTCTGAAGCGGCAAAAATAATTCCACGTCTGTGTATGACTGGTGCGTGCGTCTACCACGTTGTGTAGCCGTTAGTGATGATGCTAATGAAAAAAAGAAATTAAAACGTTAACTACAAAGTAGCCTATGCTTACCTGGCAGAATGATATCATGATTATTTGCGTCAATCAAGAGGGTATTTGTTTCGCAAACTCTACCATCACGTGTGCTACAAAAACAACAGCCTCTTGCTAGGTCCGCACTCGAATTAAAGGTTAACTAGCTAAGGGCCTCCCGGGTGGCGCAGTGGTCTAAGGCTGTGCCACCAGAGACTCTGGGTTTGAGCCCAGGCTCTGTCGCACAATTGGCCTAGCGTCGTCCGGTTTAGGGAGGGTTTGGTCAGGGATATCCTTGTCTCATCGCACACTAGCGACTCCTGTGGTGGGCCGGGTGCAGTGCACGCTGACCAGGTCGCTAGGTGTACGGTGTTTCCTCCGACACATTGGTGCGGCTGGCTTCCGGGTTGGATGCGCGCTGTGTTAACAAGCAGTGCGGCTTGGTTGGGTTGTTTCGGAGGACGCATGGCTCTCAACCTTCGCCTCTCCTGAGTCCGTACGGGAGTTGTGGCGACAAGACAGTAACTACTAACAATTGGATACCACAAAATTGAGGAGAAAAAGGGAGTAAAAAATAAATATATTTTTTAAATAAATAAATTAACTAACTACACTCAACATCTAAATTCCTTCTAGACCTAAAAAGTGGTCACCTGATGTGGTTTAAGAACTGTTGTGGACTTACAACATCAAATTCATTTATAAAAAAATAAAAGAAAAAAAAGAAAAAAAGGTGTGCTTTTGAGAGGGAAAAACTGGAAAAAACTGGGATAAATGGAAACCTGAAAAAACTAAATGGAGAAAGGGGAATTTGGGAAAAACTAAACAGAATCCGAAAAAATAAAATCTAACATTTTATAGGGCCCTACACACACACACACCTCAATTTCCTCTCGGTTTTATCTCTACTTACATTTGGGTTTTGATCCAAGTACTTTGCCTGTTCCTTTGGGGACATGGTCTGAAAAATGTTACATTGTAAGACCACCAGTTAACAGTAAAAACTTTACAGATAGACCTCAACTCACAACAGTGGTCATATTTAATCCAAAAAGAAGGTTTGTCCCAAATGGCATCCTATTCCTAAGTGCACTACTTCTGACCAGAGCTCTACGGGCTCTGGTCAAAAGTAGCACACTGTATAGGGATTAGGGAATAGGGTGCCAAGTGGGAAACAACCAGAGAGTGAATGGACTTTACATTAAACCAGCTGCGTAGCTCTACTTGGTACTCCCTAGCCCTCTCCTGGGCTATTCTCTGGTAGTGCTCCTTTTCCTTCTGGGCCAGCTTCCTCCACAGTGGGCTGACCCTGGCCATGCACTTCCTGGAGCTGAGGTGGCTCGACTTGGCTCTCAGCTCCGCCATCTTCTCGCTGTAAAATACTGTGTGACCCCACCTGTTCAGTGAAGTGGAGAAAGGTTTTCAAAGCTAGAAGTCGGGGTCACACTCAATGCTGTCACTGGGGAATGGGGGGGAAATAATGACTGGATATGTTTCGAAAGGCATATAATTTCCTCTTAGCTGATACATCTGCACAGCACAAAACTATTAGAAGTAATTCTTTCAGAAGTACTTTCACAAACTCAGATAACTGATGAAGAGATCAGTTGGGCCACAGCCAGGGATACTCACTCAGGTGGTTTCTTGGGCTCGCCTTGAAACATACTTTTCCCTTTTCCCAACAGAATGCGCTGCTGCTCCTTATCTGTCACAGTCTGATTGGACAAACACACACGTCATGTTCCTGACTGCATTAGGACTAATGTCCACGATACAAATGGTCATTTTTGGGGCCAATATTGCTGAGCAATGTTAAGGAATCCTCAAACCAGAGCGTAGAAATTGGCAATGTGCTCAATCTCCCATTAAAATATTTTGGAAAACATAGCAGACATTTGAGCTCAAGTGAGAGAAAATCAACTCCTGTTTTGGAGTGAAATGTTGGCCATTCACATCTCAAATGATTCCGCACTACAATATTTATGATACGTTAATACACAGTGCATTCGGAAAGTATTTAGAACCCTTGACTTTTTTTTAACGTTAAAACATTACTTTAAAATGTATGGGGAAAAAGTCCCCCCCCTCATAGATCTAAACACGATACCCCATAATGACAAAACATTGACATTTTTTTTGCAAATAAATAAAACTGAAGCTGAAGCACCTTTGGCAGCGATTACAGCCGCAAGTCTTCTTGAGTATTACGCTACAAGCTTGGCACGCCTCTATTTGGAGAGTTTCTCTGCAGATCCTCTCAAGCTCTGTCAGGTTGGATGGAAAGAGTCGGTGCACAGCTATTTTGTCCCGAAGTCACTCCTGTGTTGTCTTGGCTGTGTGCTTAGGGTCGTTGTCCTGTTGGAAGGTGAACCTTCACCCCAGACTGAGGTCCTGAGAGCTCTGGAGGTTTCATTAAGGATCAAATAAAATTTTCTTTGTCACATGCGCCGAATACAACAGGTGTAGACCTGACCGTGAAATGCTTACTTACAAGCCCATAACCAAAAATGCAGTTCAAGAAATAGTTAAGAAAAGATTATCTAAATAAACAAAAGTATATAATAATGAGGCTATATACAGAGGGTACTGGTACCAAGTCAATGTGCGGGGGTACATGTTGAGGTAAATTGTACATGCATTATCGCTCTGTACTTTGCTCTGTTCATTATTCCCTCGATCCTGACTAGTATCCCAATCCTTGCTGCAGAAAAATATCCCCTCCGGCATGATACTGCCACCACCATGCTTCATCATAGAGATGGTGTCAGGTTTCCTCCAAATGTGACGCTTGGCATTCAGGCCAAAGAGTTCAATCTTGGGTTCATCAGACCAGAGAATCTTGTTTCTTTAGGACCTTTAGGTGCCTTTTGGTAAACTCCAAGCGGGCTGTCGTGACGTTTACTGAGGAGAGGTTTCCATCTGGCCACTCTACCATAAAGGCCTGAGTGGCGGAGTGCTGCAGAGATGGTTGTCCTTCCGGAAGGTTCTCCCATCTCCACAGAGGAACTCTGGAGCTCAGTCAGAGTGACCATCAAGTTCTTGGTCACCTCCCTGACCAAGGCCGTTCTCCCTCAATTGCTCAGTTTGGCCGGGCAGCCAGCTCTAGGAAGAGTCTTGGTGGTTTCAAACTTCATCCATTTAAGAACAAAGGAGGCCACTGTGTTCTTGGGGACCTTCAATGCTGCAGAAATGTTTTGGTACCCTTCCACAGATCGGTGCCTCGACACAATCCTGTCTCTGCGCTCTACGGACAATTCCTTCGGCCTCATTGCTTTGTTTTTGCTCTGACATGCACTGTCAACTGTGGGACCTTAAATACAAATGTGGCCAAAAGAGAATGACATTGAGAATGACACAAATATTAATTTTCACAAATTCTGCTGCCTCAGTTTGTATAATGCAATTTGCATATACTCCAGAATGTTATGAAGTGTGATCAGATGACTTGCAATTAATTTAAAAAAAAAACATTTCCACTGCATTTCAGCCCTGCCACAAATGGACTAGCTGAAATCATGTCAGTGATTCTCTCGTTAACACAGGTGTGAGTGTTGAAGAGGACAAGGCTGGAGATCAGCCTGTCATGCTGATTGAGTTCGAATAACAGACTGGAAGCTTCAAAAGGAGGGTGGTGCTTGGAATCATTGTTCTTCCTCTGTCATCCATGGTTACCTGCAAGGAAACACATGCCGTCATCATTGCTTTGGACAAAAAGGGCTTCACAGGCAAGGATATTGCTGCCAGTAAGATTGCACCTAAATCAACCATTTATCAGATCATCAAGAACTTCAAGGAGAACGGTTCAATTGTTGTGAAGAAGGCTTCAGGGCGCCCAAGAAAGTCCAGCAAGCGCCAGGACCGTCTCCTAAAGTTGATTCAGCTGCGGGTTCGGGGCACCACCAGTATAGAGCTTGCTCAGGAATGGTAGCAGGCAGGTGTGAGTGCATCTGCACGCACAGTGAGGCGAAGACTTTTGGAGGATGGCCTGATGTCAAGAAGGGCATCAAAGAAGCCACTTCTCTCCAGGAAAAACATCAGGGACAGACTGATATTCTGCAAAAGGTACAGGGATTGGACTGCTGAGGACTGGGGTAAAGTAATTTTCTCTGATGAATCCCCTTTCCGATTGTTTGGGGCATCCGGAAAAAAGCTTGTCTGGAGAAGACAAGGTGAGCGCTACCATCAATCCTGTGTCATGCCAACAGTAAAGCATCCTGACACCATTCATGTGTGGGGTTGCTTCTCAGCCAAGGGAGTGGGCTCACGCAAAATTTTGCCTAAGAACACAGCCATGAATAAAGAATGGTACCAACACATCCTCCGAGAGCAACTTTTCCCAACCATCCAGGAACAGTTTGGTGATGAACAATGCCTTTTCCAGCATGATGCAGCACCTTGCCATAAGGCAAAAGTGATAACTAAGTGGCTCGGGGAACAAAACATCAATATTTTGGGTCCATGGCCAGGAAACCCCCCAGACCTTAATCCCATTGAGAACTTGTGGTCAATCCTCAAGAGGCGGGTGGACAAAGAAAAACCCACAAATTCTGACAAACTCCAAGCATTGATTATGCAAGAATGGGCTGCCATCAGTCAGGATGTGGCCCACAAGTTAATTGTCAGCATGCCAGGGCGGATTGCAGAGGTCTTGAAAAAGAAGGGTCAACATTGCAAATATGGACTCTTTGCATCAACTTAATGTAATTGTCAACAAAAGCCTTTGGCACTTATGAAATGCTTGTACTTAAACTTCAGTATTCCATAGTAACATCTGACAAAAATATCTAAAGATACTGAGGCAGTAAACTTTGTGGAAATTAATATTTGTTTCATTCTCAAAACATTTGGCGACGACTTTACACGATTCCATTTGTTATTTCAGAGTTTGTCGTCACTATTATTCTACAATGTAGAAAATAGTAAAAAAAAGAGAAAACCCTTGAATGAGTCAGTGTTCTAAAACTTTTGACCGGTAGTGTATATATATTATTCATGTCCATATTGCTCATTATTGCGCCAGTATCTCATACTCCACTGTTACCAGCAACATTTCTCAGAAATATTGCCTCAAAACTACTAGTGTATAATCAGTTTAAGTGTTCACCTAACATGCTAATCAGTCATTACACATGTTTCTGTAAATAATGTGTTCACACAAGTAGACAGTTTTTGAAATTGAGAGAAAACTGGTTCACGTTGATGAAAAAGAAAATGTACACAGAAAGTTTAATTGGAGGTCAGACATTTCATGTCTGTCTTCACAATAAGAGATTAAAAGAGCAGCTTCAACAGACTTGCCCCCAAACATGAAAATACATACGAAATACCAAAAAGAGTTGAAAGGAGCATGCATGTTCTCCAATTAACCTCGTCACAGCGTCTCTGGTAGGCTTCCTTTTTACGCGTTGACATTGTTTTCCAGCGCTGGGAGCAAACCACAAAATACTGGTTGTTAGGGACTCCCTCTCCCAGTATGGTGGCTTTCTGTTCCTTACAGAAAAGGTTGTAACCCTTCCTAAACCACAAACACATGGTTAACTCAACCTTAAAAAAGCAGGTATGACCACAAACTCCATCACTGTAAATATGACATGGCCATTTACAGTGCATTCAGAAAGTATTCAGACCCCTTGAACTTTTCCTGATTTGGTAACATTACAGCCTTATTCTAAAATGTATTAACCCCCCCCCCCCAATCTACAAACAATAGACTGTTTAACATTTTGTCAACTTTATAAAAAAAATACTAATCTGAAATATTACATTTACATACACTACCGTACAAAAGTTTGGGGTCATTTAGAAATTTCCTTGATTTTGATAGAAAAGCACATTTTTTGGTCCATTAAAATAACATCAAATTGATCAGAAATACACTGTAGACATTGTTAATGTTGTAAATGACTATTGTAGCTTGAAACGGCAGATTTTGAATGGAATATCTACATAGGCGTACAGGCGCCCATTATTAGCCACCATCACTCCTGTGTTCCAACAGTACGTTGTGTTAGCTAATCAAAGTTTCTGATTTTAAAAGGCTAATTGATCATTAGAAAACCCTTTTGCAATTATGTATGCACAGCTGAAAACTGTTGGTCTGATTAAAGAAGCAATAAAACTGGCCTTCTTTAGACTAGTTGAGTATCTGGAGCGTTACAGACACAAAATGGCCAGAAAAAAAGAACATTCTTCTGAAACTCGTCAGTCTATTCTTTTTCTGCGAAATGAAGGCTATTCCATGCAAGAAATTGCCAAGAAAGATCTCGTACAACGCTGTGTACTACTCCCTTCATAGAACAGCGCAAACTGGCTCTAACCAGAATAGAAAGAGTGGGAGGCCCCGGTGCACAACTGAGCAAGAGGACAAGTACACTAGAGTGTCTAGTTTGAGAAAGACGCCTCACAAGTCTTTAACTGGAAACTTAATTAAATTGTACCTGCAAAACACCACTCTCAACGTCAACAGTGAATTGGCGACTCCGGGATGCTGGCCTACTGGGCAGAGTTGCAAAGAAAAAGCCATAAGGCCAGCATCCCGGAGTCGCCTCTTCCCTGTTGACGTTGAGACTGATGTTCTCTGTTCATCTTTTCCTCAATCCTGACTAGTCTCCCAGTCCCTACAGCTGAAAAACATCCCAAAAGCATGATGCTGCCACCATGCTTCACCATAGGGATGGTGCCAGGTTTCCTCCAGATGTGACACTTGGCATTCAGGCCAAAGAGTTCAATCTTGGTTTCATCAGACCAAAGAATCTTGTTTCTCATGGTCGGAGTCCTTAAGGTGTTGTTTGGCAAACTCCAAGCGGGCTGTCATGTGCCTTCTTTCTAGCCACTCTACCATAAAGGCCTGATGGCGGAGTGCTGCAGAGATGGTTGTCCTTCTGGAAGGTTCTCCCATCTCCATAGAGGTACTCTAGAGCTCGGTAAGAGTGACCATCGGGTTCTTGGTCACCTCCCTGACCAAGGCCCTTCTCTCCCGATTTATCAGTTCTCCCCCGATGATTCAGCCAGCTCTAGGAAGAGTCTTGGTGGTTCCAAACTTCATCCATTTAAAAATGATGGAGGCCACTGTGTTCTTGGGGACCTTCAATGCTGCAAAAATGTTATGGTTACCTTACCATGATCTGAGCGTCGAAACAATCCTGTCTCGGAGCTCTACGGACAATTCCTTCGACCTCATGGCTTGGTTTTTGCTCTGACATACACTGTCAATTGTGTGACCTTATATAGACAGGCATGTGCCTTCCCAAATCATGTCCAATCAATTGAATTTACCACAGGTGGACTCCAATCAAGTTGTAGAAACATCTCAAGGAGGATCAATGGAAAGAGGATGCCCCTGAACTTAATTTAGAGTCTAATATCAAAAGGGTCTAAATACTTATGTAAATAAAAGTATTTGTTTATTTTTTATAAATTTGCCCAAATTTCTAAAACCCTGTTTTCACTTAGTCATTATGGGTTATTGTGTAGATTGATAAGGGGGAAAAAAGTAGACATTTTATAAAAAGACAGTAACGTAACAAAATGTGGGAAAAGTCAAGGGGTCTGAATACTTACTGAATGCACTGCATATTGAAAACGTATCTATATTGGAAAATGAATTGCCACACATGCAATAGTTCTGTAAAAGGCACGAGTGGACCCAATAATGTTGGAGACCTGCTGACTTACGGAACAGTATACTTGAGTAAAAATAAATAAAAATACTGTAAATATGCTCATAATAATTGTATGGTTTAACACCAACGTTCAAGCCTGAAGAAGGCACTATGTGCCGAAACGTTGTTCACCCATTCAATTATTGGGAGCATATTTAGAGTGTGCGACTATCTTTCTGTTTACTCATGCAACAGTTACTATTTTGGCAAAGGTAGCCCTTTATGGTAAAGGCAGGCCCAGTGACTTACGATGGGGGTTTGTCAGGCTTGCCGTCTGCCAAGTCCTTCAACAGTCTCTCACTCTTGCGCAGAAGCGGCTTATGCTTGGCCCTCCGACTCCCGTTATTCTCTGGGTGCTCCTCCATCTCCTCCTGCAACATGAGTTGTTCTAGCAAAATCAACAACCTAAAACATAAATGTGTAATGGAACTTTGCATTGTGGAACAGTGAACATATTGTTAGCTTCTAATTCTCAGAGTAAAAACCTCAACAGACACTATGAAAGCTTAACCAAGTTCACTCTTCCCAGAGGATCAATACAGCTGCATTAGACAAAACATGTTTCCACCAACACAAGTATATACACTCCAATTTAGCTGCACTCCTCCTTCTCTCCAATCCTTACATCTTTTATGGTTCGACAGGAAGACGAAGTGACGGGGTAATAAACCGCTCCTCCTCCCCTTAAGGTGACCTGACCTCAATCCCCTTGATGCCTAATCTAAAGCTCTCCACCCGTATCCCCTATAGCACTCCCGTGACTGCCTCCCCTCTACATTCCAAAGCCACCTGGGCTCCTACAGATAACCATTAACTTCTGATGTAAAAACCAGTCTCCATCACTCCTCACATACTATAGTATTACTCCTGATGTATCATGTCTATGGTATAACAATGTTCCAAGTTTAACCCAGAGTCTAACAATATACTGAACAAAAATATGAAACGCAACATGTAAAGTGTTGGTCCCATGTATCATGAGCAGAATTAAAAAGACCCCAGAAATGCTCTGTATGTACAAAAAGCTTATTTTTTCTCAAACTGTCCACAAATTTGTTTACATCCCAGCTAGTGAGCATTTCTCCTTTGCCAAGTAAATCCACTTCAAAAAGCAGATTAAAGAGCATGATCATTACACAGGTGCACCTTGTGCTGGGAACAATGGAAGGTCACTGTGCAGTTGTCACACAACACATTGCCACATATTTCTCAAGTTTTGAGGGAGCGTGCAATTGGCATGCCGACTGCAGGAATGTCCACTAGAGCTGTTGCCAGAAAATGTCATTTGAATTTCTTTACTATAAGCCACTTCCAACTTTGTTTTCGAGATTTTGGCTATACGTACAACCAGCCTCAGAACTGCAGACCACATGTAACCAGGCCAGCCCAGGCCCTCCACTTCCGGCTTCTTCACCTGCGGGATCGTCTATGACCAGCCACCCGGACAGCTAATGAAACTGAGGAGCATTTCTGTCTGTAATAAAGTCCTTTTGTGGGGAGAAACTAATTCTGATTGGGTAGGCCTGGCTCCCAATTTGGTAGGCCTATGCCCTCCCAGGCCCACCTATGGCTGCGCCCCTGCCCTGTCGTGAAATCTATAGATTAGGGCCTAATGAATTGATTTCAATAGACTGACTTCCTTATATGAACTGTAACTCAGTAATCTTGTATTCTAGGCCATAAAGAAATCAGCAAAACACCCACCTCCTCATACTGTCTCCGCTGCTCCAGTGAGAGATTGATCCACTTGAGTTTCTCCTCGTCAGGTAGCTCGGACCAGCGCTGCTTCTGCTCAATACTCTGCCTGATACAGCCTCCTTTGACCTGTGGAGAGAGACATGATGCTATATCACCTGCAGTTCATGTGTTTCTCATGCAAAGTAGATTCATCAGCAAGACTAACCTGTATAAATTACAGTTAAATTAAATTAATTGTGAATTGGAACAGTCAGTGGGAGGTCAGGATAATCAGTCATTCCTCTATATAAAGAATATGCCATAACAAGTTGTTTAGTAGAAGCAGATTGCTGAACTCTGAAGACACACCGGCCCTTGCTGATTAACATCTCCCACCCCTCCACTAGCTATCCTTGTAGAATATTTCAACAACAAAAAAATAAGCCTTGAACAGATTACATAAGATTGGTTGACAGCTATGACACTCACATCTGGGTTGGCTAGAAGGAATATCCTCCTCTCGTTGCGGTACCAGAGCCCGTGGGGTGTGAGGGGCCCTTTTATGTTCTTTAAATGGTCTCTCCGTACCTTCTTCCCCCCAGGGTACTCTTTCCTGGAGGAGCATTGGTTCAGTTGAGACTTTAGAAAGTCAAATAACAAACAAACATGTATCTATGACATCAAGAGAGCAACAGACAGCTCAATACAGTCTTACCTCAACTTCTTCATGCTTTTCTCATACATTTCCTTCTCCTTCTGGAATTTCGCAATATAACTTGCCTATAAACCAGAAATAGGAAGTAGTCAACCAGTCAGTCAAGTGTATAGGTCACAAAGGTATCTTAGTCTAACTCAAACCAAAGAATTCGAGGATAAATAAATTGTGCTATAGCAACTTGAAAATAGGAGATCATTGCCATTATGACTATAAAAAGCACTTCAGACACTGACACACCTTCTCGTGCTCTGGGAGCTCATTATACTTCTCATTGATTAACTTTAAAAGCTCAGAAGTTGTAATTTCAGGCTGCTGCTTCGCAAACTTTTTAAAGTTTTCTCTGATGAAGATGCTGCTTGGCGGGGCAGGTCTCTTTGGGAAGTCAGGGTGTATCTGCAAAAGAACAGAGAAGATTTCTCCAATATGTAAAACAGCCTCTTAAAGTCCTACTCCGGTCTCCTTTTCAGCTAATTCACCACCCAATTCAGTTTACAAAAGGCACATCTCTGACATGGCACAAGTGTGACGGTGGGCCTTTCCTCTTTCCTTCTCAATTGCTCCTCTATTGTTCTTCAAGCATGGGGGAGGTCGATGAAAACCAGATGGCACCATCAGACCAACTCATTGAATGGCCTACTCCATGAAGTTTGTGCTTGTGTCTAAAAAAAACACTATTTGCTCAAAACATATATTTTTTTGCCCTTGTACATTACTGTATTTATACATAGGATATTGTTTTTCCAACAGGAACACCACTGTAACAAGTAATGGACAAGAACAACATTTTTTACCAGTTTGCCACATGACTATAGAAAAGAAGAGCCGCACACTTTAGGAGCTCAGATGCAATATTTGAATAAACTAATAACCAACGTTTCGACAGACAAGCTGTCTTCATCAGGGTATAATGACAAACACTGCGGGTCACTATTTTATAAAGTGTCTAATCATGGCCGGGTTGTGGCCTGATATCATTGGTTAATTCTCAGATATAAGAACATACAAAAACATGAATGGATAGCATACGATAATAGATACATAGGCCTACAAAACATTTACAAGGAATAGCAAAATCACAATAATCACAAGAATGGCTTCAGATCAAAGTCTACGTTGAGACCGAAGGGAGCAAGAGTCTTTAAATTAAAGATCCAGGCAGCATCTCATTATAACAATAAATTGTCGAGGTCACGCCCTCTCCTAGGGAGGGTGATATGTTCAATGCCTACAGCAGGTGGACGCTTCTAGGTCTACTCCAGGGTCTCCAACAGGTAGATCACGAGCTACCAGTAGCTCACAGCCCACCTATGAGTAGCTCGCCAAACAGTTCTGAAAGCACATGCAATTTTTCACGTTCCACTGCAAACTGTCATAAACAAATCTCACAAGTATCAGACACCGCAAGCTCCCAGCTACCATTTAATCAACGCAACATTCACAAGGTAAAAATCTTCAGTCATTGAAAATAAGAATTTGTTCTTAACTGACTTGCCTAGATAAATAAAGGTTTAAAAAAAAATACAAAAATAAATCCCACCCCTGGTTAGCCACTAAAGGCTTAAAAAGCCAAAACACAACACAATATCTGCCAAACATTTTCCAGAAATATTGCCCGTCTGTGTAGTACGCACGTTTGTCTATCACTCTCAGTGTAGCCAGTTGATGTGATAACCGTCGTCGGTTGACAGAAATACTTTCCCCAAAACCGTCTAAATTAAATGTTAACTGCAAAGTAGGCTAACCTGGCAGAAGTATATCATGAGTAAGTATATAATTTGTATCTGTTATTTGCAAACTTTGCATTGAAATGAGCAGCAGCAGCACAGGATCATTGCTAGTCCGGCACATTCCTCATTCACTAGATGCACAATTAAAGAAAATCTAAATTTGTTTGTTTTCTTCTCGACCCTCCCTTAATGGTTTAATAACCATTATTTTACCAGGTACAGTACCAGTCAAACGTTTGGACACCTACTCATTCAAGGGTTTTTCTTTATTTTTACTATTTTCTACATTGTAGAATAATAGTGAAGACATCAAAACTATGTAATAACACATATGGAATCATGTAGTAACCAAAATAAAGTTTGGTGACAGCTTTGCACACTCTTCTCTCAACCAGAATCATTAGGTAGTCACCTAGAATGCATTTCAATTAACAGGTGTGCCTTGTTAAATGTTAATTAGTGGAATTTCTTTCCTTCTTAATGCATTTGAGCCAATCAGTTGTGTTGTGACAAGGTATACAGAAGCTAGCCCTAAAAGACAAAGTCCATATTATGGCAAGAACATCTCAAATAAGCAAAGAAAAACAACAGTCTATTACTTCAAGGCACGAAGGTCTGTCAATTTGGAGCATTCCAAGAACTTTTAAATGTTCTTCAAGTGCAGTCGCAAAAAACATCAACTTCTATGATGAAACTGTCTCTCATGAAGACCACCACAGGAAAGGAAGACCCAGAGTTACCTCTGCTGCAGAGGTCAAGCTCATTAGAGTTACCAGCCTTAGAAATTGCAGCCCAAATAAATGCTTCAGAGTTAGACAGACATCTCAACATCAACTGTTCAGAGGAGACTGTGTGAGTCTGGCCTTCATTGCCGAATTGCTGCAAAAAAAACAATACTAAAGGACACCAATAAGAAGAAGAGAATTGCTTAGGCCAAGAAACACGAGAAATGGACATTAGACCGGTGGAAATCTGTCCTCTGGTCTGATGAGTCCAAATTTGAGATTTTTGGTTTAAACCGCCATCTCTTTGTGAGACGCGGTGTGGGTGAACGGATGATCTCTGCATGTGTGGTTCCCACTGAGAAGCATGGAGGAGGTGTGATGGTGCTTTCCTGGTGACACTGGTTGAAAGAATGCCAAGCGTGTGCAAAGCTGTCATCAAGGCAAAGAGTGGCTACTTTGAAGAATCTAAAATATAAATACATTTTTATTTGTTTAACACATTTTTGGTTACTACATGAATCCATATGAGTTATTTCAACATTTTGATATCTTCACTTTATTGTACAATGAAGAAAATCCCTTGAATGAGTAGGTGTCCAAACTTTTGACTGGTACTGTATATTGACAGAAAACATAGTGCACTACTTTCTCTTGGAACACTAAGGACAGGGAAAAGTTGCAGGGGAGAAGAGAAGAATGTCCCTATTTGAAAGCTAGAGAATAATTAGTAGTTTGCTATGTTTATTTTTTTTTAAAGTAGCTCTCGTGCTAGGAAAGGTTGGAGATCCCTGTTCTACTCTATTACTTTGAGCAGCATTCTATAGGTGTAAAAGGGACATTTACAGGAGTTAGACAGAGTTCTCACTTACCTTCCAGTTCTTGCCCTGGAAAGGGTTTTCACAGGCAACCTCAGCTTCAGTGACCAGCTCTGCTAGAGAACGAATCTTGCGCACCTTAGAGAGAAACACAGAGATAGTATGTTTTGATAGTATCCCATGTGGCTCAGTTGGTAGAGCATGGTGCTTGCAACGTCGGGATTGCGGGTTCGATTTCCACGAGGGACCAGTATGAAAATGTCCGCACTCTGGATAAGAGTGTCTGCTAAATGACTAAAATGTAAATGATAGACATTACTTTGTATATCTCTGTACTAAGTTCATGTGAACCAATGTATGAATATTTTGACTGGCATTTCATATTCCATGAGAACCAAGAACAAACATGCAAGAGTAGCCTAACTAATTTACTTAATGGATAGCAAGGGAGCCAACTCAGATGAAACACTGTCCTATGTTAGTGCTGTATAGCCAACTCAGTGATACAGTGCAAACAGATCTGGGACCAGGCTAGGGTTTCTAGGCCAGAAGTCACCCACCTTTTTTGATAGGTCCTTCCACTTCTGATGACACATCTGTGGAGAGTAGGGACCAAAAGCCACCTTGTCCCACTCCAGTGTCCTCTCCCCTTTAGTGTAAATACTCATGTCACCTTTGGGAATGTTTTCTTTGATACCATGCAGGAGCAGTATCAGGTCCTCCCTACCCCAGGCTGTAACCAAAGGACAGACATACAGACAAATGACCAACCAGTCAGTCAGACACAAACAGACGGTCAGACAGACAGCAAACCAATCAGACAGATGTCTAAGAAATCAAACAGACGACCAACCAGACAGACATATGTATCGACAACACAGATAGACAGCCATATAGACAGACATACTGACAACCACAACTAGACAGATGACCAGTCAGACAGAACCAACAAGTAAAACAAACACAGTCCACAGAAGAGACAGACAAGGGGAAATGACAGTGACAGGCAAAACCTTACTGCATTTCAAGCTAATTTACAGTGAACAAAGATAAACATGCCTCATTGAGCTACATACAAAACGGTTGCTTTAACTCTTATCCAAAATTCACAACTCAATGATCCCAGCCAGCTGGTCAAGTCACTTCACACCCCGGAAATAGTTCGTTAAGTCTTGAAAAAACCTTCATACATTACTTACCTTGTTCTTTATCACTTGTCTCCATTTCTCCTTCCTCTGTAAAGTCCATCACAAACTAGTGGCGATGTTTGCACGAGTAATAGCCCTTTGAATGATGCTGAAACACAACTAACGGTAGCGGCTATGTGAGTAACGTTAGCTAGCTTAGTTGCTAAAGAACCACATGGCTATTTAAAATGCATTCGTGTGGTCATTGTAAGCACGTGAGACGTTCCCCTTTCATGGTCCTGGTGCAAGCAATAATGTTTAGCTAAATGAAATACTAAATTTATAAACAAATGATATACATAGCTAGCTAAAGTTGCGAATTTTCATTGGGATAGGCTATATGGAAACGCCTGGTGCTGAAATTGATGACGTAGGGTTGCGCAGTTGAAACTGGGAGTCGAGTGGAGACGAACGTAATTCGGTTCAGACAGTCGAGTCGTGATGAGCCCTTCCCAGCTAGGTATATTATGCTAACAGCAGCAGCATGGCGCTAGTTAACACTTATAAAAGTGGGAACAATTTAGAAATAACCATTTAGAATATGGATGTCACCTTGACATGTAGGCTGGCTAAAGTAACGACTAACCGATGTGAATCCAGTGCAATGGTGTATCTCTGAAAACCGGATGCATACGGAGTTGCCGTCTTGTGATAGGTTAACGTAGTTATTTAACCCAAAAAATGTAACATAGTAAGTAAACGAGAAGTAGCTAGATAGTGTTGCTAATCTGGCCAAAATTACAGTTAAAAATCACATGTATTGCTTTTGTAGCCCGATAAAAACGGAATGACCCTGAACACTCCCAAATCCCAATTTCGGCAGACTAGTTTAAAATTATTGCTGAAGTTTCTAGCCACAAGCTGGCTGGAGGGCTCATTATGACAACTGACAAAACTCAACTGAGAGAACCGAATCCATTCGTCCCGATGACTTATATCAATAAAAGTATGTATAAAGCCCCTCTTACATCAGCTGATGTCACAAAGTGTTGTACAGAAACGCAGCCTAAAACCCCAAACAGCAAGCAATGCAGGTGTAGAAGCACTAGATGTATATATACAAATTGGCTATATTGTAAAAATGTGATGTTTTCTTAATTTAAAGGTTAGGGTTATGCATAAGGTTAGCAGAGTGGTTAAAGTTAGGTTTGAAATAAGATTTTAAGAAGATAGACCGCTCCGCCACTCGGGAGCTCTATCACAATCGGCCGTTATCGGGGTCCCATAGGGCAGCACACAATTGGCCCAGCGTCTTCTGGGTTGGGGGAGGGTTTAGCCGGGGTAGGCCGTCATTGTAAAATAAGAAATTGTTCTTAACGGAATTGTTTAGTTAAAATAAAAAATATCAATTATAGAAATAGGTGGGGCTTATGACTTTATGGCTTTCGTAACTAGTGACGACCATTTGAAGTCACAGGTTGGCCATATTGGCACTCCCCAGTAAAAGTAGTTCTTCATAGGAATTAATTGAATTCTACAGTATTTCAATTAAAATATTTAAAGGACAAAATTACATGTTTAAGTATTTTGTTGTAAAGGTATGCATTTAGGTGTCTGTAATAGAATAAATGTGGCAAAAACAAATGGAGACATTAATAAATGCATTTCTATAGCTTCCAAAATATATTTTAACAAGGGGGGGAAGGGGGATTGTCAAGATGGAGGCACGGAGGCTTCAACACAGCGCCCTCTATTGGTCATCTAGTGTATAAATAAACAAATAAATAAATAGTCTGCCCCTGCAAGCTGGTCAGGCGCATAGTCACACTCTCTCCTCCGATTGGTCGTTTCCCACGACAAGTCTCTGACCTCTAACTTCAGTGCGTTCAAGACAACTGTGAACTCAGAAAAAATGAGCTCCGACTGAGTAAATCGTTTCGAATGGTCATCCAACTCAGGAACACCAGCATCTTTCTACAGCTCCGGCTTTCCGATATGATCACTGATGTCATGATTTTAATTAGTTCAGTTTTTCGTGTTTCCAGTTGTCTTAAACACCATAATAAAAACGGTTCGTCCCCAGAATCCACACTCAACTGGAATACAGCTTTTGTCAAAGGTAGATTTTTTTTTTTGCATTTTAGTTAACCCATTCCCTAACCTAATTATCCTAACCTGCTATGTTAATTCTCCTAATCTGCTGCGAAAATGTTTCTAACGTGCTACAAAAAGTCAGTTCTGACTAAAGCAGGGATGGGTGACACTTTTTTGTTGCACTGAAACATGCAAAAAAATCCTGCTAGGTGGAAATGTAGGTTTTAACTAATTAAACAACAAAGAATATGATTTACATGATCAGTCTCTGTGTGTAAAATAAGTGGTTAATGTGAACCTAACTCACAGCTAAAAAATTTAAAGAAAGCAATCCAATGTTATTTGTTGCCTAGACTTGTTGCCTACTGCAAATGAGAAAGAACAATACATTAATATTGCAGTTAGCCATGACAGCCTTTATAATAAAACGCTTGTGACCACACACACCTAAATATTGCACTTGGGGGAGAAAAACATAACGTAGAAATAGAATGAAACAAACATGCATTCTATTTTTGCTCTATTATAGTGGCCACTATAGACATCGATCAAGTGCACAAGGCTACATGTGTGCAAAAATAACGTTCACTGAGTAAAAATGTAAGAATCCCCCCCTCACTCACAAGTGTTACTGTCAAGTTCAACACAACAAAAGCAATATCTCTGGGCTACACTGAACATTATTACATTGTACACTTTCTGCCAGTGGACATCTGTGCCACCAGAGAATTATACCCTTTGTTGGCATAATTTATCTCTTTCAGGCAGAGAGTACACCTGGCATACCCCTTTTTAGCCACTGTATTGTAAAATTGAGAAAGAGGGAACGTGTGTGGTGTTCCTTTCACCTCTATAGTGACATCCATCTTAAGACAGGCCCAGCTACACTTGTTTAACAAGCAACGCCTCATTGTTACCTAATTATCGCATTCTGAAAATTAACCACATACTGTAGAGGGAAAACATTCATTCACAGATTACTAGTTAGTTATAGTTAGCTAACGAACTAACTTCTAACCAACTATTTAATTGATTATCACAGAAACATAAAAATTGATATGGTTAGTTCTATAAGTGTTGTAAAAGTATGCTAGACCTTTGTTTAGATTAAAAAAAAAATCCAGTTGATTGAAATACACACAATCTTTAAAATGCTATTTAAAGCTGTATAAATCAATAACTAATTCACTGTTTGTCACAGAATCAAACTAGGTATGATTTATTCTATAAATGTCTAACATGCTTTTACAACCTGTTTTGAAGAAAAATTCCAGTTTATCATAATTCCACGCCGATTCAACTCAAACCAACTCCTTCCCCACCCACCCTGAAACCACAAATGGATTAGGCTCCGTCTTCACCACACTTTCCACCTCACTTAACTCGCCCTCATTCGCTTCCATTTCACCCCCAGAACTCGATCTGGTGTAGGGAACACTGTTTGCACCTGACACCAATCTTCTACGACACACCTCCTCCCTATTTTCTGCCATCTTCAACAGATTCTACCTCTGCCTCGCTCATTCTCTTCAACTCTTCTACCTCTATTTTTCCCTCCATTCCTCCTCCGAAATCCAATTAAACGACTCCTTGTGAAAATATTCCACTTTTCCGCAGTGAAATCTCTTTCTTGCTTCATTAAGGGACGCCATCTCTAACCTACCCCCTGCCAATGCAAGTTACCTTCTCTCATATGTCCGTGTTTAAATTTAAAAAATAAAAAATAATTATTATTATTATTATTATTTTTTTTAAGTATGAGCGGCTCAGTGCAAAGTAACCAATCAGATGGACGAAAGGGAAGATTTACCGACGGCATCCGATTAGTGACGAATACAAAAAAAGTGAAATCACTATATGTATATATTTTTTAAGCATTTAATTGATGTTGAGAAGAGATCACAACAACAAAGAAACACTGTCAGACCTATCAATAAAAAGTTCAATTAAACACACCCCTATGCATCCCTCCATCCTCTCTTCAAATATACTTTTAATTTATGATTTTAGCTTTGATGTATGTACATATAGATAATAGTAATGGTGTCTTTCTATAGGCACTAACCAACACATTTCGTTTGCCAAAGCCTATGCGAAAATGAATGGTTATTTTAGAGGGGTTTTGGATAAACGCTGAAAATAAGGTCTGTAGCAAACACAGGTTTAGGAGATCTTAACGTTTGTTCTATGAGATAATCTTCATCCGCTAACGTAATTTTTTGTGAATGTCGAAGCATTTATGTAATCAAAACAAGCACATACAGCACATAAAGGCTTCATAATTCATGAAGGTCATGCTAACTGACTGATATTATCTCATAGAACAAAATTTATAAGATCTCCTCAAACTTTTTTTCAAAATTTCTCCCAAAACATTCTTTCTCCATTAATTTTCCCCATTGGAATGGCTAAACAAACCAGAGGTTACTCATTTCTATTTTTAGGACTACAAGCTTGCGAGCTCTATGGTTCAAATCTCTCTTATACAATATTTAAATCAATAACATTCCACAATCACTAGGTGTTTAAATTAAAATAAAAGCATTTTAAGAATTTATCCCATCTCCATGGTATTTCATATCAATACGTAAAACAATACCTAAAAGTTATCCGAAAGGCAAGTTTGAGTGATTTTGCTTCTTCAGTCATATGGTAGGTTTGTAATTCATGGATAAAACTCCTTAACAATGTGAAAGATATTGACACTGATATGGCCGCAGTCTACAGCGGTCTGCGTTTCAGGTCAACTGTTAAAAAAATACCATAATAGTGGGCAGACGTGCAAAACATCATTCTTATATGGAATGAAGCCTTCTTGTACAATTTTTTTGCAAGATAATAGTTCTAAGTCAAAACCTTTTTAAAGGCCTTACAGAGGTGGAAAGTCAATAGGGCAATATGAAATTAACACACTATCATAGGCCAAAGTATTATTATGATGGGGAGAGCTGTTTGCTGCATAAATACACACATATATGGCTGCAGGAATGTTTGACTGGAAAGAAATAGGCAAATATACAGAAGGTATAAACTCTTTAAAAAATAATTTTCTTTTACTGACAATTTCTTATATTTGAAATCTAAGGGTCATAACCTACTATTTGGGCTTCATGATGGTTTAAAAACAGTCCAAAAGATATATATGTCAGTTCATACGGTAGTCGACAAAAACAAGAATCCTATTCAAATACTTTGTCATGTCAGATAAATAAAATAAAGGGCTTTTGGATAAAAATGGCGGGTCCAGATGTCTACAATGGCATCTGAGTTTCATTGTAGACATCCTGTCCAGGTTCCTCCTCAAATGTAACCTTAGCGTCGTCGGCGTCCAACTGAAACACAACAGAACAAGGAAATACATAACAGTAAGGAACAATCTCATTCGATGTCAACCTCAACAAACATTGTGCTCATTGGTTGCTTTATGTATGAGACCAAACCAAACAAAGGCCTTCGATTGACTGATTTCAAATGAATTCAACCCTCAACCCTCAATGATGAACAGCATGGTATAGATGAGGGTGGGAGTGAGGTTGTCTGTAGGTATGCTTCATTGTACTGTATTGTTCTGTATTGTACAAATAATAATAATATGCCACTTAGTAGATCATTTTATTCAAAGCAACTTGCAGTACAGTGGGTGCATTCCTTTTTTCGTATGTGTATCTGATCCCCTTTGGGAATTGAACACACAACTTTACCAATACCAGCACCAAGCTTTAATAATAGGACCACACACACAACACCCTGATGTCTACTTACACATTTCATCTCCAGTTCGGTGAAGAAGCGTCCGGTCATGGCCATGCGGAGGGGGATAGTGAGGATGAGAACGAAAGGCAGGGCCAGGGAGGCCGGGCTGGACTTGACGATCCACAGCACTGCAAGACACACCACCTGGATGGCTGTGTATAGGTGCATCCTGCCCGTTGACACCTAGTGCAAGTATGAATAGGGCGAAAGGGAAATCTGATTCTTATTTATTTACTAATACCATCTCCTTTTTGAGGGAGTCCTAGCCAATACACAAGAATACAGAGGCATGCAGCGTTGATATCGTAATCTGGTAATCTGACCTACAAAAACAAACACATCATAACCAAAATATGACATCTTTCCCATGGCGTCTTGATCTAGTCTTTAACTGGTTGTAAGAGTCCAGTTGGTTGTAATCTGGTTATATTGCCTCTTCTCAACCAAAAAACAGTTTATAACTAGAAAATGGTGTCATAAAGACGTCACATCATATGCCACATTTTGCCCAGATCCCTGATACAGTGGGCATACTGTGTCAGGGATTTGCTGTCTGTTAATATACCCTGGTGGCGTAGGGCTCGTTGGGGTGGTATTTCTTGGGGACGAGCAGGAGCAGAATGCGATCCCACAACTGGATCCCGTTGAGCGAGGTGATTCCCATGTAGAGGAAGATCCCGAACAGAGCCGTCATCGGAATCATCTTCAGGATGGGCTCCATGAGAATGGACAGACCTGGATACAAACAGGTATTAATTAGCTTTGTCAATACAGGTGAAGGATGAAGATTCCCCTAAACACTGATGGGGTCAGTTTTGCATTTCCCCCACTAATGGTTAAGGTTAGGATTGGGGGGTGAAAATGATCCTAGATCTGTTTTCACCTAGGGAAAACAATACTACTGTCACGTTCCTGACCTGTTTTCTGTTGTGTGGTATGTGTTTAAGTGGTCAGGGCGTGAGTTTTGGGTGGGTAGTCTATGTTATGTGTTTTCTATGTTGGGTTAATGGGTTGCCTGGTATGGCTCTCAATTAGAGGCAGGTGTTTGGCGTTTCCTCTAATTGAGAGTCATATTAAGGTAGGTTGTTTCACATTGTTTGTTGTGGGTGGTTGTCTTCCGTGTCTGTGTATGTTGCGCCACACGGGACTGTTTTCGGTATGTTTGTTCGTTCGGTTTTTGTGTAGTCTGTTTTTTCCCTGTTCTTGCGTTCTGCGTGTTACATATAAGTTCTTAAGTTCAGGTCAGTCTACATTGTTTTGTTACTTTGTAAATCATTCCAAGTGTTTGTTTTCGTGTTTCGTCGTCTGTCTAATAAATCATTATGTATTCACAACCCGCTGCACGTTGGTCGAATCACTACTCCTCCTCTTCGTATGAAGAGGAGGAACGCCGTTACAGAACCACCCACCAAACCCAGATCAAGCAGCGGGTTAACGGACAGCAACGACAGCGCAAGAAGGAGGAATGGACATGGGAGGATGTTTTGGACGGTAAGGGTTGCTACACATGGGAGGAGATCCTGGCTGGAAAGGATAGCCTCCCATGGGAACAGCTGGAGGCAGCTCGGAGAGCGGAGGAAACCGGAGAGAGGAACCTGCGTTATGAGGGGGCTCGTCTAGCACGGAAGCCCGAAAAGCCCGTGAGTACTACCCAAAAATTTCTTGGGGGGGGGGGGGGGCTAAGAGGTAGTGGGCTAAGAGGTAGTGGGCCGAGGGCAGGTAGGAGACCTGTGCCCACTTCCCAGGCTAACCGTGGAGAGCGGGAGTACGGGCAGACACCGTGTTACGCAGTAGAGCGCACGGTGTCTCCTGTACGTGTTCAGAGCCCGGTGCGGGTTATTCCACCTTCCTGCACTCGTAGGGCTAGATTGGGCATTGAGCTAAATGTCATGAAGCCGGCCCTACATATCTGGCCACCAGTACGTTTCCTCGGGCCGGCTTACATGGCACCAGCCTTACGTATGGTGTCCCCGGTTCGCCTACATAGCCCGGTGCGGGTTATTCCACCTCCCCGCACTGGTCGGGCGACGGGGAACATTCAACCAGGTAAGGTTGGGCAGGCTCAGTGCTCAAGGGAGCCATTACGCCTACACGGTCCGGTATATCCGGCGCCACCTTCCCGCCCCAGCTCAGTACCACCAGTTTCTACACCACGCACCAGGCTTCCAGTGCGTCTCCAGAGCCCTGTTCCTCCTCCACGCACTCTCCCTATGGTGCGTGTCTCCAGCCCAGTGCCTCTAGTTCCGGCACCACGCACTAAGCCACCTGTGCGTCTCCAGAGCCCTGTACGCACTGTTCCTTCTCCCCGCACTCGCCCTGATGTGCGTGCCCTCAGCCCGGTACCTCCAGTTCCGGTACCACGCACCAGGCCTATAGTGCGCATTGAGAGTCCAGTGTGCCCTGTTGTTGTTCCCCGTACTAGCCTTGAGGTGCGTGTCTCCAGTCCGGGTCCACCAGTTCCGGCACCACGCACCAGGCCTACTGTGCGCCTCAGCAGGTCAGAGTCGGCTGTCTGCCCAACGCCGCCTGCACTGCTCGTCTGCCCAGCACCGTCTGAGCCATCCATCTGCCCAGCGCCGTCTGAGCCATCCGTCTGCCCAGCGCCGTCTGAGCCATTCGTCTGCCCAGCGCCGTCTGATCCATCCGTCTGCCCAGTGCCTTCTGAGCCATCTGTCTGCCACGAGCCATTAGAGCCGCCCGTCTGTCCCGAGCCATTAGAGCCGTCAGCCAGTCAGGAGCCGCCAGAGCCGTCAGACAGTCAGGAGCCGCCAGAGCCGCCAGCCAGTCAGGAGCCGCCAGAGCCGCCAGCCAGTCAGGAGCCGCCAGAGCCGCCATCCAGTCAGGAGCCGCCAGAGCCGCCAGCCAGTCAGGAGCCGCCAGAGCCGCCACCCAGTCAGGAGCCGCCAGAGCCGCCAGCCAGTCAGGAGCCGCCAGAGCCGCCAGCCAGTCAGGAGCCGCCAGAGCCGCCAGCCAGTCAGGAGCCGCCAGAGCCGCCAGCCAGTCAGGAGCCGCCAGAGCCGCCAGCCAGTCAGGAGCCGCCAGAGCCGCCAGCCAGTCAGGAGCCGCCAGAGCCGCCAGCCAGTCAGGAGCCGCCAGAGCCGCCAGCCAGTCAGGAGCCGCCAGAGCCGCCAGCCAGTCAGGAGCCGCCGGAGCCGCCAGCTAGTCAGAAGCCGCCAGAGCCGCCAGCCAGTCAGGAGCCGCCGGAGCCGCCAGCCAGTCAGGAGCTGCCAGAACCGCCAGCCAGTCAGGAGCTGCCAGAGCCGCCAGCCAGTCAGGAGCTGCCAGAACCGCCAACCAGTCATGAGCTGCCCTCCAGTCATGAGCTGCCCTCCAGTCATGAGCTGCCCTCCAGTCATGAGCTGCCCTCCAGTCATGAGCTGCCCTCCAGTCATGAGCTGCCCTACAGTCCGGAGCTGCCCTACAGTCATGAGCTGCCCTACAGTCCGGAGCTGCCCTACAGTCCGAAGCTGCCCTACAGTCCGGAGCTGCCCTACAGTCCGGAGCTGCCCTACAGTCCGTAGCTGCCCTACAGTCCGGAGCTGCCACTCAGTCCGGAGCTGCCACTCAGTCCGGAGCTGCCACTCAGTCCGGAGCTGCCACTCAGTCCGGAGCTGCCACTCAGTCCGGAGCTGCCACTAGTCCTGAGTTGTCCCTCTGTCCTGAGCTACCTCTCTGTCCTGAGCTACCTCTCTGTCCTGAGCTACCTCTTTGTACGTAGCTACCTCTTTGTCCTTAGCTACCTCTCTGTCCTGAGTTGTCTCCTCTATTGTGGAGGGGCCTTAGTGAGGGTTCCTGGACCATGGTTGGGGGCGAGGGTCGCCACTCAAAGGACGCTAAGGAGGGGGACAAAGACAGTGGTGCAGTGGTGTCCTCGCCCACCGCCGGAGCCGCCACCGCGGACAGATGCCCACCCAGACCCTCCCCTTGAGTTTTAGGGGTGCGCCCGGAGTTCGCACCTTGAGGGGGGGGGGTGTTCTGTCACGTTCCTGACCTGTTTTCTGTTGTGTGGTATGTGTTTAAGTGGTCAGGGCGTGAGTTTTGGGTGGGTAGTCTATGTTATGTGTTTTCTATGTTGGGTTAATGGGTTGCCTGGAATGGCTCAATTAGAGGCAGGTGTTTGGCGTTTCCTCTAATTGAGAGTCATATTAAGGTAGGTTGTTTCACATTGTTTGTTTTGGGTGGTTGTCTTCCGTGTCTGTGTATGTTGCGCCACACGGGACTGTTTTCGGTATGTTTATTTGTTCGGTTTTTGTGTAGTCTGTTTTTTCCCTGTTCTTGCGTTCTGCGTGTTACATGTAAGTTCTTAAGTTCAGGTCAGTCTACGTTGTTTTGTTATTTTGTAAATCATTCCAAGTGTTTGTTTTCGTGTTTCGTCGTCTGTCTAATAAATCATTATGTATTCACAACCCGCTGCACGTTGGTCGAATCACTACTCCTCCTCTTCGTATGAAGAGGAGGAACGCCGTTACAACAACAGTATAAAATGGGCCACTATCTATCAATAATACTGCAAAAAGGACACAGTGAACAGTTACTGTATTGTGTGTGGCAGTGGAGGCTGGTTGGCGGAGTTATAGGGAGGAATGGCTCATTGTAATGTCTGGAATGGAATCAATGGAATGGTACTAAACACATCAAAACCATGGAAACAATGTGTTTAACTCTGTTCCATTTATACCATTCCAGCCATTAAAATGAACCCGTCCTCCTATATGTCCCCCAACCAGCCTCCCCTGGTTTATGGCTATATCCTATGTGTATGTTTCTCAAGGTTTTTGTATTTAGTCAGTGGTGTAAAATATTTAAGTAAAGCTACTTTAAAGCACTACTTAAGCAGTTTCTTTCTTGGTATCTTTACTTTACTGTTTATATTTTTGACACATTTTACTTTTACTCCACTACATTACTAAAGAAAATAATGTCCTTTTTACTTAAAATATTTTTCCTGACACCTAAAAGTACTCGTTACATTTTGAATGCTTACCAGGACAGGAAAATAGTCCCATTCACGCACTTATCAAGAGAACATCCCTGGTCATGCTTACTTCCTCTGATCTGGTAGACTCACTAAACAGTGTTGGAGTGTGCCTTAAAAAAAAATCTAAAAAGTGTGCTTCCTGATTTGCTTAGTATAAGGAATTTGAAATGATTTATACTTTTACTTTTGATACTTAAGTATATTTAAAACCAAATAATTTTATACTATTACTCAACTACTATTATACTGAGTTACTTTCCTACTTCAGCCATTTTCTATTAAGGTTTACTTTTTTACTTTTACTCACGTATGACAATTGGGTACTTTTTCCACCACTGGAATTAGTAAACATCGGGTCATGTACTCTGCATATGGCAGGTGATAATCAGACAGCTATATCTTTGTACTTGTTCCCCTGAAAATATGGTTGTTTATTGCCATTTCGAAAGGTTGTTTCTGTGGTGATTTTGACTTCGAAAGGAAACCGAACATAGTGTACAAATTATTTTCGTGGCTCCTATGGTTATTGTTATACCTTACAACCAGGGCTCTTAAGTGGTACCATTTTGGTCGCATATGCTCTTATATATTTGGCTGTGCGACCTGAAATGTAATTTTGGGAGCACCAGTGGGGCCAATTTTTTAAAACAAGTTAATAATTGTTGTAATGATTAGGCTTCACTGTACCGTTGTTCCAGAGTTCTCTAGAGCAGGTATGTGGTCACCTGTTCGTCGAACATCTCATTCCAAAATCATGGGCATTAATAGTTAAATGTAAATGTAAATATAGTTGGTCCTCTCTTTGCTGCTATAACAGCCTCCGCTCTTCTGGGAAGGCTTTCTACTAGATGTTGGAACATTGCTGCGGGGACTTGTTGGGCGATTAGTTTGCATTCTGGCTCGCAGTTGGCATTCCAATTTATTCCAAAGCTGTTTGATGGGGTCGACACCGATCTCGACAAACCATTTCTGTATGGACCTCACTTTGTGCCCCTACCTTTTGTAAAGGTATATGTGACCAACAGATGCATATCTTATTGCCAGTCATGTGAAATCCATAGATTAGGGCCTAATGAATTATTTTCAATTGACTGATTTCCTTATATGAACTGTATCTCAGTAAAATCGTTGGAATTGTTGCATGTTGCGTGTATCTTTTTGTTCAGTGTAGATCTGTCATTCTCATTGAAAGGAAGTCTAAGAAGCAGTAGATCTGTTCCATGAGCTCTATTTCTATACTTCCCATTCTTAAGTTTTGTTTTTGCGTATTTTACTTTCGGTTTTGTACACCAGCTTCAAACATTTAAAAATGCTATATTATAATTCACAGGGGTACGCGCAACGCCGTCGGAGGTACGCCAAATAAAAATTTGATTCAAATTCTTCTTTTCAAACAGTACATTTATATTTTACAACGAGGCTATACATTTGGGTGAGTTTTTTTCTCGCCTGAGTAGCCTCGTTTCACTAGCAAAAATAAAATCAAACCATCTAGTGTTCAGCGAAATAACAACACAATGTCAAATACAGGTAGCCTAGTCAAACAATTAACATCCAATCACATTAACCGTTACTCTCTCACGGGAAACCTTCACTCTTAAGCAGACATTTAGAAACGAAACATGACAAATTGAAAAATAAGCCATGGGAGTTTTTTGAGCGAGAATAAACATGACTTTTGAGTAGTAAGACATGTATAAAATCAACAGATACCATTAATAAGAAGGGGCTAGAAGCGTCTTATATGGTGAGCTACCGAGTGACTAGGACAGGCAAGCCCCATACTATTGTGGAGGACTTAATTCTTCCTGCTACTGCGGATATGGCTGGAACAATGCTGGGGGGAAAGGCCAAAAAAACTATACAGACAATGCCTTCATCAAACAACACTGTTTCACGACGCATCAGTGACACCGCAAGAGATGTTTAGAAACAATTACTGCTTCGCATACAAGACAGTGAATTATATGCGTTACAGCTGGATGAGTCAACAGATGTGGCGGGTCTGGCACAGCTCCTGGTATGTGTCTATTATGTTTTTGGGGGATCAATTAACTTCTCTAGGATAGGGGGCGACATTTTCACTTTTGGATGAATTGGTGCCCAAATTGAATGGCCTCGTACTCTGTCCTAGATCATATGATATGCATATTATTATTACTATTAGATAGAAAACAATCCGAAGTTTCTAAAACTGTTTGAATTATATCTGTGAGTAAAACAGAACTCATATGGCAGGCAAACTTCCAAACAGGAAATGAAAATTCTGAAATGGGTCGCTGTGAAAGTCATCGCCTATTAAATTCTCCTATATTTATGGATCTGTATGCACTTCATAGGCCTTCCACTAGATGTCAACAGGCAGTAGAACGTGGAATGAAGCATTTAGCTTGATGTGGGACCGGATGAGAGCCATTGGAGTGACTGGTCAGGCAGATTGCCAGTTCTTGGTCACGCACACTGGGCATGTGATGTCCTTCTCTGCCATGGGTTATATAGACATGAAGAAATGCTCCGTTTGGGACGTTATTGGATATATATGAGAAAAACATCCTGAAGATTGATTCTCAACTGAGTTTGACCAGTTTATTCGATTTGTAATATCACTTTTTAAAGTTTTCGTTCATTAGCGTAAATTTGTATGGACACGTGAACTACACATGCTAGCCAAAGTTGCTAATTCAACAGAAGTAATGGACATTATAAAACAGAACAACGATTTATTGTGGAACTAGGATTCCTGGCACCGCATTCTGATGAAAGTTCATCAAAGGTAAGGGAATATTTATGATGTAATTTCGTATTTCTGTTGACTCCAACATGGCGGAGAATGGCTGAGCGCCGTCTCAGATTATTGCATGGGATGCTTTTTACTAAAGTTATTTTTTTAAATCTAACACAGCGGTTGCATTAAGAACCAGTGTATCTTTAATTATATGTAAAACATGTATCTTTCATCAAAGTTTTATGATGAGTATTTCTGTATTTCACGTTACTCTCTGTAATTATTCTGGCTATTTTGGAGCCATTTCTGAACATGGCGCCAATGTAAAACCACGATTTGTGGCTATAAATATGCACATTATCGAAAAAAACATAAATGTATTGTATAACATGATGTCATATGACTGTCATCTGATGAAGATGTTCAAAGGTTAGTGATTAATTTTATCTCTATTTGTGGGTTTTGTGAAAGCTATCTTTGCTGTGAAAAAATGGCTGTGTTTTTTTGGATATGGTGGTGAGCTAACATAAATATATGTTGTGTTTTCGCTGTAAAACATTAAAAAAATCGGACATGTTGGCTGGATTCACAAGATGTTTATCTTTAATTATATGTACAACATGTATCTTTCATCAAAGTTTTCTGATGAGTATTTCTGTATTTCACGTTGCTCTCTGTAATTATTCTGGCTATTTTGGAGCCATTTCTGAACATGGCGTCAATGTAAAACCACGATTTGTGGCTATAAATATGCACATTATCGAAAAAAACATAAATGTATTGTATAACATGATGTCATATGACTGTCATCTGATGAAGATGTTCAAAGGTTAGTGATTAATTTTATCTCTATTTGTGGGTTTTGTGAAAGCTATCTTTGCTGTGAAAAAAATGGCTGTGTTTGTTTGGATATGGTGGTGAGCTAACATGTTGTGTATGTTGTGTTTTCACTGTAAAACATTTTAAAAATCAGACATGTTGGCTGGATTCACAAGATGTTTATCTTTAATTTGCTGTATTGGACTTGTGATTTCATGATATTATATTATATTATTTACCTGTGGCGCTATGCTAGGCTATGCTAGTCAGCGTTTCTGATGACAATGATCCCGGATCCGGGATGGGTGGTTCAGAGAGTTAAGGAAGACATCCTCTTCTGCAAACCACTGGAAACCAGGACAACATGAGAGGATATTTTTAAAGTACTAGACAGCTTTGTGACATCAAATGGACCTTGGTGGTCAAGATTTGTTGTTTTCTGTACAGATGGCGCAAAAGCCATGACAGGGGTGACATAGTGGAGTGGTAACGCGCGTGCAAGCAGTTGCTCCCGACACTACTTGGGTACACTGCAGCATCCACCGAGAGGCTCTTGCTGCCAAGGGAATGCCTGACAGCTTGAAAGGCGTTTTGGACACTACCGTGAAAATGGTTAACTTTGTTAAAGCAAGGCCTCTAAACTCTCGTTTATTTTCTGCATTATGCAATGATATGGGCAGCGACCATGTAACGCTGGTTAACAAGGGGCAAAGTACTGACACTTTTTTTTTAAATTGAGAGACGAGCTTAAAGTTTTCTTTATTGACCATCATTTTCACTTGTCTGACCACTTGCATGATGATGAGTTTCTCACACGACTGGCCTATCTGGGTGATGTTTTTCTTGCCTGAATGATCTGAATATAGGATTACAGGAACTCTCCACAACTATATTCAACGTGTGGGACACAATTGAGGCTATGATTAAAAAGTTGGAGATCTTTTCTGTCTGCATTAACAAGGACAACACACAGGTCTTTCCATCATTGTATGATTGCTTTGTGTGCAAAATACAAATAGTCTGGGTAGCCATTTGATTAGGTGTTCAGGAGTCTTATGGCTTGGGGGTAGAAGCTGTTTAGAAGCCTCTTGGACCTAGACTTGGTGCTCTGATACCGCTTGCGTGCTGTAGCAGAGAGAACAGTCTATGACTAGGGTGGCTGGAGTCTTAGGGTCTTCCTCTGACACCGCCTGGTATAGAGGTCCTGGATGGCAAGAAGCATGGCCAAGGTGATGTACTAGGGCTGTTCGTGCCTTGCGGTCGGAGGCCGAGCAGTTGCCATACCAGGCAGTGATGCCACCAGTCAGGATGCTATCGATGGTGCAGCTGTATGGTGGTGGATCTGAGGACCTATGTAAAATCTTTTCAGCCTCCTGAGGGGGAATATGTTTTGTTGTGCCCTCTTAATGACTGTCTTGGTGTGCTTGGACCATGTTCGATTGTTGGTGATGTGGACATCAAGGAACTTGAAGCTCTCAACTTGCTCCACTGCAGCCCAGTCGCTGAGAATGGGGGCGTGCTCGGTCCACTTTTTCCTGTAGTCCACAATCATCTCCTTTGTCTTGATCACGTTGAGGGAGAGGTTGTTGTCCTGGCACCACACGGCCAGGTCTCCTCCCTATAGGCTGTCACGTCTTTGTCGGTGATCAGGCCTACCACTGTTGTGTCATTGGCAAACTTAATGAGGGTGCTGGAGTCGTGCCTGGCCGTGCAGTCATAGGTGAACAGGGAATACAGGAGAGGACTGAACACGCAACCCTGAGGGGCCCCTGTGTTGAGGATCAGCATGGCGGATGTGTTGTTACCTAGCCTTACCACCTGGGGCGGCCCGTCAGGAAGTCCAGGATCCAGTTGCAGAGGGAGGTTTTTAGTCCCAGGGTCCTTAGCTTATTGATGAGCTTTGCGGGCACTATGGTGTTGAATGCTGAGCTGTAGTCAATGAATAGCATTCTCACATAGGTGTTCCATTTGTCCAGATGTGAAAGGGCAGTGTGGAGTGCAATAGAGATTGCATCACCTGTGGATCTGTTGGGGTGGTATGCAAATTGGAGTGGGTCTAGGGTTTCTGGGATAATGGTGTGGAAGTGAGCCATGACCAGCCTTTCAAAGCATTTCATGGCTACAGACGTGAGTGCTACAAGTCGGTAGTCGTTTAGGCAGGTTACCTTGGTATTCTTAGGCACAGGGACTATGGTAGTCTGCTTAAAACATGTTGGAACATGCTCAGAGTTTCTTGCCTTGGCAAATTGTGCTGTTAAGACACTGATGCCCTTTGCAACCACGTACCTATGTGAGAGTGGATTCTCAGACCTCACTAGCATGAAAACTAAATGCAAGCACAAGCTGTGTGTGGAAAATGATATAAAACTGAGACTCTCCGATACAACCCAACATTGCAGAGTTATGTGCATCCTTTCAAACACACCCTTCTCATTTTTTTTTTTTTTTTTTTTTACCCCAATTTCGTGGTATCCAATTGGTAGTAGTTACAGTCTTGTCTCATTGCTGCAACTCCCATACAGACTCGGGAGAGGCGAAGATCGAGAGCCATGGGTCCTCCGAAACACAACCCAACCTAGCCGCACTGCTTCTTGACACAATGCACATCCAACCCGGAAGCCAGCCGCACCAATGTGTCGGAGGAAACACTGTACACCTGGCGACCTGGTCAGCGTGCACTGCGCTGGCCCGCCACAGGAGGCGCTAGTGCGCGATGCGACAAGGATATCCCTGCCGGGCCAAACCCTCCCTAACCCGGACGATGCTGTGTCAATTGTGCATCGCCCCATGGACCTCCCGGTTGCGGCCGGGTGCGACAGAGCCTGGGCTCAAACCCAGAATCTCTGGTGGCACAGCTAGCACTGCGATGCAGTGCCTTAGACCACTGCGCCACCAGGGAGGCCCACACGCTTCTCATTAACCTGTGGTAAGTTATTCACAATTTTTGATGAACAAATACGTTTTTATATGCAAGATTGATAAATAAAGAGCACAATTATTGATTATTATTATACTATTATTTGTGCCCTGGGCCGATAAGAGCTCTTTGTCACTTCCCACCAGCCGGGTTGTGACAAAAGCTCACACTCATTCTTATGCTTAATAAATGTATTGTATAGTGTGTTTGGCAGGCTTACAATGATGGCAAAAAACAACATTGAGAGTGAGCTGACCCTGGTGCTAGAGGGGGTACGCAGCTGGAGGTTGAATATTTGAGGGGGTACGGGACTATAAAAGTTTGGGAACCACTGCTCTACACTATACTTGCTTGTTTTGTCACATAAACTGAAATTAGGCAAACTATTAGAATTTTAGCAACCAGGAAATGGCGGCGCGATTCCTGCGTAGTGCATCTTTAAAGTTACATTGTTAGGACAGTCACCATTTTGTTACAATACGATTTGGCACATTTTTTATATTTTCCATATATTTTAATTAAAAAATATATTTCTTAGAAATAAATTTAAATGCATTTTTTTGTATTTACCAAATATATCGATAAATGCATTAAACATATATTCTAAAATACATTATTTAATGTATTTCAGAATGTATTTTGAACTACTGTCACGACTCCGACCGAAGGTGGCTCCCCTTCCCGTTCGGGTGGCGCTCGGCGGTCGTTGTCGCCGGCCTACTAGCTGCCACTGATTCTTTCCTCCCCCTCCTTGTCTCTTTATTGGTTACACCTGTTATGCGTTTGTGGTGATTAGTTGGGCTTTATTAGACAGCCGGCCCGCCTGTTTCTTTGTGCGGGATTGTTTGTGGTAACATTTGTGTATGTTGGACACTAACGTGTTTGTTCCTGTTCGTGGGTTTTGCTGGATTGTTTTAGTCCCCGTGTTTGGGGCATTTGTTTTTCAGCACCCAGTGTTTCGTGGGGTGGCCTATGTCCGCCGTGTGTGCATTAAAGAGCACTACCTTGAACTCTCTGTTTCCTGCGCCTGACTTCACACCCACGACACCCAGATCGTTACAACTACATTAAGTCAAAATACTTTAATAAAGCACTACTTAAGTATTTTTGGCGGGTCTCTGTACTTTACATGACTATTTATATTATTGACAACTTAGACTTTTTTTTCACTACATTCCAAAAGAAAAAAATGTACTTTTTACTCCATACATTTTCCCTGACACCCAAAAGTGCTCGTTACATTTTGGATGCTTAGCTGGACAGGTAAATGGTTCAAGTCATGTACTTATCAAGAGAACATCCCTGGTCATCTGTACTGCTTCTGATCTGACGGACTCACTAAACAAACATGCTTCGTTTGTAAGTGGTGTCTGAGTGTTGGAGTGTGCCCGGCTATCCATAAAAAAAGAAAAGAAAATGGTGCCGTCTGGTTTGCTTAATATAAGGAATTGGAAATGATTTATACATTTGCTTTCGATACTAAAGTATATTTTTGCAATTACATTAACTTTTGATCCTTAAGTATATTTAAAACCATATACTTTTAGACTTTTACTCAAGGAGTATTTTACCTGGTCACCTTTTACTTGAGTCATTTTCTATTAAGGTACAGTATCTTTACTTTTACTCAAGTATGACAATTGGGTACTTTTTCCACCGCTGTGATCAAGTAGTGAGGTCACTCACCGACGAGCAGAGCCACCAGAATCCCACTGACCCTCTGCTCCACAACCTTCTCGATCTCCGGCTTGGGCCCCTTGCTCATGACCGTGAGGGCGTTGGCGTGGGTAACCGAACGCACGGTGGTGGCACTCAGCCACGGCACGCCAAAAATGGCACCAAACCCGCCCATGCCCACCAGGATGAGGAGGTCCAGATGGAAGCCAGATCCCTTGACCATCTTCCTCTCCGGCTTACTCACAATCAGACTGACAAGGAAGAAAATAAAGGTTTGGTTATGGGTAAAGGTTAGGGGTAAGTATTGTGTATCTATGGCCTTGTCCAGAAACAATCCTTAGAAACAAATGTGTAGGAGATGGGGAATAGGGGTTTTGGACAGGGCCATCATAATGTAACCCTGTCCAGAAAAAACAACCTAGCCCCTACAACCTACAGTAGCCTTTCTGAGGGCAAGGTGGAGATACAAGCATATTGCTCTCTGTGTATGTTTTCCACAATCAATTATTATTCCATATCTCAGTTACTTTTGTAACTGAAATTTCTATCCAATGACTTATTTCACAATCACACAATTTCACTTGTAAATGGCCTGATTTACAAGTTAAATAACCAGATTTTTGGCAAATGGCCTGATTTTAAACTGTAAACGTTGTAAATCGCCTGATTACTGATTGACAGCCGTCACTCACGTGGTGATCTGGGACTCGAGGAAGATGAGGATGAAGACGAGACAAGCGGGCACACAGCAAGCGAACATGACCCACACGGGGAAAGTCTTGTGTTCGCCAAACGGGTTGATGAGCCAACCTCTGGCAGCAGGGTTTGACACCGTCAGACCCTTGGGTACTGCCAGTTTCTAAGCAGGGAAAGACACCAGTTAGGGTGGCGAACTTTTAATTAATTTGATCTATTCCTACCTCAGGTAAGTTACGCTTATTATGCTCAACTCACACTACAAGTTTATTCTATAACAAAGTGAATTTATACTTTAGTTGAAAGTAGGGTTGAAAATACTTTATAAAATATGGTTTAGAATTTTGTGTAGTCTGAACATTTCCAGAAATGTCATAGAAGTCATAGAAATAAGGACTTAGCTTGAGTGCCAGTCTGTTTGTGCCACCATACCAACATGTTTGGTCCGACAATGACAGAGCAATGGAGTTGGAAAGAGCACAAACATATCTGAGACCAGGCTAGCAAGGACTAACCTGGGTGTACGCATCCTCTATGTTGATGTCCACAACACACATTAAGAAAATAGCAATGGGCACCCCAAAGTCCCCAATCAAGCGCCTGATCTGAAAGGCAGACAAACACATAACAACAAAGCTTGACAAGTGTATCTGACTGGTTCCAACGCTAGTGCCGAGTACCCTGTCTTATAATTTAAAGTGCTTATAGCACTTGAATAATTTAATTGAGTTGAACTTTATTGATCCCCAATCCGGGAGGGGATGGGAATGTAAAAAACATTGTTAAAACTAAAGATACAAGCCCTATTGAAAGGAAACCATGCTACAATTGAAATGAGTCTGTTGACGTTATCCTCAATGTGTGCATTGTTGTATTCAAATAGCTGAGGCCACTTTAAATGTACATTAAATTGTTGAATAAACATGTATTAATTAATATCATTACCTTTCCAGGTAGGAAGGTCCCGTTCTTGAACTGGCGCAGGAAGAAGGCGATTAAGAAGCATCCAAACATGAGGCACATGGAGAGCAGGGCCGTGTTGGGGTAGGCCCGGTCCAGGATGTTGACTGTGGTGGTGGTGTTGCCCGTGCTGTTGTCATACAGGTGGTTGTGGATCACCACTGGGTGCCATGGGTCCTCCACCGTGTTGTTGAGGTGGTCGTAGTTCAGGATCAATGGGTGGGCCTTGAAAATCTACAGACAGCGATTGGATGAATGTTGATTGTGCTTTTTGAAAAAGCTGTATTTACATTCCTGTTTTTCAGCAAAAACAATGATTTATTTCTCCGGTCCTTTGAGTCAAATACCAGTAATGGATATTGAAATAAATTTAAGAGAGAGCAATATGATTGGAGACAGTGGAGTAATGTAACAGTAATGACAGTGTAATAATGTAATGTAACAGTATTGACAGTGGAGAAATGTAATGTAATGACAGTGGATTAACGTAATGTAACAGTAATGACAGTGGAGTAATGTAATGGAAAAAATAATGACAGTAGACTGAATTAATGTAACATTAATGACAGTTGAGTAGTGTCATGTAACAGGATGGACAGAGGTGGGATGGTGATGTATACCCTGCCCAGCTTGGCGAAGGTCTCATAGATGAAGATGAGGGAGATAAGGATGGAGAAGATCTCCTGGGTGAAGCGGGAGATGAAGCGGACCAAGAAACTGCCCTCGAACGCCACGATGACCACCACGATGACTACCAGCCACACGCCCACCCACACACGCCCGACAATGTACTCAATGTCCTGAGACTTACAGAACTGAATGGAATGGAATGGAAAGACCCCAGGTTATTGCCAGTGGTCAGTGATATTTAGTGGTATTCTACATATACTGTAGTCAAAGCGATATGTGAAAATGATGTGAAATTTTTCATAAAAACATGAAACTTAGTACACTTCAACAGTTTGGAGCCCTGAACATTTTCAGATATGGATCCATCGCAAAAACAACTCAGGACAGCTGTGGTGGCCATTTTCCATTCCTACATAACCAAATAATGTATTTTACCTCATATCTCCAAAACCAAACATAATAACGTAAAATGTTCTATGTCTTCTCCTATGTTTACAATGATGCCATGCACAACTTCAAAAATCACTGCAGGCGGCCATGGTGGCCATTTTGCTATTCCGCCACAACCACCTGGCTCCATATTTGAAAATAATCAGGGCCCCAAACTGTACAAGTGTACCAAGTTTCATACTTTTATTAAAAAGTGAATATATCACCTAGAATTTGGCACATATTGCCTGGACTAATAGGACATGCCGTATGCACATCTTTAGCATTCTCATATGACCATTTACTATTCATCATACATTTCATTAAATATGATAAAACAGATATGACACCATATACATAACAGAAAGAAAAAAACACACTAACAAAAACACTTGAATAAGATGCATCGTTGCATGCACGATGGAATACCAGTTTTATCTCGATCAGATATAGAGACCCATAGCTCTTTAGTCATTTTGCAGGTGCTGCGTTACAAGAGGAGTCACTCACGGCAAAGAAGGCCTCCTCAAACACCAGAAGTGGGCCTGAGAAGCCGATGACCAGGACTGGCTGGGCTGCGATGCAGCAGAAAATGACTCCCTGGACACAGGTGGAGACCAGGAGCTCAGACACACCCATCATGTTGTCCACCTTATCAGCTGAAGTAGGGAAGTGGGAAAGGAGAGGTTATGGCGTTACAGACATGGGTTTGAATAGTATTTGTTTTCTTTCAAAATATTTTAGTTGCATTAGATTGAGCTTGCCTAACCCAATGGAATAGTCCCCAAAGTACAAATCACACCCATCTGGCACACCTGACAGGCTCACTCTGACACATAGATAACACGAACACACATGTATATACATACACACACACACACACACACACACACACACACACACACACACACACACACACACACACACACATACATACATACATACATACATACATACATACATACATACATACATGTGAACACGTAATCAAGCATGTACAACACACACACAGACAGTATTTACCTAGCAATCCTCCGAAGGTGACGGCAGGGGACAGGGCAGCGAAGTAGATGAAGATGATAGCGGCGAGTACTTGAGCGTTGAGGGCATCGGTGAAGTCACTCACATAGTGCTCGTAGCGTCTCTTCGCATCTCGTATCATCCCGCCGAACGGCCGACCCGTACGAACCAGAGGATCCTCAGGAGCAGGCCCAGATGGTTTGGAAGCTAGGAAAAGATTATGTATAGCTAAGCTGGGAAGGTTTGGAGTATACAGTACCAGTCAAAAGTTTGGACACACCTACTCATTCAGGGTTTCTCTACATTTGTACTATTTTCTACGCTGTAGAATAATAGTGAAGACATCAAAACTATGAAATAACAAATATGTAATCAAATATATTTTAGATTTTAGATTCTTCAAAGTAGCTCCCTTTGCCTTGATGACAGCATTCTACACTCTTGGCATTCTCTCAACCAGCTTCACGAGGAATGCTTTACCAACAGTCTTGAAAGAGTTCCCACATATGCTGAGCACTTGTTGGCCTCTTTTTCTTCACTTTGCGGTCCAACTCATCCCAAACCCTTTCAATTGGTTGAGGTCGGGTGATTGTGAAGGCCAGGTCATCTGATGCAGCACTCCATCACTCTCCTTGGTCAATTAGCCCTTGCACAGCCTGGAGGTGTGCTTTGGGTAATTGTCCTGTTGAAAAACAAATGATAGTCCCACTAAGCGCAAACCAGATGGGATGGTGTATTGCTGCAGAATGCTATGGTAACCATGCTGGTTAAGTGTGCCTTGAATACTACATACAATCACAGACAGTGACACCCGCAAAGCACCCCCACACCTGCTCTTTCATGCTTCACAGTGGGAACCACACATGCGTAGATCATCCGTTCACCTACTCTGCGTCTCACAAAGACACGGCAGATGGAACCAAAAATCTCAAATTTGGACTCATCAGACCAAAGGACACATTTCCACCGCTCTAATGTCCATTGCTCGTGTTTCTTGGCCCAAGCAAGTCTCTTCGTCTTATTGGTGTCCTTTAGTAGTGGTCTCTTTTCAGCAATTTGACCATGAAGGCCTGATTTATGCAGTCTCTCATGAAAAGTTGATGTTGAGATGTGTCTGTTACTTGAACTCTGTGAAGCATTTATTTTGGTTGCAATCTGAGGTGCAGTGAACTGTAATGAACTTGTCCTCTGCAGCAGAGGTAACTCTGGGTGTTCCTTTCCTGTGGTGGTCGTGAGAGCCAGTTTCATCATAGCGCTTGATGGGTTTTACGACTGCACATAAGGAAACTTTCAAAGTTCTTGAAATATTCCGCATTAACTGACCTTTGTGTCTTAAAGAAATTATGGACTGTCGTTTCTCTTTGCTTATTTGAGCTGTTCTTGCCATAATATGGACTTGGACTTTTACCAAATAGGGCAATCTTCTGTATACCACCCCTACCTTGTCACAACACAACTCATTGGCTCAAACGCATTAAGAATGAAAGAAATTCCACAATTAACAAAGCACACCTGTTAATTGAAATGCATTCCAGGTGACTACCTCATGAAGCTGGTTGAGAGAATGCCAAGAGTGTGGAATGCTGTCATCAAGGCAAAGGGTGGCTACTTTGAAATATAAAATATATTTTTATTTGTTCAACACATTTTTGGTTACCACATGATTCCAAATGGGGCGGCAGGGTAGCCTAGTGGTTAGAGCGTTGGACTAGTAACCGAAAGGTTGCAAGTTCAAATCCCCGAGCTGACAAGGTACAAATCTGTCGTTCTGCCCCTGAACAGGCAGTTAACCCACTGTTCCTAGGCCGTCATTGAAAATAAGAATTTGTTCTTAACTGACTTGCCTAGTAAAATAAATAAATATATGTGTTATTTCATAGTTTTGATGTCTTCACTATTATTCTACAATGTAGAAAATAGTAAAAATAAAGAAAAACCCTGGAATGAGTTGGTGTGTCCAAACTTTTGACTGGTACTGTACTTCTAATAAAAAATATTTAAATTAGAGAGGAACACTGATATGATTTTTTGGGGGGGAAAAGGTTACAGTTGAAGTTGGAAGTTTACATACACTTTAGCCAAATACTTTTAAACTCAGTTTTTCACAATTCCTGACATTTTATCCTTTCCCTGTCTTAGGTCAGTTAGGATCACCACTTTATTTTAAGAATGTGAAATGTCAGAACAATAGTTAAGATAATGATTTATTTCAGCTTTTATTTCTTTCACCACATTCCCAGTGGGGCAGAAGTTTACTTACACTCAATCAGTATTGGTAGCGTTGCCTTTAAATTGTTTAACTTGGGTCAAACATTTCGGGGAGCCTTCCACAAGCTTCCCACAATAAGTTGGGTGAATTTTGGCCCATTCCTCCTGACAGAGCTGGTGTAACTGAGTCAGGTTCGTAGGCCTCCTTGCTCGCACACGCTTTTTTAGTTCTGCCCACACATTTTCTATAGGATTGAGGTCAGGGCTTTGTGATGGCCACTCCAATACCTTGACTTTGTTGTCCTTAAGCCATTTTGCCACAACTTTGGAAGATTTCTTGGGGTCATTGTCCATTTGGAAGACCCATTTGCGACCAGCTTTAACTTCCTGACTGATGTCTTGAGATGTTGCTTCAATATATCCACATAATTTTACTCCCTCATGTTGCCATTTATTTTGTGAAGTGCACCTATCCCTCCTGCAGCAAAGCACCCCACAACATGATGCTGCCACCCCCGTGCTTCACTGTTGGGATGGTGTTCTTCGGCTTGCAAGTGGCCCCCTTTTTCCTCCAAACATAATGATGGTCATTATGGCCAAACAGGCCTTGAAATACATCTACAGGAACACCTCCAATTGAATCAAATTATGTCAATTAGCCTATCAGAAGCTTCTAAAGCCATGACATAATTTTCTGGAATTTTCCAAGCTGTTTAAAGGCACAGTCAACTTAGTGTATGTAATCTTCTGACCCACTGGAATTGTGATACAGTGAAATAATCTGTCTGTAAACAATTGTTGTAAAAATGACTTGTGTCATGTACAAAGTAGATGTCCTAACCGACTTGCCAAAACTATAGTTTGTAAACAAGAAATTTGTGGAGTGGTTGAAAAACAAGTTTTATTGACTCCGACCTAAGTGTATGTAAACTAACCTAACCCTAGGAAGCTCTTTGCCACCTTCTCCTCCCTCCTGAATCCTCCTCCCCCTCCTCCCCCCTCCTCCCTCTCTGCTGATGACTTCGTCAACCATTTTGAAAAGAAGGTCGACGACATCCGATCCTCGTTTGCTAAGTCAAACGACACCGCTGGTTCTGCTCACACTGCCCTACCCTGTGCTTTGACCTCTTTCTCCCCTCTCTCTCCAGATGAAATCTCGCGTCTTGTGACGGCCGGCCGCCCAACAACCTGCCCGCTTGACCCTATCCCCTCCTCTCTTCTCCAGACCATTTCCGGAGACCTTCTCCCTTACCTCATCTCGCTCATCAACTCATCCTTGACCGCTGGCTACGTCCCTTCCGTCTTCAAGAGAGCGAGAGTTGCACCCCTTCTGAAAAAACCTACACTCGATCCCTCCGATGTCAACAACTACAGACCAGTATCCCTTCTTTCTTTTCTCTCCAAAACTCTTGAACGTGCCGTCCTTGGCCAGCTCTCCTGCTATCTCTCTCAGAATGACCTTCTTGATCCAAATCAGTCAGGTTTCAAGACTAGTCATTCAACTGAGACTGCTCTTCTCTGTGTCACGGAGGCGCTCCGCACTGCTAAAGCTAACTCTCTCTCCTCTGCTCTCATCCTTCTAGACCTATCGGCTGCCTTTGATACTGTGAACCATCAGATCCTCCACCCTCTCCGAGCTGGGCATCTCCGGCGCGGCCCACGCTTGGATTGCGTCCTACCTGACAGGTCGCTCCTACCAGGTGGCGTGGCGAGAATCTGTCTCCGCACCACGTGCTCTCACCACTGGTGTCCCCCAGGGCTCTGTTCTAGGCCCTCTCCTATTCTCGCTATACACCAAGTCACTTGGCTCTGTCATATCCTCACATGGTCTCTCCTATCATTGCTATGCAGACGACACACAATTAATCTTCTCCTTTCCCACCTCTGATAACCAGGTGGTGAATCGCATCTCTGCATGTCTGGCAGACATATCAGTGTGGATGACGGATCACCACCTCAAGCTGAACCTCGGCAAGACGGAGCTGCTCTTCCTCCCGGGGAAGGACTGCCCGTTCCATGATCTCGCCATCACGGTTGACAACTCCATTGTGTCCTCCTCCCAGAGTGCTAAGAACCTTGGCGTGATCCTGGACAACACCCTGTCGTTCTCAACTAACATCAAGGCGGTGACCCGTTTCTGTAGGTTCATGCTCTACAACATTCGCAGAGTACGACCCTGCCTCACGCAGGAAGCGGCGCAGGTCCTAATCCAGGCACTTGTCATCTCCCGTCTGGATTACTGCAACTCGCTGTTCAACTTTCCCAAGTTCTCTCACGTCACCCCGCTCCTCCGCTCTCTCCACTGGCTTCCAGTTGAAGCTCGCATCCGCTACAAGACCATGGTGCTTGCCTACGGAGCTGTGAGGGGAACGGCACCTCCGTACCTTCAGGCTCTGATCAGGCCCTGCACCCAAACAAGGGCACTGCGTTCATCCACCTCTGGCCTGCTCGCCTCCCTACCTCTGAGGAAGTACAGTTCCCGCTCAGCCCAGTCAAAACTGTTCGCTGCTCTGGCACCCCAATGGTGGAACAAACTCCCTCACGACGCCAGGTCAGCGGAGTCAATCACCACCTTCCGGAGACACCTGAAACCCCACCTCTTTAAGGAATACCTAGGATAGGATAAAGTAATCCTTCTAACCCCCCCCCCTTAAAAGAGTTAGATGCACTATTGTAAAGTGGTTGTTCCACTGGATATCATAAGGTGAATGCACCAATTTGTAAGTCGCTCTGGATAAGAGCGTCTGCTAAATGACTTAAATGTAATGTAAAATGTAAACTTCCGACTTCAACTGTATGTTTTTTTTTATCAAAGGGAGACCTCCAACTACAAAATAGGTGCTATGGATGCAAATGGGTTTTTGCAACACTTATGTATGTGTATGCTCATGTATTGATGCTATTTTAATTCCTTCTAATCCATTGTATTATTGTAGAATATGTTAATGAGCCTCCACCCACATTTGCGGGGCTTCAAGTCCAGACGTAACACGGGGTCGGAGGGACGGAGCCTCTCCTGCAGCAGTTTCTTCTGGAAGCCGATGATGGACTGGAGCATCGCCCCGTCCTGGATCTCCGTGGGAGGGATCACGATGCTGCAGTCCATAAAGTCAGCCACGGCGTCCATCAGCTCCCGTTCGCCCTGCGCTTGGAACGCCGCCTGGTTGAACACCTGGGATAGAGGGAAAAGAAGAGAGGGGAAAGAAATGGGGATGTGAGAAAGTATGAGGATGATGTCTAGTGTCTTTTTGTATTGTTGTGAAGTTATATACTTTGGGCCTGTTTCCCTGACACAGATTAAGCCTGGTCCTGGAATAATTAACATGCTCAATGGAGATATTGTTTTGCATTTCTCCTAACTGGAGAGTGTATCATGGTTGTAGTCCTCGAAACACCCATATTTTACAGACATGTACTGATGCTGGTTAAACAATGTGTCATGAATCCCGTTTTTGATGATTACCATTTCCTGTTTACCTGCTCTCATTTCCTGTACAGTTTCGCTCATCTCCACTTCCTGCTCTTTCATTGGACCTTTTAATTTGCTAACTCACTTTGTCGGCCATGAGTGCTGCCATTGCGCGGCCGGTTTCGTGGTAGTCCATGTCACTCTTGGTAGGGCCCACCAGGATAAAGACGAAGCGGACTGGCACTGGGGCCTCCAGGGCCGAATCCAGAACCTGAGCCTCCTTCAGACGCACAAATGCCACTGTGGGCCTCTCCAGGAAGTCCAGAGCTCCTGGTACACATACACACACAAACAAACATACATAAGCGTACATAGGTATGACACAGGATGTTGGTGGCACCGTAATTGGGGAGGACTGGCTCATAGTAATGGCTGGAACGGAATCAATGGAATCGTATCGAACTCATCAAACATACAGTATGGTTTCCATGTGTTTTATACCATTCCATTCCCTCCATTCCAGCCATTATTATGAGCCATCCTCCCCAATTAAGGTGCCACCAACCTCCTGCAAGGTATGAGTATGCATAAACATAGACAGGCATGAAGATGCGTGCACACACACAAACACACACACACACACACACACACACACACACACACACACACACACACACACACACACACACACACACACACACACACACACACACACACACACACACACACACACACACACACACACACACACAGTGTACAGATAACCAATTCAGATTTGCACTTACCAACAAGTACCATAGAGGCCTCTACAGTGTCAGTTGCATCTCTCTGAGGAAAGAAAAGTGATGTGTTTTGTATTTAGTCGAATCAATTATCTAAAATGGCTGTTTGAACACATTGACATTGAATTTGTGTGTTTTTAAATGTTGGTATTGTTGATCTATTACTGTTTAGGGTGACTGCTGGCTGAATGACCCATTACACGTACCCTCTCTTTGACAGAAAATGTCTGCATCTCCGCCCCCACAACCAAGGGTTGGCTCTCTACTGCGGTTTGGCTGGGGAGAGAATCACACCTTATATTCATGTACTGTATGTATAGCTCACAGAAAGGCATATGCCTAGGTAATGTAACAGGTCCCCATTCTATGTCAGTTTTAGAGTTACAAGCAGGCATACACTCAACTGGTTTAACTGGCCCCTGGTCTGTCCCTAACAGCTGTGGTCAGGGGCATTTTTAAAAATGAGTATGTGTCACGCCTGCTCCCGCTATCCCTCTCTGGAGCTCGAGGGTGCCAGGCAGCCTTTCATTACGCACACCTGTCACCATCGTTACGCACATCAGCGCTCATTGGACCCACCTGGACTCCTTCACGTTTTTATTGACTTCCCTATATCTGTCTGTTTCCTCTGTTTCATCCCCGTGTCAGCATTATTGTCATTTCCGTTTCCCCTGTTCAGACGCTGTCTGTAGTCTGTTCCTGTTCGTGGTCCTTAAATGTTCACTCCCTGTACCTGCTTCTCGTCTCCAGCGTTGATCCTTACAGAATGCTGACACCCCTATACGAAGCCTCAAGGAGGTTTTTTGTTTTTTGTTTTGTTGGTGACGTCGGGTCTGGGTGCCATCGCCAATGGAATCGAGGGTGACTCAGCTGGCTTCTCGGGCTTCCACGCCTTAGCTAGCTCGAGAGGTTTCCTTGCCCCGGTTGGGTTGGCAGGCTCCCATCCCACGTCATGCCTCAGCCAGCCCATCAGGCTCCCACGCCTCAGCGGGATCGTCAGGCTTTCACACTTCAGCCGGCTCTCATGGCTCCCATGCCTCTGCCTGGTCGTCGGGCTTCTACTCCCCCAGCCGGCTTGTCCAACGCCCATGCCTCGCCCGGCCCCTCAGGCTCGCCCTGGTGTGATGCCGGGTGGCGTCCCTAGAAGGTGGGTACTGTCACGCCTGCTCCCACTCTCCCTCTCTGGCGCTCAAGGGCGCCAGGCGGCCTTTCATTATGCATACCTGTCACCATCATTACGCACATCAGCGCTCATTGGACTCACCTGGACTCCTTCCCGTTTTGATTTTCTTCTCTATATCTGTCTGTTTCATCCCCGTGTCAGCATTATTGTCATTTCCGTTCCCCCTGTCCAGACGCTGTCTGTATTCTGTTCTTGTCCATGGTTATTAAATGTTCACTCCCTGTACCTGCTTCTCGTCTCCAGCGTCGATCCTTACAGTATGGCTTTATTTCTACTACTGCATATTGAATGACTGTCATTCATATTCCATTCACTTAACTCAATGTAACATCAATAGGTTTAGGCTACTACATGATACTCAAATTTGCCCTCAAACCATCATGAGGTTGCTACAACCTAGCCTTCAAATGAAAGTTTATAATGTGGGTGCATCCGTCGGGAGACGAATTGGAGTAATCAAGGTGACAGACAGTGACACATTCAATACCACCTTGCACATTCTTGCCTGCTTCTAGCTGATCTGGGGTGTAATCATTAGTCCAAACTGTTGCAAAAAAACAGAGAGTTTCTATTGAACAAATTCAGGTATGTCCCTCCCCATTTCGTTCCGTTTGCTTCCGTTTAAGGAACGTTTTGCAACAGAATCGGCGGAATGAATACACCCTGATCACCTGCGTATAGAGTTCACTTTCATAGCAGCCATATGTAGCATCATCACTTCGCTCGTTGTATAATTCCTTTTCGAATCTACATGCTCTCCTCCTCTCACCTTTTCCCTTCGCTTGTGGACTTCATTGCACAACAAAACAGCTGTCTGACCAGGCGCAAAACCCTCTCCAAGCCAAACCTTCATATCATAACCGTTAGCTACTACACAGCCTACATAATTTTCACCATATTAATGTTATTGTCAACAAACTAAAATTAACGCGTTAGTAAACTCACAATCCAATCCATGTGTACAATCATGCAGTACAGCGTACAGCAAGCAGTTTAGCATAAATTAATAAAACCTCAAGTTTACCTTGACTTGGAAGAGTTGCAGTGTTGGAAAGCCTTGGTCCGCTAGCTAACATAAATAGCATTCCTCTCTGAGTCAACTTGTTGAGTAGGCTAAATTAGCTGCATTAGCTAAGTAAGTGACAGGTTAACAAGGAAGAAATAAGTACAACAAAATATAGCTAGCTTTCTCTCTGTCTCTGCTGCTTCTCCTTCATTTTTGAAGAAATGTATTTTCCCAAAACTGTTCAACTATTGTTTTTCTCTCTCTTTGAATCAACTACTCACCACACTTCATGCACTGTAGTACTAGGTAGCTGTAGCTTTCAGTAGATTCTCTGATTCTTTGATTGGATGGGCAACATGTCAGTTCATACTGCAAGAGCTCTGATAGGTTGGAGGATGTCCTTCAGAAGTTGCCATGATTCCTGTGTAAGTCTATCGAAGGGGGTGAGAACCATGAGCCTCATAGGCTTTGTATTGAAGTCAATGTACCCAGAGGAGGACAGAAAATACCTGTCCTCAGGCTACACCATGGTGCTACCCTAGAGGGTGCTTTTGAGGCTACTGTAGATCTTCACTGCAAAACCATGTGTTTTAGCAGTTATTTGGTGTTGTGAATATATTTAGTATAATTTTATCTAAAAATAATAACTTTTTGAAAATAAAAAAATAAAAATCACTGAGTGGGATGCTCCTCCCCTTCCTCCTCACTGGTCCCTTAGTTAGTATTTATATGGACAGTGGTATGGCTTGGCTTTGAACCACCTCCGATACAAAGACCTGAGTAGGACTTTACTGTGACAGACCATCTGAACCCATTGCGCTAAAGCCACTGCGCCTCCCGGGTGGCGCAATGGTCTAGGGCACTGCATCGCAGTGCTAGCTGCGCCACCAGAGTCTCTGGGTTCGCGCCCAGGCTCTGTCGCAGCCTGGGCGCGATATCCTTGTCTCAGTATGTAAAATGTAATAAAATGTATGCACTCTACTGTAAGTCACTCTGGATAAGAGCGTCTGCTAAATGACTAAAATGTAAAAAAAAAAAAAAAAAGTAAAATGTACTTAGACAGCAAACACAAGTCTTCAAGTCTTAGGCAAGGTGACTAATCATACAAGCGTAGCTTAGTGCACACTTAGTGAACTTTACCTGCGGTTTTGGAGCAGGGAACGGAGTACCCCATCCCGATCGCTGGGCCTGATCTCTTTCTTGCTGATCAACTCGTCCACTATCTTCTCAGCGATGTCGGAGAGACTGCGCTCCAGCCGGTCTAGCATCACCACACCTGAACAATCCACGGGAAACATCACAGGGTGAGAGGTTGGACAGGGCCTGGGTTAAAATAAGAATGAAGGATGTAAGAGGGGTGGAAGAGAGAGCGTAACTACGAAGGAAGGGAAACAGAAAGGGGATACAGAGTCAGTTGCACAACTGAATGTATTAAACTGAAATGTGTCTTCCGCATTTAACCCAACCCCTCTGAATCAGGACATTGATGTAGACTGGTTATATGGGAAGGAATATGCAGGTGCAGTACCTCTATAGGTAATTTCCTCTTATATTGCAACACAACCTAGAAATACAGGTTCGGACGGGTTCTATAGTTAGAGGGCAGTTGACGGAGCTCACTCGAGCTTCAAGGTCAAAATATGATCATTTCTCTCAAGATCTCATCTTGATGATATTCACTCATCTTCAAACCTGTTCAAACACTTTTCAATAAATGCTTCCTGTCCCTTTACAAGGCAGCTACTGCAACAAAGACAGAGTTACAACATAGCTTTTGCCAATCCAGATCACTGATTACCTCACTAAAAGAAGAAGGAAGTACCCACTGGGCACAAACTGATTGAATCAACATTGCTTCAATGTAATCATTAATATGTTGGATGTCACCATCTCAACCAAACATCTACGTTAAAGAATAGGACTAAATGAAATCAAACTTTATTTCAAGTGCATTTCAAGTTTGATAAGATTTTGTCCTATTCTTTAAATTAGATTTTTGGTTGAGATGGAGATGTGAATCGCACATACAGTATCAAATTATTAATTTTGAGACAAACTGGATATTGAATTGTGCTTGGTTGTCAACGAAACCGAATATCAAAATTTGAAGGAGATGTATCTTCTGTTTGCATAGATCCATCTGTGCCACTGACTTAGTCTGGATTTAATTCCAGATTGTCTACAAATTAATAATTAATACGTTGGATTCACGTCTTCATCTCAACAAAAAATAAAAGTTGAAGAATAGGATAAAGCCAGTGGCTCAGATGAAACTCTCCTGCGTTGTCAACCAAACACAATTCAACAATACAGTGGCAAGACAAAGTATGTGAACCCTTTGGAGTTACCTCGATTTCTGCATAAATTGGTCATCAAATTTTTACTTATCTTCATCTAGGTCACAACAGTAGAGAAACACACTCTGATTAAACTAACACACAAACAATTACACGTTTTCATGTCTTTATTGAACACACAGTGTAAACATTCACATTGCAAAAAGTATGTGAACCCAATTTAATAACTGGTTGACCATCCTTTGACAGCAATAACCTCAACCAAACGTTTTCTGTAGTTGCGGATCAGACCTGCACAACGGTCAGGAGGAATTTTGGATCATTCCTCTTTATATAACTGTTTCAGTTCAGCAATATTCTTGGGATGTCTGGTTTGTACCGCTCTCTTGAGGTCATGCCACAGCATCTCAAATCGGGTTGAGGTCAGGACTCTAACTGGGCCACTCCAGAAGGCGTATTTTCTTCTGTTGAAGCCATTTTGTTGTTGATTTACTACTATGTTTTGGGTTGTTGTCCTGTTGCATCACCCAACTTCTGTTGAGCTTCAATTGGCGGACAGATAGCCTTACATTCTCCAGCAAAATGTCTTGATAAACTTGGGAAATCATTTTTCCGTCGATGATAGCAAGTTGTCCAAGCCCTGAGGCAGCAAAGCAGCCCCAAACCATGATGCTCCCTCCACCATACTTTACAGTGGGAAGGAGGTTTTGATGTTGGTGTGCTGTCCCTTTTTTTCTCCACATGTAGTGTTGTGTGTTCCTTCCAAACAACTCAACTTTAGTATAATCTGTCCACAGAATATTTTGGCAGTAGCGCTGTGGAACATCCAGGTGCTCTTTTGCGAACTTCAAACGTGCAGCAATGTTTTTTTTGGACAGCAGTGGCTTCTTCCGTGGTGTCCTCCCATGAACACCAATCTTGTTTAGTGTTTTACGCATCGTAGACTCGTCAACAGAGATGTTAGCATGTTCCAGAGATTTATGTAAGTCTTTAGCTGACACTCTAGGATTCTTCTTAACCTCACTGAGCATTCAGTGCGGTGCTCTTGCAGTCATCTTTGCAGGACGGCCACTCCTAGGGAGAGTAGCAACAGTGCTGAACTATCTCCATTTACAGACATTTTGTCTTACAGTGGACTGATGAACATCAAGGCTTTTAGAGTACTTTTGTAACCCTTTCCAGTTTTATGCAAGTCAACAATTCTTAATATTAGGTCTTCTGAGATCTCTTTTGTCTGAGGCATGGTTCACATCAGGCAATGCTTCTTGTGAATAGCAAACTCAAATGTTGTGAGTGTTTTTTATGGGGCAGGGCAGCTCTAACCAACACCTCCAATCTCATCTCATTGATTGGACTCCAAGGTTAGCTGACTCCTGACTCCAATTAACTTTTGGAGAAGTCATTAGCCTAGGGGTTCACAAACTTTTCCCAACCTGCACTGTGAATGTTTAAATTATGAATTCAATATAGACAAGAAAAATACAATCATTTGTGTGTTATTAGTTTAAGCACACTGTGTTTGCCTATTGTTGTGACATAGATGAAGATCAGATCAAATTTTATGACCCAGTTATGCAGAAATCCAAGTAATTCCAAAGGGTTCACATACTTTTCTTGCCACTGTATTTTTGCATTACAGTAAACTGCATAAAGTTAAGGCTATCCTAGAAATTAATGTAACAGTATTTTTTCAACCTTAAAATGTGTAACACATCCATGGCTAAATTTTGAGTTTAGTTTACTGTAACTAGTATAAATGTCTTCCTACTTAATCATAGAAAGCATTCATGTTCAAGATAGCATGTAAAGGTCGCAAGTTGTGGAGATCTTCACACTTGCTGTAATCTGTGCAGAATCTTGAACAGCGTTGATCACTTCCACTATGTACTTTTTTTTCACCCCAATTGGTAGTTACAGTTTTGTCCCATTGCTGCAACTCACGTACGGACTCGGGAGAGGCGAAGGTCGAGAGCCATGCTATATTCCGAAACATGACCCCGCCAAGTTGCAATGCTTCTTGACACACTGCTCGCTTAACCCGGAACACAGCTTCACCAATGTGTCGGAACAACCACTATACCGCTGGCGACCAAAGTCAGCGTGCATGCGCCTGGCCCGCCGCAAGGAGTCACTAGAGCACAATGGGACATGGACATCCCGGCCAGGCAAACCCCTCTCTAACCCAGACGACACTGGGCCAATTGTGCACCGCCTCATGGGTCTCCCGGTCGCGACCGGCTGCGACACAGCTGGGATCAAACCCGGGTCTGTAGTGACTCCTATGTAGTGACGCCTGTGTAGTGACGCGATGCAGTGCTTTAGACCGCTGCGCCACTCGGGAGGCTCTGCAATACGTACTTTCAATGTAATCTCAACTGCAATCCAGGTTATTTGGCTGTGCTATTTGATGAAACACAGTGATAACGCATAAAGTTGTTGTATAAATACAACATATCTGCCATTGTATTGCCATTTGAACTTTGTTGTGCTTTTAAATGGTTGAAAGCGCAGATAAGACATTTAGATGACACCTAAATTAAAAAGCAGATATTGTTTTTCCATTGGAATTTAGTTGTGTTTTAGATGTTTGAAAGCATATTGATAACATATTGGGAATTTACAAAACTTCTGGCTGTCTTTTTGAGTCGGTGAATAATGGTTGAAATCTCAGTGATCAACATCTCAACCAAATATTACCCAAATGTCCACTTTGAAATGACGTGGCATGCCTTGTTGGCAGGCTTTTCAGTCCATTCTGTTCTATTCCATTCAAATTCAAATACATTTCCTCCATTCAACTCTATACTGGGTCGTGTTCCCAAATGTTTTTGGCCAGTGACCCCATTTTGATATATATATAAATATATATTTTTTTACGACCTCACCATGTAAAGAAAGTGATGTAATCAATAGCTAATGTTTCATGTTTTATTTGAGCGCTATGACAGTCTATTACAAATCAGTCTGACAGTACTTCAATCTGAAGGAAGTATGGTTTGAAGTGACTGAAATGCATCAGAGAGATATTAGGAAGTTCAGAAGATTATCAGGCAATAATTGTGCATGACATTCTGTGTAGAAAAGAACACCATCATCGCTTTCAATGATGATGTTCTTTTCCCCCCCGAGTCTGATTTGGTGCCTGGTCCTGTGCGTGGCTGGTCCTGTGCGTGGCTGGTCCTGTGCGTGGCTGGTCCTGTGCGTGGCTGGTCCTGTGCGTGGCTGGTCCTGTGCGTGGCTGGTCCTGTGCGTGGCTGGTCCTGTGCGTGGCTGGTCCTGTGCGTGGCTGGTCCTGTGCGTGGCTGGTCCTGTGCGTGGCTAGTCCTGTGTGTGGCTTGTGAGCATTGTAATAGCTTATAGCTCCAATCGTTCACAAGTTAGAGCGACATTTGTCGGAAGTCAACAGAAACCGCTTTGTTTGTCACGACCTGTTCAGCGGATATCAAAGGTTACTCACATCACAATGGTTCAATGAACCAAGCAGCAATTTTTCTCCAGAGTTTCTCTCGTGACCCTATTTTCAAATCAAGCGACCTGCATGGGGTTGCAACCCCTAGTTTGTAAACGCTGCATTAGGGCATGCAACGGAAAACGTCTTCAAACATTTCAGAACTTAAAATGAAAATGAGCATTTCTCAATGGACAAGCCCAGGTAGTTCCTCCCTGTTTCAGTACATTTTCTTCAGTTTGGTGCCTAATGAACACAACCATGGGACAAAACACAAGGTTCTACCTGGACTAAGAAATGTACATTTTTGTTTTCCATTGCAAAGCGTTTCAGAACATTTTCCACTGTGTACCCTAATAAACACGGCCCTGTTCTGACCTGTGTTCATGGTGCGGCGCAGCTGGATGAGGCTCTTGAAGGTGAGGTAGGAGATGTGTGAGGGTCCCCAACCCCCGGCCTCGGGGTCATAGCTCTCCTCATGGCCCACCCATCGGCCCGTCTCCTGCCAGAAGCCCTGCTGGTTCTGCTGGTCATTCATCAGCTCGTTCAGCTCCACGTAGGCCTGCACGGGGAGACACAAGATATTGGCAGTGTGGAATTGAGAGGGATCGCATGGGGACTAAGTGAGTTCCCAAATTAACACACATTGTCCCCCAAATCTTTTGCTTAATTCTCCAGCATGTGTCAATGTAAATATATATGGACAGATGAAGTAATATAGCAGTAGGCCTATGAGAGCCACAGGAAACTGATGCAGCCAAACTAATTTGAAATAATCCATAATGCCCAATATCGGGGTTGCCCTTGTGGCAATACCGGTGCATTTGAAAAAATGTGGTTACACTAATGCAGGTGATTCAAACACCCACAGGCATTCATCATTGTGCTGTCACCTTATTCAAGCAAGCAGGTGCACTTGAACATGATTTAGCAGTTTCGCCAAAAGGCTGATTCAGGTGTGTTCATTATTGACATTGGAAGCAATGACCTCTCTATCAACCTGTGCATTGTCACTCCTGCACACTGCACACACACAGCTCTACAAGGCATGTAGTGAGGGTGGGGTGAGGTCGGCCGCCAAGGCACCGACATGCTCGGCTGGTTGCCACAACGAGGGAGGCCGGGTGTAGCTGGTGTCTACAGCGTAAACATGGTGGCGGTAGCCCCCGTCTGCAGCGTTTTTGTCCACTGGTTGTTTTCGGTGTCGGTGTGGAGGTGACAGATTAGCTGCTGGCTGTGTTTGGAGTGTCAATAAATGGCGTGTGGCAGAGTGTGTGTGGGTACAAGAGTTTCAAAGGACAGGAGTGTGTGTTTGTTTGTGTGTATGTCTTTCCTATGTTTGAATACATTATCAATGGTGACAATCAGTTTGGTGACAACGGTGGCAGCTATGACATAGTGGTGGCAGCTATGATATAATGTGTGTGTGTGAGGGGGGAGGGTGTGTGTGCAACGGGGTTGAAGTTTGTTTTGGTTCTTGAATGAACCCTCCTGCCCCTGCCAGTCACAGGTGTACCTCAATTTAATTAAGTGCGCTTCAGGGGATCCACTAATAGTTGTAAAGGCTAGTAAGGCCATGGGAGAACAGGAGAGGAAGCCTAGGTGTAGCTGAAACGGAGACGTTTAGTTGTGAACATACGCTCTATGTAGGTCTGTCAAACGATGAAAACGTTTCATTGAGTTAATCGCAGAATTTGCTGTGTTTAATCACAATGAATTGCACGTTCCAAATTTGCTCAAAGTGAGCTGTAATGTAAGATTTTTTTATACAAAAACCATTACAATAATGTTGACGTCCTGATTTGTCTAAGCTAAATGAGGTAAATTGAGAAATCACACTTTCCTTAACCTCAATGTCAAAGTATAAAGAATAGTATTATATGGTAGTAGAATAGTAGTATTGGCTATAGGAAAGGTTATGTATGTGTAAATCCCCCCTGTTGTGTGTGTGTGTGCTGTTCTGCCTCTAAGTGAGGGTCTGCATGCATGTATGAACTACACTATTGACAAGCTGCACTTCAATGGCTTTTAACTCTTCCCACAGATGGCTGAATCTATCACATCAACTGTATCAGTAACAAAATATCTCCATCAGATTGCTCAGCATGTTGCAGGTGTTTTAATACTGTGGTACAAGGTCCTAGCCTTAAAACACCGAGAGACGGTTTCCAGACACTGATTCAGCCTAGTCCAAGATAAAATAAATGTTCAATGGAGATTCTCCACTACAAGTGGTTCTTAGTCCAAGGCCAGGCTTCTGTTTCCGGGAAACCATTTCTGAAATGTATTGTAGCAATAAGGGGGACATAGTTAGATTGAATGGAGAACCCTATTTTTCCAAGGGTGGACAGCACGGGCAGCACAAAAAACAGTATTAATACACTTCGAAATCGTTGAAGTATGCTAACCAAGGGAGTTATATACAGTATAAAGTATATACTGTAGAAACGTGTGGAGGGACCACTTACCTGGCAGTCTCCCCTGGGGTTGGCGTTGGTGTTAACGTTCAACGCAGCTGGAACATAGAAAGGAGGCTCTGATAAGCATTGTACATAAACTTTCCTATTACTGACTATACAATACATCGTTGTCCGATCATCATTGTCTGATTGATACACTTTACACCTGAATGTGACATTCTCAACAGTATCCTCTAATGACTAAGTCCCTGCCTAAATGCCTAAATGCATTTTGGTTGTAGACATTCAAGTATAGAGAGTTGTTTTTCAACCATAATTATAATTTCCCCAAATCCACTGCAGGCTTGCTGGCCGGATTTGGCTTGTGGGCTGTAAATTTGCCACCCCTGCTATACAGTTCATTCTGGACTGTGCAACTGAATGAAATACAGTGAATCTACAGAGCATTCAGAAATACATTTTCAACATTTTGTTACATTACAGTCTTATTCTAAAATGAAAACTTTTTCGCTCATCAATATACACACAATACATCATAGACAAAGTGAAAACAGGTTTCTTGAATTATTTGCACATCTATTAAATTAAATCATCTATTAACATACACTACCGTTCAGAAGTTTGGGGTCACTTAGAAATGTCCTTTTTGTGAAAGAAAAGCAATTTGTTTTGTCCATTAAAATAACATCAAATTGATCAGAAATACAGTGTAGACATTGTTAATGTTGTAAATGACTATTGTAGCTGAAAACGGCAGATTTTTTATGGAATATCTACATAGGCGTACAGAGGCCCATTATTAGCAACCATCACTCCTGTGATCCAATGGCACGTTGTACTAGCTAATCCAAGTTTATAATTTTAAAAGGCTAATTGATCATCAGACAACCCTTTCACTATTATGTTAGCACAGCTGAAAACTGTTGTTCTGATTAAAGAAGCAATAAAACTGGCCTTCTTTAGACTAGTTGAGTATCTGGAGCAGCAGCACTTGTGGGTTTGATTACAGACTCAAAATGGCCAGAAGCAAAGATCTTTCTTCTGAAACTCATCAATCTATTCTTGTGTTGAGAAATGAAGGCTATTCCATGCGAGAAATTGACAAGAAACTGAAGATCTCGTACAACGCTGTGTACTACTCCCTTCACAGAACAGCGCAAACTGGTTCTAACCAGAATAGAAAGAGGAGTGGGAGGCCCCGGTGCACAACTGAGCAAGAGGACAAGTACATTTGAGTGTCTAGTTTGAGAAACAGACGCCTCATAAGTCCTCAACTGGCAGCTTCATTAAATAGTACCCGCAAAACACCAGTCTCAACGTCAACAGTGAAGAGGCGACTCTGGAATGCTGGCCTTCTGGGCAGAGTTGCAAAGAAAAAGCCATATCTCAGACTGGCCAATAAAAAGAAAAGATGGGCAAAAGAACACAGACACTGGACAGGGGAACTCTGCCTAGAAAGCCAGCATCCCGGAGTCGCCTCTTCACTGTTGACGTTGAGATTGGTGTTTTGCGTGGTCTGCGGTTGTGAGGCCGGTTGGAGGTACTGCCAAATTCTCTAAAACGACATTGGAGGTGGCTTATGGTAGAGAAATTAACATTGAATTATCTGGCCACAGCTCTGATGGACATTCCTGCAGTCAGTATTACAATTGTGCGTTCCCTCAAAACTTGAGACATCTGTGGCATTGTGTTGTGTGACAAAACTGCGCATTTAGAGTGACCTTTTACTGTCCCCAGCTCAAGGTGCACCTGCGTAATGATCATGTTGTTTAATCAGCTTCTTGATATGCCACACCTGTCAGGTGGATGGATTACCTTGGCAAAGAAGAAATGCTCACTAACAGGGATGTAATTTCTTTGAGAGAAATAAGCTTTTTGTATGTATTAAACATTTCTGGGATCTTTTATTTCAGCTCATGAAACATCGGACCAACACTTTACACGTTGCTTCTATATTTTTGTTGTATTTAACAGATTTGCACAAAAATGTGAATTAATGTCAGGATTCTGCCTTTATTGATTGAATGAGTGGGTGCACAGTGGAGTCCGAAATTATTTACACCCTTGATAAAGATGAGCAAAAATAACTCTGTAAAATAAACAAATTCAGGTACAGAGCTATATTGTATGCTATTAACACTTTGGAAATTATTTTCTGTAGTACTAGTACAATTTCTCAGATGAAAATATTTTGTTTACCAAGTAATATCATTTGTTCTCAAAAAGGTAAGGGTAAAAATGATTGACACCCCTTTTTCAATACCTTTCAATACCTCACCTTGTGAGGAAAATGGCCCTGAGCCTTGTAGAACACATTGGGAGGGATATTAGACCATTCCTCCATACAGAATCCTTCCAGATCATTGATATCCTTCGTCTGCGCTTATGGACTGCCCTCTTCAATTCAAACCACAGGTTTTCAAGTCCGTACACTGAGATGGCTATTGCAAAATGTTGATTTTGTGGCCAATTAAACATTTCTTTATGCATTTTGATGTCTTGCTGGAAGAGCCACTTGTGGCCAAGTTTCAGCCTCCTGGCAGAGGTAAACAGTGTTTGGGAAGAAATCTCCTGGTACTGGGTAAAGTTCATGATACCACTGGTGTGCGTGGTCAAAGAGCTCTTTAGTCAGCGCAAGAACGTAGTAGAACGAGTGCATGTCTACATGTATTCCTGTGGTCCTGTCTTCCTTGTTACATAAAGTCTGTTGTGGCCTGTCACAGCATCCACAAATCTCTGACGGGAGCTGAAGATAGAAGTTGTCTGTGATAACAGCATGGATTATTTCCAAAACAGAGCAAGGTAAAGGGTAGTAGAGAGTCAGATTAGACAGACTAGACAGGTGTGTGTGTGTCAAGGTTATTATATTAAACTAAAACTGAAACTATAATTAAAACTAATCATGAAAAAACGATTTAGTAAATAATTAATGAACCCGTTTGAAAAAACAAAATTATACTGAAACTATTATCTTTGACTCCAAAACGAACTAAAATAAAATAAAAAAACATGAATTATGGGTTTTTTTTGGGGGGGGGGGGGGGGGATCACTGGTTGAATCAACGTGAATCAATTGAATCAATCATTTCAATGAAATTATGTTGAACCAATGTGGAATGGACATTGAATTGACATCTATGCCCATTATTTTTTATTTTCCAATGGGGTTTTAAAGCTTCTGAATCTGACGGGTCACATTGAAATTAACTTTATAATTTAAAGGTAGACTCAGTGAGATGACGTTGCCATGAGCAGCACCGCAGATATTGGGCTCGTTTGAGTGGTAAGACTAAAGCAAACGACTGTAGACGAAAGTGAAGTCACAGGAGGTGCATCTGAGACAGCTGAAAGACGCACACTAATGTGGATTTCCAACAGCAAGGCTCAGATCAACATGGCAATGTTGCCATTGTTAATAAAAGGTTTTCTTTAAAATGTCGAAAATAAACATGTATCTTACCCCCATATCACACACTCAAAAACTCATAATACAATATTTTGTGTGTACATTGTACAATCTCTTAGTGAGATAGAGCCTCAAATATCACATTAATTTGTATATATCCACTGTACCCATAAATCGTGGCAAATTGGTTCCTGTTTCAGTCATATTTTTGGTCCAGTTCGCATGGGTCAAATCAAATCAAATGTTATTTGTCACATGCACCGAATACAACAGATGCAGACCTTACAGTGAAAAGCTTACTTACAAGCCCTTAACCAACAATGCAGTTTTATGAAAATATGTTAAAAAAAGTCAAAGATAAAAAAACTAATAATTACAGAGCAGCAGTAAATGACAATAGCGGGGCTATATACAGGGGGTACCGGTACAGAGTCAATCTGCGGGGGCACCGGTGTTGAGGTAATTGAGGTAATATGTACATGTAGGTAGAGGTATTAAAGTGACTACGCATAGATAACAACAGAGAGTAGCAGCAGCGTAGAGGGGGGGGGGGGGGGGGGCAATGCAAATAGTATTGGTAGCCATTCGATTAGCTGTTCAGGAGTCTTATGGCTTGGGGGTAGAAGCCTCTTGGCTTCCAAGACATGGCACTCTGGTACCGCTTGCCGTGCGGTAGCAGAGAGAACAGTCTATGACTAGGTTGGCTGGAGTCTTTGACAATTTTAGGGCCTTCCTCTGACACCTGGTATAGAGGTCCTGGGTGGCAGGAAGCTTGGCCCCAGTGATGTACTGGGCCGTACGCACTACCCTTTGTAGTGCCTTGCGGTCGGAGGCCGAGCAGTTGCCATACCAGGTAGTGATGGAACCAGTCAGGATGCTCTCGATGGTGCAGCTGTAAAACCTTTTGAGGATCTGAGGACTGATGCCAAATATTTTCAGTCTCCTGAGGGGGAATAGGTTTTGTTGTGCCCTCTTCATGACTGTCTTGGCGTGCTTGGACCATGTTAGTTTGTTGGTGATGTGGACCCCAAGGAACTCGAAGCTCTCAACCTGCTCCACTACAGCCCCGTCGATGAGAATGGGTGTGTGCTCGGTCCTCCTTTTCCTGTAGTCCACAATCATCTCCTTTGTCTTGATCACGTTGAGGGAGAGGTTGTTGTCCTTGCACCACACGGCCAGGTCTCTGACCTCCTCCCTATAGGCTGTCCCATCGTTGTCGGTGATCAGCCTGTTGTGTCATAAGCAAACTTAATGATGGTGTTAGAGTAATGCCTGGCCGTGCAGTTATGAGTGAACAGGGAGTACAGGAGTGGTCTGAGCACGCACCGCTGAGGGGCCCCTGTGTTGAGGATCAGAGTGGCAGGTGTGTTGTTTTTTTTTTTTTTTTTTTTTTTTTTTTTTTGGGGGGGGGGTTGATCAGCTTAATATTGCGGAAAGAATGTTGCTTCCAATGTAATTGTCTGCATCATTTCCAATCCCCCATATTTGTTTGGGTAAATATATATATCCATTCACGTATGCATACATATACACATATATACATACACATACCTACATAGACATACATACTTTTTTTAAAGAGTATACCTTTATTATTATTCCCCGCAAACCCTACCACCGATCCCCCAATTGGAGTAAACTGATAAACATTTCTGTTTTTACCTTCAATTTATACATCTTATACACATTTTACAGACACAGTCTACTTTATAATAGTTCTCTCTTGTTTGTTCTTAGTCCTTCCTCTATTTATGTTGTCCATCCAGTTTGATTTCCAATTGTAACTGTGCTATTTCACAATAGCTCCGCACCTATACACATTTCACAGATCCCGTATGCCCTACATTGTTTATCTTGTTATTAGTCCCACCCTTCAGCTCCACTCAACCTTTCCCATCTATCTTCCAACATCATCCATTTCGGATTTTTATTTGCCATATATTTTTCAACTGTGCTGTGATGCTTCACAAAAGATTTGAATCTTCCTATTCTCATAGCTTCCACGGATTGTAAATTAAAAATAAACATTTTTGCTAAAATAATTATTATATTATTGATTGATTGACTATGGCTTTTCAAATCCCCCAGTATTGCTATCTGTAGCGTTAGTTCTACGCAAATGTTGCAATTCTTCAAGGTGTGTTGTTACCTATCCTTACCACCTTGGGGTGGCCCGTCAGGAAGTCCAGGATCCATTGGCAGAGGGAGGTGTTCAGTCCCGGTGGCTTTATCTTAGGGATGAGCATTGAGGGCACTATGGTGTTGACCACTGAGCTGTAGTCAATGAATAGCATTCTCACATAGGTGATCCCTTTGTCCAGGTGTGAAAAAACAGTGTGGAGTGCAATAGAGATGGCATCATCTGTGGATCTGTTGGGGCGGTATGCAAATTGTAGTGGGTCTAGGGTTTCTGGGATAATGGTGTTGATGTGAGCCATGACCCGCCTTTCAAAGCATTTCATGGCTACAGACATGAGTACTACGGGTTGATAGTCATTTTATGCATGTTACCTTAGTGTTCTTGGGCACAGGGACTATGGTGGTCTGCTTGAAACATGTTGGTATTACAGACTCAGACAGGGAGAAGTTGAAAATGTCTGTGAAGATACTTGCCAGTTGGTCAGCGCATGCTCGGAGTACACGTCCTGGTAATCCGTCTGGCCCTGCGGCCTTGTGAATGTTGAGCTGTTTAAAGGTCTTACTCACATCTGCTGCTGAGAACGTGATCACACAGTTGTCCGGAACAGCTGATGTTCTCATGCATGTTTCAATGTTACTTGCCTCGAAGCGAGCATAAAAGTTATTTTGCTCGTCTGGTAGGCTCGTGTCACTGGGCAGCTCTCGGCTGTGCTTCCCTTTGTAGTCTGTAATAGTTTGCAAGCCCTGCCACATCCGACGAGCGTCGGAGCCGGTGTAGTAAAATGTGATCTTAGTCCTGTATTGATGCTTTGCCTGTTTGATGGTTCGTCGGAGGGCACAGCGGGATTTCTTATAAGCTTCCGGGTTAGAGTCACGCTCCTTGAAAGAGGCAGCTCTACCTTTTAGCTCAGTGCTAATGTTGCCTGTAATCCATGGCTTCTGGTTGGGGTATGTACGTACAGTCACTGTGGGGACAACGTCCTCGATGCACTTATTGATGAAGGCAGTGACTGATGTGGTGTACTCCTCAATGCCATCGGAAGAATCCCGGAACATATTCTAGTCTGTGCTAGCAAACAGTCCTGTAGTTTAGCATCTGCTTCATTTGATCACTTTTTTATAGACCGAGTCACTGGTACTTCCTGCTTTAATTTTAGCTAATAAACAGGAAACAGGAGGATGTAATTATGGTCAGATTTCCCAAGTAGAGGGCGAGGGAGAGCTTTGTACGCGTCTCCGTGTGTGGAGTAAAGGTGGTCCAGAATCTTTTTCCCTCTGGTTGCACATTTAACATGCTGATAGAAATTAGGTAAAACTGATTTAAGTTTCCCTGCATTAAAGTCCCCCACCACTAGGAGCGCCGCCTCTGGATGAGCGTTTTCCTGTTTGCTTATGGCGGTATACAGCTCATTGAGTGCGGTTTTAGTGCCAGCATCGGTCTGTGGTGGTATGTAGACAGCTACGAAAAATACAGATGAAAACTCTCTAGGTAGATAGTGTGGTCTAAAGCTTATCATGAGATACTCTACCTCAGGCGAGTAAAACCTTGAGACTACCTTATATATCGTGCACCAGCTGTTGTTTACATATATGTATAGGCCCCCGCCCCGTGTCTTACCAGAGGCTGCTGTTCTATCCTGCTGATAGAGTGTATAACCCGCCAGCTATATGTTCTTAATGTCGTCGTTCAGCCACAACTCGTGAAACATAACATATTACAGTTTTTAATGTCCCGTTGGTAGGATATACATGCTTTCAGTTTGTCCCAATTATTTTCCAGCAATTGAACGTTAGCTATCAGGACCGAAGGCAAAGGCAGATTAGCCACTCGTCACCTGATTCTAACAAGACACCCTGATCTTTTTCCGCCAAATCTCAGTTTCCTTCTCCACCGAATGATGGGGATTTGGACCTGGTCGGTTGTCTGTAGTATATCCTTCCCGTCCGACTCATTGAAGAAAAACTCTTCTTCTAATCTGAGGTGAGTAATCGCAGTTCTGATGTCCAGAAGCTCTTTTCGGTCATAAGAGACGCTAGCAGCAACATTATGTAGAAAACAAGTTACGAACTACGCAGAAAAATCTAACAAAATAGCATGGTTGGTTAAGAGCCGATAAGACATCAGCTAAACCCCCCCTTATGATTGGTTGACAATAGAGCCTCCCAATATGCAGGTGATAGCTGCAGGATGAAGTTGGTGAAGAGCAACTACAGAAACTTGCGGTCGACTGCAGTCAAAACTTCATGACCATTGATCACATGGTTTTTGACATTTTTTTGCCCTAGAATGCAACTCACTTTGAAAGACTTGACAAAATTGATCTGCTTGAACGAGCGCATTGACAGGAGCACGATGCAAAACTTTGCTCTCAGTAACAGTCATACGGAGTTTCTGCGAATGTACATGGGTGTGCTTCACACTGCTACAATGTGGTAGATATGGGACCAAAACACTCCTGTTTTTTGCGGAAATTGACCCAGCACCACTACTGTTTACTTTGTGCATCTACGTCATCTCGCTGAGTCTACCTTAAAACCTAACCTAACCTAACCTATGACCTGACCCATCATCTTATGCATTACTGTCCCACAGTGGCAAGAACTGACATCCCCAAAAACACATAAATGGCTAAAACTACAACTAAATCTAAATAATATAAAAATGTACATATAAATGTTTTTATAAAACTATAAATAAAATAGAAATATTAAAGTGGATCTGAAAACTAACTGAAAATAAACCAAATTTAAAAAATTCTTAAAACTAATAGAAATTAAAACTAATATTAAAACACTAAACTATAATAACCTTGGTGTGTGTGTGTGTGTGTGTGTGTGTGTGTGTGTGTGTGTGTGTGTGTGTGTGTGTGTCAGTGTGTGTGTGGGTGTGGGTGGGTGGGTGTCTGTGTAGATGTATACAAATTGATCCAGCATGAGTTTTGTATGGATAACCAATGGAAATATACACAGTGCAAATGAGGTGGAAAACGACTAGCATCTCAGATCTCAACTTCCATATACAATGATTGCCATTGAAATTGATATTTGCACAACTATCAAACCTATTTTGGACAGTTTTTTAACTAACAAAGTGACAATTAAATTTATATCATGTAAATAGTACATGCATTGTTCCTATCCCTCTGTTACACCCTGAGAGCTGTCCTATGGGTTAATTCATGTAACTCTGTGAAATTATATGTGGCGGTAAATATGTTGCATGATGGCAGTGATAAATAAGATAACAACTAGAGTTATAATACAAAAATAAACAGATAATTATGCATTATGAACCAAATATTTTCGATTGAGTTAAAACATTTGCATTGTTGATCATTTCCAGCCAAAATATAGCATAATAATTTTTCATCTTGCACAATTTTATCACAATAACTAATAATAAAATAAAATACTATTTATAAGAGTAACGTTGATGGAAAAGCTTAAACGTACCTGCACCACAAACTAGCCAACCCAACCACTTTGACAAGCGACTGGCCCCCTCAATGCAAAAAAAGTGTGACTTTATAAACACCACCTCTTTATAATGTCTGTGACTGTGGCCTTAGAATGGGACACACACACACACACACACACACACACACACACACACACACACACACACACACACACACACACACACACACACACACACATACACACACACACACACACACACACACACACACACACACACACACACACACGCACTTCACTCAGACTCTGAGCCAGTGTGTTCCCAATGTCACCCATAATATTGATAGTAAATACCGTCACTTGATAACCTCGGACCAGTCTGACTGTCTCACTATCCTGACCGTCATCTTATCATCATATTTATTGCTATGTTTGGAATAAACAAAGGATAGGATTACACATATTTATTGGCTATGTTTGGAATAACCACCGGATTACACTGGGCCAGGGGCGCAACTTTCACTGGGGAGGGGGGGACCCGACCCCCCCACACACACTCTGAAATTGCATCCCCCCCCCCCCCCACACAGTTTTATCATTGCACTGTGATACAAAAAGTGTTATCGGTGTGCTTTACGACCATGCACACGCCTCAGAGCGGTCGGATAGGCTGTTTAGAAGTTTCAGACGGCTGGATTTAGGACCACGTGTCCACAGAGGCAGCTGTTGTCTGTGTGTGTTGTGCTTTTTCTCAGAGTTGTAAAAGCAAGCAGAACAGAAATTGGCTACTCTTTATTTGACTGATGTAGCTGGCAAGGTAACTGCTGTTTGACATAACAGAAAAAAAGCAATTATTCCCAGTGGTGAGCTATTAGTGTAACTGACATGTAACGTTAGCTAATGTTTCAGGTAGCAGTATCTAACAGCTGTTGTGTGTATGGAAATGTTTTGCAGCCTTTGCTTTGTCCCGTTTCAACAGAAGTAAACTTGCCTCATTTTCGCCAGTTGAGCTAGCCAAAAGTTGGTTAACGTTAGCTATTATTTTATACCTCAATCACACTAGACATGAATCAAACGATGAAACCAGCGACGAAATTATTGAAGACTGATATTCTGAAGTTTTTTGACAGCTCAATGTGAGTTTTTATTAGAGTCAGTATAGCAATGTTGTATTGTGAAAATAAAGAGATTGAACAAATGTGAACGATGATGAAGGCCAGTGATGAAGATGTGTCTAGCGACTTGCTGGCGCCGAGGCCCAGCATGATGACACAATCCCGATTTATGGCATTGTTTGCATGACAGACCATCTGTGGGCTATCACAGGGGTCAAACACACCGTATCTGTGGCAATCGTGAAGAAGAGATTGAAGTCCTTGGGTCACTGAAGCCAGGGGAGCTGAAGACTGATGAAACTTGAATCAACTAAATGAATGGCACTGTGTGAATGAAATGATCATGTTTGTATTGTTTGAAGAGTTCATCGGTAAAACAATTGTAAAATGTTTCATTGTACTGTAAGTACTATAGATTTATTGTTACAGAGAAACTGTTTTATTCTGTTCGTCGGACGGCGCATAGTTCAAAGAGGAGCGACACAGGGGTGTGCCCATATAATTTAGATAAACATTGTGATGATTAGATCCAAGAATGTATGCATTATTTTCATGCCTTTGTCTTAATGTTTTGGGCCATGTAAAGGGATTTTAATTAGACGATGGGAGATACTGGGATTTGGCGCTCTTGGAAGAATAAATACTGGGTCTTGACATTGATCATGGCGCCATTGATTAACCGATCTCCTGATATACGTTTGTATGTCATAGTGGTGAATTTTCTATGCTGTTAAAAGACTTAGGATATTTTATATTCTTTTCATCGTGAAGATTTCTGCTATGTACCATTTATTAATTGTATTCTGTAATAGAACTTTAATAAATTGTATTATTTTTAAATGGATACGAACCGTATTCCTCACATTTGTGTCTAATATTCCTTGAATTATTATTTAGTGAAATGTTTAATGGTAAATGTCATTCACAATTTACATAGCATATATTCTCGGTCTCTAACTGTGCATCTCTGAGCTAACGTTAACTCAGTCATTTAATGCCAGGACATTAATCCTAAGATATTAGCTCTTTGTTCATTAGCCTCTTAACAATTGCATAACGATAAACCTAGACACCTGATTCTTATAGCATTCTGAGTGGTGACGCAAGGCTCACAACTTTGGCTATACCCACTGGATACAATTAGGGGCCTATAGCCTTCGAATAATAATGGAGTCAGATATACATCATATTTTAGGGTATTAGACCCTCTACGCTAATTCTCTGTCATCCTCAGATGAAGTGAATTTTCACTATTCTACAATGCAAAGTTATTGATGTGTCTGTTTCCCTCTGTTTCCCTCAACCTTGTGAACAGAGTGCCCCATGGTGGCAGTGGGGTTATGGTATGGGCAGGCATAAACTACGGACAATGAACACAAGTGCATTTTATCGATTGCTATTTGAATGCACAGAGATACTGTGACCAGATCCTGATGATTTCCTTATATGAACTTTAACTCCGTAAAATCTTTTGAAATTGTTACAATGTATTGCATGACATGTCTCCCTTTCTGATATTACTGGTTTATTCCCGCTGCACATTTTATCCATTGCTCATTCAAAAGCCAAGCATCCTCAAAAGTAAATTGACTGGTAGCAAAATATCTGACACTAGGTAGGTTACAGTAATGCTGTGCGGTAGGAGCTCAACATCATAACCTATTTAATCTCAGAGGCACCAAGGCAGCCACGATCAAATACTGATTAACAAAATATTGAACAGCAATTACAATAAAGTGACCAGATGTCCCCGTTTTTGGTGGCCGGTCCCCAGCTGTAGCTGTCCCCGGCTGTAAATGTCCCCGTTCTTAACTGTGAGTTAAAAACAGACCGCAAAGTGAAATAATATTTTACGTGGCAAGAAAGACCAGGCAGCCGAGCCTACCGGTTGACGTCTCAATCGCATTGTGCTTGTTTTGGCCAACAGAGGGGGCTACTTGCTATAGCAGCTTCATTCACTTTTCTTCTACTAACTACTTGCTCGGGCTAGTTTTAGAGAAAACTGCTGTGGAAACTCGGCCAGAAGCTAGTAAGTGTCAAAGTGAATCCATAACATCACCACAAACGTCTTTTCAAGCCAGGTAAGTTACAATCGTTTGAGATGCTAGCTAGTGATGTTATTATGTCACAATTTATTATATAGATAGACTATCTGCTCTATAAGGTTTTAAATATGTTATGCTATCTAACATTAGCTTTCAAATCAAATGTATTTATATAGCCCTTCTTACATCGGCTGATATCTCAAAGTGCTGTATAGAAACCCAGCCTAAAACCCCAAACAGCAAGCCATGCAGGTGTAGAAGCACGGTGGCTAGAAAAAACTCCCTAGAAAGGCCAAAACCTAGGAAGAAACCTAGAGAGGAACCAGGCTATGAGGGGTGGCCAGTCCTCTTCTGGCTGTGCCGGGTGGAGATTATAACAGAACATGGCCAAGATGTTCAAATGTTCATAAATGACCAGCATGGTCAAATAATAATAATCACAGTAGTTGTCGAGGGTGCAGCAAGTCAGCACCTCAGGAGTAAATGTCAGTTGGATTTTCATAGCCGATCATTAAGAGTATCTCTACCGCTCCTGCTGTCTCTAGAGAGTTGAAAACAGCAGGTCTGGGACAGGTAGCACGTCCGGTGAACAGGTCAGGGTTCCATAGCCGCAGGCAGAACAGTTGAAACTGGAGCAGCAGCATGGCTAGGTGGACTGGGGACAGCATGGAGTCATCAAGCCAGGTAGTCCTGAGGCATGGTCTTATGGCTCAGGTCCTCCGGGAGAGAGAAAAAAGAAAGAGAGAAAGAGAGAATTAGAGAGAGCATACTTAAATTCACACAGGACACCGGATAAGACAGGAGAATTACTCCAGATATAACAAATTGACCCTAGCCCCCCGACACAAACTAAGTTAGTTAGTTATCTAGCTAGCTAGCTAGTGTCTTGGTAGCTAGGTTAAAAAACATTCACATGCATTGGACGGGCTATTTTGAAAATATTATTATATTAAATGAATGCACAATTAATTGAGAATAATTATTTGTAGATTACATTTTTAATGGTTTGGCATTATTATAAGTAGTGTGAAAATATATTTGGAAAATTTCATGGATAACATTAGCATAATGTTTTCTGTTAGAGTGGAGAGGAAGGGGAGGAGGAAGACTGGATGAATGAATGAGGTAAAGATATGATTACAGAGCCAGCCAATTTATTGTTCCAAACAATGTTTTTGAGATAAAATACAAAAATGAGTCAAGCAATGGGAATCTGTTAACCAAAGTATTTTATCTAATAGGGTATTATTAATTATTAAAGATTGGAGAGGAAGGAAAGGAGAGTGAGAAGGAAAAATGTACCTTTCAGAGCTCGGTCTAGTTTCCTGAATTTCCGCCTGTCTGACATGCCCAAAGTAAACTGCCTGTTACTCAGGCACAGAAGCTAGAAGATAAGCTAGAAGATACAGTATACCCAGAAGATATGCATATAATTGGTAGAATTAGATAGAAAACACTCTGGAGTTTCTAAAACTGTTAAAATAATGTCTGTGAGTATAACAGAACTGATATGGCAGGCAAAACCCCGAGGAAAATCCATCCGGAATTATTATTATTTTTAGCTCCCAGCCACTTCAAATGTGAAGCTATTGAAAACTATGACTTCCGCCTCCCAGATTACAGTTCCTATGGCTTCCACTAGATGTCAACAGTCTTTATACATGGTTTCAGGCTTGTTTTTTGAGAAAAAAAAGGCAAATATATATGATGGCAGCACATCTGTGGAAACAAAACTGCTTGATTTTGATTAATTGAAAGGAGAAACAGCAGAAGAAATTGCAGCTGAGGTCCCGGTGGTCATCCAAAAATGTAACCTGCAAAACAAAGTCGTGGCATTCTCTGCTGACAACACATATACCAACTTTGGAGGACTGAATAGACTGGAGAGGGTCAATGTCCATACCAAAGTTAAAAAGGCTCTGTAGCGGGAGGTGAATGTGTTAGGTTGTCCTGCCCACATCATTCATAACATGGCCAGAACAGCTTTGGATATAATTCCCCTTGATGTTGAGTACCTCCTCACAAAGATATTTTCACCATCAGAGTAGAAAGACTGAAGAGCTTTTGTGAGTTTGTTGGCAAGGAGTACCATAACATTTTAGGACACCACACTGGTGGCTGTCCATGCTCCCTGCTCTAGAGTGCTGAAAATGTATGTGCCATTTGAAATCCTTTTTTCTTTCTGAAGACAGATGCCCTGTTGTCCTGCGAACAATGTTCGAAGATCCACTGACTGAACTTTGGCTGGCCTTTGTCCATGGAAACCAACCTTATTCAGTGACACGATCAAGATGCTTGAAGGCCAGAACCGCTGTGCTGTGGAGTCAGCTGGAATTCTAAGAAACGTTGAGGCAAAATTGACTGCAAGACATGATGACAACATCATTCCAGTTTTGGTCAGAGGACTTCTGAGAGAGCTAGAGGAAAATTGAGCAATGTCTAAAGAGAGCTTTCTCAAAACATCCCAATCATTCTTCACTACGGTTTGAACTACTTGCAAGCATATGTAACAGTTTAACTTTAGTCCGTCCCCTCACCCTGACCCGTGCACGAACCAGGGACCCTCTGCACACATCAACAACAGTCACCCACGAAGCGTCGTTGCCCATCGCTCCACAAAAGCAAGGGGAACCACTACTTCAAGGTCTCAGAGCAAGTGACGTAACCGATTGAAAGGCTATTAGCGCACACCACCGCTAACTAGCTAGCCATTTCACATCCGTTACACATAGGGAAAGCACACAAATAATCTAAAATATTGACATGGTCTCCCTTTAAAAAGGCAACCTCAGCGTGAAGAGATTCAGAAGGCAGCAGCCACACTGCAGGAAAAATGCTCCAATGTGACCATCAATGAGGATGCATTGTTTGACGAGGTTACTGGCCTGCAAGAGTTCCTAAAGGGGGATCGCTTGAAGAATGGAAAACATCTGAGACAACGCTTAGTCAGATATGGAGCACGGTGGTTACCCACTTCAAAGAGAATGACATCCCACACACTAACCTGGCTAGATTAGCGTCTGTTGTCATGTGCTTACCTGGAAGTGTAAGTGTTCTCCCAAATGAATGACATATGGACAGCAGCAAGAAATAGGTTCACTGTTCTGACCATCAAAGCCATGCTTATTGGGAAGACAAACTTCATCCTCCCCTGCCAGGAGTTCATGGAGAAGCTGGCCAAAGACAGAGCAATTCTGAAGAAAATCCATTCTTCTGAGAAATATACAGATTAGGTTGGTATAAATGTATTATGTAGTTACCAAATCTCATCATCTTATTTCTTTATTATGTTGTTAAGTATTTCACATACACTGTTGTCTCTTTTGTTCTCTTCTGCTCTTATTCTACCAGCACCACTGAATGGCTGTTCAGATCAGACAGTTCTGTCTTGTCTGTAGGGTTTCTGTAATATATTTGTTTTCTCTTTCTATCACAGTGTGCCTGTTAGATTCAATACATGGAACCGGAATTGTCCCCCTTTTTTTTATTTCATAGATAATAACATTGGATATTTTAATGGTATATTGACCGCCAAACTGGAGATGTCCCCGGTTTTCATTTCAGAAATCTGGTCGCTTTAAATTAGAATTTGCATAGAAGTGTGGGCTTAAGCTTTAACTTTTAAAATGGTTCAATAGACAATGTTTCAGAATGCACTACCGGTGTTTGGCATTCGCTATATGCAAATGCATTTAATGCGTGTAATAAAGTCACTGCAAAAGATGAACACATTCTGCCCACATGTCTACAGATGTAGTTTCTTTTAGAAACTGTCATGCCTCCGTTCCAACATCTCCAAATCATGTCATACATGTCATGTCATACATGTTAAATGTCATACAGTAAATGAGGGCTTTGTCGTTACCACTAGAGTTGAATGGAGGGTGGTTTCAGGCAGGGTTGTGACTCCTGTTCATGAGCAAACAAATATAGTATGGCTCTGATTTATCAAAGAAAACGTCTATACGACTGTTTGATGAATCCCAATAACTTGTTGCACACGCAAATCCTAGAATCTCCACATAGCACAGAATTTAGTGAGAAATATCGAGAAATGAGGAACCAAGCGTCGTGAACGAGCGCTACAACCCCGCCTGGAAAACACCCTCCAATCAATTGTTATGCTAACTAAAACGCCCTCATTTGCTGTATGGTGTGGAAATGTTGGTGTCACGCCCTGGCCTTAGTATTCTTTGTTTTCTTTATTATTTTAGTTAGGTCAGGGTGTGACATGGGTATTTATGTGGGTTTTGTAGTGTCCAGGGTGATTGTAAGGTTTAGGGGGTTTATTTAGAGTAGTTGGGTTTATGTTTAGTATAGTTGTCTAGCAGTGTCTATGTTGTGTGTAGTTGTCTAGGAAAGTCTATGGTTGCCTGAATGGGTTCCCAATTAGAGACAGCTGGTTTCTGTTGTCTCTGATTGGGAGCCATATTTAAGGTAGCCATAGGCTTTAGTTTGTTGTGGGGAATTGTCTATGTTGAACGTTTGTAGCATGTGTGTTTGCACTATGTTTATAGCTTCACGGTCGTTTGTTGTTTTGTTAGGTTGTAAGTGTTTTGTTTCGTTTTGCCTTCTTCTATAATAAAAGAAGATGGCTTATTTTCCTCATGCTGCGTTTTGGTCCGTCTCACTCCCACACGATCGTGACAGTTGGAACTGGGCAATGTCCGTTTCCTAAAAGAAAGCGCAAAAGCTAATTTTAGATAATTTCTGTAGAGGTGTGGGCAGAATCTATTAATCTTTTGCAGTGACTTTTCAAACTGAAAATGCAAGTGTAACGGATGTGAAATGGCTAGCTAGTTAGCGGGTACGCGCTAGTAGCATTTCAATCAGTTACGTCACTTGCTCTGAGACTTTAAGTAGGGTTTCCCCTTGCTCTGCAAGGGCCGCGGCTTTTGTGGAGCGATGGGTAACGACGCTTCGTGGGTGTCAGTTGTTGATGTGTGCAGAGGGTCCCTGGTTCTCGCTCGTGTCGGGGCGAGGGGACGGTTTAAAGTTATACTGTTACACATGCCACCTATAGCTAGTGCCTAACACTGGCTGCGCATTCTGTAAGATTGAGTGTCTATATGACTATATCTGCAGTGCTCAGTTTGAGCCACCTCTCAATTTTGGAATGTTTTGTTCCAAACCTATTTGCCAGGATCAGTACATCTCTTGGTATGAAAAATAATTGTCACTGTTTGCAATGTAAAAAAGTTTAATAAAATCAATCAGAGTTAATTCAAGTTGCTTTCTCTGTAATCCTCGTGCCCCCTAAAAAACGTAATGTGAAAACGTGCCTGATATTCTGAGAATTGATTCATGTTGGGCCGGTGTTGTGCCAAAAATCTCCCCCTTTCTGTGGCACACATCAGAGTCAAATACTTTCTATAGAACAAACTTCACGTCAGGATAGGCAACCGAAATTAATAATAAATGTATGTGTGTTATATTAAACATAGAGGAGAGAGTAAAATGTTGGCAAGCAATACACATTTCAGAACAACTATGGCTGAATTATTATCCTTACACTTTCAAAAATACTAGTCGAATAAGACATGGGAGAGATGACGAATTTTGACTAATACAAAATCAGTAGCGGGTTTAAGTACGAGCGACATGGGCAGATCTTGCCGGAGGCGACACCGGGCGCCCCCAGGTGCAGGCGGGGGCGGGCGCAGGCGCGGGCGAAATACAAGTTAGAACAGCCGCAAACACTTGAAACAAATAGCCAAACCGAAAACTGCAGACAAAAATGCTTTCTGCTACTAAGATCAGTGAAATGTAGGCTAAACTGACAACGGACTGAAGAGCAGAAATCTCAACTAGCGAGCAAGTCGCAGCAATGAAGAACGCGAAGGGGGGATAATTATTGCAGCGGGGAGATTTTCCGCACAACACCTGCCGGTGTTTTTTGTTTGCGCAACATTGTAGCCTGTATATACCAATGCCTGGCCATTGCTGTGATTAGAGAGAGAAGCGCGCCTGTATCTCTCACAGAACTAGAATGAGATTCACTTTCTATGGTCTCTCTCCCTCTCTCTGCTCTGATAGACATGCTCCTGCAATTTGTATCTCTCCAGCGTTGCACTTCATAATGTATTTATTTTAGAATCATACACTCTTAGAAAAAAGAGTGCTATCTAGAACCAACAAGGCTTATTCGGCTGTCCCCATAGGAGATCCCCTTTTGGTTCCAGGTAGAACCCTTTCCACAGAGGGTTCTAAATGGAACCCAAAAGAGTTCTACCTGGAACCTAAAAGGGTTCTCCTATGGGACAGCCGCAGAACCCTTTTGGAACCCTTTTTTCTGAGTGTAGCCGCGGAAAGGGTGCTGGAGGTGCCGCATCACCACTGAAAAATGTTTACATTTGCCAAAGTTGTAGAATTACTGCTGTCTGTTGAGAAATCATTTAAATAATAATACACCATGAGTATGCCTATAATTTAGCCACAGGGGATCAATATTTTATTTTTAAACAGCCTAGCTGCAGATTGTGTGTAGCCCAATCCTACAGTCTGGAACGCGCGGCAAATCTGAGTGAACAGCTTGCAGCCAAAACAGGCCTTTGCAATATTTCAAATAGCCTAAAATCGCTGGACAAAACAGGGTTGAAAGCAAATGGATTCTGCTGGAAAGAGAAGACTAATCTGTCTGTAATATATTATCAAAATATTTGTTCAACTTTCAAATAGGCCTACTGAGCGAAAAGCATGGTTTTACAATTAAAATAGAAAGTTAGGCTTTTGACACGAGCGCATCCGCCATCGCGGATGACGCTTCGAACACACCGACTGCGTCCTTGCATCACTGCTGCATAACATTTTGCGCAGCTAGGCAACTATACTGATGCAGGTACCTTTTGCAAATGGTCGCATGCGGTTGTACACATGGAGGAGAGAATCATTTTCGCAGTATCCTCAAAACCGTGTCTTTTTTACACAACTGCTGACAGCTACAGGGACATAAACACAAAAAATCCTGCTTGGAGACAAGTGTCCACGATAGTAGGATTGCCAGGTCAGTTTAGTAGTGAGCTTGTGCTAGATGTGGCTAGTTAGCGTTAGCTAGCTAGCTAACCTAGCTTGCTAACCTAGCCAATGAGGTGTGTGTGAAAGAAATAGTCATACCACCTTCCTCAACGTTGGTCTCATTGTTGAAAGAGCCTACTCTGCCTATCTTGACTATTTATTATTGCATTTCGCTCCAAAACTGCATTTTGGAGGGAAATTATATTATAGGCTCTCACAATTAATTTGAGGATGTCATCGAATAAATAATATACTTGGCAAATAAATAAATAAAAAATGTAAAGAAATTATGCAATCAAACTGTTTTTATGTAATCCCACCTTTTTACTGAATATGTGCAAAAAAATAAAAATCTACATTCATATTTTGCTACTTTCTGTCAAGTCCACTCATACAATTTGATGCATACGTTCGATTTATCGAACGTATGCACCACACAGAACGCACTGCAACTGCCTCTGCAACGCAATGCTGCAAGGCAAATGCAGCGTTCCATTGGAAATGAATGTACCTCTGGTGTATCGAAACGCAATTCGCAGTCGGTGTGTTCGAAGCGTAAGTGAGCTGCGCATCCTTGGGTGAGTCAGTGAAACTGGAAAGCTTTTATAGGACTATAATTTCCTCCTCATATTGTACAATATATGTGTCTCCACACACCTATGCCGAGGCTATTGATGGATGTAAGACAAGGTCGTTTTTATTGATCTCAGATTCTCAATTTGTGAGGTATTAAAAAAGATTCTGCTAAAATCTCCAGTCATCTAAAATGATGTAGAATTGCATGTGTGCATCTTCTGCAAGCCTTATACTCTACTGCTCTATGCCAGCACGCAAAAGCGATGATATGCATGCAATGCTTTGTTATAAAAATAGATTTTTTTCCACCTCATGCGTTCCGGTACCTCAGAACCCCCCAGGTCAGTGTAACGGTCCTGACCTGTTTTATGTTGTTTTTGTATGTGTTTATGGTCAGGGCGTGTGTTTTGGGTGGGCAGTCTATGTTTTCTGTTTCTATGTTGGTTTTGGGTTGCCTGGTATGGCTCTTAATTAGAGGCAGGTGGTTTGCGTTTTCCTCTAATTAAGAGTCATATTTAGGTAGGGTGTTCTCACTGTTTGTTTGTGGGTGATTGTCTTCCGTAGCTGTGTTATGTCTTGCACCATACGGGACTGTTCGGTTGTTCGTGTCATTTCGATGTAGTCTGTTCCTGTCCGTAAGTGTTACGTTTAGTTATGTAAGTTTATGTTCAGGTTTCGTCTACTTCGTTTTCTTGTTTTGTATTTTTGAAAGTGTTTTGTTTTTTTCGTGTTGCCTTCATCGTTTTCAAATAAAGAGATGGCTTATTTCCCTACTGCTGCATTTTGGTCTGATGATCCTTCTCTCCTCTCCTCGTCCGAGGATGAGGAGAGCGACAGCCTTTACAGTCAGCCCCCTCTCGGCTCACTTTTTGTTCCGGGACCTCCCAATTGACAAAGTAAGCGCTGAATATCCAGACAACTTAAATGTAGGCTAAATGACTACAGCCCACACTTCTATGCAAAATATGAATTGCTGTTCAATATTTTGTTTATCAATACATGATTGTGTTTCTATCTCCTGCCTTGGTTTAGGCTCTGAGATTAAATAGGCTCTGATGTTGAGCTCCTACCGCACAGCAATATTGTAGCCTACCCATACTGTCAAATATTTGAAATAGGCCATGTCTATTTAATTTTGAGCATGGTTGGCTATTTGCAACCTTGTCTCAGAGCCTTTCGTATTATCATGTACATAAAGACAAGACACTCCATTTAGTATGAAATGTTTTGTTTCATATAATATGTTACGTTTTGTATGGTATGTATTAATTTGTGGATGTCCATCACCCATTTCGTATGATGTTGCAAATTACAATTCGGATTATATGTTCCGAATTTGCTAAACGTACAATATGGTACGAATTTTTTAATTGTACTATATGTTAGGAATTATAGCTAGGTGGCTAATGTTAGCTAGCTCGCTAACGCTAGCTAGGCTAGGGGTTAGGGTTAAGTTTAGGGTTAGGTGAAGGGTTGGCTAAAAAGGTTAGGGTTAATGGAAGGGTTAGCTAACATGCTAAGTAGTTGCAAAGTAGCAAAAAGTAGTAAGTAGTTGAAAAGTTACTAATTGGCTAAAGTTGTCCATAATGAGAATTGTACTCGCAACATTTGGGTTGCTAGAAATTTGCATTATGCACCCACCCATTCACCCTGGCCACCCCATAAGTAACCATCTGGCTTATGTAACCATACCAAATGTAACATATCATACTGAAGTGTTTTGAATTTACTTACAGAATAATACGATATGCTCTGAGGCCAGGCTGCTATTTCATGAGGAATGGATAAATGGTAGCCTCATTTTTATTGTGTAGTGGGGATAAAGCAGTCATGTCAGAAAAGGAGAGCCATGCCCTGCAATATGATTATTATTTAGGCCTATATAATAAAAGTAAAATAAATAGGCCCATATGAATTAGACTACATGCTGCTGTAACAGTTCAGCTTCCGTCCCTCTCCTCGCCCGGACCCGGGCTCCTCTGCACACATCAACAACTGACACGCACGAAGCATCGTTACCCTCCGCGCCACAAAAGTCACGGCCCTTGCAGAGCAAGGAGAACTACTTCAGTTCTCAGAGCGAGTGACGTCACCGATTGAAACACTATTAGCGCCACACCGCTAACTAGCTAGCCGTTTCACATCGGTTACACTGCTATATACAGTATATGCATATATGCGATCTCCTCACCAAAGGCAAATGCGTCTGTTTTATCATTAGGCACACATGTTAATGTTTTTAATAGCATACCATTATTAGAATTCCTGTGCATCAAACACTTCCTTCTCCCCCCAAATAACAATATTTGCTTGCAATACAGTTGATCACCCACTAGAAGTTGTGCGTACGCATGGTCTGATATTTGCGTGCAGATTAGCACACGTTCCCGTCAAGTTCAAAATGGATATTTACCAACCTTTGTGGGACAACTGGTGCACGCACTGTTTAGTCTTTTTTGTGGGCACACACCTTTGATAAATGATGCACATGGCGAGGGGTGTCTTTATGACAAGAAAAAGTGAACTCGTGTCAAATGTGGAGTAAAGTGAAAAGAAGGTATGGCTTGTGGAGAAGAAGCTGACATGAAAATATGATTGAGAAATTGTTCTTACAGTGACTGAATTACTTCATTATACCGTCTCATAACATATTCATTTCATTATCATTGGACGGACCCTTGAAATAGTGTAATTAGGCAACTCCTCCATCTTGAAAACTGAATATTTTGTAAACAATACTGGTTACTGTAAATTGGGGCAAATTTACATTTGTGTTTATAGCTACTTGTTTTATAACCCACGGCTACAATAGTTACTAGTCCAGCTTTGAAAGTCAACATGAAAGCAGGCCTTTCTGAGATCTCAGTCAGAAAAAACCTTATTGGCATGATATCAGTATAACTGTGTGCATCATACTGATATGAAGGCCTAGTAAAGTTATTTTGGGAGCAGAGTAGCAGACATCTCACCTAAACATGCTAACATGAGCTAATTGGCCAAGTGCCAGGGCAGAGACTATTTGTTGTCCATTTCCAATAAATAATAGATGACTAATTTTACTACTGCTTTTATCACATAATAGAAAAGTCATTATTACAAGGTGCATGGTAGGTAAATAACAGAAAATTATAATAAAATAATTCAAAAATAAAATAATTGGTGTGATAGGCCAAGTGTGGGTGTCAGGCCAACCAAATTTAGGCCTACTATTTGAAATTAGATGTTGATATTGTGGAATCCTTGTAGAAGTCTTCATTGATGTGTTGCATTCCATTTATTTCCAGCAACGATGAATGGCCATTTGATGATATAGCCACAGAATAGAGGATTTGATATAAACATTTCATGAAAATAGGGATGATTGAAAGCTGCTGATATTGTTCACTGGAACATCATTTGCGCCGCAAGTTGTAATGCAATTAGACTTTAGGTTTAAAAACATGACAGAGACGTCGCTCTGCGTTAGAGAGGGAAGTGGGTTTTTGATGAGTGCACTAGTGGAAAAAAGACTGATGTGTTATCACTGGGGATGAAAAATGTTAGTTGGCTCTCAGTACCATGCATGTGGCGCTTACTCCATAGGACACTATCTGGCCCAGAAAGACGGTGTGTGTGTGTGTGTGTGTGTGTGTGTGTGTGTGTGTGTCACAACACCAGGGGTCTACACACTCAACTCCAAGAGGACCATGTGGAGACCATGCTTGTTTCCATTATACAATTACAATAGCAAAAAATGCAAATATACAGTATATGTTCCAAAATTGCAGATTGAATGTAATATGCTACAGTACTGTACATTACAGTAATTACACCGTTATCATATTAGGCAATACCTTTGCACTACCCATTAAAATGTACTGAACATAACATTTCCATCATTTCTATCCCATGTGTGATCATTGAAGACATCTTTCACAATCATTAATGCAAAAAATAAATGTATTGTTCAGATATAATTACAACAACATTGTTCAGATATAATTACAACATAATTACAACAATGTTTACAAAATGTAAACATTTTGATTACAGTAATTATTACTGTAATCAAAAAGATCCCATCAAAGTCCCCGGCGACATGTATGTAACTTATAATTTCTAAAACTACAGAACTACAGAACAACAATCTTTATAATCTATATACAAATGTAAAATATTGAGTGACTGAGTTTGATATGCTAGTTCTGATTGGCTGATTCCTTTCATGACTATAGGAGGTCAACTTTTCCCCGGGCACAGAAGACGTGGATGTGGATTAAGGCAGCCCCCTGCACCTCTCTGATTCAGAGGGATTGGGTTAAACGCGGAAGATACATTTCAGTTGAAGGAATTCAGTTGTACAACTGACTAGGTATCCCTCTTTCCCTTTAAACATACATGATTACTAGTGGGTGATGGATTTCATCCATAAAAAAAGAGGGGACCAAACAGCAGAGGGCAGTACCGTATTGCAAATACCAATACATGACATTGTCACTAGCAACTGGATGGATACACACAAACGACAGTTAGAGTGGTGTGTTCATGACATGTTGGCAACTTGGAAATACGAGCTTCCAAGTGGGAAAAATCCATTTGAACGGCCCACCAACTCATAATTACTTCTCCGACATGCTAAACTCTGACTTCATCTACTAAGGAAATTACTTTGACGACAGCATTTTCAGCAGTTAAATACAACAACAAAAGGTTATTTATTTAAAAAAACAATCTATTTATATGATTATTGAACACTATAATTTGTTCACGAGCATGTTAGCTGTACTTTCGTTTAAGGTTGACTCCGCTAGTTTGCGTAGGTACGTCAACCACCCCGACGTAGCTAGAATTCAAGCAAGTGAATACACCCAGTTTGTTGCTACGAGTTTAGAAGATGGATTTCCAAACATTCTGACTGATTTATAATTATAAAGAGCAATATTTCCATTGTGTACCTTTCAGCAATCAAAACACAGCAGAGTTACTTGAAGGAAGGAAGGCAAGAAGGATTTATGTTAAAATAATTTGATCTGGGCCCCAATTTAGCTGTTCGGGGTCGTTTTTTGGATTGTTGAAACAAAACAGACACAGTTAACTTGACAATGATGACAAAAGACATTCAAGCCAGTGAAAATGGATGGAAAACTGTTATAAACAAATGCTCAGTGTTGCAGCTTTTGTCCTAAATATTATTAGGCTTTGCAGATATGATATGAAGTGAAGTGTCACTAATTTATAATATTTTTGGGATAAAAACACATTATTCGTGAGTCTGTACGATTTCAGCATGTACTCATCTGACACAGGGGAATGTGGTGTTCAGCATCTCTCTCTCCTCCCCTCTTTCCTCTCTCTCTCTCTCTCTCTCTCTCTCTCTCTCTCCAACCACGCCATTTCCTGGAACACAGAGAGATTGCGGTTCGGTCACTGGGTCATAGTGAACTCTGATATCCTCCTGGATCACAATGTGCTAATGCCAACCCTGATTAACTTTGAACCTTGAACCCCAACCTCAGTAAGAGGATGGAATCAATGACGCATTGTGGGCCATACCAAAGGCCACTGGCTGATGGGTCAACATGGCGATGGCATGAGTATCACATCATCACTTGACATTTGTCAGTCATAGGCATTGGGGTTTTGTGGGTAATTGTCTATGTTGAACGTTTGTTGCTTGTCTATGCACTTACGTCATTTAGCTTCACGGTCGTTTGTTGTTTAGTTTGTATTCAGTATTCGTTTCGTGTTTTTCCCTTCTCTCAATAAAAGAGAAATGTATTTTGCACACGCTGCGCCTTGGTCCTCTCTCTCCGCAAGACGATCGTGACACAACATTTATTTTCCTTTATAGTTTGTTACCCATTCACCCACAATTTTCTTCTCCAAAATGTGCTTTTTTTGTGTCAGCAATTAGACATTGATCTTAGGGGGAGATGTCTTACCCCATGTTACCCTACATTTTTTTTCACTCGTCATTCTATACTCTACCCCATAATGACAAAGCATAAACAGATTTTAAGAATTTTTTGCAAATTCATTAAAGAAAAAAACTGAAATCACCATTTGCATAAGTATTCAGACCCTTTCCTCAGTACTTTGTTGAAGCACCTTTGGCAGTGATTACAGCCTCGAGTCTTCTTGGGTATGACGCTACAAGCTCGGCACACCTGTATTTGAGGAGTTTGCCCATTCTTCTCTGCAGAACCTCTCTCGCTCTGTTAGGTTGGATGGGGAGAGTCGCCGCACAGCTATTTTCAGGTCTCCCCGGAGATGTTTGATCGGGTTCAAGTCTGGGATCTGGCTGGGCCACTGGAGGATATTCAGAGACTTGTCCCAAAGCCACCCCTGTGTTGTCTTGGCTGTATGCTTAGGGTTGTTGTCCTGTTGGAAGGCAAACCTTCGCCCCAGGCTGAGGTCCCGAGCTCTCAGGAGCAGGTCTTCATCAAGGATCTCTCTGTACTTTGCTCTGTTCATCTTTCCCTTGATTCTGACTAATCTCCCAGTCTCTGCCTCTGAAATACATCCCCAAAACATGATGCTGCCACCAGCATGTTTCACCATAGGGATGGTTCCAGGTTTCCTCCAGATGTGACGCTTAGCATTCAGGCGAAATAGCTCAATCTTGGTTTCATCAGACCAGAGAATCTTGTTTATCATGGTCTGAGTCCTTTTGGCAAACACCAAGCGGGCTGTCATGTGCCTTTTACTGAGGAATGGCTTCCGTCTGGCCACTGTACCATAAAGGCCTGATCGGTGCAGTACTGCAGAGATGGTTGTCCTTCTGGAAAGTTCTCCCATCTCCACAGAGGAACTCGAGAGCTCTGTCACCTCCCTTACCAAGGTCCTTCTCCCCCGATTGCTCAGTTTGGCCGGGCGACCAGCTCTAGGAAGAGTCTTGGTGGTTCCAAACTTCTTCAATTTTAGAATGGAGGCCACTGTGTTCTTGGGGACCTTCAATGCTGCAGACATTTTATTGTACCCTTCCCCAGCCCGGTGCCTCGACACAATCCTGTCTCGGAGCTCTCCAGTTAATTCCTCGACCTCATGGCTTGGTTTTTGCTCTGATATGCAGTCAACTGTGGGACCTTGTATAGACAGTTGTGTGCCTTTCCAAATCATGTCCAATCAATTGACTTTACCACAGATTGACTCCAATAAATTTGTAGAAACAAATTATCAATGGAAACAGGATGCACCTGAGCTCAATTTCGAGTCTCATAGCAAAGGTTCTGAATACTTATGCATTTATGTTTTAATTAATACATTTACAAAAATGTACAAAAAATATGTTTTCACTTTGTCATTATTGGGTATTGTGTGAATATTGATGAAGAAAGAAAATGTATTTAATCCATTTTAGAATAAGGCTGTAACGTAATAAAATGTGGAAAAAGGGAAGAGGTCTGAATGCGTTCCGACTGGACTATATATATATATATATATATATTTTTTTTTACCGTTATTTTACCAGGTAAGTTGACTGAGAACACGTTCTCATTTGCAGCAACGACCTGGGGAATAGTTACAGGGGAGAGGAGGGGGATGAATGAGCCAATTGTAAACTGGGGATTATTAGGTGACCATGATGGTTTGAGGGCCAGATTGGGAATTTAGCCAGGACACTGGGGTTAACACCCCTACTCTTACGATAAGTGCCATGGGATCTTTAATGACCTCAGAGAGTCAGGACACCCGTTTAACGTCCCATCCGAAAGACGGCACCCTACACAGGGCAGTGTCCCCAATCACTGCCCTGGGGCATTGGGATATTTTTTAGACCAGAGGAAAGAGTGCCTCCTACTGGCCCTCCAACACCACTTCCAGCAGCATCTGGTCTCCCATCCAGGGCCTGACCAGGACCAACCCTGCTTAGCTTCAGAAGCAAGCCAGTAGTGGTATGCAGGGTGGTATGCCATATAGCATATGTTTTTATCCAAAGCAACTTAGTCATGCGTGGATACATTTTACATATGGGTGGTTTAAGGAATTGAATCCACTACCCTGGCGTTACAAGCTGAAATGGAAATGCACAGTACACGTCACACGTATTGAAAATGCATATCGTATTAATAATGTACTAATACAATACATATTGTATTCATGTAATTTAAACACATTTTTTGTACTTCTGCAAACACAAATCTGTTTTGAAATTTATTTTCTAGGAGTTAAAATTGAAATGATGTTGTGAACACATTGGAATGGCAAATGGAACATATTCATCTTGTAAAGTTCAGTGGGGTACAGCAGGGTAGTGAGTGCAATAAAGCATTTTCAGCCAGTATCTTCCCACAAAAGTCCCCAAATGTTCAAGAGGTGAATGAATTTGCCCTTTCAATTTGACCACTCATCTAACACCCTCTTAGGCGCTGACCTCGTCTGAACCTCATAACTGTCTCAGTGTCCCACTTCACTTTATTTCCATAGTGACTATGTCATAGTCGTAGGGGGAGAGATGACAGGGGAGGAAGATAGACCAAGTATACTTACTAGACAAGAGGAGATCTCTTTCTTTCTCCCCAGTTGAAAACAATAGGGAATGTGTTGTTTTGGGCCTGTGGTGTCTCTGCAGTCTCTGGTTATGTCCCAAATGACACCCTACTCCCTATATAGTGCATTCATTTGACCAGAGCCCTGTGGTCAAAGGTAGTGCACGATATAGGGGATAGGGTGCCATTTGGGATGCAAAATCTGCATAATCAGAGGCTAGTGGGGCTCCTGACTTGTAGCTTTGTCAATGAGTAGAATTTTGGGGGAACAGCCACAGGCATTGATCAGATATCATCATCAGACACAGTGCAGTTTAACACGTTGCCCAACAATGACCCCTCAGGCACTGAAGAAGGCTGGCTCGGACTGGGAGAGTCAATGCAGCCCTTTATACACATGCAGAGTCACACACACTGGCACACAAGTATATGAGTGCACAGGAGTACACACACACACACACACATATGCTCATGACCGCATTCGTAACCATGTACAGCACACACGTGCATGCACGCTAAAACATGCTTGACACACACAAGCACACAGCCACGCACACAGCCACACATGCACTCACACACTCACACACACACAAACACACACAATTCATATAGGCACACACCCAACACATGCTAATGACCTTCAGTGCACTGACAGTGTAGAACATGGGTCAAGAATGTTGCATTTGTTTTCATCCCCCATGTCTTCGTAAGTGCTTACTAGCACAGCAGTAGTGGCCCGGACATAACATTCCATTCCTTGTAGTCCGTGTCATGCCAAACATGTTTTGCATGACAAGGAGTGAAAAGGAGTGGAATGATAGCTAAACAGACTGGTAACCAGGCTACTGTTCAATTGGCTGTTGAATTGAACAGAAAGTATTTTATGTTACATCATTGCACAGGAGTAGGAGCCACTGGCGCATGGTGCTCTTTGTTTTATGACTTTCAAAAAGAAAGAGCTCTGCTTCTGCTCTCAGATTTGGCATGTGTCCCCAGATCCTCAAAGTTCTACAGCTGCACCATTGAGAGCATCCTGACCGGTGTCATCACCACCTGGTATGGCAACTGCTCGGCATCTTACCGTAAGGCGCTACAGAGGGTAGTGCGTATGGCCCAGTACATCACTGGGGCCAAGCTTCCTGCCATCCAGGACCTATATTCTTAGACGGTGTCAGAGGGAAGCTCATAAAATTGTCAGAGTCTCCAGTCACCCAAGTCATAGACTGTTTTCTCTGCTACCGCACGACAAGCAGTACCATAGAGCCAAGTCTAGGACCAAAAGGCTCCTTAACAGATTCTACCTCCAAGCCATAAGACTGCTGAACAATTAATCAAGTGGAAAACGGCAAATGCAGGTAGCCTAGTGGTTAGCACGTTGTGCAAGTAACCGAAAGATTGGTGGATCAAATCCCTGAGCTGACAAGGTGAAACTCTGCCGTTCTGCCCAAGAACAAGGCAGTTAACACACTGTTCCCCGGTAGGCTGTCATTGTAAATAAGAATTTGTTCTTAATCTTAACTGACTTGCCTAGTTAAATGAAGATTAAATAAAAAAAATAATAAATGGCCACCAGACTATTACATTGACCCCCCTCCATTTGTTTTGTACACTACTGCTACTCGCTGTTAATTATCTATGCATAGTCACTTCATCCCTACCTACATGTACAAATTACCTCAACTAACCTGTACTCCCGCACACTGACTTGGTACCAGTACCCCCTGTATATAGCCTCGTTATTGTTATGTTATTAAGTTGCTTTTAATTACTTTTAAATTTAATTTATTTGTATTTTTTATTTGGTAAATATTTTCTTAATAAATCCTCTTTGGGCTAGGGGGCAGTATTTTCACGTACGGATGAAAAGCGTGCCCAAAGTAAACTGCCTGCTACTCAGGCCCAGAAGCTAGGATATGCATATTATTAGTATATTTGGATAGAAAATACTCTGACGTTTCTAAAACTGTTTGAATAATGTCTGTTAGTATAACAGAACTTATTTGGCAGGCGAAACCCTGAGCACAATCCATCCAGGAAAAAATAAATTCGAGCTCAATCTGTTTTCCATTAGATTTCTATGGCAATCCCTTTTTAATAGAAATATGCTTGCAGTTCCTATGGCTTCCACTAGATGTCAACAGTCTTTAGAAATTGGTTGATGTTTTCCTTTGAGAAATTAAGAAGTAGCCCTTTCCTTTCTGAGAGTAGAGCCAAGTGTACTTTTTTGTTTGGGGCGCGCGACCTGGAACTCGCTCCACTTTCATTTTATCCGCTATTGAACACAGTGTATTCTGTCTTAAATTTTATCGATTATTTACGTTTTAAAATACCTAAAGTTGGATTAGGAAAGTTGTTTGAAATGTTTGGACAAAGTTTACAGGTAACTTATTAGATACTTTGTAGGCATGTTGGGCGAGTTGGAACCAGTGTTTTTCTGAATCAAACACGCCAAATAAATTGACATTTTGGGGATATAAAGAAACAATTTATCGAACAAAAGGATCATTTGTGATGTTTATGGTACATTTTGGAGTGCCAACAGAAGAAGATCTTCAAAGGTAAGGCATGAATTATATCGTTATTTCTGACTTTTGTGTAGCACATGCCTGGTTGAAATCTGATTTTTATGTGTTGGTATGCTGCAGACGATGAGGAAAGGGTATCAGGGTGTGCATCAGGGGCAGGTAAGTTAGGGGCAGGTATGTTAGCCTCATGTTCTGGCTGCAAGACATCTGGTGACTGAGGTGGTGTGGTGCCTGATAGGTAGGTCTCCATTGCAACTGTTCTCTTTAAAGTCTGTCTTCTATTCCGTTGGTTACATTTCTATTGCCTTCTCTTGTTTCTTTGTTCTCGCTTTGTAAGCTCAGAGATAGATTTCACTTCTCCCTTCTCTTTTTTCTTTCAGTATCTCTCCCTGTCTTTTTGCAGATGTTCCTGGTATCGTATAGGATATTTATTTATTTTGTTTCTTTATGTCTGTGACCTCTGTGCTGTTTTATGTGGCATATTCTAAGAATAAAGACAAATACTACTTAGTTTTCAACCTTGGAGCATTTTCTATATTGTATTAATTTAAAACATGATTAAATAAGCTTAAAGTTAAAAAAAAAGTAAAAACTAGTAAGATAATGGATTTGTGTCATTTCCACCACTTTCTGTCATTTCCACCACACTTAAGTTTGTGATGGAAATGACTGTGATGGAAATGACACTTCTACAGTTTCTGGAGAAAATTGACAGACCGCTTAGCATTCTTTGGTTAGTATTACAGCTAGCATATTGTTTACACTAAATACATAAAATATAAAAAACATTTCAAAAGTTCTACCACAAATTAAAGAAATTGAGGCCTGTTTGGAAATGACTGACAATTAAAATATTCTCTACACAAGCAATATTTACCTCGATTTTTCTTCAACTTCTGGACATCACATCTGGAACAACTGTCCACTGCAGCCATGTGCTTCAGTGTCACAATATGTTTCCATGGTAACTAAATGAATATTCTCTTGAAAAAACTTTATTAATGAGAAATTTGTCCTCAGTGGTGGAAATGACACCACTCCAAAAGAACAGGTATAGTTTGTGTAAAAAAAACAATATAAAGGGCATACTCACAAGAAATATTGATATAGATTTTATTTAATTGACTCTTTCTGTAGTACATAACATTATATAATGTGTAATTATTCATGTTTTCTCATAGAAAAACATAGTAGAAGCTTAAAAGTCTGGGTCAGGGACAAGGGCAAAATAGCGAAATTGAGGTATAAAATGGACCTGAAAAGTAGCTAAAGTACTTGATAGAGGTGTTTAAAAAAGTATGGGGTGATTCCAGTGTGAACTTCACATACAAATATTTGTATTTGCTTTATTTTTTATAAAATCCCCAAATTTGACCCGAGGACATAGAAGTGGCCGTAGTTGCAGAATCACCCAGCTACTAAATGATCCTTAAAACTGCAGTACCACGGTCGGCCTTGAACTTGTTGGCTTCAATCAGAGGGGGCAGTCATTTTCCCCTGAGTTACACGCATCATCAACACATTTAGCATTAGTGATGTACTGTACTGACAATCGTCAATATGTGTATCAGTATTTTAATCAATAAAGCATCAGTAATTTGGCACTAATAGGCACCCATCACTAGCCTATAGACTTCATAGCTGCACCGACTCCCTTGCCAAGCTTTGTGGTCCCCCATCTGAAATAATTTTGGATGTATTCAAATTTCATTTGAAAGATTTGGTGAAGGCTGCATGTAGCCTATTATTCCTAGGGTCTTTGCACCCTGCTAAAAAGATAAATGAATGGGAAACACTATCTTTCCGGCTAAACTCCAAATCAATCATTGGATGTGTCTGAAATGGCACCCTATTCCCTATGCAGTGCACTACTTTTGACCAAAACCACATGCGACTTGGTCAAAAGTTGTGCACTGCATAGGGAATAGAGTGTTGTTTCGGACGCACACGTTCTCTTTTACCATATTAATCAGTGGGTTATGAAAGATATCCAACATACTGCTGGACATAGGATGTTGATGATACACTGCCTGAAAGGCTACAGGATCGATACTGAGACTGTTTGGGCATCCATTGGCCCATGGAAGAAACCTGAACCTCTTTCTTCAGCATCAAAATACTTTCTTGTCCTTCAAGGGTTTTCTGTGAAGCTGCATAGTTGCATCTATATTCTTCACTCAGCTCCAACCTCAATGAGCCTCTCCAATCAACAGCATTGCATGCAGATACCTTTTGTAGGGTATAAAAGTATTATAACTTACGATACTTGATTTCTCAGACAAAATGTCCTTATTTTTAAAGATTGAGTAGGCCTAGCCTATTTTTGTATAATGACCATCGGCCAATTTGTGGTTAATTCGCAGTAGCACGTAGGTAATACACATTAGCTAACACAAACCACACGGACAAATATTCTGAGATGGAATGATGTTGAATAAAACAATTGTTGGTAAATATATAGATGTGTAATAGAATGTCTTACGTTGTACCTGACACATCTGGTTTCTGTGTGCAAAGGCATGGCTATGGTAAGGTCACGGGGTAAAATAATGCACAAAATACATTATTGATGCTCTGACCAGCACATGAGCTGAAAGACTTACCTGTGCTGTATGCACCTGTCTTCTTGTAGGTAGGCCTATGCTGATATTGGTAATGCCTTACTCACGAAGAACTTATATATTTAATACCCGAAAATAGTTTAAAATAATTTCAATAATTGACCTGTGCACCAAGGCACGTGAGTATATAACCTATGTTGCTCTCTAGTGGAAGGCTTTATCAGACATTAATTTACAGGAGGCTATATGGAGACTATACCTGTCAATAACAACAAAAAAGACTAGACCACGTGTATTGGGTCTCCTTTCATTAGGCAAGACACAAGTTCAAGTTACATAAATGCCTGTTATAACATCAATAACAAATTTACATCCTGTGAAATGGGTTAATAAAGGCGATAAATAATGTCACAATTGGTATGCCTACACTACAGTAGTCTATAACCGTATTACGTCAATTCCCGTATGATAAAGTTGTATCTGCACTGAATTACCTAAACTTTAATTTGTTACGCAATTGGCAATAGTGATTTGGCATAGACTATTTGGGAACATTGAGTCACAAGCCTGTAATTATTTACTTATGGGCGGTAATCTAATCAGACAATAAAAGTGTGAATGGTCTGCATGTGCAGAGATGCCACGGGGCCGCTGGAAGGGAAAAGGCGGTGAAAAGTCCCAGGTTTGTTGTTTTGTGAAAGAAAAAAACAGAACATGAATGTTGGAGTGGTGGGCGTGCCCTTAGCCCATAAGAGAAGCACAGCTGTCATATGAGAAGCTGCACTGGAGCGAGAATAGACTTCCTATCAGTTGTACATCTCTCTGTTCCGCGCTGTGGGCTGTTCTCTCGCAAGTGCGCCCGGATTGCCCCGCAACATAGGCTATTGCATGAGTAAATCTCAGCAGGTTGCTTGCTGAGGATAATTATTAAACATTGACTTCAGTACATGGACTGACTCATTTATTTTGGAGACTTCGGAAACACAAGAGAATTGGAGCCGGACGAGACGTATGAGGATAAAATACAGACGTATATTTTTATGCATGGGCATTATGTATACTTTACCCGCGAAATAAATGATGTTCTTATTTTTTTGTGCTTTTCTCGTCAGTCCGTTGACCTATTGGAAAAATACATACATTTCGAAGAAGTGACGGGGTTTCAGAATGTGTACTCTGTTCTTAACAGTTCTACTCGGAGCGGTGAGTGTCAATATACTTCTATAACATTCATCTTGTGTTTTTGCATGGTCAATTTTTTATTAAGTTGTTTGAACTACCTCGTGCATATTCACGCCGCGGTCTGTGCGACAACACTGTCACTTGCGCATCCAGGTAGGACGGTGTAGCCCAGGCTAGAGTGCCAGGCTACGAGTCGTGATTTCTACAGGCTTCTTTGGTGAAGTAATTTCATCATGTAGTACATGTTAAAGTTTCTGTTCATTCATAGACTCCTGTAGCGCATGTTAAAGTGTATCTCATTCATAGACTCTTTCATCCAATACTCTTGAAATAACCACATTCACTCTGTCAAACCCACCCCATCGTCCTATTGTTAGCCTATTGGAGACAACACTCTTTGCAGTTCCACCACGCACGTAAAGTAACCATTTAACATGATATCAACGTAATTATGAAGTGTATTCGGATCAGGGTCTATCAATTGACCATATATATATCAATTGACCATACGTAAAATGTATGCACGCATGACTTTCGCTTTGGATTAAAGCGTCTGCTAAATGGCATATATTATAGCCTATACACAGTTTCATCCTGCATATTTATTGCCCGTTCCATTTATGCACAAAGTATAGCTGCGAACCTTGGAAACGACATCCTTCTCGTTTACATTATAGACAGCATGACAATAACAATGTCGCAGTAGATCATATGGAAGAGGTCAACATAAGGCTACCAAGAACATCAGATCTATAGGCCTATAATACTCTCCAGCCTGGTCTCATAGACTAGACATAACATAGTAAATGTACACCCAGGACACTCAAATAAGTATGTTACGTTACATTTGGTATGGTTACATACGACAGATGGTTACTTAACGGTGGGGTGGACGGATGGGCATATAATGCAAAACGTCTAGCAACCCGAAGGTTGTGAGTTTGAATCTCTTCACGGACAACTTTAGCATTTTATCTATAGCAACTTTTCAACTACTTACTACTTTTTTTTTTGACTTTGCAACTAAACTCAGCAATAAAAGAAACATCTTCTCACTGTCAACTGCATTTATTTTTAGCAAACTTAACATGTGAAAATATTTGTATGACCATTACAAGATTCAACAACTAAGACATAAACTGAACAAGTTCCACAGCCATGTGACTAACAGGAATGGAATAATGTGTCCCTGAACAAGGAGGGGGGGGGGGGGGGGGTCAAAATCAAAAGTAACAGTCAGTATCTGCACCAGATTTGCCAGTTCTTGCTGTGAGATGTTACCCCACTTTTCCACCAAGGCACCTGCAAGTTCCCGGAAATTGGGGGTAATGGCCCTAGCCCTCACCCTCCAATCCAACAGGTCCCAGACGTGCTCAATGGGATTGAGATCCGGGCTCTTCGCTGGTCATGGCAGAAGACTGACATTCCTGTCTTGCAGGAAATCACACACAGAACGAGCAGTATGGCTGGTGGCATTGTCATGCTGGAGGGTCATGTCAGGATGAGCCTGCAGGAAGGGTACCACATGAGGGAGGAGGATGTCTTCCCTGTAACGCACAGCGTTGACATTGCCTGCAATGACGACAAGCTCAGACCAATGATGCTGTGACACACCTCCACCTCCAAATCGCTCCCGCTCCAGAGTACAGGCCTCGGTGTAACGCTCATTACTTCGCCGATAAACGCGAATCCGACCATCACCCCTGGTGAGACAAAACCGCGACTCGTCAGTGAAGAGCACTTTTTGCCAGTCCTGTCTGGGCCAGGCGACGTTGTTGCCGGTGATGTCTGGTGAGGACGTGCCTTACAACAGGCCTACAAGCCCTCAGTCCAGCCTCTCTCAGCCTATTGCGGACAGTCTGAGCACTGATGAAGGGATTGTGCGTTCCTGGTGTAACTCGGGCAGCTGTTGTTGCCATCCTGTACCTATCCCTCAGGTGTGATGTTCGGATGTACCGATCCTGTGCAGGTGTTGTTACACGTGGTCTGCCACTGCGAGGACGTTCAGCTGTCCGTCCTGTCTCCCTGTAGCGCTGTCTTAGGCGTCTCACAGTACGGACATTGCAATTTTTTGCCCTGGCCACATTTGCAGTCCTCATGCCTCCTTGCAGCGTGCATAAGGCACGTGCATGCAGATGAGCAGGGACCCTGGGCATCTTTCTTTTGGTGTTTTTCAGAGTCAGTAGAAAGGCCTCTTTAGTGTCCTAAGTTTTCATAACTGTGACCTTAATTGCCTACCGTCTGTAAGCTGTTAGTGTCTAAACAACCGTTCCATGGGTGCATGTTCATTAATTGTTTAAGGTTCATTGAACAAGCATGGGATTTTTTTTAAACACTTTACAATGAAGATCTGTGAAATTATTTGGATTTTTACGAATTATCTTTGAAAGACAGGGTCCTGAAAAAGTATGTTTCTTTTTTTGCTGAGTTTACTTAGCATGTTAGCTAAGCCTTCCCCTATTCTTAACCCTAACCTTAACCCTTTTAGCTAACCTTTCCCCTAACCCTAACTTAACCATTTTAGCAAACCCTTCCCCTAACCCTAACCTTAACCCTTTAACTAACTCCTACACTTAAACCTAACCCCAAGCCTAGCTAATATTACCCAGCTAGCTAATGTTAGCCACCTAGCCAATTTTTTGGCACCTAGCCAATCTAGCTGGAATTTGTAACATATCATACGTTTAGCAAATTCGTAACATATTTTACATTTGAAAAGTCATAACATATTGTACGTTATTCAAATTCGTAACATTTAATACTAATTGTAATTTCTAACATACAGTATCATACGAAATGGGTGATGGACATCCACAAATTGATACATACCATACGAAATGTAACATATCATACTGAATGGAGTGTCTCGGATATTACTAAATGCTCTGACACCAGGTTTTACTCTCTACTCTTTTGGCTACAGTTATTTTGTGAATTAGTGTTATTTGACCAAACCAAACCTGCAACAGCCACTCCATCACTAATTTCTGTCCAGTGTCAACTGCTGCACATATCATATGAAATAGGTGATGGACATGCACAAATTAATACAGACCATACGAAATGTAACATATCGTTGTGAAGCGGACACGACAAAACCTATTCCCCCTCGGGAGATTGAAAAGATTTGGCATGGGTCCTCAGATCCTCAAAAGGTTCTATAGCTGCACCATCGAGAGAACCCTGACTGGTTGCATCACTACCTGGTATGGCAACTGCTTGGCCTTCGACCGCAAGGCACTACAAAGGGTAGTGCGAACGGCCCAGTACATCACTAGGGCCAAACTTCCTGCCATCCAGGACCTCTATACCAGGCGGTGTCATAGGAAGGCCCTAAAAATTGTCAGACTCCAACCACCCTAGTCATAGACTGTTCTCTCTACTACCGCATGGCAAGCAGTACCGGAGCACCAAGTCTAGGTCCAAGAGTCTTCTAAACAGCTTCTACCCCCAAGCCATAAGACTCCTGAACATCTAGCCAAATGGCTACCCATACTATTTGCATTGCCCCCCCCCCCCCCCCCCCTCTCCACACCACTGTCACTCTCTGTTTTCATCTTTTCACAGTCACTTTAATAACTCTACCTATATGTACATACTACCTCAACTAACCAGTGCATTGACTCTGTACCGGCACCCCCCCGTATATATTGTTATTTTTTTTACTGCTGCTCTTTAATTACTTGTTACTTTTATCTCTTATTCTTATCCATATGTTTTTGAAACTACACTGTTGGTTAGGGGCTCGTAAGTAACCATTTCACTGTAAGATCTACACCTGTTGTATTCAGCGCATGTGACTAATACAATTTGATTTGATTTGATTTTGATTTGATATCATACTAAATGGAGTGTCTCTGGTAATACTAAATGCTCTGAGACCAGGTTTTACTCTCTACTCTTTCGGCTACAGTTATTTTGTGAATAAATGTTATTTGACCAAACTAAACCTGGAACAGGCACTCCATCACTAATTTCTGTCCAGTGTCAACTGGTACACACAGTTTGTGCATTTGCGTGTGCATGCAGGCCAGTGCATGTGTATCCTCCACCAACCTGGACTCAGGGGTAAACGTAACATAGTAATATGTAAAGCTGTCTCCCTTCATTTAGTATGATACGTTATGTTTCGTATTGTTTGAATTCATTCGTGGATGACCATCATCCAATTCGTATGATATGTTATGAATTACACTGAACAAAAATATTATAGCAACATGTTAAGTGTTGGTCCCATGTTTCATGAACTGAAATATAAAATCCCAGACATTTCCATACACCCAAAATATTTCTATCAAATTTGGTGCACAAATTTGTTCACGTTTCTGTTAGTGAGTATTTCTCCTTTGCCAAGATATTCCATCCACCTGACAGGTATGGCATATCAAGAAGCTGATTGAACAGCATGATCATTACGTATGTGCACCTTGTGCTGGGGACAATAAAAGGCCACTTTAAAATGTGCAGTTTTCTGTCTGTAATATAGAACCTTTTGTGGGTAAAAAACAAATTCTGATTGGCTGGGCCTGGCTCCCAATAGGGTGAGCCTGGCTGCCAAGTGGGTCGGCCTATGCCCTCCTAGGCCCACCCATAGCTGCACCCCTGCCCAGTCATGTGAAATCCATAGATTAGGGCCTAATTTATTTATTTCAATTGACTGATTTCCTTATATGAACTGTAACTCAGTAAAATGTTTGAAATTGTTGCATGTTGCGTTTTGATTTTTTTTCGGGATACAATTTGTATGATATGTTACGAATTGCAATTCGTACAATATGTTACGAATTTGCAATATGTATTATATGTTACAAATAATTCAAATTTGTTGTGGCTAACGTGAGCTAGGTTAGGGGTTACGGTTTGGTTTGGGAGTTAGGGGTTAAGGTTAGGGTTAGGGAAGTGTTAGCTAACATGCCAAGTAGTTGCAAAGTAGCTTAAATGTAGTAAGTAGTTTTAAAGTTGCTAAATAGCTAAAATGCTAAAGTTGTCCGTGATGAGATTCAAACACACAACCGTTGGATTGTTTGCCTTATACGACCGCCCGACCAACCACCCTCCTTTAGTTTTTGCCTTAATAACCATACCAAAATTAACATCATACTCATTTGAGTGTCCTGGATGTTACGTTTAGTGTATGAGACCAGGCTGCCTCCACTGCTGCCTCGGAGCATGCAATACTGATATGAGTTTAAGTCCCCTTCACTCCTCTTCCCCTCTCTCTTTTGTTACCATTCTCATTTAGAGAAGATGATTCAGCATCGGTTATCCCAAATGGCACCCTATTCCTTACATAGTGCATTACTTCTGATCAGAACCCCATAAGTCTCTGGCCAAATGTAGTGCACCATATAGGGAATAGAGTGCCATTTGGGACACAGCCCATACATTTGTCATATTACCGACACTGACATGCCCAAACCACTCCCAAAACAAAGAACTGATTACCTGACATTTTAAAGCACTTGTCTTTGTTGTTGTTATTTGATAAAGGCTCAGAGAGTAGCTACCTTTAAATTAAAGCCAGCTTTACCGGAATAGCTACTGTTGTCCTAGTAGTAGATGTAGTCAATGTCTAATGGCTTAACAGGTGTTGACAGGCTGAGGTTGAAAGGTTAAGTGCATCCAAGTGAAAATGTACTCAAATAGTAGCTTGGTGGAACGTTCAAGTTTTGTTCCCTAAAAAATAATTTGATGTGTGTGTGTGTGTGTGTGTGTGGTTGGCAGATTTGTGTGGGTATCAGTGTACATGCGTGTGCATACTGTATGTGTGTGTTCGTTTGTGCGTGTGTGTAACGCCCGTCGGAAGAAGTAGACCAAGGTGCAGCGTAGTACCTGTTCATGATACTTTATTTACTCAGAACACCCAAACAAAACAACAAAAGAATAATGAACGTCATGTTCTGAAGGCTTCTCAGAGCTAACAAAAAACAACATCCCACAAAACTAAGGTGGCAAAACAGGCTGCCTAAGTATGATTCCCAATCAGAGACAATCAGCTGTCCCTGATTGAGAACCATACCCGGCCAAAACATAGAAATAAAGAACATAGAGTTTCCCACCCGAGTCACACCCTGACCAACCAAACAGAGAATAAAAAGATCTCTACGGTCAGGGCGTGACAGTACCCCCCCCCCCCCCCCCCCCCCCCCCCCCTCCAAAGGTGCGGACTCCGGCCGCAAACCTGACACTATAGGGGAGGGTCCGGGTGGGCATCTATCCTGGTGGCGGCTCCGGGGGGTGGGGGGGAGGGGGGGGGGGGAGACGCAGACCCCGCTCCACCTCTGGCTCCCCCCACTTTGGTGGCACCTCTGGTGCGGGGACCCTCGTCGCCGACCCCGGACTGGGGACCCTCGTTGCAGGCCCCGGACTGGGGACCGTCGCTGGAGGCTCCGGACTGAAGGCCATCGCTGGAGGCTCCGGACGGAAGATCGTCGTTGGAGGCTCCGGACTGGGGACCGTCGCTGGAGGCTCCGGACTGACCCGTGAAGCAGTCACAGGATGAACCGGGCTGTGGGGGAGCACTGGAGATCTGGTGCTTCTCCTTGTCACCACTCTTCCAGGCTGAATGCCCACTTTAGCCCGGCACGTGCGGAGCGCAGGCACAGGATGCACTGAACTGTCACAGTGCACCGGAGACACAGTGGGCAGGGCCAGCGCAGGATACCCTGGGCCGAAATGGCGCACCGGAGACCAAGAGCGCTGAGCTGGCACAATCTGCCCTGGCTGGATGCCCACTCTAGCGTGGCACTTGCGGAGAGCTGGCTCCGAGAGCACCGGGCTGTGCACACGCACTGGAGACACCGTGCGCTTTACCGCATAACACGGTGCCTGACCAGTACCACGCTCCTTGCCGTTAGCACGGGGAGTTAGCTCCGCCAACCTCCCCGTGTGCCCCCTCCCCCCCCCAATTTTTGGGGGGAGTGGCTTCTCGGGCTTCCATCGATGACTTGCCTCCTCATATCGTCGCCGCTCCTCCTTCGCTGCCTTTATCTCCTCCTTTGGACGGCGATATTCCCCAGCCTGCCTCCAGGGTCCTTTCCGTCCAGGATCTCCTCCCATGTCCATGAGTCCCGTTCTCCACGCTGCTTGGTCCTTTGGTGGTGGGATGTTCTGTAATGCCCGTCGGAAGAAGTGAACCAAGGAGCAGCGTAGTACGTGTTCATGATACTTTATTTACTCAGAACACCCAAACAAAACAACAAAAGAATAACGAACGTCACGTTCTGAAGGCTTCTCAGAGCTAACAAAAAACAACATCCCACAAAACTAAGGTGACAAAACAGGCTGCCTAAGTATGATTCCCAATCAGAGACAATCAGCTGTCCCTGATTGAGAACCATACCCGGCCAAAACATAGAAATAAAGAACATAGAGTTTCCCCACCCGAGTCACACCCTGACCAACCAAACAGAGAATAAAAAGATCTCTACGGTCAGGGCGTAACAGTACCCCCAAACCTGACACTATAGGGGAGGGTCCGGGTGGGCATCTATCCTGGTGGCGGCTCCGGGGGGGGGAGACGCAGACCCCGCTCCACCTCTGGCTCCCCCCACTTTGGTGGCACCTCTGGTGCGGGGACCCTCGTCGCCGACCCCGGACTGGGGACCCTCGTTGCAGGCCCCGGACTAAGTAAGATTCCCAATCAGAGACAACGATAGACAGCTGTCCCTGATTGAGAACCATACCGGGCCAAAACATAGAAATAAAGAACATAGAGTTTCCCACCCGAGTCACACCCTGACCAACCAAACATAGAGAATAAAAAGATCTCTACGGTCAGGGCGTGACAGTGTGTGTATGAGAGAGAGGGATAGAGAACAGCCTCGAGTTCTACACTTTCCCGTTCTACACTTTCCCGTTCCACGCCTTGTGATCAACCTGTGCTCTTGACTCTCCAGGGATAACTGACTCGATTTAAAAAAACACAACAATAAACGATAAACTAAGGGGACTATATGCCAAGTCAAGCAATGACTCACTTGTGCCAAGAACCAGGTATCCTTTGGCATTTCCTAATTGCTAATAGCTCATTTTCCACCAATCCAACTGAGCGCACAATTACTTTGTGTGACTTTCTGTACTTTTTGGCCATTGAAACATGTTGTACTACACCCATTCCTGAGGCTATAAGAAATATTGAATCAGAAGAAGCAAGGGCTGCTTCCCAAATGACACCCTATACCCTATAGTGGTCCAAAGTAGCACGTGCCATTTGAGACACAGCCAAGTAGATTGAGCAGGTTACCATTTTTCATCTTAAATCTTGTTCTGGAGGCAGTTTTACAGAGTGGTCACTAGCTGGCACAGCCACAAAATCTGATTTTAAACCTAACCCGAACCTTAACCACACTGCTAACAATAATGCCTTACCGTAACCTTAAATTTAGACCATAAAGCACATTTTTTATTTCATAAATGTTTACAATATAGCCAATTTTGGCTTTGCAGCTGGCCTATCTAAGGGGAAATTGCTCAGTGACAATAAACGTGAACTGTGAACATTTTTGGCAAGTCCAATTGTGTTTTTTATACATACCGTTAATATGACTACCTTCAGCTACAGGTTAACAAGTAAACTAAAACATTTGCATTACAAAACTGGCTCAAATAGCATATCACACAAAAATAAAACCAATTATCAATGTAAGTAATATATTTTTCAATACCTCGCTATAGAATGTTGAGCAAAACTCAAGAAACTGTCAATTGTTCCAAAGTAATCTGTCCGTCAACTCAAGTGTTACCACATCACAGTAGACTTGAGCTCTGAAGGTTTAAATGGGACTAACAGGGACTTAGAGGTGGATGGGGCACGGAATGGAGTGGTCAAGGGAGTGAAGGAGAGGGGTAGGAGGAGAGGAGGAGGAGAAAGGGAGAGGAGAAGAGGGTGAAACGGACAACCTTTTTCCTGAAGGGAGAATGCATTGGGTATGTAAATTGGTGTGGATACACATACACACACACACACACACACACACACATTACACACACACACACACACACACACACACACACACACACACACACACACACACACACACACACACACACACACACACACACACACACACACACACACACACACACACACACACACACACAATGTCACTAACAAGAGAGCTGCTCTAAAAAGACAGCAAATGTCCCCTCAGTGGTGGTGTGTGTGTGTGTGTGTGTGTGTGTGTGTAATAGCATTCAAATAGCATGTCATGAAAAAAATGAAACCAGTTATCAATGTAAGTAACTCAAAAAGCCCGAGGGGACATTTGCTGTCTTTTTAGAGCAGCTCTCTTGTCAGTGACATTCCACATCTGAGTACGTTGGATTTCCGTCGACAACATCACTCTGCGTACCATGCAGACCCCAGTATAGTTTAGGGTGAAGTTGCCCCTATACGCTGATCCTGCGTCAGTTTGACATTGTCCCACTAATGCTGAAAGTTCGTATTGGGGGAGGAGAAAGGGAAACTTACTCCATACTCCTGTTTTAACATTGCATAAAGTTGCTCACACATGAGTTTGTTCATTCTATTTTAGCAATAATAATATTGCAACATTTTATATTATAAATATATTTTAAATAGCCTATAATATTTTCCATACAGGATCCCACTTCTGACACCAGTATACAGAATTCATAGAATCAGATCAAACAACCGGAGACAGTACTCTCCCTCCAACTGTGGTCTGTGGTTTGTAACCGATTTCTTTGAGGGAAAATCTAATTCCTCTCTTAAATGGAGCCTTGGCTTGGAAAGGTATGCACCTTCCAACATAGGAAGCATGCAAAGAAAAAAAATGCTGTTGCTACATGCTACCTTGCTTTCAAACCAAGGTGCACGGACAGTGAAGCAAGCTAAAAAGATTACTTCAAAAAGTTAGCATTACGGCTAATTCTTTGTATCGAAAGAGGAAGTAAGGAACCATAACATGCTACCTTCATAAGGGCTAAAGACAGAGCTCTCTTGTCAGCTCTCATCAGCATCACTGTCAAAACTCATTTGCTTCTCTTTTTGAAGAATTACTTTGAAGATTAAGGAGTGTGTATCATTTAAGGGACCAATTTTAGGAACATAGGGTTTAGGGGTAAGTGTAAGAAGTGAGTATTCAACCTAACTAACACACACACAAACAACCCCCCCACACAGACACACAGACACACACACCCATACACACATGCCTGACACAAGCGTGCGCACACACACACACAAACACACACACACTCTCTTGCCGGGATTCAATCTGATAGCCCCTTTTCCGCTATGCACCTTTTAAAGAGAATGTTCCTGCATTCGCGGAGACCGCATACATGGTAAATGCTGCATATTATATATTGGCTTAATCGAAAACAACTTGTCCAGCATGCTATTACGCAGATATACCACTGATCGGATAGAATCCGGCCTCAGTCACACACACACACACACACACACACACACACACACACACACACACACACACACACACACACACACACACACACACACACACACACACACACACACACACACACACACACACACACACACACACACACACACACACACACACACACACGAACCACCAGTGCATTCCCTTGCCTTTGTGTGTGTTCTATAAGTGTTATAAGTACACATTCATGGCTCTAGAGTCTACAGTGAGCTCTCATGTGTTCTCCCTATCATTTGTGTGTGTGTGTGTGTGTGCGTATGTTTAGCCTTTCCATGTGTCTGTTGTTGTTGTTGTTCGTACCCAGTTGTTTGATCCAACATCCTCATCTGTGTCTCTCTGTTGATTGACAGGTCGGAGCTCTAGCCAATAAGGAGGCCTGTAGCTCAGGTAAGTTCACCACCACTGGGGAGTGCTGCAAGCAGTGCCAGCCCGGGGAGGGAGTCATCAAGCCATGTGGAGCAACACAGACTGTCTGTGCCCCATGCCTCGACAGTGAGTACACGCACACGCACACGCACACGCACACACACACACACACACACACACACACACACACACACACACACACACACACACACACACACACACACACACACACACACACACACGCACACGCCTTAATAGTGATTTACAGATTACACCCCCTTTAGCCATAAATGTCTGGACATTCATTACATTGTGATGTGGTCACCTAAGGGTTATGACCTCCTCATAGCAATACCCCACTGTACTTATTGTCCATAGTACAGTACAGTTCAGTTCAGTACACACAGTACTGCTGTATTGGACATGAAGTAAGTCTTGGCCGGTATTCATAAAGCGAAGCGAAGAAGTTAAGTAGTACTGATCTAGGATCAGTTTTGCCTTTTAGATCATAATGAATACAATTATATGGACAGGGAGGGCCTGATCCTAGATCAGCACTCCTCTGAGACGTTTTATGAATATGGGCCCAGATGAACAGTGAGTTCTGTTATCAAGATTTCCCAACTTCCCAACAGTAATTATGCTGTACACTAGACCGAGTAAACACTTTTCTAGTCAAGACATACTTTTGAGTGAAAACATACTGTACTTATGAGTGCCAAAGCAAGTGCCCTGTCCACGCACCCTTGTTTGCCCGTGCTACAGACGGCTATGTTGGTCCAGTAATACAGGAATAGTAAAGTCCAAGTGCAGTCCTCTTATGCACTACTTTTTTATTCATCAATATTTATTATTATTATTTTTTAATTCAGGGGTTGCTGCAACACGCTCTGCACCCCTACTTCCCACAGCTATGACAGAAGAGTATGTACTATATTTTCTTTACCTGGATGCTGGATGCTAATTTCCTCAAAATAAAAAACAATAACAAATGTCCCCCCCCCCCTAACAAATAAGCTTCAAAATGGTATATCGTACACTGCAATGAAAAAGTAATGCTGCTTTGAAAGTTGATCAACTTGTAACCCCACTTTTGAGAAATGGCCCTTGAAAAGTTGCGGTTCGGTTTTTACACCTCTTTGTTAATACTCATTCAGCATCGTTCACACCCTCTTAAAGCATAGCCCCACCCATCCTCTTTACGGCTTGAGGCCATGTGCTAAATAAAGTGAGTAAGGAAGTGTAGTAAACAACCAAAGATTTCAAGTCTGAAAGTTGTGAAAGTAGTAGCCTTCCCAAAGAAACACCCAAGGTAAAAATACACTTTATCTAGTCCTTGGCCTATATTCTAATCGGACTTTGGTGCAGGCCATGTTGTTCTTCACATTAACGTCTCTGGTAAACACACACTATATCAAATCAAAGTATATTTGCTACATGCACAGGATACAGAAGGTATAAACAGTACAGTGAAATAGTTACTTGCATAGTAGCAAAATCAAAAATAGAAAGTGTCAATATAAAAGTGTTAGGTTCTGAACAAACAGAGTAAAAACTCAAACGGATATCTAGGAAAAGCTCAAACCAAGTTGATTCAACTCACTGGGTGCTTGAGCTGCAAACACAACATACAAGTCGCTCAAGCACATATTTATAGCTTACAACTAGGCGGAGTCATCTCCTTGCATGTCTAAGATAACTAATCCTTTTCTGGTGTTAGGCAGAGACACAGTGGGTTCCTCTTACTGGTATTATCATGGCCCTACCTAAGTCCAGGACCCTCATGGGCGTGGAAATGTGTGTGTGAGATAGGACTATAATCAGATGGTCTTCAGTGTGAGCCCCTATGGCCCACCTCCCCGCAGTGTCTTCTATCTTCAACTGCTGATCTTATCTCGACTTCAGTTCCACATCTCTCATGGTCCTAGTTCCTCAGAAACTGGCCTTCCTTATCAGAAACTGTACCTAGACTGTTGCCCTTTGCCCCCCTCCTTAGGATCATTAATATATATATAAAAAAAACATGTTTCAACAGAATATGAACTTTCTGCACTTCCTCTCAGTAACTTTCAATACCCAGAGTTCCTACACACCATTTATTGACCCCAAACATATACAGTTGATGTCGGAGGTTTACATACACCTTAGCCAAATACATTTAAACTCAGTTTTTCACAAATCCTGACATTTAATCCATGTAAAAATTCCCCGTCTTAGGTCAGTTAGGGTCACCACTTTATTTTAAGAATGTGAAATGTCAGAATAATGGTAGAGATAATGATTTATTTCAGCTTTTATTTTTTTCATCACATTCCTAGTGGGCCAGAAGTTTACATACACTCAATTAGTATTTGGTAGCATTGCCTTTAAATTGTTTAACTTGGGTCAAACGTTTTGGGTAGCCTTCTACAAGCTTCCCACAATAAGTTTGGTGAATTTTGGCCCATTCCTCCTGACTGAGCTTGTGTAACTGAGTCAGGTTTGTAGGCCTCCTTGCTCGCACACGCTTTTTCAGTTCTGCCCTCAAATTTTTTATGGGATTGAGGTCAGTGCTTTGTGATGGCCACTCCAATACCTTGACTTTGCTGTCCTTAAGCCATTTTGCCACAACTTTGGAAGTATGCTTGGGGTCATTGTCCATTTGGAAGACTCATTTGCGACCAAGCTTTGACTTCCTGACTGATGTATTGAGATGTTGCTTCAATATATCCACATAATTTCCCACCTCATGATGCCATCTATTTTGTGAAGTGCAACAGTCCCTCCTACAGCAAAGCACCCTCACAACATGATGCTGCCACCCCCGTGCTTCACGGTTGGGATGGTGTTCTTCAGCTTGCAAGCCTCCCCCTTTTTCCTCCAAACATAACAATGGTCATTATGGCCAGACAGTTCTATTTTTGTATCATCAGACCAGAGGACATTTCCTGGCTGATTTCTTTTGATTTTCCCATTATGTCAAGCAAAGAGGCACTGAGTTTGAAGGTAGGCCTTGAAATACATCCACAGGTACACCTCTAATTGACTCAAATGATGTCACATAGCCTATCAGAAGCTTCTAAAGCCATGACATAATTTTCTGGAATTTTCCAAGCGGTTTAAAGGCACAGTCAAATTAGTGTATCTAAACCTCTGACCCACTGGAATTATGATACAGTGAATGATAAGTGAAATAATCTGTCTGTAAACAATTGTTGGAAAAAAACAATTGTGTCATGCACAAAGTAGATGTCCTAACCAACTTGCCAAAACTATAGTTTGTTAACAAGAAATTTGTGGTAGCGGTTGAAAAATGAGTTTCAATGACTCCAACCTAAGTGGATGTAAACAGCATACCGCCCTGCATACCACTACTGGCTTGCTTCTGAAGCTAAGCAGGGTTGGTCCTGGTCAGTCCCTGGATGGGAGACCAGATGCTGCTGGAAGTGGTGTTGGAGGGCCAGTAGGAGGCACTCTTTCCTCTGGTCTAAAAAAAATATCCCAATGCCCCAGGGCAGTGATTGGGGACACTGCCCTGTGTAGGGTGCCGTCTTTCGGATGGGACGTTAAACGGGTGTCCTGACTCTCTGAGGTCATTAAAGATCCCATGGCACTTATCGTAAGAGTAGGGGTGTTAACCCCGGTGTCCTGGCTAAATTCCCAATCTGGCCCTCAAACCATCATGGTCACCTAATAATCCCCAGTTTACAATTGGCTCATTCATCCCCCTCCTCTCCCCTGTAACTATTCCCCAGGTCGTTGCTGCAAATGAGAATGTGTTCTCAGTCAACTTACCTGGTAAAATAACGGTAAAATAAATAAATAAAAATAAAAACTTCCGACTTCAACTGTACATTCCTTATACATGTAAAGTTATCAATGCGTTTTAGCATGGAAACATGAACAGGTATATTTCAAGCTAGAATCCAACAGTGTCAATAAAAAAAACAAGAACAAAAAGTGGCAATGCCAGTAGAGACAGAACAAAATAATATACAGTATGTAAAAGAACAATGTCCATAACGATAGCAGTGGTGTGTGTGTGAGTCATGTGAATGCGCATAGAGGCAGTGCAGATAGTCCAGATAACTGTAAACTCACCCCCAGTGATGAACTGAGCCGTCTACACCCCGCACAAACCAGGAAATCTATATATTCGGTAAGCCTGTTTCCGTCCTGCCCTTGACTTTAGCGCAGGGCATATGATGTCCATGGCCTCTTCATCGCAAAACTCTCAGATCTTCTCAAAAATAGACAGTTGGTGGTGCTTGTACAGGCAGACCATCTCTGTGAGGAAGGATGTCAGCGTTGCGCAGCAGCTGAAACCTGGTCCCGACTGAGTCCGAACGCTCATTGGCAACAACAACACTAAGCTCCAGAGCTTTGAGGCTGTAAAACATGAAAATAGACAAAAAATAGACAAGACATTATAACCTTGCATAACACCAATGTACCTCTTAAGTTTAGATAATAAGATGTGTTGTTTATGCTTAACAAGTTGATCGGCCATGTAATCATCTGGCAAAGTGAAACCCGGGTCTGCCAATCGGGAGGCCAACACTGCTTCTTACCCATCACTGTCATCAGAAGACTCTACAATGTCTGGTTCAATTAAAATAGTTTTACCTAAGTCGGGAATTTCCTCATCGTTTAATTCATTTTCAGAGTCCGAGAGAGTCAACATGGCGTGATCGTCCTCCAGGAAGTAGTCCATCACAACTTTTCCCCACTGATCTTTGTTGATAGCGCCGGCTAAATTCAGGGCAGCAATGCTGTTGATAGCAGTAGCAACACTTTTGCAGTTCTGCATGGTTATATCTTTCAAAAAAGCCACGGTAGCAACGATTGTCTACACATACTGAGCAGCTCATGTTATAGACAGAAGCCTGCAACATGGCAGACCAATCAGAACTCATCTCTCGACATGTCCAGTCCATCCGTTATCTCAACCTATCATGGCTAGTGAAGGTCTCTGTCTTTTTCCGTGGCTAAACCAACTAGGCTCGTAATTTTAACAATTGTATTTGTATTTACAGATGACATGCAAGTTTGTCATTAGGACACATGAACGTTCATGGGTGTATACCACAACAGTCTAGCAATCCAAAGGTTGCGTGTTCGAGTCGCGTCAGGAACAACTGTAGGATTTTAGCCAACCCTTCCTTTAACCCTTCTCCTAACCTTAACCTAATTCTCTTAACCTTTTACATGAATTATCCCAACCTTTGTCATTTTAGTTCTCCTAACCTTTAACATAAATTGTCCTAACCTTTGTCGCTAGTTCTCCTAACCACAAATGTAAATTCTCCCCATAATTGTCCTTTGTTGTTTCAACCCAACCAGCAACCTACTCTCAGAGCAATACATATAATAATATATGTCCTCCAGAATGCATGATAAATTACTTCATCCAATTCGTATGCTATTGTACGAACAGGTAAGATGTATGATACTATAAGTCCTCTAATTCATATGATAATGAACGATCACTATTCAATTCATAACGTAATGTAAAGTAATAAATCATACTAAATGGAGGGTGTCAATTTAAATACAAAATCCTACGAATTGCCCCGAGACCAGGTTGGCATGATAGGAAAATAATAGGCCAATAAAGGAGTATTATAAAAGAAAAAGCAGTTTGAGACTGTTACTTGGTAGCCTGGTCCCAGATCTGTTTGTGCTATCATGCAACCTACTTGTCACTCATTGTCTTGCCAAACATGTTAGCATAACTGGGACCAGACTAGTTTCTTGGATCAGAAGCTCCAAAATGAGAATGTTCTACATCTACTAAAACGACGGACCCGTCTCCCATGTAGGATGAGGCCCATATTTAACTTCCTCCCCTGACTTATTGCGTGTCAGACTTGTTCGAGGTCAGGAGGTCCTAGTTGAGTCAGGGGCTGCGTTTCAAATGCCCTGGTTATGGGCCAGTTCCTGTCGGGTTCCCAGAGTCCTCTCTGGCTGCATTTGTGTGTGAATCCCATGGCTGGTCTGGTCCACCCAGTCAAGTCAGCACTACTCTTGCCAGTGTGTGTGTGTGTGCGTTGTCTCTGTCTGTGTCTCTGTCTGTATCTCTGTCTGTGTGTGAGCCAGAGAGATATACTGTAGAATCCACAGGGCAGGCAGACAGACACACAGACAGGGTCATAAGAGGGTTTTTAGGTTTTAAGGATGAGGAGGACAGGATTGGTCTGCACTTTGTAATTTATTCATGGGTTGTTTCTGGGAAATTATGTACATCTATTTCTGTAAGACCATAATGCAACTCATGACATGAGTTAGGCTACTTTAAGTGGTCATGTTGTTTCTCAGAGAAATAATATCAGGGTTGCGTCCCAAATGGCACCCTACGGGCCCTGGTCAAAAGTAGTTCTCTATATAGGGAATAGGGTGCCATTTGGAATGTAGACCAGGAGTGAGTGCGTCTCTGGTTCTACTTTTCAAATTCCTTTTTTTGGTAATATAAACACATGATATAGACTTTAAAGGATTTCAGGGCTTTCCACACGTTTGTTTTTGATTCCAAGAACAAGGTATTTCGTTATGGAAAATATCTTAATTTTGGGGGGTTTGTTGCTTTCTGGTCTGGTTGCATACGAAGTACAACATTTATTTTGTTGAAGTGTGTTGTGCCTGTCTTGTCTGGACTCGAAAGGCATTGAGCCGCAAAGACACAAATTCATCACGGGACTATACAAGTTTAGTGACTCATACAGAAAACGTAAAAAGAAGAGAAATAATGTGATGCCTGTCAGATGAATGATTAAATCACATGACTGATTGAAGCTCATCGCATTAGTACATTTTGCTTCAATTTAAAACTCAATTCAAACCATATTTGTTTATATTCACATAATATTGGACTTGAATCAGACATCAAATCAAATCAAATTTGATTTGTCTCATACAACAGGTTTTAAACTTTACCGTGAAATGCTTACTTACGAGCCTTTTCCAAACAATGCAGAGTTAAAAAGTAAGAAAAATGTGTTAAACATTTTAAAGGTAATAGTAACACAAATAATAACAAGACTATATACAAGGAGTACCGGTACTGGTAGACATACAGTATAACATACAGTAATGTATGTATAGATACATATGACTATTAAACTACTATTTCATATGGCCAAAACTTTATGCAAGGGGAATGGAGCACATTGTTCTATCTAAGCCCTAAGACACCTCATCCAACTTAATCAACTTAATTATCAAGTTGAATAAGATAAATTGCTGGGCTTAAACCAAAATGTGCACCACTTTAGGTCCTCAGGACCAGGATTGGAAAATATTACGGATTGTGGGCTTTGAGGCAGCACTTCATTCATCACTTTAAAGCCATTTGTTCCTCCACTTGTCAATCACAGCAAACTCAAAGCATTCCATTTCCTGGAACACATTTTCTTGCCCCATCTCTAGGGAGGAACTCGCCCCAAAGGCATGTACTGATCTAGGATCTGTTTTCCTGACCCCCAAGCTTAACCTTCACCATAATCAGCCCAGAGAAAGCAAACTGGCCCCAGAACAGGTGTTCTTTCCTTAAAAAAAAACTAACCTGACTTCACCATTCTTCTGGTCCAGAGATGCCGAACAGCTAACTTGAGTAACAGCAACAGGGAATTTCACATTTCCACAAACTTCAAAGTGTTCCCTTTCAAATGGTATCAAGAATATGCATATCCTTGCTTCAGGATTTGGGTATGTCCTTTTAGGTGAAAATTGAAAAAAAGGGTACGATCCTTAAGAGGTTTAAAGGCCTGTCTCATCCATGTTAATGATCGCATATACTCATGACAATGTTGTGCTCTTTAGGCCATGTAAAAAAAAATATGGACGAAGCTATCCATGACGTCACCCCATTGTTTCCTATGAGAATGCTCAGTGGCGCATTTGATAATCAGGAAGTGTCATTTCAGCGTGTCGCCATCTTGCTACATGGAGGAGTTTTTGGAAACATCGCATGCGCAGTTTGAGCTACTCCAGGAAGTGATGTTGCAGGCTAGCTCAGTGCTGCCCCCTCTCATGGAGTATCTCAAGTTGAAGGCCGACCGAGTTACTGCAGGTTGCCATTAGCAACTAAATTATCCTTATAATTTCGTCTGTGTGTGATTTTAAAGTAATCGGTTCCAGGACATACATCTGGTGAAATATAAGTAATTATTGCTACCATAATTGGGTTAAAATTTTTTTTTATATCAACAAATATTGACAACGAAGATCGCCATTTTCTTATTCACTATAATGGGGGATCCTGTTTTCTGGAAACAATGCCTGCAGTACCGCGATCGGCTTTCAACTTGAACTCCTCATTGTGAGGGGGCAGTCGTTCGCCCCTGCTTTAGGCCACCAAACTGCTGTGTCAGTTAACAGTGCAAGACAGACTCAGTGGTTACTTGAGAAGAAAAACTTAACAACAGCCACACACCATTTTGTCTTGGAACGTGGAACTGATCAGGGCTGATCAAGGGCCAACTGAAACATGAGTTCTTGGGAGTGGATAGATAGACAACACAAGATAAAGCAAAGCTAACCCAGCTGTGTGAGAACTTCAAGAAGAGACATCTCGCCAAGCGAAAAACATGTCATACTCACACAAGTATGCACGCAGATACACAGGCACGCACGCACGCACGCACGCACGCAAGCGCACGCACGCAAGCGCACACACACACACACACACACACACACACACACACACACACACACACACACACACACACACACACACACACACACACACACACACACACACACACACACACACACACACACACACACATCTCATCCAGTGAAAAACACTCCATCCTAACACACATGCTCATCTATTGCCGGCTGGCCAAAGTCGGAGTCCTTTCATGGGAGTTCAGAACAAACAAATGCACTGAATGCTAGCTCCAGGCTAATGTACCGCTTTAATATTATTATAATGCTGAGCCAGGCAAAGACAGCCTGTACTCCCTCCACTCCACCTCAGCTGCAGGCTAGCTTTATTAATGTATTGACTACTTGAATTATTGATGTGTGGCATTATGATAATGCATTTGAGAGCACTGATGGGGCAGGGGGGATGGCAGAGGGGCTGAGTGGACACATATCTGACACACAGGCAGGCACACGTATACACACACACTTGCATGCACCAACACAATCCAAATAGATGCCACATTTGGCCTCCATTCCCATATACCCAAGCATTATCTTAACAGTCCATTAGGTACAGTGCCGTGCAAAAGTATTCTGACCCCTTGGGTTTCTTCTTTTATTGTGTTGAAACGTGGGATTCAAATTGATTGAATTATCATGTTTTGTCAACAATATACACAATGCTCTGTCATGTCAACGTGGATTTTTTAAAGATTGATAAAAAAAAATCCGTAACTAAAATGTAGTAGAAGTATTCAGCCCATTTGTTTAGGCAAGCCTAAATTAGTTCAGGAGTAAAATTTGGCTTAACAAATCACATCAAAAGTTACATGGACTCTGTGTGAAATAATAGGGGTTGACATTATGTTTCATTGACTAATCTTCACTCTGTCCCCAAATTCAACTACAAAGATCAGGGAGGTTTTTGAGAGCCTCGTAAAAAAGGGGGGTGATTAGTAGATGGGCAACAATAGCAAATCAGACGTTAAATATCTCTTTAAGCATGGTCTAGTTAATAATTATGCTTTGCGTCATGTATTAAACCGCCCAGACACCTCAAAGACACAGTTGACTTTCTGAATTGAGATGGAACACAGGATTGAAACTGCTTTGAAAGGTCATTGGTGATTTTTAAACAGCTACAGAGTTCAATGGCTGTGGATGGGCGAGAACTGAGAATGGATCAACAACATTGTAGTAACTCCACAATAATGACTTCAATTACAGAGTAAAAAGAAGAACACAAATATGCAAAACATGGCAAAGGATTGCACTTTTTGGTCTATGTTTGGGGCAAATCGAACACAACACATCACTGAGTAACTGCCTCCTTATTTTCAAGCATGGTGGTGGCTGTATCATGGCATGGGTATTTTTAAGGATACCAGTAAATGGGAGAGGGATAAGCTAAGGCAAAATCCTAGAGCAAAACCTGTTTCAGACTGCTTTACACCAGACACTGGGAGGGGAATTCACATTTCAGCAGGACAATAATCTACAACACAAGGCCACATCTACACTGGAGTTGCTTACCAAGAAGACGGTGAATGTTCTTAAGTGGCCAAGTTACAATTTTTACTTAAATCTGCTTGAAATACTATGGCAAGACTTGATCACCAACATCTTAACAGAGCTTGAAGAATTTAGAAAATAATAATAGGCAAATATTACACAATCCAGGTGTGTATAGTTCTTAGAGATTTACCCGAGAATACTCACAGCTGTAATTGCTGCCAAAGGTGTTTCTAACATGTATAGACTCGGGGAGCCGAATACTTATGCAACAACTATATATATATATATATATATATTTATAAAAGTACACATTTCTTTCACTTTGACATGAAAGTATTTTGGGTAGATTATGACAAGACAATGAACATTAAATCAATTTTAATCCAACTTTGCAACACAATAAAATGGGAAGAAATCCAAAGGGTCGGAATACTTTTGCAAGGCACTATCTATTGAACCATAAAGCAATGGCATCTGGATAATGGTCACTAGCACTGTGACTTGCAGAGCGATAGAGAGGCAGAGTGGCATTTCTGCAACACTTCCTTGGATACTGTAGTTGGCAGACACTTCATGACCTTAACAGTTTATCAGGACAGGTTTTCTTTCTCCAAAAAGGATGTATTTTCATGTTTATGCAAAATAGCAAAGTTACTATGTCCAGTGTCACCTCCCTCTCTTTTCCTTTGGGCTTCTGCAGTATACAGTATGTCCTGGTTGGTGTGCGGATGACGCAGATAGAAAACACTTGATATGCCATGGGACATTGAGCATACAGACCACAGCATAACTGTCCTTGCACTACACTACACCCCAACACACAACTGTACAGTACATCCTCATTCATTTTCAACATGCTCAATACTTGCCATTTAGTCGAACACAGACAGACACACACACTCAAGAACAAGAACATCACAACGGCTCTTACAAATAGGTCTGTTGCATAATTTAGTGTGTTTTCCGAGTTTTCTATCCAGTTCAACTACAGCTAAACACGCAATATTGATGGGTACCTTTGAAATAATATAGATTCATATAACTTTCTGAATAGATCTCACAAATGTCCAAAATGAAACATTCTTAAAAGAACTCTCCAGCTTGTGCTTGATATCACAGGTGAAAATGTTGTCTTTTTATTCTTTAAAATGTTCAGACATTTTTTCTCAGAAGATCCTTTCCCTAAGTGGCTTACATCGCCTTTGCTAACACTTATCCCCATTCATGCAGCTGAATATCTACCCACTTGAGTAACATAGTAGGAATCGCCTCAAGGGGCATAGCACCTGGGAATTGAACTATTAACCTTTGGGTCACCAGTTAGATGGATTTCTAAGAACATGCATAATAGTCACCTCTGTCAGACTACAAGGCATCTCAGGATGGATTCATGTTCAAAGAAGGTCTTGGGGTTGAAATTGTTTTTCTTATTGATTGTATTCACATGACAAAATGAGGGGGTGGTAGTAGGACGTAACATATCAAATGGATGACGTAGTACACAATTTTGCAATTTTCAGGGACCGGTTTTGGCTCATGAGCACTACTTTCAATACTACTGGCTGAAATTACTAAACAAAACCTCTGGAGCATCACTAGCTAGCATCACTAGCATCACTAGCTTTCCCAACATTCTCAGGTTTTCCAGAAGTTCCAGTTGGAAGCAAGAAAACTGGAATCCACCGACAAGGTTTCTGGAATACCTGTGAAATTTGCCAGAATATTGCAACCCTATATAATGATATTATTTTCTCTATTTTCTCTAAGGCGAGACGTTTGCGGAGAACTTAAGCCACACCGAGACGTGCCAGCCGTGCACCCGCTGCATGGGCCTTCTCCGCATGCAGACGCCCTGCACCGACTCCAACGATGCCATCTGTGTCTGCGACTACGGCTACTACCTCAACGAGCTGTCCAGCCAGTGTCAGAGCTGCACCAAGTGCCCTGAGGGCCAGGGCATGCTCTACAGCTGTGAACACGACCGCGACACCGTGTGCGAGGAGTGCACCAGAGATACCTTCTCTGACCAAGAGAGTTCGCGGGAGCCCTGCCTGCCCTGCACCATCTGCGACGAGGACGACGAGCTGGAGATCCAGGCCTGCAACTCCATCAGTGACACTGTTTGCCAAGGTAGGAGAGACAAAGCTCATGTTACAGAGAGACTGAAAGCCAATGTTAATATAGCACGCGGAACTCTGGAAGCAAATAGAGCTAGTGTAAAAAAAAAAATAGGTTATTTAGGATCCGTAAACCTCAAACACAGGCAGGAGGCAGACAGTCAGAGTTACAGTTCTTTAATATGATTATCTCTTTTCTCTTTCTAAGGGGATTACAATAAATTAAAACATTTGAATTTATTATTAGTAGCCCGCTGTGGGTCCGTTCGGCAGTCGTGGTTGTCTCGGTCGTTGCATCTTGGTTCCGCTGGAGAGAGGGGAGAGCTGAAATCAGTAACGTAATCGCAATGAAAACGTAGCAGTACCTCAGTCACACAAGAGCTGCGGTTGACGTCGTTCGATCGTTTTGCTCTTTCCATGCAGGGTCTCATTCGCTTCAGTAGCAGCTCCCCTCTCCCCAGGTAGTGTTGATGGTTTGAGTGAGCCCTGTCATCTGCTCTGTAGCCGGTTTGTTGCAGTGTCGAATCCCCAGCACTGACTGAAGAGCTACCTTTATGCAGGTGGCAGCTTGTTAATGCAATGTTCATCATGTGTGTTGGGCCCCTGGAACCATTTCGGGCAACTACTTGACTCGCTCATTCCCTCATTCACTTAACCAGACAAACACAACAAAAAGGTTTATCAATTTCAAGCAAAATATGTAATATATGAATAAATAGTTTAGGCCTATTTAAATAGTGATAACTGTAAAACGAACCACACATGTGGACTAAATAAATGAAGCACAAATCAGGAAAAGGGAGAAAACAACACACAAAGCCATGGCACACATATGACTAGCTCACACATCTAGTAGCTTGCAATGTCAAGGTAGGAGAGACGGAGAGCTAACACTACTGTACGTCAGCTACCTAATGTTACCGGGATGTATTGTAATATGGGGAGATCGGGAAGCAATTAGAGTTAGCTCACACACCGAGTGAGAGACCAAAACAGAGGCCACACGCAGGCAGGCGCACGCACACACGCACACGCACACGCACACGCGCACGCACGCACGCACGCACGCACGCACGCACACACACACACACACACACACACACACACACACACACACACACACACACACACACACACACACACACACACACACACACACACACACACACACACTGTACATCGGTTCACATCCAGCACATACTTTTCTTGACATTCAGAGATGAGTTGGAGCCATTGTATTGTGTTGTCAATCAATGATGCATATTGTATAAAGAACCATCATCCGCAGTGCTAACCCTAACCCTGCACTATATCAGCCCTATATGACTCTATCAGATAATATCTCTATCTCCCTCACCACAATATGGACATTGTTGGGCTAGAGATGTAACTACCACTCCATACTCGTCTCAATGTCCACATAGACTCATCCCAAACAAAGACCACAAAGACCACCCTCTGTGTCTCCTGGGGCCACTTGAAAGGTCACGATCACTATTGGCTCGGAATTACTTTTATATCATTTCGCCCGGTGGCCATCGCAGTCCTCCGAAACCTGGAATTCCCCATGATCAGCATCACCGCAGATTTCAATGTCTTCAATGGCTTCCTCCCTGGATTAAATCGATGCTTTATGTGAGCTTATTATAAAGGGAGTCTATTGAACAGTCATGGAAAGGCCTTTAGGGAGGCTGGGGGATGTGATGGCGTTATTTCGGTAGCGTACTGCAGACGGAAGGAGACCAGGACTAAAGGAAGTCTTTTGTCCTCTCCCATGATCCCTTTTTGGTGCGACCGGCTCTTTGATGGCCCAAGAGGCATGCTGGGCTATTTGAGGGAGCTACAGAAGATGAGTGAACCCGTTACACTTGTGGGGATTGGCCTGTATGGATAGTGCTAGATTAAAATGTGTCTTACAGAAGAAATACGAAAAGCATGGTAGCAATTGAAAGGAGATTATGGGAAAATTATTAGACTCAAGGTGAGGACACAACAGTTCACCTGACACAAGACTGAATCCAAACATTAGACATTTGATTATATGTGCATTTCATATTGACTGTACTTTTCGCCGCATTTGTTGATAACGAAATCTGAAAAAATAGTCTGGATACATTCAGTAACATGATAAGACTATTCCTGGAAAATGTGGGGTAGGTGCAACAAAGGGTTTGAGTGAGAGGACTAACTGCCGTCTCCAAGTGGCCACACCAAAGTGTGCGGACTTCCTACGTCATTTCAATGCACTTTCATGGCTCTAACTATAAGGTGCCCTTTTGAGCTCTCCTAGCCGTGTCGTTGAGGAACTAGGGCAGGCACACTTGTTTTGTTTGGAACACAGCCCCGCATCCCCGCAATCACACAATTACTTTTGTTGTTTATCCAAAAACGGCCCATTATAAATCGAAATCTGGGTCAGGTGGGCATCATTTGAAAGCGTGTTCTATTGCCAACATAAATAGCTAAATTATAAAATATGATCTTAGTGTTAGGCTTTCACAATGCAATTCAGAGAAACAGAATGAGCCTATGGTTGTCTATTGTTAAAATTCATTCTGTTCACAATAAACCAGGGTATGAAGCCATGTCGTCTTGTAACTATACATCAAACATAGTGATCATAAACGTTGACAGTGTATATGACATGCGTTTTATTATAGGAAAATGTGAAGTGCTCATTTAGACTCTCGGGTGTTTGGCTTGCTTGTAGGACATCAAAGCTGTATTTATTATAATCGTCAACGTCTCATCTTTCAAAATACATAGAGTCCTAATTTACAGCAGTTCCCTCACTCAGACAGCAAAACATTTGCAAAAGTTTCCCTATTTGCTGGAGTGATGGGGGCAACTTATTGTACTGTGCGGTGCTTAACTTCAGAACGGCTGTCAGTCAAAACCCATACAGTGCTGTGAAACGCATGGTCTGAGCTCTGACGTCATTTATAGCATGATACTGTACAGCCACTCCGTTCCAATTTAGGCGCTTATCAATGCCTAAATCTGCTATTTTTTTATTGTATTCCTTTGTAATTGATATATAGTTGTGCTTGAGTTTGCGTAAGAGGAAGCTATATCAGCATGTACAGTTGAATAATGTTACATAATCCTCGGGAGTCAGTAAGCAGGTGCAGAATGTGAGTTTAATAATGACAAATACAAATGAAGAAAACATGAGAAGCGTACAGAATGTGAATGAAAGCAATACTACCTCGTGACTGATTTATACTGAGGGCTAAATAAAGGGAGAGAAATCAAGGAAATAATGATGTCCAGGTGTGCGTAATAATGGGGAGCAGGTATGCGTAATGATGGTTGCCAGGGCCGGTGGTTAGTAGACCGGCGACGTTGAGCAGGAGTAGGCGTGACAGTAAATGGCAGAATTTAGAGAATCTGTCAACAACAACCAAAATAGTAGTAAAACCATCAGAAAGGGGGAGATCAGTGACAAAGTCTGTGGACAGATGGGTCCAAGGCCGCTGAGGCACGGGAAGGGGAAGGAGTTTCCCTGCTGGAGCGTGCCGGGGAGATTTGGTTTGAGCACATACGGAGCAGGAGTAGCAGGTGTAGCGGGCGACCTCCCGCGTCAAGGTGGGCCACCAGTACTTAGTGAAGAGAGATTGAATGGTACAGGTAATATCTGGGTGTCCAGAGGCGAGGGTTGTGTGTACCCAGGTCAACAGCCGATTCCTTACCCCCGTAGGGATGTAGGTGCGCTCCGGAGGGCAGGTAGCAGGCGCATGTTCCCTCTGCAGAGCCTGGCAGATATCCACGTCTACGTTCCAAAGCACGTGAGCAACGATTCGAGAGGGTGGAATGATGGGCGCACTCAGGATCGGTACCTATCCCGAGTCATGTAGACGGGACAGGACATCGGCTTTGATGTTCTTAAAACCTGGGCGATATGACAGTGTGAAGTTGAATCTAGTGAAGAAAAGGGCCCACCTTGCTTGGTGCGGGTTCAGCCGCCTTGCCGTCCATATGTACTCCAGGTGGTCGGTGAGATTGAGGAATGGCTCCTTGTCGCCCTCCAAGGAGCTCCTGGTAGCCGACGTCATAGATCCTCTCTGCAGGAGACAGTTTCTTTAAGAACTATGCACATGGTTACAATTTCTGTGGGTTACCTTGGCGTTGGGAAAGGATTGCTCCCATGCCCACTTCTGAGGCATCCACATCCATCATGAAGGGCATCATGGGATCTGGGGTTTTTGGGCAACGGGGCGGAGGTGAAACACTTCTCCACTTTAACATAAAGGCGGTTATCCAGGAGGCGTCTCAGGACTACTCAGACGTGAGCGATGTGATCCTCCAAGGTGGCCGAGTAGACCATGATGTCGTCGATATACACGACCACCTGGGGCTCGATCATGTCCCGGACCACCTCGTTCACGAATGCCTGAAACACTGACAGAGCATTGGCTAATCAATAAGGCAGACACCAAGTACACGTGGTGCCCAGACGTTGTGCTGAAGGCCGTTTTCCACTCATCCCCCTCCCGGATGTGGATCAGATTGTAGGCACTCCGCAGGTCCAGCTTCGTAAAAAAAACAGGCCCTATGGAACTATTCGATGGCAGCCGGTACCAACGGGAGAGGGTAGCGGTACTTAGTGGTGATGGACTTGAGACCTCTGTTAGCGATGCAGGGAAGCAGACCCCCATCATTCTTGGTCACGAAGAAGAAGCCTGCCGACGCAGGAGATGTGGATGAGTGGACAAAACCTCCTGGATGTACTCCTCCATGGCCTCGATCTCAGCCACCAACAGAGGGTAGACACGGCTGTTCGATGGCGCAGAACATTCTAGCAGGTCGATGGCACAGTCCCAGAGGCAACGAGGAGGGAGACAGGTGGCTTGGGTCTTGGAGAACACCTCCCAGAGATCCTGGTAAACCTCCGGGATGTCGGGCTCGAGGGCAACCACAGGACTCTCAACCGACTTGAAACATCAGGGCAAGGGAAAGCAGGTCCTCCGACATCCTGGTGCCCGGTCTGTAATTTCCATCCTTAACCAGAGATGGTGGAGTCATGACGTTGGAGCCACGGGAGGCCGAGGATAACTTTGTTCACTGGTGCGGTGATGATGAGGAAGGGAAGGCTCTCCTGGTGTATGGATCCCACGGTGAAGGTGAGTGGTGCTGTGACGTGTGTGATAATGCCTGATCCCACAGGTCGATTATCCAGGGAATGGACTGGAAGAGGAGAGCGGGTATGAGGTGATATTCATGGAGGAGACGAGGGCCTGGTCGATGAAATTCCCTGCGGCACTAGAATCCACTATAGAGGTAAAAACAACACATGAGGAACAGCCAACCAGTGTAATGGAACGCATGAAGGGTTTGGTGGAAACCATATCTCCATTGGTTCAGGCTCTGCCTCAGGACGGCCTAAGGAGGGAGGCGAGTGGCGAGGTGGGCTCAAACAAACACTCCACATTTGAAAGAAAATAAATACTCTGTGAACCCACGTCCTCTATGAACATGATTCAGAGTCTGATGTAATTCTGCAGTCTGCAGATGGCTTCTACAGTAGTGCACTTACCAGTAGCATCTTAATCTCGATTTTCATTCCAGGCATGAAGTTTCGCAGACCACTGTTTTGTGTTTCGTCCTCATCATCATATATTACTCTTGAATCTAACCTAATCATGCACTCTTACTATCTGATCTAATCGTTTTAAGGAGCACATGATTCATCATTACTTCTCAATCTGTATCCCTGCCAGATGTCCTTATCCATTAAGGATGTGGAGTGAGTTGATGCAGCCTTAAGGCTATAGAGTTGATGCAGCCTTAAGGCTATAGAGTGGATGCAGCCTTAAGGCTATAGAGTTGATGCAGCCTTAAGGCTATAGAGTTGATGCAGCCTTAAGGCTATAGAGTTGATGCAGCCTTAAGGCTATTTACTGCCGGAACCTAGTTAGCAGGGTGGAGAGAGAGAGACATAGAGTGAGTGAGAGAAAGAGAGACCGAGAGAGCGAAAAAGAGAGAGAAGAGAGAGAGAGAGAGAGAGTAGGAAGGGGGAGACACTGCTTCTTGTTGTAACTCAAGCGGTGAGAGAGATCAGCGCATTTCAAAATAGAAGGCATCAGAAAAACCATTGTGTCCGTCCATTGACATTTACACTGTATCCAATTCATTATTTGTATGTCTTGCGAAGTATATTTTTGTCGGCCATTGGGATGATTCGGCATTCCAGCAGCTCATGAAAGTGGAGGGAGTTGAAAAAAGATCTGCGATGGTTGAGAAATGGTTGTGTTGACCTTAGTTCCGCCAATAGCTGCTGTGAAAATCCAATTTCCCCCTCATTACCAAAGGGATTACTGTTAGTGGTATATCGAAGATTTGAGAAGGAATACTCTCACCAGTCCTCTCCTTAGAACACAATGATGATCATATAGAACATACTCTGAGTGTCACAAATCGCATCATGTTCCCTATACTGTACAGTGCACTTCTTTTGACCATGGCCCAATGGGTGGGTTTTCCTGTGGGTCCTGCTTTTTGTTTCACATCCATGAGCTTATTAACACTAAAGATAACAATGACATTATTAATAATATATATATATATTTTTTAACAATGGCAACACTAGCTATTCTATCTTGGAATTTGAGAGGCCTAAACTGTCCTATTAAAGGTTCCAGCTGCATTGATCTTCTAGCAGGAAACCCTGTTGATATAGCAACGCTCCAAGAAACACACCTGCTCCAAAAGGATTCACATAGAATAGAGAACCATTTGTACAAACTGGCTGATTTTTCATCAACCCCAAACAAAACTAAAGGTGTAACCATAACGATACATAAGAAACTCAAAATGCACATGTTGGGTAAAGGTGAAGACCAAGAATGCAAAGTCTCCTTCTTTAAATGGAAAGAAAATTGCCTTAATTAATGTGCATGCTACAAATTCATATGATTCTATGTTTTTTTAATTCTCTGAACAGCATATTGTTAGGATTAACTGAATTCCATCTTGTTATTGGGACAGTCATGAAAGCCATTTTGGACATAGTAAGACTAACTTCAATCCACACGCAACCAAGGCTCTCTAGCATATACTCTCTGATTACAACCTCATTGATGCCTGGCGAGCACATAATCCTGAAGCAAAAGAGTACAGTTATTCAAGCAGGCGTAAATCATTCTCACAAATCAATTTCATACTATTATCTACTCCTCTATTTTCTTTAATTAAGAAAATAGAAATTAGACAGAAGAGCTTGTCGACCACCATGCTTACTACTGCCAAACATCAAATTTCCGAATCTGCTAAAAGATCCACAAGATGGATTTTTGCGATCAATTTGAAATTGAAATAAATTAATTCATAATGATCAATACAAATTCAGTCGGACCCCTGGATTCTATGGGATGGCACCAAAGGTTTTACAAAAAAATAATGCAACTGCATTTGCACTATTAGAGAAGATATCACCTCGCTGGGAGCCCAAATCTCTCTCAATGAACTCAATAGAGCACCAATAAAGGCATATCACCAATAAAGGCAAATCACCTGGATGGGACGGTTTTCCTCCTGAGGTATATTTAAAATGTTGGAATCAATTAGGTCCACTATTGCTTTAAATAATTAATACAGCTGTTCACAAAGGTTCATTCGGGAGAGATGTGAATACAGCACTAATTTCGCCCCCCCAAAAAGTTAAGATGCCACCCAGTGTTCTCACTATCGTCCCCTATCTTTGATAAACACAGATATTAAACTGTTTTCTAAAATACTGTCACCCCGTCTCAAGAACTTACGTACCCAAATTGGTCCACATGGACTAAAGCAGGTTTGTTAAAAAGCGTTTATCCTCGGATAACCTCTGTCGACTTTTACATATCTTCGATGCTTCATCAGAAACAACAGCTCCTTGGGATGTATTGTCTCTAGATGCAGAAAAAGACTAGAATGGTCACATCTATGGTCTGTCTTGGAACCGATGGGAATTGCCTCCATTTTAATTAATATGGTTAAAATACTATATTCCAATCCCTCATCCATAGTTATAACAGGCAATATCTGCTCTGCTCCATTGAAAATGACTAGAAGCAGCAGACAAGGCAATCCAATTTCGCTTTTGCTATTCTTATTATCCATGGAACCCCTGGCCCTGTCAATTTGTCAATCGAAGGAAATAACATTTCCATAAAATCTACTGATCACTTCATCTCATTATATGCAGACAATATTTTACTACCTTATATCTAGACATTGTATCTATCGCTCCCAAACGCATTGAAGATCATAGACACATTTAGCTTAATCTAAAGCCCTACAGTACTGCCACTCAAGACCCCGATGGAGGTTTCCATCTCTACTTATGGAATCCCAATTGTTTCCCTTTTTAAATATTTGGGAGTAGACATATTTCCTTCCCTATGGTAAAACCATTGCCAGAAACTTTAACAGAACGCTCAGATCAATTAAATCCAACCTCAGTAGATGAAATAATATCCTAGTTACTTTAAACAGCCGAATATCTATTATCAAAAGGAATATATTGCCACAGCTGAATTTCTGTAGAGGTGGGAGGCATACTTTCTTCAAGGGGGGGGATGGAAGAAGGCATCCAAAAGTAAGTTTGTTCTGAAGTGTCTGTCCTATATCTGAGAGATATAAAGCAGTGCACGATGTAGGGACTAAGGTGCCATTTGAGACGCTCCCTCCTTGATGTTAGTCCCTTCTAAGTGGAGTTGACGACCAGTAGCGTCTCAAGTGAAATGATGATGGTTATCTGAAGGAAAGTGCAATATGCCTTCGACTCTGATCCATGCCAGTGAGGCCACCGTGTAGAGGTCAAAATTTGTAAGCCATGGGAGGCTATCATATCATGTGACAGAGGTCTGTTTGGGAGGTTAGAGTGGTTCAGAACCTCCCCAAGGGACATGACTAAGATGGAGAAAACAACAAAGGGTTAATCGCAAAAATTCCTGCCGGGTTCAAATTGCTCCAACGTTGAAGTCGATGAATGAAAACAGTCTAGTTAACCATAACCAAGCCTCAGTCAGAGCGACATCTTCGGTGTGCTCGTAAATCAACTTTGGACAAAGTGATGTTACTGTGGAGTGTATGTGATTAATCCTCAATGGAATGCCGGTGCTGTACAATGCTCCGGGGTGAAGTTTCCCCTAGGTAGATCTAGAATCAGATTCTTCTCCCCCAATCTTAATCTCAACCATTACTGGGGAAAATGCAAAACTGATCAGCGTCTAGAGGCAACTTCACTGTACACCCTGTACAAAGGAAGAGGGGGCCGTGAAAGTGCTGTGTAATATGGCTAATAACAGGATCGGTTTACAGGGTGACAGATGTGTTTGTCTGTTGAGCCCTGAGGGTTATTGTTACATGCACACACTGTGTGTGTGTGTGTGCATATGGTCATGTAGCACGTGTGCTCACATACTGTACATGTGTGAATATGTGTGTGTGTGTGTTCTATACAATAGCTAAAACAGGTTGGTAAGCTAGCCTTATTGTAGCAGCTTTCTCTTGGACCATGACTGGGTAAGCAGTCCTAAAGGTCCTCGTGTCCAGTTCCTATCAATTTGAAGCACTGGCTGAGTACCTCAAGGATAGTGGGGAAGAGGAGGACACTATCCATGGCCTCCCTCCCTCCTTAGGATTATACCCCAGACACGCTGAACATGTTCTGGGCTGGCCCCTAACCCAAGGCTGGGGCACCTGGATGTATGGCCTCAGGGCCAAGGGTAGTGGAGAGGTTGACGACAAACACACGCACACGTATATTAACATAGGTTCACAAACAGTGGTGTAGTGGAGGCTAAACGCACGTACCCACCTTTTTTTTGGGGGGGGGTGCAAGCGTTTACCCACCTTTTGCGCAAAAATGTATTGAAAGTTTTGGGAGTGATACAGTACTTTACTTACTGTGAACAATGGTCATTATTTACCCACCTATATTTTTTACCACTACTACACGCACGCACGCACGCACGCACGCACGCACGCACGCACGCACGCACGCACGCACACACACACACACACACACACACACACACACACACACACACACACACGTTGAGGTTCATGGGCTGACTTATTGGACATGACAGAGCATTGTACACAAGGTCAGGTGGGGATCAGAGGAGAGGGAATGGAGGAAGCATCGGGCCAAGTGCATTCTGTTATTAGTTGGGTAGGTGGGGGAGTAGGGGGGTGGGCTAAGGCTGTTTCCTTCCTGTGTTTGGTTGACATTAACGATTGACAGACTGCCCTCAACAAATCGGGAAAAGGAGTGATCAACTAACCAGCACCATATACCAATTTTTTGTGGAAACCGGGTTACAGAGATTTACCGAGACTTGCTGCCCAAACCCACTCCCGTTTTCAAGGATAAATAACTGCCAGAAACTGGTCAATTATAATCAATTATTGATATGAACAGCATGACGTGAAATTGAACTGTTAAATTATATTCAATGTCTAATTCTGGCTTCTCTGTAGCCTTCTTTGCTCTGCTATCTGATCAATAATGACCAATAATCATGGCTCAGTGTATGCTGTTGTAATAGCCTATCGCATTTACTATATTGGTTATGCATATTGTTTATGCTGAAACTGTATACACAACCTTGAAATACAGTTAGTAGGCCTACGGTAAAGTAATGCCACTGTGGCAGAATGCAAATATGCAAGCGCAGAATAAAATGTAGCCTACAGGCAGTTCGAGAAGTGGATTGATCCGACATGCAGGCCTACACCCCCAGCACTTGTGAGGCAAGAGGGGGCTTCAGCAAGTGCAGAGGGGGCTTCAGCAAGTGCAGAGGGGACTTCAGCAAGTGCAGAGGGCGCTGTAGCAGCCAAACGTCCTAGAATGATGGAGTCTGACCTCAAGCTGACGCAAGCGCGGAATTCAATTCTAGCAGAAATGGCTGCGAGCGACAGATTCTCCTACCATGCCATTGCAAACAGCATTATGCTTCACACAATCTTCCTCACTTTCTCCAATGTGCTGCTCAGCTCCCCTCAGCTCCCACTGGGGTGTCTTTTTCTTCACACTATCCATCTTCTTCAGCATCAACACAAACTTTGTGTAGCCAAAAGGCTCACGTTTCATATATTCTATGCTGCGGCCATATTTGGATCTTAATTATTCTTTTGTTGCTCAGAATTGTCCTGCAGGAAATGCAAACTTGTAGTGTATTGGAGGTTTTAAAAGGCTTGCAAAGTTTGTAATTTCAACGTAAAAATGTCCCACTTGATTTGCCTTAACAAAAAAATATATCATTCCCTAAAAAAATGCCAATTAATTATAATCCACATAATAATTCAAATTGCTTGAAGCAAACTGGCTCAGATTAAGATGATACGTATGTAGGCAAGCCTATGTGTTTTGACCAAAATATTATTTTGTGAAAAGCCAGATTTATTCGAATGAGAGAGAGAGAAAGAAAGAGAGAGAACGAGAGAGAGAGAATTACCACATAATAAGCTGAGGCGACTGGTGAGACCCTCACCCGGGCCTAATAACTTGAGACTATTTTGTCTGTCTGCCTCTACATCTGTCTGTCCGTCCATCCGTTTGTCTTTGTAAAGTGTGCCATTGTAAGGCCATAGCGCGGGCTCCCCTCTGAGTCCACTTTTGGCTTCTATGGCCTTGCATCAGTTCTATTGACTTGGGCTATATGGCCACAGTTGACCTTCTCTCCTTAACCCCATTGCTCTCTGTTCAGCACAATACAAGCCTTGTGCCGATGAAGGGAGTTTTAAGTCTCCAAATTCCACGCATGTAGATGCAAAGAATTGTCTCCTTGTGTTCAGGACTCATAACAAATAACGAATGGAGCAGTGTGGCCGTTTTCTGGAATGTTCTGTAAATTCAGCCCTTCGACATTCCAAGAAGAATTCTTGGAGTTTCTTTTTTAATTGCAGCGTTGTGTTTCGGTCCAGGGATGACCGCAACACTTGTGCCGGGGCTCGTGCCGCTTCCATTCATGGCCAATTTTCCAGTTGGTAGCCAAGTCCCTGTGATAGATGGATGATGTGTTGGAAGCTTGTATGTAGGCTTGCTTGTAGCATGGCCAACCCTTCCCAAAGGTCATTTTTATCAGCTATATGCTATAGTTATCAGATATCTGCATTGAGCATGGCATAAATGCAACGTCCAACAATTTCAACGATTTTACAGTTAATATATGGAAATCAGTCAAGTGAAATACATTCATTAGGTCCTAAAATATGGATTTCACATGACTGGGAATGCAGATACCTTACAAAAAAAAGAAAGGGGCGTGGATCAGAAAACCAGTCAGTATCTTCTGTGACCACCATTTGCCTCATGCAGCGCGACACATCTCCTCTGTCAAAGCTATATATTCAAGGTATATGAACTCTTGTCTTTATTTGTAGTTATTTATCAGTAATGAATGTTGGTCCTTGGTCCTCTGAATCTTCTCCAGCAGTCCACATCTACTTGGGAGAAAAGGCTCTTCGTTTTCTTCCGTTTTCCCCCAGCAGGTTATTAAGGAACACATTTTATGAACGATGTATACCAATACCTTTGTTCAATAGCACATACCTGACTTTTTAGACCTCATTCCTCCATTTGATCATTTGGGTGAAAGGAGGAGCAGAGGTTGCAGATGAAAACAACAAGGGGAAGACAGGTAGAGGAGGGAGTGACAGCGAAGAGAGAGGAAGAGAGACAGAGGGGGGTGGTGCAGATGCAGAGCGAAAGGGAGAGAGGCTAAAAGGGGAGAGACGGAAGAGAGGATAGGAGAAAGGGGAACAGATGCTGAGAAGAGTGTCCCGGTCGATAAAAGCGATGGAGTTACTCCTCTGTACTCTCAGGTTTCGGCGGGTGACCTCTAGCAGTGCCTATCACATTCTGCCGCAGAGCAGACACACACACACACGCGCGCGTGCAAGCACGCACGCACACACACACACACTCAGCAACACCTGTGCACAAGTCCATCCGCACATGAATAAACACAGGGGTGTGTGCACAGATAAATGAGAAAGGTCAAGGGGAGCGAGAGAGAGAGAGAAAGAAAGAAAAAGAGAGAGCCAAGTAAGAGCTAGCCATATAGCCAGAGAGAAAGAAAGATCAGGTGAGGAGAGAGGAAGCAACAACGACGGTTTGTTATGAAGTCCTTCATAAGCAAGCCGTAGAATATTTGTATTGGCAGAAATTACGTCATTACATGCGGAAGTACATTTTTTGTCACTGAGTCTGAGCAATGAATGAATATCACAATTTCTGAAATACTTTTTAAGCAACTGTTAAGTTGGATTCTAGGACAGGACTGGGCTTGTGGTAGGCAACGTTACAGTTTTGGCACCACTCAAGCGTAATGACATGTAATAAAAACACGGTTGTGTCGGAAACCCCTCTTTTCTCCAGCCCTGAAACCATAACCCTCCACTGTGGAGTCTGTAAAAGACTAGGAACACTGTTGACTACAGTATTCAAGAGGTTGGAATGCAGAATGGTCAGGGCTTTTTCAGGTGTGGCCAGCTACTGAAATATATATACACACACACACACATTTATGAGTGGCTAGTGAAAGTCTACCCACCCCTTGCAGTCTTGACATGTTGCTGCCTTCAAATGTTATCTTAAAATTGATTAAACTGGATTTTTGTATTTATTTTTTCAAAGCCAGCATTCTTCTTTCACTGTGCAGGGAGAGATTATAAGGACACACCTGATTCCCAAATTGATAACGTTTATTGCGCATGGAGAGTCGCGTGGAGACGAACAGATTTGGTTCCGTCGGTTCAGTTCAGTCAGTCATCCTGAAGAGCCCTTCCCATCTAGCTAGTTTATGCTTGTGGCTAGAAAACATCAGCGAGAATTTGAAACTTGCCTGCCGAAGTTGGGACTCTGGGAGTGTTCAGAATCATTTTGTTTTTACCTGAGTAATGTTTTATTATACACTACCAATCAAAAGTTTTAGAACACCTACTCATCCAAGGTTTTTTCTTTATTTTTACTATTTTTTATATTGAAGAATAATAGTGAAGACATGAAAACTATGAAATAACACATATGGAATCATGTAGTAACCAAAAAAGTGGAAAAGAAATCAAAATATATTTGAGATTCTTCAAATAGCCACCCTTTGCCTTGATGACAGCTTTGCACACTCTTGGCATTCTCTCAACCAGCTTCACCTGGAATGCTTTTCCAATAGTCTTGAAGGAGTTCCCACATGTGCTGAGCACTTGTTGGCTGCTTTTCCTTCACTCTGTGGTCCAACTCATCCCAAACCATCTCAATTTGGTTGAGGTCGGGGGATTGTGGAGGTATTGTGGAGGCCACAGCCTGGAGGTGTGTTGTGTCATTGTCTAAATAAATCACAGACAGTTTCACCAGCACAGCACCCCCACACCATGACACCTCCTCCTCCATCCTCCACGGTGAGAAATACACATGCGGCGATCATCCGTTCACCCACACCGCGTCTCACAAAGACATGGCGGTTGGAACCCAAAGGACAAATTTCCACTGGTCTAATGTCCATTGCTCATGTTTCTTGGCGCAAGCAAGTCTCTTCTTCTTATTGGTGTCCTTTAGTAATGGTTTATTTTCAGCAATACGACCATGAAGGCCGGATTCACACAGTCTCCTCTGAACAGTTGATGTTGAGATGTGTCTGTTACTTGAACTCTGTGAAGCATTTATTTGGGCTGCAATTTCTGAAGCTGGTAACTCTAATGAACTTATCCTCTGCAGCAGAGGTAACTCTGGTTCTTCCATTCCTGTGGCGGTCCTCATGAGAGCCAGTTTCATCATAGCGCTGGATGGTTCTTGAAATCTTTCAGATTGGCGGACCTTCATGTCTTAAAGTAATGATGGATTGTCATTTCTCTTTGCTTATTTGAGCTGTTCTTGCCATAATATGGACTTAGTCTTTTACCAAATAGGGCTATCTTCTGTATACCAACACAACTGATTGGCTCAAATGCATTAAGAAGAAAATAAATTCCACAAATTAACTTTTAAAAAGGCACACCTTTTAATTGAAATACATTCCAGGTGACTACCTCATGAAGCTGGTTGAGAGAATGCCAAGAGTATGCAAAGCTGTCATCAAGGCAAAGGGTGGCTATTTGAAGAATCTCAAATATAAAATATATTTTCATTTGTTTAACACTTTTTTGGTTACTACATGATTCCATATGTGTTATTTCATAGTTTTGATGTCTTCACTATTATTCTACAATGTAGAAAATAGTAAAAATAAAGAAAAACCCTTGAATGAGTAGGTGTTCTAAAACATTTGACCTGTATATTTTTTTTACAAAAATATAACAGACATTAATGCTGTAATTGTACATTTTCGGTGAAATCACTACAATAAATGTGCTTTAGCTGTTACCCTGGCCGGATATTGGCTACAGTATCTAGCTGCACTACATGACCAGAAGTATGTGGACACCTGCTCGTCGAACATCTCATTCCAAAATCATGGGCATTAATATGGAGTTGGTCCCCCCTTTGCTGCTATAACAGCTTCTACTCTTCTGGGACGACTTTCCACTAGATGTTGGAACATTGCTGCAGGGACTTGCTTCCATTCAGCTACAAGAGCATTAATGAGGTTGGGAACTGATGTTGGGCGATTAGACCTGGCTCGCAGTTTGTGTTCCAATTCATCCCAAAGGTGTTCGATGGGGTTAAGGTCAGGGCTCTATGCAGGCCAGTCAAGTTCTTCCACAGCAATCTCGACAAACCATTTCCATATGGACCTCACTTTGTGCATGCTGAAACAGGAAAGTGCCTTCCCCAAACTGTTGCCACATATTGGGAAGCACTGAATCGTCTAGAATGTAATTGTATGCTGTAGCGTTCAGATTTCCCTTCACTGGAACTAAGGGGCCTAGCCTGAACCATTAAAAACAGCCCTAGACCGTTATTCATTCTCCACCAAACTTTACGGTTGGCACTATGCATTGGGGCAGGTAGCACCCAGATTCGTCCTTCGGCCTGCCAGAGGGTGAAGCGTGATTCATCACTCCAGAGAACGCGTTTCCAACTCTCCAGAGTCCAATGGCGGCGAGCTTTACACCACTCCAGCCAACGCTTGGCATTGCACCGATCATTGCGGTGATCTTAGGCTTGTGTGCAAATGCTAGGCCATGGAAACCCATTTCATGAAGCTCCCGACGAACAGTTCTTGTGCTGACGTTGCTTCCAGAGGCAGTTTGGAACTCGGTAGTGAGTGTTGCAACCGAGGACAGACAATTTTTACACGCTACGCGTTTCAGCACTCGGCGGTCCTGTTCTGTGAGCTTGTGTGGCCTACCACTTCGAGGCTTACCCATTGTTGCTCCTAGACATTTCCACTTCACAATAACAGCACTTACAGTTGACCGGGGCAGCGCTAGCGAAATTTTACGAACTGACTTGTTGGAAAAGTACATAATATGACAGTGCCACGTGGAAAGTAACTGAGCTCTTTAGTAAGGCCATTCTACTGCCAGTGTTTGTCTATGTAGATTGCATGGCTGTGTGCACTATTTTATATACCTTTCAGCAACAGATGTGGCTGAAATAGTAAAATCCAATCATTTGAAGCGGTGTCCACATACTTTTGTATATACTGTATAGTGGACTTCCCTTTCTTTACTGAGGCAAGCGGGAGCAAAGGACACTGTGTTGTTGTGCTGTCGGCTTGCAGCACAAACTATCCCCATTGAGCAGTGTAGACTGTATCACTGTGACATTCAGATGGTGACTTCCAATATTACAAGTTATTTTCTCGTATATGCTGCTATCCTACTAGAAAAAAAATCAAGTGGGATGGTACAAATTGGAGATGGTGACCAAAACCAGATGGTGACCAATAACGTTAAGTTATTTCTCCCTTGCCCATCGAAATAAACATCGCTTGAAGAGCTTATTTCCAAAATGCTGTATCCACCAATTTTTCAGATTTATGTTTTTTCAACAGAGATGAATGTGTCTGTAAAATATTTCTGTTCTCAGATGTTTTATTAATAGATTTTAGTTGTGTATTAAAATGTTTTTTTTTTTGCAAACCACTATATATTGATTGTTTAGCTGTAATGAAATGTTCGTATACTGTATATTTATGGGTTTGTCTCACATAGCTATCTTAAGATAAATGCACTAACTGTAGTTCGCTCTGGATAAGAGCGTCTGCTTAATGACTAAAATGTCAAATGTAAATGTTTTACATACCTATCTCATATTACTATCAACAAGGTGTTGAAAGCATTCCACAGGGATGATGCCCATGACTCCAATGCTTCCCACAGTTGTGTCAAGTTGGCTGGATGCCCTTTGGGTGGTGGACCATTCTTGACACACACAGGAAAACCCAACGGAGTTACCATTCTTGACACGAACCGATGTGCCTGGCACCTACTACCATATACCCTGTTCAAAGACACTTAAATATTTTGCCTTGTCAATTGCCAACAATCCATGTCTCTATTGTTTCAAAATACTTATTTAACCTGTCTCTTCCCCTTCATCTACACTGATTGAAGTGGATTTAGCAGTGACATCTATAAGGGATCATAGCTTTCACCTGGATTCACCTGGTCAGTCTATGTCATGGAAAGAGCAGGTGTTCTTAATGTTTTGTCCACTCAGTGTATAGCATTTAGCTAAAAAACATGATTGTTTGTCTTAAAATGGGTATATAGCATTTTGGAAAGAAACTCTTTGCTTTATTTTACAAGTTGTAACTAGCGCCATGTTGCTGTTGCCATCTAGCCAGGATAAACTAGCTGGGAAGGGTTTATCAGGATGACTGACTGAACTGAATCCATTCGTCTCCACCCTCGACTCTGAACTCCGTGACATACGTCATAGATTTGGGCACCGGGCGTGTCCGTACAGCTTCTCCCCACTGTGGAAATCCTCAATGTGCGTCTTGCTAGCTGTCAATCAAATGACGAGGTGCTGAAGCTCGTTGGTTGGAACTCTAATTGCTAGCAGGCTTGCTACATGGGCCCCGCTTGCAGTACTCAAAATGGCGCCACACAGCTTCCAGAAAACCGTTGCGTTCAAACTAGGGATGTCATGGCTAATTGAGATAAGATAGTAATTCTGCTAATAGATTATGCATGTATGAACTACACGTAGACACATCCAGCCCAAAGCAGGAAGGTAAAAAAATACATACGTCGTTGCCGAAGTTCCAGAACATCTCTTTATTACTTGGTGGAAGCACCTTGCTTTTCAAGTATTGTGGTGGCAGTGTCATGTTATGGGGTATGCTTGTCACAGGAAGAGACTGGGTAGTTTGTTAGGAACAGAATAACTATTAAATATACCATGGCAAAAAAAAAAATTTGAAATGTTTTTAACATCCACGGAAGTAGCTAGCAAGTTTACTAGATAGCTACTGTAACCTAACGCACTTCTGTACATCACGCTGTAACATACAATTTACCTTATTTTAGCACCCCAAAAACAAAATACTTCCAGGTCAACTGTAATATGAATACTATTGTAGAGCACAATTTCTCCCATTTCCAGCAAAATCATTGACGAGACCTTCATGCTGCCCGTCTCTGCGTGATTGAAGAAGACAATGAGCTCCATCGGGTCTTTAAAAAAATTACGGGTGGGGAAGCGAAACCTACTTTGTGATAGGAAAAAGGGGAGATAAGCCTTGCGGTGAAACTGCTTTTTTCACCCGATCTGTCAAACTTATCACCTCTTAAATGTAAACAAAACACTATAAAGAGTTTATATAATGTGTCATTACCTACCTATTTGAATGTTTATCCTGTTGGGGATGGGGGCGCTGTTTAGACTATTTATGCTAATTCGGCAAATTTTTTAAACGGCTTCCCACAAAATCCTTGATCGTACAATATGCATATTATTATTATTATTGGATAGAAAACAGTCTATAGTTTCTATAGGAGTTGAAATTTTGTCTCTAAGTGGAACAGAGCCCATTCTACAGCAATTTCCCTGACATGGAGTCAGATTTGAGAAATGTTGGCCAATCTTCTGAAGTCAGTTAAAAGGGCACTGTCGTTGCTATGACTATACGGACACTTCTTACGTCTTCCCCTGGATGCCTTTACGTGATGACGATTCCAACGGGGTCGATTGCGCGTTCACAGGCCCTACAAATGAAAAAACCCTGAAGCTAGTCATTCTTTGGGAGCTGCGTCATGAGCCTAGAGGACACCGGCGCGCACCTGTTCCAAGCGTTAGTTTAGCCTGTTATATTTCTCCGGTCATCTTTTCACTCGTTATAGGAGTTAAAAACATCATAAGGTAGTTAATTTAAAGCGTTTTATAGCAATTTATATCCGTTTAGTGCGATTTTGGGACATTTATTTTTGCAACGATGTGAAAAGTTGGGCACGCTTTTCAGTTCATCCCGAACGCAGTTGACATTTCCACATGGCAAGAGGACAGCTTTCCACCAAAAGACGATTTCTCCCAAGAAAGGATCCTTTGCCCAAGATACTGATGGAAGAACAGCTCAAGGTAGGACATTTTTATTATGATAAATCGTGTTTCTGTCGAAACATTTTAGTGGCTTAGGACGCCATGTTTTTTGACGTAGCTTCGCTTGGCGCAAACTGTATTGAAAAGTAAGGATAAATTAAAAAATGTAATAACGCAATTGTATTAAGAATTAAATTGTCTATCAATCCCTGTCCACCCTATATTTTTTAGTCACGTTTATGAGTATTTATGTATAAGAGTAGATCACTGTCTAAGTGGCGCAAGGACTTTTTCTTTACCAGCTTGTCTACATTTCACATTGTCTAACCATGATTTTGGTGGCTAAATATAAACATTTTCGATCAAACTGTATATGCATGTTGTAATGTGATGTTACAGGAGTGTCATCGGAAGAATTCTGAGAAGGTTAGTGAAAAAATTAATATCTTTTGGCGATGTTGACTTTTATCGCTCACTTTGGCTAGAATCAATGCTGGGCTGCTAATTGCTATGTGCTAAGCTAATATAACGATTTATTGTGTTTTCGCTGTAAGACACTTAGAAAATCTGAAATATTGTCTGTATTCACAGGATCTGTGTCTTTCGATTCGTGTATGCTGTGTATTTTTACGAAATGTTTGATGATTAGTAGTTAGGTAAACACGTTGCTCATTGTAATTATTCTAGTCCATTTGTGATGGTGGGTGCAATTGTAAACTATGCCATCTACCTGAAATATGCACTTTTTTCTAACAAAACCTATCCCATACCATAAATATGTTATCAGACTGTCATCTAATGAGTTTTTTTGTTGGTTAGGGGCTATAAATATCTTAGTTTAGCCGAATTGGTGATGGCTACTGGTGTTGGTGGACAAATAAAAGATGGTGGATTATGCTAATGTATTTTTAGGTAATAGATGTACATTTTTACATATTGTGTCTTCCCTGTAAAACATTTTAAAAATCGGAAATGTTGACTGGATTCACAAGATCTGTGTCTTTCATTAGCTGTATTGGACTTTAATGCGTGAAAGTTAAATATTTTAAAAAAATATTTTTTTTGAATTTCGCGGCACTGGTTTTTCAGTGGGGGGGGGGGGGGGTGTGCCGCTGGCGCCACGCTGATCCTAGACAGGTTATGTCGAATTTGAATCGCGTTTTTAGGGCGTCGCTAAAGTTATCTTCAGAAGTAAACAGCGGCTGTCGCGGCTTTTGAGAGTGATGGCTTGCAGTGATGACGCAATTTTTTTTTACTGCGAGTGAAGCGCTACACCTGGTGGAGAGAGGCTGTACGACACAGAATGAGTTGCTTTATGCGTGCTGTACGTTACGTCATGACACATCACAATTTAACGTACAGTGTCGGGGGTCAGGGGTCCGTTTTTTAAACTTTTCTCCAATACTATCGGGCCATACCATGTCAATCATTTTCATTTCATTTTTAAGTGGTTAGAGCATTGAGCCAGTAACCGAAAGCTGACAGGGTAAAAATCTGTCGTTCTGCCCCTGAGCAAGGCAGTTAACTAGATAACATTAGGCTATAACTAGCAATACAATTGGCTTTCTGAAATACGATTAATATTACTACAAAGACCATACACGTAATGTTAGCTAGAAAGCCTGCCAGTTAATGTTAGCTAGCTAGCTAACAGTACGTATTAACTTGCAATGAAAATGACTTTCAGACACAATTAGAAACTTATAATATCTGAAAATTTAGCTAGCTAGACTCTTCTTACCCATGTCCATGGACGCTTCTCCCTCTCTGTCATGGATCCCATGGATGCCCTTAGTTTTAAGATGTAATCCGCAGACAGGTGTTTTATACAACTTCTCTTTTCGACTCCCTCCGCATATTTGCAATCAAACGCCAGAATTTTCTTAGCTATCATACTCTGCTTCCATTGGGCATTCCACTGATAAAAAAAATCGATCTACTTCTTCCTTGACCCCCAGCAGCCAAATCGAACTGCCTTTTACCTTGGTATCATATCATTTTATTCTGATAGTCATGGCACATCACATCACTACATGGCACATCACTATCATGGCACAGCATTCCCGGGGGGAAATGATGGTTGAACTTGCTCTGAAATACCGACACCCAGACACTAGTAAGAACTAGCTAGCTAAGTAGATCTGAGAACATAATTAATTAGCTAACTAGCGAACATAGACTATCAATGCTGCCGGCTCCCATAAGAGGAGATCTGCAATTGATACTAACTGCCATAATCGACATCCATGTCTTCGGCGCATGGGGAACAGTTGGTTAACCTTTCAGTGATACCCATCCCGGATCGGGATCCTCCTCATCAAAAAAGCTGACTAGCATAGCCTAGCCTAACGGGACAGGGATATCATATAATATAATTTTCATAAAATCACAAGTCCAATACAGCAAATGAAAGATAAACATCTTGTGAATCCAGCCATCATTTCCGATTTTTAAAATGTTTTACAGCGAAAACACAATATGTATTTCTATTAGCTAACCACAATAGCCGAACACACAACCGCATATTTTCACATGTTTCCACCGCATAGGTAGCTTTCACAAAACCGACAAAATAGAGATATAATTAGTCACTAACCAAGAAACAACTTCATCAGATGACAGTCTTATAACATGTTATACAATACATTTATGTTTTGTTAGAAAAATGTGCATATTTGAGGTATAAATCATAGTTTTACATTGCAGCTACCATCACAAATAGCACCAAAGCAGCCAGAATAATTACAGAGAGCCACGTGAAATACATAAATACTCATCATAAAACATTCATGAAAAATACATGGTGTACAGCAAATGAAAGATAAACATCTTGTGAATCCAGCCAATATTTCCGATTTTTTAAGTGTTTTACAGCGAAAACACAATGTAGAATTATATTAGCTTGCCACAATAGCCAAACACACAAATGCATTTATTCACCGCAAAGGTAGCTTTTACAAAAACCAGCAAAAGATATAAAATTAATCACTAACATTTGGACAACTTCATCAAATGACAGACTTATAGCATCATGTTATACAATACACTTATGTTTTGTTCGAAAATGTGCATATTTAGCGCTGCAATCGTGGTTATACATTGTGAATATGTAGCAACATTTTCCCAGAATGTCCGGAGATATTTTGGACACTCACCTAATCTGACCAAAGAACTCATCATAAACTTTACATAAAAATACTTGTTGTATGGCAAATGAAAGATACACTGGTTCTTAATGCAACCGCTGTGTTAGATTTTTAAAAATAACTTTACCATAACATACAGCTTGCGTTATTGTGAGACAGCGTTCACCAAAACGGCAGAGAATAGGAGTCAACATTTTACACAGAAATACGAAATAACATCATAAATGTTTTCTTACTTTTGCTGGCTTCCATCAGAATGTTGTACAAGGAGTCCTTGGTCCAGAATAAATCGTTGTTTGGTTTTAGAATGTCCATTTCTTTTGTCGAATTCGCGCCACAATGCTAGCCAAGGTTACTAACATTCCCATCCTCTCTTGGCGCAAAGAACGGAAACTCCAAAAGTCCCAATAAACGTTGAATAAACTGATAAAACTCGGTTGAAAAAACCTACTTTATGATGTTTTTCTAATATGTATCAAATAAAATCAGAGCCGGAGATATTCTCCGTGTATACCGAACGCTTATCAGAAGACAATGTCGAGGTCCTTCGTGCGTCTTGGAAAACTGACAAAATGGCTGACCTGTCACTCCAAAAGCTCTTGTTCGACCTCAGATCAAGCTAGACACCCCATTCCACCTTCCACTGCCTGTTGACATCTAGTGGAAGTTTCAAGTTTCTCAAGTTTTCACTTCCTGTATGGAAGTTTGCTGCCAAATTAGTTCTGTTTTACTCACAGATATAATTCAAACAGTTTTAGAAACTTGAGAGTGTTTTCTATCCAATAGTAATAATAATATGCATATTGTATGATCTAGAATAGAGTACGAGGCCGTTTAAATTGGGCACGATTTTTTCCAAAGTGAAAACAGCGCCCCCCTATTGACAAGAAGTTTTTAACCTAAACCACTCATACTTGTCAGGTATAGTTCACTCAAATATCCAATTAATTGTGGCCAATATTTAGAGATATCATAAGACTACCCTCACGTATCTGAAATTACATGATCAATTGATGTTTACTGATCATGATAAGCATGCAGTTACTTGCTGTATAACTCTGATGATGGAGCCAAATGTGCGCAATTGTTTGCATAGAATAATCGGAAATGTGTAGTTCTGACTACGCTCTAAAAGTGTTGATGATATTACAACTAATAGTTAACATTTATTTAACAATCCCTTGAAAATGGCATGCAGTTATCAAAGGTTTTAGCGGAGATGGGGGTCTCCTTGCCTCCCAGCAGGCAAATCGAAGGCTTTGAAACTTATTGTGACGTTTTATTCATAATGACCTATTGGGAATTATCAACTGGGTGGTTCGAGCCCTGAATGCTGATTAGCTGACAGCCGTGGTATATCAGACCGTATACCATGAGTATGACAAAACATTTATTTTTACTGTTCTAATTATGTTGGTAACCAGTTTATAATAGCAATAATGCACCTCGAGGGTTTGTGATATATGTCATGCAAAGAACAGCCCTTAGTCGTGGTATATTGGCCATATACCACACCTCCTCAGGCCTTATTGCTTAATTATACAACGGGTGGGTCTAATCCTGACTGCTGATTGGTTAAAACCGCATTCCAGCCGGTGTCTATTCCACAAGTTACTACCGGCTAAATATATGATGTTAAAATGCCTATTTACTTTTTTCCATCTGCCTGTGCAATCCACTGTCTCATCAGCCCAGCCATGCAATTTATAAACTTGATCTCCACTATAAAAAGCATCAAGACAATATCTCACATTTCTTTTAGACTGAATTTAGTTTTTAATAGCGGAGATTTGTATGAGCCTTGCTGTCTGTCTCTCAGATATTTGCAACATTGTTTCAATATTCAAATTCGATCTCCAGCATAGTAATGAATGAGTCGGGACAAGACAGACAGGCAGGCAGCGTTACTCAGCCAAAAGTAAAATGAAACAAAGTGCTGCTACTGAAGTTTGCCATCTTTCCAGCTTCAGTTTGAAGTGATTCTGTTAGCTGTGTTGTTGGCTAGCTACTCTGAACATGTGTCCTGACGAGTGAGCACATTTTCTATGCCAGGTGAAACCGCGCCTCATTATAATGGATGTATCCAAATAAATGTCAATAGAAAACAGCTTAAACAAATGGAAATGCAGCTACTTTGCTGTTATTTTGGCTTTTTGACGTGACTGTAAGTTAGCCGTAGTTGGCTAGCTAGCAAGCGAGGGATAAGAACGTTGCCAGCCAGTATGGCAATGCACCATTTAGAACGAACGACTGGGTTGCTCCCATACATACAGAACAAAAAGACTGAACGAACAACCAGCCGGCTTGGGTAGCAACTCTAGATTTGTGTCGGGACTATATCTTGTGGAAGGATAAAATAGTATGAATAAATTTATCAAAATAACCTTTTTAATGAAAATATGTCAATCATTATTTGAATATGTTGGTAACCCGTTGTATAAAAGTGATAATGCCCTCGAAGCCGGTGTTTGGAGGATACAGTGCATTTGGAAAGTATTCAGACCTCTTGACTTTTTCCATATTTTGATTTCTACAGCCTTATTCTAAAATTGATTGAATCAACATTTTTCCCTCGTCAATACCCCATAATGACAAAGCCCCCAAAAATATTTTGCAAATATATTACAAATAAAAACTGAAATATCACATTTACCTAAGTATTCAGACCCTTTACTCAGTGCTTTGTTGAAGCACCTTTAGCAGTGATTACAGCCTTGCGTCTTCTTTGGTATGAAGCTACAATCTTGGCACACCTATATTTGGGGAGTTTCTCCCATTCTTCTCTGCAGATGCTCTCAGGCTCTGTCAGGTTGGATGGGGAGCATTGCTACACATTTATTTTCTGGTCTCTCCAGAGATGTTTGATCGGGTTCAAGTCCGGGCTCTGGCTAGGCCACTCAAGGACATTCAGAGACTTGTTCTGAAGCCACTCCTGCGTTGTCTTGGCTGTTTGCTTAGGGTCGTTGTCCTGTTGGAAGCTGAACCTTCACCCCAGTCCTGAGCGCCCTGGAGCAGGTTTTCATCAAAGAACTCTCTGTACTTTGCTCCATTCATCTTTCACTCGATCCTGACTAGTCTCCCAGTCCCTGCCTCTGAAAAACATCCCCACAGCATAATGCTGCCACCACCATGCTTCACCGTAGGGATGGTGCCAGATTTCCTCCAGATGTGATGCTTAGCATTCAGGCCAATGCGTTCAATTTTGGTTTCATCAGACCAAATAATCTTTTTTCTCATGGTCTGAGAGTCATTTAGTTGCCTTTTGGCAAACTCCAAGCGGGCTGTCATGTGCCTTTTACTGAGGTGTGGCTTCTGTCTGGCCACTCTACCATAAAGGCCTGATTGATGGAGCGCTGCAGAGATGGTTGTTCTTCTGGAAGGTTCTCCCATCTCCACAGATGAACTCTGGAACTCTGTCAGAGTGACCATATGATTCTTGGTCACCTCCCTTACCAAGGCCCTTCTCCCCCGATTGCTCAGTTTGGCCGGGCGGCCAGCTTTAGGAAGAGTCTTGGTGGTTCCAAACTTTTTCCATTTAACAATGATGGAGGCCACTGTGTTCTTGGGGACCTTCAATGCTGCAGACATTTTTTGGTACCCATCCCCAGATCTGTGCCTCGACACAATCCTGTCTCGGAGCTCTACGGACAATTACTTTGACCTCATGGCTTGGTTTTTGCTCTGACATGCATTGTCAACTGTGGGACCTTAAATAGACAGGTGTGTGCCTTTCCAAATCATGTCCAATCAATTGAAATTACCACAGGTGGACTCAAATCAAGTTGTAGAAACATCTCAAGGATGATCAACGGAAATAGGACGCACCTGAGCTCAATTTCGAGTCTCATAGCAAAGGGTCTGAATACTCATATAAATATTTTTTATACATTTAATACACAAATTTAAAAAAAAAAAAACTTTTTTTGCTTTGTCATGGTGTATTTTGTGTAGATTGATGAGGAACATTTTTATTTAATCACTTTTAGAATAAGGCTGCAACGTAACAAAATGTGAAAAAAGTCACGGTGTCTGAATACTTTCCGGATGTATTGTATGTTTGTGGGAGGACATTATGAAAATATTCACCATTTCTGATCTCTAAAATGGAAAACTATAGCAACATATTAGGGGCTGTTTAATTGTAATATAATGAAGCCTGTTTCTTTGATGTTGTCTGTCCTCAGATATGGAGAGCTATGAAAGTCTGTCTGCAGGTGAAGAGGTGCCAATGAGTGGCGTAAGAGACCGCTGGCAAATACTTATATGCCATGGGTTGTATGTGTACTCATGTTAGCAAATGTTATATGAAACAAAACAGTTAAAAATCACACACAATGTAGGCTATAAACTTATTGCAAGTGGAGCAGGCCAATCCTGCTCCTGGAGCTATGCTAGATGTGCAGGCTTCTATTCCAGCACAGCACTAACACACCTGATTCAACTTATCAAACCTAATGAGTTAAAAATAATGTGTTGTTATTGCTGGGTTGGAATAGATGTCTGCTCACCCAGTAGATCAGGGAGTGGAGCAGGGTTGGTCACCTTTGAAAATATGCTTTCGTCATAATAGCCTACTTACTAAAATTGACGTGAAGGGTTTAAACTTATTTTAATTGTTAACTTAAAACTATTATTCAAGATTAACTAATGTCATTGTTCACATATCAGAATTCTGCAATAAAAAGGGGTGAAGAGGATCTGTCTCTAATTTGTCTGTGTTTCTATGTTGATTTCTCCGATGAACATGACTTCTTTTGTCCTGTTATGAGCTCTCCAGTCTGTTTTATTCGATTGTCACTCTCTCTCAGGATATCAGCCATGTGAACGTATCATAATGGCATGCATCACCAATGCAGCCATATGCCTTCAGTATGATGGCATTACAGGCCTAATGGGCATGTGCAATGCGCCCCTTATCATTGTGCATCTGATGCAAAGAATGACTAAACTCACACTTTGTTTGTTGATCTAGCTAAATATTTTCAATTTAAAATGATACCAGTAGATATGAGGCTAACCAAAAGCCAGATTGTCTATGTGATTTTTCTGACATAATCTATTTGTTAAGTGCAAATCCAACCCTTGTATTCTGGGTACAGCACTGTATGTGAAAATAAGGAGCTGAAATTTATAGGCTAATTATAAAATGTAAAAAAAGGGAAATAGTGGGGATGTGGGGAGTGTTGTAATTCTACCTTGTTTATTTGCTGAGAATGTTTTTATAATACAGAGACAAAATCAGAAGGTCAATTGCACGGAGGAGGTTTGCAGAGATTGTTGGTGTTGATGGTGGGTGAATAGAGATTTTCTCACAATTTACTTTTCCCAAAGTACCCATTCATGGGTATTTTACACGCAGGCCTATGTACTGTATTTTATAGGAAGTGAGCTCTAATCATCTATGTCATTACACAGGTATAAGAGCCATGAGCTATAACTTATAAGAATATTAATGTTAAGATACCATAATCCAATTGGTAGCATATTGCATGGGAATTTCATGCTTAGTGCCTTATTTACACTGTTATAAATTGTGTTACTGTAAATTTCTATCATTTGGTGGGCAAATTTCACAATTGTATTTAGTTAACACATTCACAAATGGTGGCTTTGATCACAATTTTGAAGTTTAGGCCTTTGGTTGATTGAGGTTCATAACTAGCTAACAGCACAAGCAACCATTGTTGTGCAAACTTCTCTTCATTCACCATCAACACCAACAATCTCTGCAGTCCTCCTTCATGACATTGACCTTTTGATTTTGTCTCTGTATTCTAGCAAAGCCACATCATATATAATTGAAAAACAGAACCCATGATCAGTTTTCTTCCATCTTTTTTTTATTTTGCTTGCTCGGGAACAAATGACTGGCGGAACTACTGTATGTTTTATGAACTGAAGATTTTCAAGCAAACATCTGCTCCTCACCTGATTGGTTAACAGCGGCGGTGGCCTTGTGAAATTTGAATAAAGTACCGAAGTGCTCCACTCTTTCTGCCGCGCCGCCAGCAGGGTTCTCTTCGCTCGCCTTCACACAACCCCTTCACATTTCTCTTCGTGCCCTTGTTGAAAATGAAACGGGGGAGGAACTTCGCCTGCAGTACTGTCTGTACTGAGTGATACAATAATAGGGCTCAATCCTAACTTGAGGTTACACACACACGCTCTTATAACTACAAACCAAGGGCCATTTCTCCTGCTCTTGGGATACTGTATGAGCTGAGCTCAGCAGAATGTTGTAGAAGAGGAGGATAAGGTCACTCCCAGTGTGGCCATCCATTGCATTGTGAGCAGCACTCAGTCACGCTAGTAAAGGGCACTTTAGACTGTACGGCTTCCTCTCTCCATCATACAGAGATATATAGAGAGAGATGCAGAAACAGACAGACAGACAGCGAGAGAGAGACAGAAATACAGTATAAGAGAGGGAGAGCCAAAGAGGGAGTTTGTGTGAGAGAGAGAGAGCGAGAAAGAGAGAGAGAGAGAGAGAGAGATTGTGAGGTCCAAGTGAGTTGGAGATGGAGACAAAGGAAAGTGCATATGGCTTGATAGCGAAGGAGATAAGGAATGGACAAGAGGGCAAGTAAGAGAGATGGCATATTCTGATAGAAAGAGGGAGTGAGGGAGAGAAAGAGAGGGAACATTTGTGCCCGACAAAGGGGATCTCTGTCAGTCTAGGGTGTCTGGTGTCCTTTCTTGTTGGGCGGGGGGTGGAGGGGTGTAATGAAGGGGGTGGTGGGCGTGGTGGGGGAGGGGGTAGTAAAAGAGGGAGAAGTCATGATGATGAGAGAGGAGGAAATGTCATGAACTAGTAGTAGAGAAAGGCAGCAGGTAGCCTAGTGGTTTAAGAGTGTTGGGCCAGTAACAGAAAGGTCTCTGTTTCGAGTCCCCAAAAATCTGTTGATGTGTCCTTGAGTAAGGGTTGGGGGGCAAATAGCAATTATCAAAATAAGTGAAAAAAGTTGTCAATTAGGCAGTCAATCAGCTTAGTTCCCTTTAATGACAGTCAATTTGTTTTAGAAATCCAATCGAAACATTTGCGATTTTTTCCTGTGTTGCGTATTCATTGTTCTTGAAATGTTCATTTTTCTGTGTAGTGGTGGTAGGTTGCTAGCAATTGATTTTGAATGCATGAATTATTTACAAAACAATGAACATCCTCAAATGCTTCAGGGTTAAGCTACAGAAGCCAGGTTAGTGTCATGTACATAAGTAGAAAGGGATAAAGAAAGGATAACCAGAAAGAGAGAGAAAGAAGAGCTGGCGTCAGCCACCTGCGTCTAAGCTGTGTTCTGCTGAGTAGGCTGGACCCACGGAGAGGCCACTTGACTGGAGCACAAGGCTCATTGAACACAGCAGGTGGACCATTCACTGACCTGGCAGTCACAGGAGGCCATAGTCACACCACCTAGCAGTCAGAGAAACAAGCATCAGCCAGAAAAAAACGTCAAAACACCGGTAATCTACCAGTAAACTAGCAGCCAGACCAAACAATCAGACTAATTGGCTGTTATTAACAACACCTGCAATCGAACATGCATCACTAGAACTGATCTGCAGTCAGACAGAAAAATAAGTTTGAACAAACTAGGCCAGCCTCAAGTAAATCAGTAGGCTAGCTAGTCAGTCACCACAGTCACACAAGCGTGTAAATTGCACAACAAAATAAAAGAAAGGATCTGTTTTTTTGTATTCATGGTCAGAGCTGCTATGAAGTTATGACTAGGACCCTTAATAACGTGAGATATGAAATAAGACAACCTTCATGTCATCCAGCAGGGCCTGTCAAAGATGTAAAAAATGTATGTACAAATGTGATGTTCAATGCATTTCTAATTTTAGAATTCTGTACAGTTCAAACGTAGCGGTCTCATTAAGCGAAAACGCAATTACAGGTCAAACTAATTGAACACTTCCTGTCATTGACATTGGTCCCACTAAGACAGCATACTAAAAATGTATCCTCTCCTTCCATACCACTGACCCCTCCCCTGACCTACTCCCCTTGAGTTGCATTCACAACAATGGTCTCGCTAATTATTTCACCACATTAGCGTGAAAACGACTACCATCTTCCTTCCCCAATGCAAAGCAACTCTCCTGAGTAATTTAGTGCTGTCGGATGAGTTCCTGTTGATGTGAGTAACTGTAAGTAAACGACAGAGGTGGATAGCTTTCCACATCAGCAGCCAGCGCTGAGGAGTGAACATGTCTGCTAGGCGTTAATGGTGGAGAGAGAGGGAAAGTGGGCCGGATGGATGGAAGCACGGGCTCTTACTCTGGTAATGACTCCTTGGGGGTATGGGAAATGACCATGTGATGTGGGATGGATAGGAGGAGTGTGTGTGTGTGTGTGTGTGTGTGTGTGTGTGTGTGTGTGTGTGTGTGTGTGTGTGTGTGTGTGTGTGTGTGTGTGTGTGTGTGTGTGTGTGTGTGTGTGTGTGTGTGTGTGTGTGTGTGTGTGTGTGTGTGTGTGTGTGTGGGGGGAGATGTTCTCTGTTAAGTATACCCACCTTCTCCTGGGTTTTCGAGCTACTCCTCAAAATGGAGTCAATTACTGACAGTTACAGGACAAGAGAGAGATGAAGCATGGCGTGTGTGTGGGTGCGTGTGTGGTGCGTGCATGAGGTTGAGCTTAAGGGGGGGATTGTCTACACTGCCAGGCCCAGGGCTACTTGTGCCGAATTCAACTCCTGTAGACTCACTCCTGTTTCCATCCTTGGGGCCTATGCCCACCCCACATCTTAGATCCCTAAAACCTCCATATGGGCAGGGTGTCCGGACCCACAATATGTTTCTCCATCTGCCACCACCTTTGACAGAGGGAACAGTCTCCATATTGAGGCTCCAGGCTGGGCTTGTAGAGGTGGGGGGTGACCCCTTTATCGGGCCTCTCCCTGAGTATCTACGGGTGTTTGTATGAAACTCAAACTGATAGCAATACTTCAAATATGGAGCTAGATACAGAGGGCTGAATCCTGTTCTCAATGCATTATCTGCCTGAAAGTTCAAGTGGCAAATGTGCATTTCAAGACAGGATTCGGACAAAACTGAAGTAGATGTTGATTGTATGGTGGGTTAAGATAGTGTGGAAAAGGACTTCATATTTGATATTGTACAAAGGAGGGAGTTTAGCAGTAAGTCGTCGTACAATACATGTTAACTGATACAATATCAAATCAAATCAAATGTTATTTGTCACATGCGCAGGTGTAGACCTTACAGTGAAATGCTTACTGACAAGCCCTTTAACCAACAATGCAGCTTTAAGAAAAATAAGTGTGAAGAAAGTATTTACTAAAATAAACTGAAGGGGTACTGGTACAGACTCAATGTGCGGGGGCACCAGTTAGTCGAGGTAATTGATGTAATATATACATGTAGGTAGAGGTAAAGGGACTATAAATAGATAAGAGTAGCAGCAGCATAAAAATTGGGGGCAATGCAAATAGTCCGGGTAGCCGTTTGATTAGCTGTTCAGGAGTCCTCACAAGGCACCCCGACCTACGTCCCAGATATCGCTGTCTCTTCTTCATGCAAATGACAGGGATTTGGGCCTTGTCGGATGTCTGTAGTGAAATCCTTCACGTCCGACTCGTTAAAGAAAAAATCTTTGTCCAGTACGAGGTGAGAAATCGCTGTTCTGAAATCCAGAAGTTCTTTTCGGTCATAAGAGATGGTGGCAGAAACATTATGTACAAAATAAGTTACAAATAACGCGAAAAAACACACACACAATAGCACTATTGGTTAGGAGTCCGTTAAAATGGCAGCCATGAGGACATGATGGCGCCGGAGAGGATGGCTGCCGTTTTATTGGCTCTTAACCAACCGTGCTATTTTTTTTGTTTTTTTGCATTGTTTGTAACTTATTTTGTACGTAATGTTGCTGCTCCTGTCTTTTATGACCGAAAAGAGCTTCTGGACAGCGATTACTCACCTCGAATTGGACTAATAATTTTTCTTTAATGAGTCAGAAGGGAAGGATACACTCCAAACACCCGAACATGCCATCATCCCCATCATTCCCAGGAGAAAGAAACAGAGATTTCGTGGAAAGAGATCGGGGTGCCTTGTGAAGATCAGGCCACGAGTGGCTAATCTGCTTTTGCCATCCGTACTGTTAGCCAACGTTCAATCTCTGGAAAATAAATGGGACGAACTGAAAGCACGTATATCCTACCAACAGGACATTAAAAACTGTAATATCGTATGTTTCACCGAGTCGTGGCTGAACGATGACATTAATAACATACAGCTGGCAGGTTATACTCTCTATCGGCAGGATAGAACAGCAGCCTCTGGTAAGACACGGGCGGTGGCCTATGTATATTTGTAAACAACAGCTGGTGCGCACATGGTGTCTAAGGAAGTATTGAGGCTGTGCTCGCCTGAGGTAGAGTATCTCATGATAAGCTGTAGAACACACTATCTACCTAGATAGTTTTCAGCTGTCTACATACCACCACAGACTGATGCTGGCACTAAAACCGCACTCAATGAGCTGTATACCGCCATAAGCAAACAGGAAAACTCTCATCCACAGGTCGGCGCTCCTAGTGCCCGGGGACTTTAATGCAGGGAAACAAATCAGTTTTACCTCATTTCTATCAGCGTGTTAAATGTAAATAAAAACTCTAGACCACCTTTACTCCACACACAGAGACGCGTACAAAGCTCTCCCTCGCCCTCCATTTGGCAAATCTGACCATAATTCTATCCTACTGATTCCTGCTTACAAGAAAAATTAAAGCAGGAAGCACAAGTGACTCAGTCTATAAAAAAAAGTGATCTGATGAAGCAGATGCTAAACTACAGGAATGTTTTGCTAGCACAGACTGGAATATGTTCCGGGATTCTTCCGATGGCATTGAGTACACCACATCAGTCACTGGCTTCATCAATAAGTGCATTGATGACATTGTCCCCACAGTGACTGTACGTACATACCCCAACCAGAAGCCATAGATTACAGGCAACATTCGCACTGAGCTAAAGGGTAGAGCTGCCGCTTTCAAGGAACAGGACTCTAACCCGGAAATCCCGCTATGCCCTCCGACAAACCATCAAACAGGCAATTAGGGTTTCACATTTTGGGGAATATTCAGAGATGGAAACTTTTCGTGGAAATTAACAGGATTATATGGGGGTTAATGGGGATATATTTGGATTAAAGGAAATATATGCAAATACATATTAATGCCATTTAAATGTAGATGTTTTTTGCATGGGATATATTTACCATATCATATGGAGACAGAAACATAAACCTTTTACCTTAGCATAAGTAGACATAATTGCAAATTATGAAATCCTTCCAATATAAATTTTTAAAACTATTTAGTTACGAATGTAACTTTAATTAAATGAGTTGACTCTTCGCATGGGATGATTTCACTGAACAACAAAAGAAAGGGATTATTGAATGTTCCCCAATGATCCATCAACATCTCCCAAAAACCTTTTCAACATATATCTGTAAAATGATAGTCTAGAAACTAAAGCTTTGGTTGTCTTCCTCTCAGGCTTCCATATCTTCTCCCTGGACCTCCTCAATGTCCACCTCTTGAACATCAGACTCTAAGGCCTCATCTTTACTGTCACTTTCCAACTTTGTTGAGGATGGCTCGTTGTCAGGCTCAAAAAGCCTAAAATTTGCCCAGATGACCACCAATTTTTCAACCCTTGTATTTGTCAGCCTGTTGCGTGCTTTGGTGTGTGTTCCCAAACAAGGACCAGTTGTGCTCTGAGGCGGCTGATGTTGGTGGGATTTGGAGGATGATGGAGGCAACAGGAGAAAGAGCCTCAGATCAACAAAGTCCCTTCCACCAGGTGGATAATGAGACATGTTGGCACGAATGCCATATTGCATCTCCATCCCAAAGCCCTTGCTGAGAAGTGTACTTCGCCAGACTGCCAAGAACCTTGCCCTCATCCAGGCCAAGTGATGACACCATAGGCCTTGTTGATCTCTGCACCAGACAGGATGCTCTTGCCAGCATACTTGGGGTCCAACATATGGTATGGTCTTCAGGCAGAAGTCTTCACGCTTTTTGATGTATTTCAGAACTGCAGTTTCCTCTGCTTGGAGCAACAGTGAAGTGGGCAGGGCAGTACGGATTTCTTCTCAGAGTCTGAACATCAGACAGAATGGCATTGTCTCCCTCAATCTGTGCATTGGCTACTGCTATACGTTTCAGGAGTTTCAGGCTGCTTACCACTCTCTCCCAAAATACATAATTCAGGAGGATCTTCTTGATGGGTCTGTCCATATCAGCAGACTGTGATATGGCCATTTCTTGGAGAGACTCCTTCCCCTCCAGGAGACTGTCAAACATGATGACAACACCACCCCAACGAGTGTTGCTGGGCAGCTTCAATGTGGTGCCCTTATTCTTCTCACTTTGCTTGGTTAGGTAGATTGCTGCTATATCTTAATGACCCTTCACATACCTAACCATTTCCTTGGCTCTCTTGTAGAGTGTATCCATTGTTTTCAGTGCCAAATTCAATGCATGAGCAGCACAGTCAATGGGTGTGATGTGAGGGTAGGACTCCTCCACTTTAGACCAAGCAGCCTTCATGTTTGCAGCATTTTCTGTCACCAGTGCAAATACCTTCTGTGGTCCAAGGTCATTGATGACTGCCTTCAGCTCATCTGCAATGTAGAGACCTGTCTGTTGTCCTTTGTGTCTGTGCTCTTGTAGAATACTGGTTGAGGGGTGGATAGGATGTAGTTTATTATTCCTCGCCGACAAACATTTGACCACCTATCAGAGATGATTGCAATAGTCTGCTTTCTCTATGATTTACTTGACCTTCACTTGAACTCTGTTGAACTCTGCATCCAGCAAATTAATAGTTAAAGCATGTCTGGTTGGAGGGGTGTATTCTGGGCGAAGAACATTCAGAAATCTCTTCCAATACACATTGCCTGTGAGCATCAGAGGTGAACCAGTTACATGCACAGCTTGAGCATTCGCATTTCTCTGACTACGTTCCTCCATTGAGTCAAACAATCTTCTGATTCCAGGAGGAGGGGTGAACTGTTGTTATTGATAAGGTGTCTTATTCATGATTTTCACCTCGAATAGAAGTAGAGGGACTTTTGTCAGAGGTTGCTAGTTGTGAGCGCAGAGGGAACTTCCAGATGATTCTGCATCTTTTTTGCATTCTTCACATATGATTTGGCACAGCATTTGCAAATGTACACAGCTTTTTCTTCTACATTAGCTGCAGTGAAATGTCTCCACACATCACAGTATTTGCAAATGTACACAGCTTTTCCTTCTACATTAGTTGCAGTGAAATGTCTCTACACTTCAGAGTTCCCGTGGCATTTTCCTGCAAAGATTAGGAAAAAATGAGTTAAAAAAAACAAATACAATTCCATGTACAGATAAATAGTTAAGCAGTTAGATTAAACACGTCCTTTGTAAGATAAATGTTTTAAAATGAAACATGTATGGAAACAGGTGAATTAACACTCCTCAGTTAGCAGGCTCAAGCAAGCTAAAACCCATATGTTAGTAAAAACTAACTAGCAGAAATTGTGAACAAGTTAGAAATGATTTAAAAACACTTTGTTGAATGCTACTATGTTTGTCATATAAAATATATTCACCCCACCCAATATTGTAATCAAAACTTACCAGAAAGCATGTAGTCCTTGGCTCAGACAGTGTAGTAGTATGGGCTCAAGAAGCATCTCATTAGTGTGCAAGATCTTGAGAATTAGATGTACATGTGATGGAAGAGTGCACTGCACATGTGATGGAAGAATGCACTGTGCATGCAGATCAGATGCTTGCAATTCCATTGAATTGGGTATAGTTTAACCAAAATATGCCACAAGACCTAGAATTGCCTTATGTGAATCCCACAAAAAAGGTTCACTGTTATGAGCTAACTTTTTGGATGAATTTAAGCAAAAATTCCCCAAATTCCAGGGCTTAACTGCTCATTGAAAATTTCCAGAAAAATTCCCTAGCGTCAATACAGGACTAAGATCAAATCGTACTACACCGGCTCCGACACTCGTAAGATGTGTCAGGGCTTGCAAACTATTACAAACTACAAAGGGAAGCACAGCCGAGAGCTGCCAAGTGACACACGCCTACCAGATGAGCTAAAGAACTTTTATGCTCTCTTTGAGGCAAGCAACACTGAAACATGGATGAGAGCATCAGCTGTTCCGGACGACTGTGTGATCACGCAGATCACCTTTAAACAGGTCAACATTCACAAGGCCGCAGGGCCAGACGGATTACCAGGATTTGTACTCCGACCATGCGCTGACCAACTGGCAAGTGTCTTCACTGACATTTTCAAACATCTGCCTGTCTGAGTCTGTAATACCAACATGTTTCAAGCAGACCACCATAGTCCCTGTGTACAAGAACACTAAGGTTACCTGCCTAAATGACTACCGACCCGTAGCACTCACGTCTGTAGCCATGAAATGCTTTGAAAGGCTGGTCATGGCTTACATCAACACTATTATCCCAGAAACTCTTGACCCACTCCGATTTGCATACCGCCCCAACAGATCCACAGATGATGCAATCTCTATTGCACTCCACACTGCCCTTTCACACCTGAACAAAAGGAACACTTATGTGAAAATGCTATTCATTGACTACAGCTCAGCGTTCAACACCATAGTTCCCTCAAAGCTCATCACTAAGCTAAGGACCCTGGGACTTAACACCTCCCTCTGCAACTGGATCCTGGACTTCCTGACGGGCCACCCGCAGGTGGAAAGGGTAGGTAACAACACATCCGCCACGCTGATTCTCAACACGGGGGCCCCTCAGGGGTGCATGCTCAGTCCCCTCCTGTACTCCCTGTTCACTCATGACTGCACTTCAACACCATCATTTAGTTTGCCGTTGACACAACAGTGGCACTGATCTCCGACAACAAAGAGACAGCCTATAGGGAGGAGGTCAGAGAACTGACCGTGTGGTGCAAGGACAACAACCTCTCCCTCAACGTGATCAAGACAAAGGAGATGATTGTGGACTACAGGAAAAGGAGGCCCTAGCATTCCCCCATTCTCATCAACTGTGCTGTAGTGGAGCAGGTTGAGAGCTTCAAGTTCCTTGGCGTCCACATCACCAACAAACTAACGTTGTCCAAGCACACCAAGACAGTCGTGAAGAGGGCACGACAAAACCTATTCCCCCTCAGGAGACTGATTTTACATGGGCCCTCAGATCCTCAAAAGGTTTTACAGCTGCACCATTAAGAGCATCCTGATGGGTTGCTTCACTGCCTGGTATGGTAGAGGGTAGTGCGTATGGCCCAGTACATCACCGGGGCCAAGCTTCCTGCCATCCAGGACCCCTATACCAGGCGGTGTCAAAGGAAGGCCATAAAATTGTCAAAGTCTCCAGCCAACCTAGTCATAGACTGTTCTCTCTGCTACCGCACGTCAAGAGGTAACGGAGCGCCAAGTCTAGGTCTAAGAGGCTTCTAAACAGCTGCTACCCCCAAGCCATAAGACTCCTGAATATCTAATCATATGGCTCCCCAGACTATTTGCATTGCCCCCCCCCCCCCCCCCCCACTTCTACTCTCTGTTATTATCTATGCATAGTCACTTTAATAACTCTACCTACTTGTACATATTACCTCAATTACCTCAACACCGGTGCCCCCGCACATTGACTCTGTACCAGTACCCCCTGTATATAGCCCCGCTATTGTTATTTTTTCTGCTGCACTTTAATTATTTGTTATTTTAATCTCTTACTTTTTAGGTATTTTATTAAAACTTAATTATTGGTTAAGGGCTTATATGTAACCATTACACCTGTTGTATTCGGCGCATGTGACAAATACATTTTGATTTGATTTGATCTCCTCCGGCGCCATCTCTCATGAAGTTCCATAACGGATTTGTATCTAGTATCACATCAGAGATGTTCACGGTTCACATACATTTACTGTATATTTAGTGTACATGAATACACAACAGTCAATTATATTCACTCCATTCCTCTCCCACTTTTTATTCTCACCACCATCTTCTTTTCTTCTCCTGCAGATCCGAACCCGCCGCTCTTCTCCTCCATCTCGCCCCCTCCTCCTGGGGGCTCGTCCCTGCCCTCGTTCACCGACGATGACAACCTTTTCCCATACGGCCCCACGGAGACCGCCACCACCACCACCACTACCAGTACAATCAAGTTCATAGGTGACGAGCTGAACAAGAACCTCATCCCCATTTACTGCTCCATCTTGGCAGCCGTTGTGGTGGGCCTCGTAGCCTTCATCATCTTTAAGAGGTGAGGAAGAAGAGCAGATGGGATGGGACTTCAATGAGGAATGGTGTTGTATTGTAATATTTAAGGGAACCAATCTACAGGAACCAATGCTTGATACATGAGATTTTCAAGACATGAGGTATTCATAAGAGTCAAGAAATCTGATCTGATAATAAAGTTAATCTATTTCATATTTCATGAAGTAATCTGCCACTTTTCTGGGTGAGGGCACAAGCCCCTGACATTCAGCCTGGGGATCCCCAACGTCTGTTCAGAGAAAACGGCCTATTTTGTGCCACATTTGAGTTGCTATCCTTTTAAACCTTTTACACCCACTTCCCACTGATCCCCGCATAATATTGAATGCAAATTTTTCCAACTCTACACTCTCTACACGGCACTGCTAGCTTAAGTGAGATGATCTGACGCGCTTTCAGCTCAAGAAAGGGGCTTCAAAACAAACAGACCAGAACACGGTTGGGCGAGCATCGATGCTGGCGGCAGTCGGCACCGGGGGCAGAAGGGAGGCTATGAAATATTCAGATACCCCATCAAAGGGTGTCACTTTGACCCACTTCCGCCCCATGAGCATTAAAAGCAGACTATGGACATATATAGACAGGGCGCACAATAGGTCAGTTACTATTGACTTATCTGTGGAATTGACATTTCTTTCATAGTTTTTTTAAATGTGTAACCTTTATTTATATAGATTAGTCTCAATAGCTAGGTTTCCATCCAATTTACAACATATTTTCATGTGAATATTATATAACTTGCCAAATCTGGTTTTCACACATGCTCTCTAAACAACAGTTCGCTGATAAAGTGGACAGGTTAAGTTATATGATGAGATGGATAACAGCCAGAGCATTTTTATTTGTAATTGGCAGCTAAGCACCGATCATCATGTCACTATACAAATTAAGACCCTCAATTTTTACGGGAAAGGAGTATCAAGCTCATCCCCATGGACTTTCACCACCCTGGGAAGTTCATGATAACTTATTTCATCTGTAGCCTAATAAACTGTGCATGCGTTTTCAAGTCATAGTGAGGACAACACAAAATACCTTATCTTATCAACAATTGCGCAATAAATAGTTTCCCCTACAATTAATTTGACCCACACAAAAAGATCCCACCATGTCGAACGAACAAATTGTACATTACATTATATATTTTTAAATGTTTTTTTTAACCTTTATTTAACAAGGCAAGTCAGTTAAGAACAAATTCTTATTTACAATGACGGCCTACCCCGGTCAAACCCTAACCCAGGCGACGCTTGGCCAATTGTGCGGGACTATGGGACTCCCAATCACGGCCGGTTGTGATACAGCCTGGAATCGACCCAGGATCTGCTGTGCCTTAGACCACTGCGCCACTCAGGAGCCCAACATTACAGCTGTTGAGATTTTTTGTTGTTGTATGTTTGACTTTACTCACATAAAAACTGTGGATCGAAATGTGGCTATTGAGATTAAATCTTGTTGGCAAGAGAGACCTGGTTAAAATAGCATACAGAAATTATGTTCGAATGGGGGTCTGAAGTGCCAGCAACTAAAGGGTCAAAAGTTCCAAAGTGTTTATTTTTATTTTGATCCACTTCAAAGCTTGTTGAATCTAGGATGAATGTTGTGTTGAAGTAACTGACAGGTGTTGACTAATCAGAACAACAGGAGACACATTAGTATGGAAGATGACAGGGTTAGATTGAATGTAGTTTAATCAAATAAGGGTGCATAGTATGGAACGCCGTTTGGGCCTTTGCGTGTCAAAAAAGATAAACATCAAATAACAGTATTTGACGTGTCAAATAAGCTTATTGACCAATCAGCACCTGAATATGACTGCACGTCACATAATAATTTCACGCGTTCATAATTTTTTTACGTAGTTATTACACATTGATTATACTCACTCGTATTTCATATGTCACAACGATTCATCGATATGTATGCTATGATGCTGGATATAAAAAAAAGCTAGCTAGCTGATGGATGCAAACAATGTTCTTCCCCAAAAACATAGCAAAACGACACAATCTGTTTCAGAAGCTATAGTTAGCAAGATAATTATATAGCTAGGTATCATCATCTAAAATTACCATAATTTATAAGACAGTTCTTATTTGATCAATGGTGGTCGGACCCATCTATGTGAAGCTAGCCACAATAAGGAGCAGCCACAACATTGGACTTTGCGGTTAGCCTTCAAAATAATAGTATGCCATTGACAGTGATGCAAATAAAAACAAATAGTAGAATTTTGCCATTATTGAATAGATCATAATAAACGAGGTTGGAATGTTGTCATATAAAATCAACAAAAGACAATAATTTGTTAATTTGACCAAAATCTTTGAAATCGCACTGGATATAATTAGACTTTAGAATTGCATTGGGGGCATACTTATTTCACTGTAGAGCCAATGTTCTCTGTGTGTCACTGAGTAGACTGATACCCCATTTCATTGCCCCCAATCCGTAGGTAAAGCTGTACAGTGTAATATGAACGTCAATACACACAATAGGCTGACTGGGGAGGTGATTTCACACAGTCACAGTTCAGCGATAAGAGCTACAACGCTAATATTTGCGTAAACTCTTCACAGTTGTGTTCTGTGGGTGTCACCGAGTAGACTGATACCCCATTTCATTGCTTCACATTCCAACCTTGTTTAACATTATCTAGTATAAATAAGGCATGATCCACTAATTGTAACCTTCTGCATAACTTTGAAATAGGGACGTTTATTTTGAAGGCAAACCGCAAATTCCACTATTGTGCATAATTCTTATTGTGGCTAACTTCACAACACATAACCCGGTCCGGTCGAGCTTCGCTAGCGAGATGAAGGTAGTTGGCAGCATATAACGTTAGCTTTGGGCAACAGGGTTAAGTAGTTGGCTAGCTATTTATTTTCGTGAACTGAAGTTCAATTTCAATAGGCGAACAACAAGTGGCTATCTAGTTAATACTTACTCACTATGATTGCTAAATCAATGCTAAGAATAATGAAAATGACTTCAGTGTCTACTGGTCATTGTTTTCAGGTACCAAGCTAAAACTAGCTAGTTACCCCAGAAGTAGCGGTCAAACAAATAATGCCTTATTACCAACGTGGTATTATAAATACATCGTTCGTGGCCAGTGTGTGCTTGTTTGCAAAAAAAATTGTACAGCTTTGACAGTGCTACTGATAGTTTTGGTGGCACTTGGATTGCACATGCAAATTCAGCACACAACATTCTATAATAGAATTGTGTTATTTGACGTGTATCTTTTTTGACACGCAAAGACCCAAAAGACGTTCCATAGCTAAGGGAGCATGTGGGAATGGCAGTGGACTGTGTAGAATATGAAGTGAGTATTGAGAGTTAGTGCCAGCAAGAGAAAATTGGGCTGGGTTCTATCCTCTGCCATAGGGTTCAACATTCTACCTGTTCATGTATGTTGTTAATTGATAGTGATGGGGATGGGGTGAGCGTGTCTTCAGGCGAGCACTAATGGTGGGTGGGATTATCATGATCAATTAGTCATTTAACCCAATAGAGTCGCTCTTGGCTCTCCAAATTTCCTCTGCATGTTTTAAAATAACCCACTATTACTTTTGTAAAAAAGTGTTATTAATATTGCTTAGTTGTAAGATTAGTCCTGATGTACCAATGGGTATCTTAATAAACCAAACTATACAACACCATAGAAGAAAACTGAACACTGGTATTCTTGAATTTAACAAATGTTGTTTAACTAACGTTTCAGTCATTAGACCTTTGGCTCTGTGACGCTGCAAGGGCCATGGCTGGTATTCATAAAGCGCGTCAGAGTAGGAGTGCTGATATAGTATATATACTTTGATACGCTTTATAAATACGGTCCATTTAAGTCATTTATTAATCCATTTTTATATATTGAGTTTCATTTTTTTTGTTTATCTCTGTCCAGGTGGAACAGCTGTAAGCAGAACAAGCAGGACGCCAACAACTGCACAGCGAATCAGAACCAGACTCCATCGCCGGAGGGGGAGAAGCTGCACAGCGACAGTGGCATATCGGTGGATAGCCAAAGCCTACAGGAGCAGCAAGGCCAGGGGCAGACTCAGGCACAGACAGGTAGGCCTGCACAGAGATACACTCACACAGATGCATGAGCACGCACACACACACACATAGGTGGCGCGTCCAATAAGCAAAGCTAAGCTTCCTCTGAAGTAAATTGAATTAAACTTGCCAAAATTATAGAATTACCACTGTCTATACAAAAATAGATGAAATCCTTCAAAACACTAGCTTCTCCTTTTTTTAAAGCGTGGATTGTTTTCAATCACAAGGCCAGGGCATAACCTACAGTCGGGAAGCGTGCAATTTTGGCAGCGCGCAGCATGTCAAATAGCTGATTGTTGATTTGCGGCTGTCAGTGAAAAGCATCTAAAATAGGCATAGGCATATCTCAATATTTCTAAATGCAATCGTTGGAAAAACAGAGGAGACAAAGGAAAAACTCTAACCTGTCTTTAGTTAAGCGATCAAAATTGTCAACTCCAAATAGACTATTGAGCAAACAGCACTTAGCCCAATGGCGGGCATATGCCGATATTGAGTAATTTCATTTTACTGTCTTACTTAGCCGCTACACACTTGTGTCCCCCGTGGACCAGTGGGTACATAAAACATTCTCCATTGAAGGCTGCAAATGCGCCAATTTCCTCCTTAACTCTATTTAATCTCGAGAAGGCAGAAAAATTGGAAAAAATACATACTTTCTTTATGAAAAAACATTTTCCACCACCATGCTAATCCAGGATGTTGCGTATTGTGTCCAGCCAATCAGGTTGCTGCAGTCTGTTTTTTCACCCAGGGTCTAATTGGTTCAAAATAAAAGACTGCTGCAACCTGATTGGCTGAACACAATACGCAACATCCTGGACTAGCTTTAGCTACTCTAGCATGGCGGTGGAAAATGGAGAGAGTATGCATATTTTTCCAGTTTTCTTTCTGCCTTCTTGCGAAAAAATAGAGTTAGGGAGGAAATTGATGATTTTGCAGCCTGATTAGGGAATGTTTTATTTACGAACCGGTCCACGGGGGATACGATTGAATAGCCGGCTGTATATATTCCCTTTGGACGGTAAGATGAAACGACTCAATATCGCCATCTGCCGGCCTTTGGGCTAATTGGTACTATAGCGGAGAGCATCGGCCATAACCCCGGTGAGTGCGCACATTCACTGTCTTTATCATTGGGTGAGTTCGTGCTCCAGGAAAGTTTTCTAAGGATAACATTTTCCTCCTCCAGGCTAGATGGACGTCATAGCCTACAATATGTGTCTCCCCATTTTCATAGGCTTTAATTAGATGGTTGTATTCGAGACAAGGTTGTTTTTATTTAGCTCAGTTTGTCAGCAGAGTAGCCTACCCTGTCATTTTTGTTGTATTAACTATTCTGCTATTGTCTCCAGTCATGGAGAGTAAAGTGTCGTAGAATTGCACAAAATGTGTTTACAAAAGACCAATTCTTTTCTCAGATTTTTCTCGGATCCTCCTTAAATATCTCTTCTAGCTGGGTCTGAGCTCTGGTATTTTTTGCCTTATGACTATCCAATCTACTCCTCACATTAGGAATAGTGGGCTAGCTTACATTTGTCTGCAAATGCCATAATAGATGCATGCAATACTTTACCATTTTGTTGTAGACTTTTTGTAGTTTTTTTTTTAGCTTCCCCTTACTTGAAGCTCACAGTATGCACATACACACATACTTTAACACACACACACCTGTATGTAGAGACAAGTCAACCCAGGGACAGACAGGTACAGACGGGAACTTTACTACAAGTCTGTGCACCCGACACCTAATGTACTGTACCACAAAATATAGATGAATGTACAACATCCACAATAGCACAACTAGACAAGCTCCCCCCCAAAATATAATAAAAAAGGTCCATTCATGAATTCACATTTAAGTCAGCATTCAGGTCAATTATACCATGTGCCACACAACAAAGCAACTCCATAGAGGTACTATTTGATGGCTGCTTGCACTTTGAGGGCAGTTTTTCGACATGGAGTAAAGTACATAATTAAGCTATTTAGGTTGAACCGTGAAACCACTCAACAGAACACTACCACAGATAGGTTTGATGGACAGTAAGCTGGTACGGAATAGCTTTTCTAGATGCCATGTTTGTTAACACCCTGAGGGCCTTCACTCAGCAAGACAAGAGGATAGGAATTTCCCTTGGGGGAGAGTGGCATCTGGTGACCTCTTTAGCTCCACTTTGAACACAACCTCTCAAACCTACTGTAGCAAATCAACAACAATAATAACACACCTCTGTTAGGGGCCACAGTTAGTTCACCAGCGGCATGTGCTCCTGGCGGTTTGGAGTCAAGCCCTGAAGAACCAGTTTGAAAGAATGTAGACCTTTCAAAACACACACTTGGCTGAGACTAGACCTGATGGCTGGTTTGTCTGTTGAGTCGCGTGATTCTCTGAGATTACAGGTTTCTTAGAAAACCTTCAGGGAACTAGAACTAGTTCCAAAGAGCTATACGCAACTGTAGCAGAGGAAATGGTCAGTCAGGAAAGAGCACTCCAGCTGGCCTGAACAAAGTACTACAATATACTGTCTATAAGTGTAGTCAATCAATATTATTGGCTGATGTGCATTTCTGTTTAGTGATTCCATCTGGCAACAAAGCCAAATTCAAAGTCAAAGCTATGATGTAATGATGACCGATTGACATTAATGTATGATTGAAAAAAAAAAGTCCACACAGATCCCGAGTAAAGATTTGGACCTCACTGACCAGTGTTATTAAACATTACTTCAACAGATATGAACGTAAATGTAACCTCAGACTAACGCTCATGTAACGTCTTTCCCCCTGCAGTGGTCACTGTGGATGAGGAGCCTTGTCTGCTCCTTCCCCTCCACACGCGAGAAGAGGTCGAGAAACTCCTCTACAGGGGCGGAGAAGGGGAGGGCTACAACCACACGGAGGACAGAGATTGGTGCAGCCTGGCAGGGCTGCTGGGATACCAGGAAGAGCGCATCGCCACATTCCGGCAGCAGGAACATCCAGTCCGTGCACTGCTCTCTGATTGGGCGAGCCAGGATTGCGCCAGCCTGGACACGCTCTGCACGGCGCTGTGCAAGATCAACCGCGAAGACATCGCACAGAGCCTTGTGCTCAGCCCCAACACCGTCAAACCCACTGCCACGTCTGCGGTGTGACCATTTAACCATTACCGCCAATACTACGAAAATCTCACTGCAACATCATAGCCAAACTCACTCCTCCCGCCCCCCCGCCACAGTCCATCCATACTGTGACTATTTAACCGACTACACCAACCATCTGAGCAATTACACCAATGCCAAACCATTCAGATCGGCAAACCAAAGTCTGATCATCCACACCTGATGCCAAAACTACTGCTATCAATCCGCCAAGACTCAGCCCAGACCTAAATCGAACATTTCTGCGAGACTTCGGCAGCCACTGCATCCCTTACCGCCTTCATGGTCCTTCATAACCGTGCTGCATCGTGTGAAACCTATTGCTTCCCATTCCGCTTGTGAACCTATGTCAAACTCTGGCTAGTGCACTTTCAAGACACACAAACCCATGATGGTCAACTGTGGCCTTGTAACCATACTACTGGATGTTCAACTGTGTCTTCAGTGTGCCCAAAACAGTCAGGCACCATTTTGCGCTGCTCTCTCACTAACCCTGAAGTAGCAAAGGTCTACACAACTCTGGGGATTGCGCTTCATTTTCATTTTCTGTGCTTCTCTTTTGACTGAAATAATTATTTTCATCCATTCCTCACTTGCATGAACATCACTTGGCATTCAACACGTACAGTAAGCTACTATTCTTCCTTCATTTCATTTTTGTTGTTCTGTACCACCAAAGTCTAGGTTATCAACCCTACCTATACCTATTATAACATCTGGACATTCAATTGTTTGTCATTTATTGGCAAAATATTCCATTATTTGTGACCATTTGCTAGTCAATCAATGACTGTCGGTCACAGCTGAATGGTGGTAATTTCCAGCAGAGATCAAGGACTGGAAAGATATAACGAGCTAGACTACAAAAGGTTAGGCAAGCACTAAATCCAAACCAATTCTTATGTGAAAAAAGCTATTGCCATATCGCCCTGCATCATCGCCTCTATTATTTTCAACCCCTTGATATGGAGAAGCTCAATGATTTGAGCCGTTTCCTCCATAGTACTTTGTACAATGAAATATTAATGAGAAATATCCCGTTTCAAACTTAAGTTATCGTATGAATTATTATTATTTCTTTAGACCTGACATAGGAACAGTTCCCAGTATCAATATATATACTGGAACAAAGTCAGAGCAGTGGACTGGCTGACCTGTGCTGGCTAACATGGTAGTCTGTGGAGCAGGCAACCTGACTCCAGCTTCTATCTGGCCAGGATCATCTGCATAACACTGGGGCTCTCACACTAGGCCTATACTCTGACCTAGATAGGAAAGGACTAGGAATTTAAAACTCACTCACACATATAGGCCTATCTACACACCCAAGCATCCATGAATGCACACACACGCGCACACACACACACACACACACACAGACACACATACAAACATAAATATATATCTACACACACAAACATGCACACGTACACAAACACACAAATGCATGCATGCATGCCAGTATCCACACACATGTATGCATACACATACTGTATAAGAGAAAATAGCCTACTGTTCACTCAAGTGCTGTGTCAATCAAGTGTTGTGTCAATGATAAGCGACAACAGGACCAAGGCCATTGGACATGAACATACACCCTTTCAGGGACCACACGCAGGACACCTTATTGGACATGATGGACGTAGGCCAACTTGTTGGGTCAATGAAAGAGATTGCAGTCGCTTACACCACAACTGTCTTTCAAAACATCTTGCTTAGAATCTGTATAAATCATGTAATCCTTTCCCGTGAGGTCATCCACTGCTTTATTAGCAAGAGGAACAGCATGTACAATCTAGCGAGTCATATAACCGATACACATCATATTCAAAATACACATACAAGTACTGTACATAAAATAACTTACGACTGAACAACTAGCCATTATTCAGGCTAAGATATACAAATAATCCAGGGTTATCTGTTTCTGTTTAGTTTCTCAGGGTCTTTTGTGTGACTTGGTGATTAGCTGGATGTTTGTCTGACGTCGTTTCCTTTTCCCAATCAAAGCTCAGACAACCTGGATTAGTTGTGTATAGGTTGAGGGAGGTTAGAGGCCTTGTCGAGGGATTCAACACTAGCTAGTGTTTCAGGAAAGGCCCTTTGTAGAACTTACTCAGGCAATGGTATCAGTGGCATTCCGTGGTTGTCTTTCTATGCAGTCGCGCTGCTCGGGAGGATCAGATCTCACATTGCCTGGAAAAGTGTTTAAACGTCTAAAGTAGCGGGGGACCATATTCATATGATATCTAGTAGGTGACTGCCAAAAAAGACGACCCGGCGGCCATTGTGACTGACAATCCTTCAGACGGGAAGCATAGGGATGGACGCAGATCAGAGGAAAAACAGGGGGTTTCTAGTTTCCCCGTTGTTCACGACAACAACCTTCGAATGAAAGGCTAGTCATTAGAGATTGGAGACGAGCAATACGGGAGGAATTCCAACCACTGAGAGTTGAACAGATGAAAAGAAGCACTCCAATTAGACGTTTTGGTAACGAGTTACTTAAAGCTGCCGGGTATAATGCATTAAGACGTGGTTATAATGCATTGTAAAAATTGTTATAGGCATTTATGACCCACTTATAATGTCTTATTGTCATGCCATAGTACCTACATATTATAAGCCTCATAGTATGCTTATAACAAGTAATAAAGCACTATACGTGTTAGCTCAAGGTAAAACGTTAGCACATCGGTGCAATCGGTGCATTCATAAAGCCTTCGTAAATGCTTCAAAATGTGTCATAGGCATGCATAACCATTACAGGCAGCTAAGAATTAAGAACTGAGGGGGATGTTCCCTTATTTATTTTGTGCTTTGTGGGGTCATATGTTTTAGCTTATTTGAGGATTAAAATGCCAATGCATGCTTGTAAACAAATGTAATTGCAGCATAATACAGCCTAAAGTGAAACGTATCCCCATTTATTCTCATTGTCAACTTGATTTTTTCAACAACAAAAAATCAATTTCACATTGGGAAACTTTTTTTTGGGGGGGGGGGGGGTTGAATGACAGGAGTTCCGAGGAAGTAACAGTGGTCGCTGGCTTTCTGTCCGTCATTTAATGCAAAGAGATCTGTTAGGACTGTCCTGTTCAATTCTGGCATTACTGACATATAGGTAGGTTCAAAGAGAGCGAAGACAATATTAATGCTTTGCTGTATTATAACCAGTTTATGTCACAGAGTTGATCCATGTCTGGTTTAGCTTATATATATATATACTCCAATTATATATATATACACATACTGAGTGAACAGAACATTAGGAAAACCTTCCTAATATTGAGTTGCACCCCCCTTTGCCCTCAGAAACAGCCACAATTCATGAGGGTATGGACTCTACAAGGTGTCGAAAGCGTTCCACAGGGATGCTGGCCAATGTTGACTCTCAATGATTCCCACAGTTGTCAAGTTGGCTGGATGTCCTTTGGGTGGTGGACCATTCTTGATACACACGGGAAACTGTTGAACGTGAAAAACCCAGCCACGTTGCAGTTCTTGACACACTCAAACTGGTCCGCCTGGCACCTACTACCATACCCCTGTCAAAGACACTTAAATCTTTTGTCTTGCCCATTCACCCACTGAATGGCACACCTACACAATCCATGTCTCAATTGTCTCAAGGCTTAAAAACCCTTCTTTTACCTCACTCCTCCCCTCCATCTACACTGATAACAAGTGACATCAATAAGGGATCATAGCTTTCACCTGGATTCACCTGGTCAGTCAATGTCATGGAAAGAGCAGGTATTTTTTATGTTTTGTATTCTCAGTGTATATACTGAATGTGTACAAGTAGGTTAGGTAAGGGATGAACTTAAATGGACTGTTACCTTGAATGCGACACTACGATGTAAAAGCTATTCAACTCCAATTAAACTCTGTCTATGAGATTTCCTGACATATTTGTACTCTCTCTCTCACTGCAGTGGTTCTCAGGAGACGGGCCAGTTTGTGTGTGTAGAACATATGTCAGACAAGGTGGAGTCTGGTGTCTAATGTTTTGTACACCCAGTGTATAGCCATGACTGTAACAACAAAGTTGGTTTCCCCTACAGACACGGACGAGGAATGTGCTAATATGATATGAAAACTGAACTGAGGACAGAATTGTTTCCCCCTAAACAGTATTCACTTAATTTCTTTATTTTTAAGAGAGGACAGTTGCAGGCCATACGTTTTGTATAGTTGTGAAGCAGCACACCTAGTAAGTACAATAAAATACCAATGAAGGCTTTATATTCAACTTAACCTCGCACTTGGCAGCATACTGTTTGGTCAGAGGAAGAGGGGGAGTTTGACAGTGAAGGGATTGTTGAAAATATATGGAGGACAATGGAAATTGATGGAGACGTATTACCAAGCCCTGATGATGTGGTCCATAGTGAAACAAGACTGATTCTTAATGCGCCAAGATGTACAGAAGTGAGAAATACTGAATGTTCCTTGTATTTACTAATATGTACACTGTATTATACAAATGTGAATTTGCTATATAAACAGTACAATCCACAGAATAATAAACTCCTTAAATCAACATAATATGGTCTTGTCAAAAAGCAATGATTTCAAATATGGTCATAAAAGTAATTACTGTGTCTCTATCGCTCTCACTCACACACACACACACACACACACACATTCACACACACTACCCCCATTAACAATGTGGCTAGCTTGTGTAACGTCCATGGATTCACACACATTATCTCCTTAGACTGCAGGACTCTGGAAATGTTCCCGCAAAGCCACTCCAACGTCCTTCTGACATGTAACTCGAGCCAAATGAGACAGATTGATTACCGGGGGCTTCAAACATAAAGAACACACAGAGAGGAGGAGGAAGGAGGTGAGGAAGAGTTATTTATTACTTGTTCCTCCTGATTGGCTGCTTTACAATGAGTGTAAAGGAAACTTTGTGTAATTTTCTAAATGTTATGGCCAAATCAACTGGAATTAGTTTGACCTAAGTTAAAAAATCATTTGACCATTTAAAAAAAAACATTGCATGGTTATTTAGTTAGCTGAAGTTTTTAGTGGCTGTTTATTAAAGAAAACTTAACCGTGGATTACAGTTTCTGACAACTTTTAGGGTGAAGAAGCATGAAGTTGTAAAATACTGAAATCCCTAACACCAGCTAAGTTGGTTGAGAACGCATTCACATCAACATGCTGGGGAAGCGTCAACCATAGGTCATTTGCTGTATGAAAAAAACCTGCATTGCAACTCATGCTACCGTGAGACCACATGATGTTGAGGCCCTTGTCAATTGACCATAACCTGACCGTAAATATGTTCACAACCGTTTATTGTCCAATTTGAAACACAGCAACCCCTACATAGGGCAGTGGCTCCAATCACTACTACCCTGGGGCATAGGGTCTCCTTAGACCAGAGGGAAGAGTGTCCCCTATTAGCCCTCCAACACCACTTCCAACAGCATCTGGTCTCCTGTCCAAGGGTCGACCAAGCCCTGCATCGCTTCAGAGGCAAACCATCGGTGGGATGCAGGCAGACAGAGTGGTATGGCTGCTGTATGAGTTATTGTTGACCTTTGACATGGGGGTTGCTGTCATGATGGTAACATAATGCTATCATAACAATGGCATATAGCTTGTCAAAACAACTAACCTCAAGTTGGCGAGTGACATAGCTCGGTAATGAAGCGTAAATTGACACATGCTTGAACATTTCACCGTTTCACCTTCACAACAGAGTTGTGCCACTTAATATTAGATATGAAGTAGATATCATGACTGTTGACATTCTGTCAGGAACTATTGTCCCAAATGTTATATAGTTCTTATAGCAGTTACAAACAATGTAAGCATTGTTAATGGAATAAGTAACGTTTTTCATCAGCATATGTATAACAATTCAATTCAATGTGAACTATCTGACAATTCCCTGTCACATACTGTACACTCTTAACAGCAACTACCAGAACTGTAATTCTTCTGTTAAACTGTCAATGATGTTCTACCATTATAGAAGACAGACTATGGTGTAGAGGAGCTATTAATGCATTTGCTTTGGCAGTCAATAAATGTATTTTTAAAGTGAAACCAGAACTTTTAGGGGGTAGATCAGCTTTAATACTGCAGATAGACTGTGCCTTCTATCAATGTAATTGTCTGCATCATTTCCGATACCCAATATATTTATTTTGTTAAAAATATATATATACAGTACCAGTCAAAAGTTTGGACACACATACTCATTCCAAGGGTTTTTCTTTATTTTTACTATTTTCTACACTGTAGAATAATAGTGAAGACATTAAAACTATGAAATAACACATGTAGTAACCAAAAAAGTGGTAAACAAATCCAAATATATTTATATTTGAGATTCTTCAAAGTAGCCACCCTTTGCCTTGACGACAGCTTTGCATACTTTTGGCATTCTCTCAACCAGCTTCACCTGGATTGCTTTTCCAACAGTCATGAAGTAGTTGATCATATTTAAGATATTTCTACAACCTGATTGGAGTCCACCTTTGGTAAATTCAATTGATTATACATGGTATGGAAAGGCACACACCTTTCTATATAAGTACCCACAGTTGACAGTGTATGTCAGAACAAAAACCATGCCATGAGGTCAAAGGAATTATCCGTGGAGCTCCGAGACAGGATTGTGTCGAGGCACAGATCTGGGGAAGGGTAGGAAAAACTTTCTGCACCATTGAAGGTCCCCAAGAAAATAGTGGCCTCCATCATTCTTAAATGGAAGAAGATTGGAACCACCAAGACTCTTCCTAGAGCTGGCCGCCCAGCCAAACTGAGCAATCGGGGTAGAAGGGCCTTGGTCATTGAGGTGACCAAGAACCCGATGGGCACTCTGACAGAGCTCCAGAGTTCCTCTGTGGAGATGGGAGAACCATCCAGAAGGACAACCATCTCTGCAGCACTCCACCACTCAGGCCTTTATGGTAGAGTGGCCAGATGGAAGCCACTCTTCAGTAAAAGGCACATGACAGCCCGCTTGGAGCTTGCCAAAGGGCACCTAAGACTCTCAGACCATGAGAAACAAGATTCCAAGAACAGAGATTGAACTCATTTTCCTGAATGCCAAGCGTCACATCTGGAGGAAACTTTGCACCATATCTACGTTGAAGCATGGTGGTGGCAGTATCATGCTGTGGGGATGTCTTTCTGTGGCAGGGACTGGGAGACTAGTCAGGATTGAGGGAAAGATGAACAGAACAAAATACACAGAGATCCTTGATGAAAACCTGCTCCAGAGCACACAGGACCTCAGACTGGGGCGAAGGTTCACCTTCCAACAGGACAACGGTACTAAGCAAACATACAAGACGACGCAGGAGTAGCTTTGGGACAAGTCTCTGAATGTCCTTGAGTGGCCCAGGCAGAGCCCGGACTTGAACCCGATCTAACATCTCTGGAGAGACCTGAAAAAAGCTGTGCAGCGATACTCCCATTCAACTTGACAGAGCTTGATAGGATCTGTAGAGAAGAATGGGACAAACTCCCCAAATACAGGTGTGCCAAGCTTGTAGCGTCATACCCAAGAAGAATCAAGGCTGTAATCATTGCCAAAGGTACATCAATAAAGTACTGAGTAAAAGGGTTTCTGTAAATGAGTACTTATGTAAATTAGATATTTCATTTTATTTATTTTTTATAAACTAACAAACATTTCTAAAAACCTGTATTTGCATTTTCATTATGGGGTATTCTGTTTTGATTTATCAGGGGGGGGAAACGATTTAATCCATTTTAGAATAAAATAATGGAACAAAATGTTAAAAAGTCAAGGGGTCTGAGTACGCACTGTATATATAGTACCAGTCAAAAGTTTGGACACACCTACTCATTCAAGAGTTTTTCTTTATTTTTACTATTTTCTACATTGTAGAATAATAGTGAAGACATACAAACTATGAAATAACTCATATGGAATCATGTAGTAACCATAAAAGTGTTTAACAAATCAAAATTAATTATATATTTGAGATTATTCAAAGTGGCCTTTGCACACTCTTGGCATTCTCTCAACCAGCTCCATGAGGTAGTCACCGGGAATGCATTTCAGTTAATTTATTTCCTTCTAATGCATTTGAGCCAATCAGTTGTGTTGTGACAAGGTAGGAGTGGTATGCAGAAGATAGCCCTATTTGGAAAAAGACCAAGAACATAATATGGCAAGAACAGCTCAAATAAGCAAAGAGAAATGACAGTTCATCATTACTTTAAGACATGAAGCTCATTCAATCCAGAAAATGTAAAGAACTTTGAAAGTTTCTTCAAGTGCAGTCGATACCTCTGCTGCAAAGGATAAGTTCATTAAAGTTGCCAGCCTCAGAGATTTCAGCCCAAATAAATGCTTCACAGAGTTCAATTAACAGACACATCTCAACATCAACTGTGCAGAGGAGAATTAGGCCTTCATGGTCGAATTGCTGCAAAGAAACCACTATTTAACCTCTACGGGATCGGTCCGCTAATGTGATTTGCATGAGGTTGTAAGTAACAAGAACATTTCCTAGGACATAGACATGTCTGATATTGGCAGAAAGCTTATATTATTGGTAATCTATCTGCACTGTCCAATTTACAGTAGCTATTACAGTGAAAGAATACCATGCTATTGTTTGAGGAGAGTGCACAGTTATTGTCACGTTCCTGACCTGTTTTCTGTTGTTTTGTATGTGTTTAGTTGGTCAGGACGTGAGCTGGGTGGGAATTCTATGTTGTGTGTCTAGTTTGTCTGTTTCTATGTCAGCCTAGTGTGGGTTCTCAATCAGAGACAGATGGTAGTCGTTGTCTCTGATTGAGACTCATTTATATAGGAGGCTTGTTTTGTGTTGGGATTTTGTGGGTGTTTGTTTCCTGTCTCTGTGATTGTCTGCACCAGATAGGTCTGTCTCGGTTTCTGCACATTTTGTTATTTTGTATGTTGTTTGTAGTGTTTCACTTGTTATTTTATTAAACATGTTGAACACTAGCCGCGCTGCACTTTGGTCCAATCCTTGCTACTCCTCTTCGGATGAAGAGATGGAGGAAGCCCGTTACAGTTATGAACTTGAAAATGCATTAATAAACCAATTAGGCACATTTGGGAAGTCTTGATACAACATTTTGAACAGAAATGCAATTTAATCAGTCTAAAACTTATTTGGATTTGTTTAACACTTTTTTGGTTACTACATGATTCCATATGTGTTCTTTCATAGTTTTGATGTCTTCGCTATTCTTCTACAATGTAGAAAATAGTAAAAATAAAGAAAAGGTCTTGAATGAGTAGGTGTGTCCAAACGTTTGACTGGTACTGTATGTTATGTGTGTATGCATATGCCATAGGCATGTGCCTATGTTTGTATTGCTTCACAGTCCCCACTGTTCCTTAAGTTGTATTTTTATCTGTTTTTTTAATCGTATTCTACTGCTTGCATCAGTTACCTGATGTGGAATAGAGTTCGATGTAGTCATGGCTCTATGAGAGTATTGTGCGCCTCCCATAGCCTGTTCTGGACTTGGGGACTGTAAATAGACCTCTGGTGGCATGTCTTGTTGGATATGCATGGGTGTCTTAGCTGTGTGCTAGTCGTTAAAACAGACAGCTCGGTACTTTCAACATGTCAATACCTTTCACAAATACAAGTAGTGATGATGTCAATCTCTTCTCCACTTTGAGCCAGAAGAGATGGACATGCATATTATTAATGTTAGCTCTCTGTGTACATCCAAGGGCCAGTCGTGCTGCCCTGCCAATTGCAATTTTCCTGAGTCCCTCTTTGTGGCATCTGACCACACGACTGAACAGTAGTCCAGGTGCGACAAAACTAGAGCCTGTAAGACCTGCCTTGTTGATAGTGCTGTTAAGAAGGTAAATAAGCGCTTTATTATGAACAGACTTCTCCCCATCTTAGCTACTGTTGTATCAATATGTTTTGACCATGACAGTTTACAATCCATGATTACTCCAAGCAGTTTAGTCACCTCAACTTGCTCAATTTCCACATTATTTATTACAAGATTTAGTTGAGGTTTAGGGTTTAGTGAATGATTTGTCCCAAATTCAATGCTTTTAGTTTTGAAATATTTAGGACTAACTTGTTCGTTGCCACCCATTCTAAAGCTAACTGCAGCTCTTTGTTAACTTATTATGGCTGGGGGGCAGTATTGAGTAGCTTGGATGAATAAGGTGCCCAGAGTAAACTGCCTGCTATTCAGGCCCAGAAGCTAAGATATGCATATTATTAGATTTGGATAGAAAACACTCTGAAGTTTCTAAAACTGTTTGAATGATGTCTGTGAGTATAACATAACTCATATGGCAGGCAAAAACCTGAGAAAAAATCCAACCAGGAAGTGGGAAATCTGAGGTTTGTAGGTTTTCAAGTCTTTGCCTATCCAATATACAGTGTAAAATTTGGTCCGATTGCACTTCCTAAGGCTTCCACTAGATGTCAACAGTATTTAGAACCTTGTTTCAGGCTTCTCCTGTGAAGGGGGAGAGAATAAGAGCTAATATACTAAGAGGTCTGGCAGAATGCCATGAGCTCAGTCTCGCGCGCACCCGTGAGAGTTAGCTGCGTTCCATTGCATTTCTAAAGACAAAGGAATTCTCCGGTTGGAACATTATTGAAGATTTATGTTAAAAATATCCTAAAGATTGATTCTATACATCGTTTGACATGTTTCTACGAACTGTAACGGAATTTTTTGCCTTTTTGTCTGGACCTAGTGCTCGCGAATTTGTATATGTGAACTAAATGCGCAAACAAAAAGGAGGTATTTGGACATAAATTATGGACTTTATCGAACAAAACACACATTTATTATGGAACGGGGATTCCTGGGAGTACATTCTGATGAAGATCATGACAGGTAAGTGAATATTTGTAATGCTATTTCTGACTTTTGTTGACTCCACAACATGGCGGGTATCTGTATGGCTTGTTTTGGTCTCTGAGCGCTGTACTCAGATTATTGCATGGTGTGCTTTTTCCGTAAAGCTTTTTTGAAATCTGACCCAGCGGTTGCATTAAGGAGAAGTTTATCTATAAGTGTTGCAGTCATTTCAGTCACTGTAGTAGCTGACGTGTATAGTGTTGAGTCATCCGCGTACATATACACATGGGCTTTACTCAAAGCCAGTGGCATGTAGATAGTAAAGATTGAAAAAATGAAGGGGCCTAGACAGCTGCCCTGGGGAATTCCCTATTCTACCATGATTATGTTGGCGATGCTTCCATTAAAGAACACCCTCGGTGTTCTATTAGACAGGTAACTCTTTATCCACAATATAGCATGGGATGTAAAGCCATAACACATACTGTCACGCATCCTCCTGCTCTACCTCCCTGTTGCTCAAGGGTGCCCAGTATTACGCACTCCTGCCACCATTACTATGCACACCTGCTTCCCTCACGCACATCAGCGATTCATTGGACTCACCTGGACTCAATCACCTGTGTTATTACCTCCCCTATATCTGTCTGTTCCCCAGCTTTGTTCCCCGCTTCTGTATTAATTGTCGTATGTCGTTGTGTTACCCGGTTCTGACGCTGTTCCTGTCCTGTTCCATGTCTGTGGTATATTAAATGTTTACTCTCTGTACCTGCTTCTCTACTCCAGCGTTGGTTCTTACAGAATGCTGAAGCCACCAAATGAAGCACTGGGGAGTGCTGGCTTTTCGGTTGGTGGTGACGTCGGGTCCGGGGGCCGCCGCCGATGGAACCGGGGGTGCCTCAGCTGGCTCATCGGGCTTCCACGCCCTAGCTGGCTCAAGAGGTTTCCTTTCCCCGGTTGGCACGGCAGGCGCCCATCCTACGTCAGGCCTTAGCCGGATAGTCAGGTTTTTACGCCTCAGCCGGCTCGTCAGGCATCTATGCCTCAGCCGGCTCATCGGGCTCCCACGCCTCAGCGGGACCGACAGGCTTTCACGCCTCCACCGGATTGCCAGGCTCCCACCCACCTGGACTCAATCACCTGTGTTATTACCTCCCCTATATCTGTCTGTTCCCCAGCTCTGTTCCCCGCTTCTACATTAAGTGTTGTATGTCGTTGTGTTACTCGGTTCTGACGCTGTTCCTGTCCTGTTCAATGTCTGTGCTATATTAAATGTTCACTCTCCGTACCTGCTTATCTACTCCAGCGTCGGTTCTTACACATACATTTTTCCACAGCAGCAGACTATGACCAATAATAAAAGCCGAACTGAAGTTGAACAAAACAGCCCCCTCAATCTTTTGATCAATTTCTCTCAGCCAATCATCAGTAATTTGTGTAAGTAATGTGCTTGTTGAATGTTGTTCACTATAAAAGTGCTGAAAGTCTGTTGTCAATTTGTTGACTATAAAATAGCATTGTATCTGGTGAAACACCATTTTTTCCAAAACTTTACCAAGGATTGGTAACAGGCTGATTGGTCGGCTATTTGAGCCAGTAAAGGGGACATTACTATTCTTAGGTAGCAGAATGACTTTTGCCATGGCCTGAGGGCACACACTTTCTAGTACGCTTAAATTGAACATATGGCAAAAAGGAGTGGCAATATCGTCCGCTATTATCCTCAGTCATTTTCCATCCAAGTTGTCAGACCCCGGTGGCTTGTCATTGCTGATAAACAACAATTTTTTTTTCACCTCTTCCACACTCACTTTACGGAATTCTAAATTGCAACGCTTGACTTTCGTAATTTGGTCAGATATACTTGGATGTGTAGTGTCAGCATTTGTTGCTGGTATGTCATGCCTATGTTTTCTAATCTTGCCAATAAAAAAAGTATTAAAGTAGTTGGCAATATCAGTCGGTTTTGTGATGAATGAGTATTATGATTCAATGAATGATGGAGCTGAGTTTGCTTTTTTCCCCCCAAATTTCATTGAAGGTGCTCCAAAGCCTTTTACTATCATTCTTTGTCATTTATCTTTGTTTCATAGTGTAGTTTCTTCTTATTTTTATTCAGTTTAGTCACATGATTTCTCAATTTGCATTTTTTTCCCCAATTAGTTGTGCAGCTAGACTTAATTGCCATTCCTTTTTCTTCATCCCTTTCAACCATAAAATGTTTCAATTCCTCATCAAACCACGAAGATTTAACCGTTTTTACAGTCATCTTCTTAATGGGTGCATGCTTAATAGTAACTGGGATAAGCAATTGTGACCGACCACCTTGATTTGGTCTTATGTAGCACAATTTCAAATTGTGTTTTTTACATTGGATAAAAGCAGAGAGACAGTGCTACAAAATGGTATACACTGCATTTTTGAGGAACAATGGGAACGTAATTCTGCTTTGAGTTGATAAACTTGTAACCTCAATTTTGAAATATGGCCTTTGAATGTTTTGTCTACACCCATTCAGCATTGTTCACACCCTCTTAATTAAAACTTTTTTGGGCTAGGACCCTTTTTTCTCCACTTCCTGTTTGCATGACGTGCTCAAAGTAAACTGCCTGCATCTCAGGCCCTGAAGCCAGGATATGCATATAATTGCTACCATTGGAAAGAAAACACTTTGTCGTTTGTAGAAATGTTAAAATAATGTAGGAGAATATAACGCAATAGATATGGTAGGAGAAAAACCAAAGAAAAACCAACCAGAATTTTTTTTGTTCATGTTCATGAAGACATTACGCACCTGCTACAATCGGTTTCCTATTGAACATACTTCTTTCCGTAAGAAATATTATAGTTTGATTACATTTTAGGGTATCTGAGGAGTGAATAGAAATGTATTTTGACTTGTGAAACAAAGTTTAGGGGTAGATTTTCAGATTCCATTCTCTGCAAGTTGAACGAGTGGATTACTCAAATCGATGGCGTCAACTAAACTGACTTTTTGGGATATAAATAAGGATTTTATCTAACAAAACGACACTACATGTTATAGCTGAGACCCTTTGGATGACAAATCAGAGGAAGATTTTAAAAAAGTAAGTGAATATTTAATCATTATTTGTGAATGTGGAAAAATATATTGATGTGGGGCGCCGTCCTCAAACCCATCACATGGCATGTTTTTTGCTGTAATAGCTACTGTAAATCGGACAGTGCAGTTAGATTAACAAGAATTTAAGCTTTCAGCCAATATAAGACACTTATATGTACATAAATGTTTAAAATCCATATGATTTATGATTATTTAATTTAATTGCACACCCTAAAGTTTCACCGTAAGTTGTCCCGCTAGCGGAACCCCTAGCCCTAAGAAGTTTTTAAGACTAAAAGTGGTAAAAGTAGTAGCCTACAATAAGGACATATTCCAGGTAAACAGAAGTGTCCAGATAAAAATATTTTATAAATATTAAATGACGCTTACCCAGACACACTTGTGTATATTGATGGGTCATGTGAAAGAAATGCTATAACCCCCAGCCACATCTTGCTAAGTGGATGGGTCTCTACAGAAGGTGTAAACGGTACAGCCAAATGGTTACTTGTATAGTAGCAATATCAGAAATAGACAGTGTTAATATAAATTAAATAATATACAATATGTACAAGAACAATAACAATAACGATATCAGTGATAGATGAGGTAGTTATAGGCATACAATCAGGGCTAAAGTAGCTAAGCAGCGGGATAAAAAAATTGTAGTAGCAACGTGTGGCGTGTGTGTTAGTAGAGAGTCATGGGAATAGAGGCACTGCAGATAGTGCTGATGACTGGTCCGTCCCAACCACATATGAACAAGGGAATCTATATTCGGAGAGCCTGTTTCTGTCCTGCCCTTGACCTTGGTGCAGGGCATGTGATGTCCATAGCCTTTTTGTCGCAAAACTCCTTGATCTTCTCACAAAGATAAGTTTGTCTAGCTGTGTCCAGTTCAGGTGGTGCTTGTACAGGCAGACCATCTATGGGAGGAAGGATGTCAGCGTTGCGCAGCAGCTGAAACCTGGTCCCGACTGAGTCCGAACGCTCCTTGGCGACAACAACGCCAGGCTCCAGAGCATCGAAGCTGTAAAACAGGAAATAACCCCAAAAATGTAGAAGATCTTGCACAACATTAATTCACCTCCCACGTTTAGATAAGAAGAATAACCTCATACAATGCAATGAAAATGATATTAACCTGAAGAGCTGGTACTGCTGGATCTGTGGCAGTGGCCTGAAGTACAGAGTCAGGTTTTGTCGCCAGACATAGCTTTCCACCAGCACCGTACAATCCTCCAGTCCAACCAGCTGTGGGATGTTGACCCCTGTCACAGTGCTGTCCTTCACAACACCAGCAATCTCAGACAAAGTGTTCACTCTGGTCTTTCTGAAGTGCTGCTTGATGAGGCCGAAGCACTAGTCGGGGGCAAACTTGGTGTGGACTGTGATCAGATCCAGACTGTGGTGGAGCTTGTGCATGGTCCGCCAGGCACAATACCAGAGCACAAACTTGTTCTTGTTTGGCCACTGCAGTTATCACAATTCAGGTTCACACGTGTTTCCCCAACTCCGTGGTTGGTGAAGAAATGATGCATGTAGTTGATGACTGTGCTGCTGCCTTTGCTGGATGACATGCCTTCATCAATCAAGTAGTTGACTTGTTGTGGTATTCCTTCACAGCGTACACCAAACAAGCCACACTTGCGAGGAGTTAAAAAGTAGATGGGACCTGGCTGCATATGGTCAGATGGATAGTGCACCTGCAAACAATAACATGTAAATTAATTACACAGCTCAGTGAAAGGATCTCTCTCTCTCACTCTCTCTCTCTGTCCTTAATCAGTGTAAAGGAGGAAATGTTGCTTAAAAATCAAAGCTGTAATGCATCCTGATGTCTTTGCTTGCTGGTTCAGTAGGGGCCCCCAGAGACAACTGCATGTCTTGACAGGTGATCTTGCAGTCAGCAACCATCTTCTGGTAGACAGACCGCTCACTCTGAACAAGCAGGAGATGCCGCTCTTGCTTCTTCAGCTTGGCAGACTTAACAGCTTCTGCCAGATTGGCAGATCTGAAGACCTGATAGTTGTTCCTTTGGCACTGCCAGCACAGGTCTGTCCTGGGCAATTTCCTCTACAGATTCCTGAAGGAAGACAGCCCGTCTACATGTACCTCTGGAAAATACAAAAATAATGTGAGTTCAATAAAAGTAGTGCCAATCATGTTGGAGGTCAATTAAATAATCAAAACGTGTTGCTTATGCTTTAAATACCACGTGTTGTCATCGATTCCTTGTAGAGACGCCACACTGCTGCTTTTGTCACATGGCATGGCAGCAGCTTTCCACCAAAGTGTTTGTGTCCTGGGTGGCGTCCTGGTAATACTATTGCATTCTCCTCTGCGTCGTTGTTGCTGAAGTTCACCACTCGCTGCAAGTCCTTATGCTTCGGGTGTAACCTGTGCTTGCTTGTGCCAGCTCTCTTTTTGATGTGAGGCATTAGATTAGACCATTCTCCTTGTATGACTGGTGGAGGAGAGATGCTTGTTCTACTGATGCTGAAAGACAAATTCCAATAGATAGCCGTACTCACCCTCAGACATGCCTGGCTAACTTGATGGGTCATCAGCTAGCTAGCTAACAGTAAGCTTTCCACTTGGGTTCTTTAGTTTAGACATGTAGCTAGCTAGCTAAACAATGAAGCATAATCCCAATTCCTAGAGTACTAGCAATACAACATGATTGTCATAGCTATCTAAAGTTAGTTAGCTAGCTAACATTAGGCTATAACTAGCAATGCGAAATGGCATTCTTAGATATCACCACACACAGATCATACACGTAATGTTAGCTATCAAGCCAGCCATCTAATGTCAGCTAGCTAGCTAACAGTAACGTAAACTCACTCACTTTTGTACATCGCCTTGGTCCGTACAATTGACCTTATTTTTGCGCCCAAAAAACGTAATACTTCCAGATCAACTGTAATATCAATACCATTGTAAAGCACAATTTCTCCCCTTTCCAACTAAATTAATGACGAGACCTTCATGATGCCCATCTCTGCATAATTCAACAAGGCAATGAGCTCCGTCGGGTCTTTTTAAAAATGGCGGGTGGGGAGCGAAGGCTACGAAGTGATCTTGAAAGGGGGAAATATTTTGTGTGAAGAAAATAGTTTTCTTCACCCGATTTGTCCAACTAATCAACTTTAAAATGTAAATAAAACGTAAATAGTTTATGTAATGTCTCATCACATACCTGTTTGAAGGTTTGTGTCGAATTTGAAGAGGGGTTTAGGGCTGCGCTAACGTTAGCCTCACAAGTGAACTGCAGCTGTTCCGGCTTTTGAGTGTCATGATGGCTCGCATTAATGACGACGCAATTGGCACCCTAGTCATGAAATATTAGTTTAATATTAGCAATAATTATATTAATTTATACAAAAATAATGACGTTTTCTTACAAATGTATATATTTAAGCATGAATTTAATCTGCGAGAGAAGGGTTACCCCTGGTGGAAAGAGGCTGTATGGCACAAAATTATTTGCAAATGCGCGCTGTACGTTACGTAGTGACACGTCACGATGTAACGTACAGCATCAGAGGGGTCCGTTTTTTCATCTTTTCTCCAATACTGTTAACCCATTACAATGTCAATCAACGCTGAATCGAAACGTAGTTCACACCCCGGATTTTGATGCCAATACAGTCACTACAGTCCCATTTGTTTTCATTGCAGCCTCGTTTGAATGTCGCGGTTACGCACAGTTGTACGGAATGGGGTGAGTTTACGTTAAGCTTTAACTTGGGGTCTTTTGTTTAGACATGTAGCTAGCTAGCTAGCTAAACAATTAACCATAATCCCAATCCATAGAGTACTAGCAATAGAAACCAATTGTCATAGCTAGCTAAAGTTAACCAAATAGGTTCGATGTTAGCTAGTTAGCTAGCTAACATTAGGCAATAACTAGCAATGTGAAATGGCATTCTGAGATAACATTACTACACATAGATCATAAAGGTAATGTTAGCTAGCGAGCCAGTCATCTAACGTCAGCTAGCTAGCTAACATTAAGCTTTAACTTGCAATGAAAACAACTTTCTGACAAAATTAGAAACATATAATATCTGAAACTGTAGCTAGATTCTTACCCGTATACATGGATGAACGCTTCACGGCAGACTGCAACCCCTTTCATTAAATAAGACATCCTGTGTCGTTTCCGTTTTGTTTGTACAGCTTGCTTGGCCCGTTGCGTCAAGTCACTCTGGTTCACAATACTGACCGTGTGCAATACCACAAGAATCATCTTAAGCTTCAGCCACCACCCAAACTCTGACAATTTTTCTCAACAGAGCTGGTTTGGCTGTTTTCATGTTATCCAGAGCGTTGGTGACTTTAACTGTGCTCCTGGCAACAATTTAATAAGATTTTTTGCAGATGTTTACTGACACCGGCCACATTCAACAGGTGTTGAGTGTTCGTAAATTCAACATTTATTCTGCGCTCTGAAACAGTTGTTGCAGTGTCATTATATTGAAATGGATACTTGCACAGTGGAGTCTTTTGTTAAGTTTAACTACGCAATAAAACATTTTTAAAGCCGCGTTAGACAGGATTACCTACACATACTGACCAGCTCAAATAGTCAGAAGAGTGCTATATGGCAGACCGATCCAAACTCATCTCTCTGCATGTCCAGACCACTCATTATTTCAGCCAAATATGCTGTATTTTCTATGGCTTAACCAACTAGGCTTGTAATTTAATTTAGTTATTAAGGCACATGAAAGTTCACATGTTCGAAATGGAATTTCTGCCAAAAAATGCATTTTGATAAATAACATTTTTTTAAAGTTCAAACGACTCTCCTGTGAAATAGTGACCCGCGACATACGCATAGTGTCCTGAAATGGGTCACAATTTCATAAATGTGTCAAATGCAGCGTCACTACATCCGATGGATCTGGATACTGCTTTTAATCACATTTCTGCATTATTAGTAAAGATGTGATGAATACATGTTGATGATTTAATTCCTGTGCTATTTGTAACTACCCTGGTAGGTTGACTGATAACCTGAACCAGGTTGCAGACACTGGTTACAGTTTGAACCTTTTTCTTGAGTGGGCAGCTTGATGAAAGACAGTTAATATACCTCTCTGTTGATATCACATACATTATCAAGCATTTCACACATGTTATCCAGATACTGACAGTTAGCACTTGGTGGTCTATAGCAGCTTCCCACAAGAGTGGGCTTTAGTTGAGGCAGACGAACCTGCAGCCATATTACTTCAACAGTGTTTAACATGAGATCCTTTCTCCTTCCTGTCACTCAAATTCAAATTCTCCACCCTGTTGGGTGTGGCCAATTCAATTCGAATTTCAACTCATGATGTGAATGGGAGTCAATTCCAAAATTCTGAATTGAGCCAAACCCTAGTTTGAGCAGGTCCCTGAACAGAGCAACATCAGTCACCCCTTTCCTCAGGTTCCAGAACAGTGAAATAGCAAGAGATTCCCTTAAATAATAATTAAATAAAAAACTTGAAAGTGAAAAAAAATACATATGGTTTTCAAACACACATATGAGCACGTTTGAAAATTTTATGTGAAATAATTGAAGAAAAATGACATACAAATTCCAATGGTTTCCAGACGTGTGAAGTTTCACATGGATTTTCACATGTTCATTTTTCACACACCTCAATATCAATTTATTTTGACATCACATTTTGTTAGTATAGATTATGTATTTTGACTTTTTTCAGTGTATTTTGAACGCTTTCAGGCAACTAAATAAAAAAAGTGTGCACAATTTTCGCCTAAAATGACTTACCCAAATCTAACTGTCTGTAGCTCAGGACATGAAGCAATGTTATGCATATTCTTGGTACCATTTGAAAGGAAACACTTTGAAGTATGTCAAAATGTGAAAGGAATGTAGGAGAATATAACACATTCGATTTGGTGAAAGATAATACAAAGAAAAAACCAACCGTTTTTTCTTTGTATTTTTTTGTACCATCATTTTTTAAATGCAGTTAATTAAAATGCATTCCATGAAGCTGGTTTAGAGAATACCAAGAGTGTGCAAAGCTGTCATCAAGGAAAAGGGTATATAAAATATATTTGGATTTGTTTAACACTTTTTTTGGTTACTACATGATTCCATATGTGTTATCCCATAGTTTTGATGTCTTCACTATTATTCTACAATGTCGAAAAGAGTAAAAATAAAGAAAAACCCTTGAATGAGTAGGTGTGGCCAAACTTTTGACTGGTACTATACATGTTGACTGTACCACATACTGTAAATGTTACAACAGTGAGTGCCGCATCCAACAGAATATAGATTCCAAATGAGTCAGAGGTCAAAAGTCGATCCAGATTTACTGCAACGAGATGACATCCCTCTATGAAACAGAACAGACCTGACTCTGATGATGATGTATGACATTGTGTAACAAGTCTGTGCTTGTATACCAAAAGGCATCCTATTCCCTATATAATGTTCTACTTTTGACCGGAGCCCCAGTTGGGACGCACCCTGTGTGTACCTTGCCAGATAATTCCACACGTATTCTGCTTTGTCATGGTTGACTGTAACAACAGATCAAACGGCAACAGCAGCTTTGGAAAGAAGCGAAGGAGTGATTAGTGTAAGGGGGGAAAGGGGGAAAAAGAGAAGGTATTTTATAGGAATTACAGTTTATATTACTTTAACGTAATAATGATGATATCATACTCATTATGATAGCATAGCTTAGATTATGTATTGGTCAAATCAAAGCAGCTGTTGGAAAACCCCATCATTTAAAATGTGCTCCTCTGCTCTCGCTCGCTCGCTCACTCACTCGCTCACTCACTCACTCACTCACTCACTCACTCACTCGCTCGCTCGCTCACTCGCTCGCTCACACACTCACACACTCACACACTCACACACTCACACACACACACACACACACACACACACACACACACACACACACACACACACACACACACACACACACACACACACACACACACACACACACTCACACACACACACACACACACACACACACACACACACACACACACACACACACACACACACACACACAGAGAGAAAAGTGTTTGTTCACCTTTTACACTCTCTGCTGGTGGGAATCTGGTTGCATGTTGAAATTAAGGTTTATGATACCAAGACTATTGTGTTTCTGTTTCTCTGGTTTCAGTTCGTGACAACTGTTGATGTTAAAAGGGTTTAATAAATACATTTGGTTGATTGGATCTCTCGTGATATATTATATACAACTACTAAATGGATATTGATGAATTAACGTTGATGCATTTGCTTATTAATTCTCCTGTTCATGGTAACCTTCAATGTGAGATTTGAATTAGCAGGATAATAGTACTGTTAATTCAAACCATTTTCATGAACTCCTTCTTACACACAATTACCATAATGTTTGACCTCGGGCCGGGAAGGTTCATGTGCTTTTGAAAGCTGTCACTTAAGGTAAATTCAATTATGTGGTTTTCAGGAACAGCTCTACTCCTGCTCTACATCCATACCGCCACCTGCTGCGGCCCTCATCATGCTTTGCTGCTGTTGTTCTGTGGCAGAGAGGCAGACAGACAGAGGCTCTGGGAGTGATGCACACAATTATCTGCAGAGTGATGAAATTATATCTCCAACCCTAACAGATGGAGGGAGGAGGAGGAGGGGAGAGTCCATTCTACTTCCCTCTGGGATCAGGGGAAATTCTATTAGGCCTGATAATAAGGCCATTTGTCACCTCTCTCCTCCACTCCCCCCCTCCCTCCATGTCTGTCTATGTGTCCCTCCCTCCTCTCTCCCTACCGTTTGGAGAAGCTATCTCTGGCTGTCTGCTTCTCTCTCTCTCACTTACATCCTTAGTAAAAACCCTTCTCTTTCTGTCTCTCTGATTCTCTTCCTTTCTTTCACTCTCTCTCCCCCTCCCTTCCCTCACTGCCTCTGTCCTCCTGTGCCATTTGGTCTGATTAAAGTAAAAGCTATGGAAAGAGAGCGAGAAAGAGCGAGAGAGAGAGAGAAAGAGCGAGAGAGAGGGATAGAGAGGGATAGAGAGTGAGAGAGCGATAGAGAAAAGGATAAATGAAATAGCAAAGGGAGGCTAAGAAAAAGGTAGTGAATGACTTAGGCTACTTATCTAAGGGCTCTTTAGTGGTTTCAACCCCAAATGTGGTGGGTCCCATCACTCAAACGCTCAATGTTTTACTGGGCACTTGATAACCATTTGACTTTCTATTTCCTTTGATATCAAATAAGCTCTACTAATGTTAATTATATAAGCCACATCATCATTGACTGAACAGTAATAAACCATTTGTGGTCTGAAAGCAGGTGATTAAAAGTTAATGATGTTGATCTGCTCCAGGGAAGCACTGCATGCTTTTATCGTCCACATTGATTTAATTTTCAATCATGAAAATCATTCATCTTAATAGTGCAAGAGGGGGGAAATTGCATTAAGGCGAAAATGTAGAAAAGTCGCAAAAGTTTTCCTGTCTTGGAAAGCAATAACTAGGAGAACGTCTGGTTGGCCGTTTTGTGGTTAATTTGCATCTGTTTTCTTACAACCATTTGTTGTTTGGAAGAAACACCAATAAAACGTTATTTGGATAATTTAACTGACCACATTTCACATTAGGCATGCATATGTCTTCGTTAAAGTCTCTCTATCTTCTAACAAGGAACATTGTGTTGTGCAATTTCACTTTGATGGTGATATATTGAAGCTGTAACAGTCGCATGTCCATGTTTAAAGTATTGTAACAAAATACACCAAAACATACAATACTGATTTTAATCCAATGTGTTGGGTTGGGAATGAAATACATAATAGGCCAAAACCTTCCACCCAATTGTTTACAGTAGCCTATTATATCAGTTTACTCTTCAAGTGTAGTTATTATACTAGAGTATTACATACATTGCCTTCGGAAAGTATTCAGACCCCTTGACTTTCTTCACATTTTGTTACGCCACAGCTTTATTCTAAAATTGATTACAAAAAAAATATCCTCATCAATCTAAACACTATACCCCATAATGACAAAGCAAAAACAGGTCTAGAAATTTTTGCTAATTAATAAAAAATTAAAAAGGGAAATATCCCATTTACAAAAGTATTCAGACTCTTTAGTTAGTACTTTGTTTAAGCACCTTTGGCAGCCATTACAGCATCAAGTCGTCTTGGGTTTGACGTTACAAGCTTGGCACACCTGTATTTAGGGATTTTCTCTCATTCTTCTCTGCAGATCCTCTCAAGCTCCTGTCAGGTTGGATGGGGAGCGTTGCTGCACAACTATTTTCAAATCTTTAGCCATAATGGCACCAGAAGAGATGGCCAGAGGACATGGCTGACGTTTTATGGGCTCCTAACCAAATGTTGTTATTGTGTGCGTTTTTTCACATTATTTGTAACTTATTTTGCACATAATGTTTCTGCCATCGTCACTTATGACTGAAAAGAGCTTCTGGATATCAGGACAGCAATTACTCACCTCATACTGGACGAAGATTTCTTCTTTAACGAGTCGCTCACAAAGAATTTACTTCAGACACCCGACAAGGCCAAAATCCCTGTCATTTGCATGAAGAAGAGACAAAGATATCGGGGACGTAGGTCGGGGTGCCCCGTATAGGATCCAACGGCAAGTGAGTAATCCCTCTCAGTCCTATTCGCCAATGTGTGTCACATTCTTCTTCCTCCTCATCTGAGGAGGAGTAGTTGGAAGGATCAGAGGAACAATATGCAGCATGGTAAGTGTTCATCTTGATATTTATTTAAAAAGAGAACACTGAACGAACTATACAAAAATAACGAACAACGAACGTGAAGCTATCGAATAATAGTGCGGACACAAAACACTACACATAGACAATCACCCACAACCCACAATGACAAAACAGGCTACCTAAATATGGTTCCCAATCAGAGACAACGACTAACACCTTTCTCAGATTGAGAACGATATCATGCCAAACACAGAAACAGACAAACTAGACATACAACATAGAATGCCCACTCAGATCACACCCTGACCAAACAAAACATAGAAACATACAAAGCAAACTATGGTCAGGGCGTGACAATGTGTAATCATTGGATAACAAAATGGATGAGCTCCGATCAAGACTATTCTACCAATGGGACATTAAAAACTGTAATATCTTAAGTTTCACCGAGTTATGGCTGAACCATGACATGGATAACATACAGCTGGCTGGGTTTTCAGTCCATCGGCAAGATAGAATAGCTGCCTCAGGTAAGACAAGGGGTGGCGGTCTGTGTCTATTTGTAAATAACAGCTGTGCACAAAATCTAATATTAAGGAAGTCTTAAGGTTTTGCTCACCTGAGGTAGAGTATCTCATGATAAGCTGTAGACCACACTATTTACCAAGAGAGTTTTCATCTATATTTTTCGTAGCTGTCTATTTACCACCACAACCCAATGATGGCACTAAGACCGCACTCAACAGGCTGTATAAGACCATAAGCAAACAAGAAAATGCTCATCCAGAGAAGGCGCTCCTAGTGGCAGGCGACTTTAATGCAGGGAAACTTAAATCCGTTTTACCTAATTTCTACAAGCATGTTAAATGTGCAACCAGAAGAAAAAACTCTAGACCACCTTTACTCCACACACAGAGATGTGTACAAAGCTCTCCCTTCGTCCTCCATTTGGCAAATCTGACTATAACTCTATCCTCCTGATTCCTGCTTACAAGCAAAAACTAAAGCAAGGAGTACCAGTGACTCGCTCAATAAGGAAGTGGTCAGATGACGCAGATGCAAAACTACAGGACTGTTTTGCTAGCACAGACTGGAAAATGTTCTAGGATCCTTCCGGTGGCATTGAGGACTACACCACATCAGTCACTACACCACATGAAGTCGTCCCTACAGTGACCGTACGTACATACCCCAACCAGAAGCTATGGATTGCAGGCAACATCCACACTGAGCTAAAGGGAAGAGCTGGGGCATTCAAGGAGCAGAACTCTAACCTGGATGCTTATAAGAAATCCCGCAATGCCCTCCTACGAACCATCAAACAGGCAAAGCATCAATACAGGACTAAGATTGAATCGTACTACACCGGCTCCGAAGCTCGTCGGATGTGGCGTTGATTGCTAACTGTTACGGACTACCAAGGGAAGCACAGCCACGAGCTGCCCAGTGACACAAGCCTATGAGACGAGCTAAATAACTTTTTTGCTCGCTTCGAGGCAAGCAAAACTGAAGCATGCATGAGAGCATCAACTGTTCCGGACGACTGTGAGTAAGGCCTTTAAACAGGTCAACATTCACAAGGCCGCAGGGCCAGCCGAATTACCAGGACATGTACTCTGAGCATGTACTGACCAACTGGCAAGTGTCTTCGCTAACATTTTCAACCTGTCCCTGACCGAGTCTGTAATACCAACATGTTTCAAGCAGACCACCGTAGTCCCCGTGCCTAAGAACACCAAGGTAACCTGCCTAAATGACTACCGACCCGTAGCATATCTGTAGCCATGAAGTGCTTCGAAAGGCTGGTCATGGCTCACATCAACACCATTTGCCCAGAAACCCTAGACCCACTCCAATTTGCATACCGCCCCAACAGATCCACAGATAATGCAATCTCTATTGCACTCCACACTGCCCTTTCACACTTGGACAAAAGGATCACCTCTGTGAGAATGCGACTACAGCTCAGCGTTCAACAACATAGTGCCCTCAAAACTCATCGCTAAGCTAAGGACCCTGGGACTAAACACATCCCGCTGCAACTGGATCCTGGACTTCCTGACGTGCCGCTCCACAGTTGGTAAGGGTAGGTAACAACACATATGCCATGTTGATCCTCATCACGGGGGCACCTCAGGGGGGCGTTCTCAGTCCCATTCTGTACTCGCTGTTCACCCATGACTGCATGGCCAAGCACGACTCCAACACCATCATTAAGTTTGTTGACGACACAACAGTGCCTGATCACCGACAATGATGAGAAAGCCTATAGAGAGGAATTTAGAGACCTGGCAGTGTGGTGCCAGGATAACAAACTCTCCCTCAACATGATCAAGATAAAGGAGATGGTTGTGGACTACAGGAAAAGGAGGACCGAGCACGCCATCATTCTCATCGACGGGGCTGTATTGGAGCAGGTTGAAAGCTTCAAGTTCCTTGGTGTCCACATCACCAACAAACTATCATGGTCCAAACACACCAAGAGTTGTGAAGAGGTTACGACAATGCCTTTTCCCCCTCAGGAGACTGAAAAGATGTGTCATGGGTCCTCAGATCCTCAAGACGTTCTACAGCTGCACCATCAACAATTTTTTTGTTGTTCATAAATTATTTGTTATTCTTCTTTTTTTATTTTTTTTTATCTTTTTTTAACTTCAATTTATTAAAGTAAATACGTTAACACTTATTTTTAACACTTATTTTTCTCTTCTTAAAACTGCATTGTTGCTTAAGGGCTTATAAGTAAGTATTTCAATGTAAAGTTGTTGTTTTTCGTTTTTTGGTTTGATGTTCAATCAGGTTTAAATCCGGGCTCTGGCTCAAGGACATTCAAAGACTTGTCCCGAAGACACTCCTGTGTTTTCTTGCGCTTAGGGTCGTTGTCCTGTTGGAAGGTGAACCTTCGCCCCAGTCTGAGGTCCTGAGCACTCTGGTGCAGGGTTTCACCAAGGATCTATATACTTTGCTACGTTCATCTTCCCTCGATCCTGACTACTCTGTTTTCGGGGACCTTCAATGCTGCAGACATTTTTTAGTACCTTTCCCCAGATCTGGAGAACTGTTGACATGCATTGTCAACTGTGGGACCTTATATAGACAAGGGTGAGCTTTTCCACATGTTTTACCTTTATTTAACTAGGCTATGTTATTTAATAACAAATTCTTATTTACAATGACAGCCTACTGTGGAACAGTGGTTTAGCTGCCTTGTTCAGGGTCAGAACGACAGATTTTTACCTTGTCAGCTCAGGGATTCCATCCAGCAACCTTTCGTTTACTGGCCCAACGCTCTAAGCACTAGGCTACCTGCCGCCCCAAATCATGTCCAATCAATTGAATTTCCCACAGGTGGACTCCAATCAAGTTGTAGGAACATCTCAAGGGTGATCAATGGAAACAGGATGCACCTGAGCTCAATTTCAAGTCTCCTAGCAAAGGATCTGAATACTTATAAGGTATTTCTGTTTTTTATTTTTTATGCATTTGGCAAAAATTAAAAAAATCTGTTTTTCGCTTTGTCATTATGGGGTATTGTGTGAAGAATGCTGAGTATTAGGGACTCCCGGGTGGCGCAGTGGTCTAGGGCACTGCATCGCAGTGCTTGCTGCGCCACCAGAGTCTCTGGGTTCGCGCCCAGGCTCTGTCGCAGCCGGCCGCGACCGGGAGGTCCGTGGGGCGACGCACAATTGGCCTAGCGTCGTCCGGGTTAGGGAGGGTTTGGACGGTAGGGACATCCTTGTCTCATCGCGCTCCAGCGACCCCTGTGGCGGGCCGGGCGCAGTGCGCTAACCAAGGGGGCCAGGTACACGGTGTTTCCTCCGACACATTGGTGCGGCTCGCTTCCGGGTTGGAGGCGCGCTGTGTTAAGAAGCAGTGCAGCTTGGTTGGGTTGTGCTTCGGAGGACGCATGGCTTTCGACCTTCGGCTCTCCCGAGCCCGTACGGGAGTTGTAGCGATGAGACAAGATAGTAATTACTAGCGATCGGATACCACGAAAATTGGGGAGAAAAGGGGATAAAAGAAAAAAGAAAAAAGAATGCTGAGTATTTAAAAAAAACATGTTTTAGAATAAGGCTGTAATGTAACAAAATGTGAAAAAGTCAAGGGGTCTGAATACTTTCCGAAGGCACTGTAAATCCGCCCATCCAGGAAATTGTTCAATGAGTGTAATTATAACAACACAGCATATTGTAAGAATGATTCAATGCTGGAGTACCCCTTTACACATCGATAATGTATTTGTGTCTATATTATGTTTACAGTTAGACAGTCAATTCAGTTTATTTTTCTCCCCCCCTCATATTTATGCTCTATTGATATTTGTCAGCAAGTTGACATTGAATTATTAGAACCTGCCATGTCATGTCAGAACTCAAAAAGTAGGTTTGATTGGCTTGAGAATCAGGATTGGAATTTACATATCACTGTACTGTAGGCTGCCCGCATCAATAAACACTCACACACCAGTTGACTGTCGTTGTCTGTGGTTAGATGACTCTGTAGTGCTTCATATTTCATAATCATGCTTACAATGCTTTCAGAAAGTATTCACACCCCTTTACTTTTTCCACATTTTGTTGTTACAGACTGAATTTAACATTTATTACATTGAGATTATGTCTCACTGGCCTACATACAATATCCCATAATGTCAAAGTGGAATTACGTATTTTAAAATTTTACTTATTCATTAAAAATTCAAGTTGAAATGTCTTGAATCAATAAGTATTCAACCAATAAGTATTCAACCCCTTTCTTACGGCAAGCCTAAATAATTTCCGGAGTAAAAATGAACATGCTTTTGAATGACTACCTTATCTTTGTACCTCACACATACAATTATCTGTAAGGTCCTTCAGCTAAGCAGTGAATTTCAAACACAAAGACCAGGGATGTTTTCCAATGCCTTGCAAAAAAGGGCACCTATTGTTAGATGGGTGAATATAAAAAAAGCAGACATTGAATATCCCTTTGAGCATGGTGCAGTTATGAATTACCTTTTGGATGGTGTATCAACACACCCAGTCATTACAAAGATACAGGCGTTCTACCGAACTCAGTTGCCGGGGAGGAAGGAAACCGCTCAGGGATTTTACCATGAGGCCAATGGTGACTTTAAAACAGTTACAAAGTTTATTGGCTGTGGATAGATCAACAGTATTGTAGTTACCCTACAATACTAACCAAATTGATAGAGTAAAAAGAAGGAAGCCTGTACAGAACACAAATATTTCAATTACATGCTTCCTGTTTGTAACAAGGCACTTAAGTAGTACTGAAAAAAAATGTGTCAAAGCAATGCATTTTTGTCTTGAATAAAGTGTTATGTTTGGGGAAACATCACATTACTGAGTACCACTGCATATTTTCAAGCATAGTGGTGGCTGCATCATGTTATGGGTATGCCTGTAATCGGTAAGGACTGGGGAATTTTTCAGGATAAAAAAGAAATGGAATGGAACTAAGCAGAGTCAGATTCCTAGAGGAAAACCTGGTTCAGTCTGCTTTCCACCAGACACTGAGAGATTGATTCACCTTTCAGCAGGACAATGACCTTGAACACAAGGCCAAATATACACTGGAGTTGCTTACCAAGATGACATTGAATGTTCCTGAGTGGGTTAATTACAGTTTTGACTTAAATCGTCTTGAAAATCTATGGCAAGACTTGGCTGTCTAGCAATGATCAACAACCAACAGTTTGAAGAATTTTTAAGAGAATATTATGCAAATATTGTACAATTCAAGTGTTCTGCGAGTGGATAGGCCAAACTTGAGATCAGATGTTTTTAAATATAGAACCGTAAGTAAAGAAACATGGTTCAAAGATGTACAATGTTTTCTGGAAAGCATTAAAATGTCCACCAACAATTACTACAATGCCTTGCAAAAGTATTCATCCCCCTTGGCATTTTTCCTATCTTGTTGCAATACACCGTGTCATTTAAATAGATTTTATTTGGATTTCACGTAATGGACATACACAAAATAGTCCAAATTGGTTAAGTGAAATTAAATAAATAACTTGTTTAAAATAAAAAAAGGAAAAGTGGTGCGTGTATATGCATTCACCCCGTTTGCTATGATGCCCCTAAATAAGAGCTGGTGCAAACAATTACCATCAGAAGTCACATAATTAGTTAAATAAAGTCCACCTGTGTGCAATCTAAGTGTCACATAATCTATCACATGATCTCAGTAGAAATACACCTGTTCTGAAATGCCCCAGAGTCTGCAACACCACCAAGAAAGCTGCACCATGAATACCAAGGAGCTCTCCAAACAGGTCAGGGACAAAGTTGTGGAGAAGTACAGATAAGGGTTGGGTTATAAAAACATATCAGAAACTTTGAACATCCCAAGGAGCACCATTAAATCCATTATAAAAAAAATGGAAAGAATATGGCACCGCAACAAACCTGCCAAGAGAGGGCCGCCCACCAAAACTCACGGACCAGGCAAGGAGGAGACCAAAGATAACCCTGAAGGAGCTGGAAAGTTCCACAGCGGAGATTGGATTATCTGTCCATAGGACCACTTTACGGAAGAGTGGCCAGAAAAAGCCATTGCTTAAAGAAAAAAAAGCAACACGTTTGGTGTTCGCCAAAAGGCATGTGGGAGACTCCCCAGACATATGGAAGAAGGTACTATGGTCAGATGAGACTAAAATTGAGCTTTTTGGCCATCAAGGAAAACTCTATGTCTGGCGGAAACACAACAACTCTCATCACCCCGAGAACACCATCCCCAAGGTGAAGCATGGTGGTGGCAGCATCATGCTTTGGGGATGTTGTTCATCAGCAGGGACTGGGAAACTGGTCATAATTGAAGGAGTCTTGGATGGCGCTAAATACAGGGACATTTTTGAGGGAAATCTATTTCAGTCTTCCAGAGATTTGAGACTGGAACAGAGGTTCACCTTCCAGCAGGACAATGACACTAAGCATACCGCTAACAACACTGGAGTGGTTTAATAAGCGGAAACATTTAAATGTCTTGGAATGGCCTAGTCAAAGCCCAGACCTCAATCAAATTGAGAATCTGTGGTATGACTTAACTTCTTGCGACTACAGGGGGTGCTGTTTTCTCATTAGCATAATTGCATTACAGACGAAACGGCTTCCTACAAAATTCTTGATCGTACAATATGCATATTATTATTATTATTGGATAGAAAACAGTCTCTAGTTTCTATAGGCGTTGGAATTTTGTCTCTGAGTGGAACAGAACTCATTCTACAGCAATTTCCCTGACATGGAGTCAGATTTCACACATTTTGGCCCCTGATCTGGAGTCAGTTTTAAGGCCACTGTTATTGCTATGAGGATACGGACACTGCTTACGTCTTCCCCTGGATGCCTTTACGTGATGACGATTTGAATGGTATCGATTGCCCAATCACAGCCACTATAACACAAAAACAAGTGTAGGTAGGAACTCTTTCCCAGATGCGTCATGCGTGCGGAGGACACTGAACGGCTCTTTTTCCAAGCATTAGTGTAGCCAGTTATATTTTTCCGGTCATGTTTCTACTCGTTATAGGAGTTAAAAACATCATAAGGTAGTTAATTTAAACCGTTTCATAGCAATTTATATCCGTTTAGTGCGATTTTGAGGCATTGCTTTGTTGTGCACTTTGACGCGCTCGGCACATTTCGGGCTCCCGGTCGTACGTTAGTGGCGATTTCGACGGACAAGTGGACATCTTTCGACCAAAAGAAGATTAGACCCAAGAAAGAATTCTTTGCCCAAGATTCTGATGGAAGAACAGCTCACAGTAAGAACAATTTATGATGATAAATCGTGTTTCTGTCGATAAATGTTAAACGTTTATGTCGCCATCTTGTTTGCTATAGCTTCGCTTGGCGCAACCTGTATTGAAAAGTAAGGATAATTTAAAAAATGTAAATCAGCGATTGCATTAAGAACTAATTTGTTTTTCGATTCCTGTCAACCCTGTATTTTTTAGTCAAGTATATGATTAGCTATTGATTAAACTAGATCACTCAAAGATGGCGACCGACTTTACCAGGCTTGTTTTGCTACTATTTTCATTGTATAACCACGCGTTTTTATGGCTAAATATGCACATTTTCGAACAAACTGTATATGTATGTTGTAATATGATGTTACAGGAGTGTCATCTGAAGGATTCTGAGAAGGTTAGTGAAAAAATTAATATATTTTGGCGATGATATGATATCGCTCTCTTTGGCTAGAATCAGTGCTCGGGTAACGTTTGCGTATGTGGTATGCTAATATAACGATTTATTGTGTTTTCGCCGTAAAACACTTAGAAAATCTGAAATGTTGTCTGAATTCACAAGATCTGTGTCTGTCCATTGCTATGTCCTGTGTATTTTTAAGAAATGTTTTATGATGAGTAAATTGGTAATACACGTTGCTGTCTATAGTAATTCTAGGAGCTTTGGTGAGATTTGTGATGCTGGCTGCAATGGCAAACTATGATTTATACCTGAAATATGCACATTTTTCTTACAAAACCTATCCTATACCATAAATATGTTATCAGACTGTCATCTGATGAGTTTTTTTCTTGGTTAGTGGCTATCAATATCTTAGTTTAGCCGAATTGTTGATAGCTACTGGTGTTGAGAGAAAATGGTGGACAAGAAAAATGTTGATTTTTGCTAACGTGTTTAGCTAATAGATTTACATATTGTGTCTTCCCTGTAAAACATTTTAAAAATCTGAAATGGTGGCTTTATTCACAGGATCTGTATCTTTCATTAGGTGTCTTGGACTTGTGATTTAATGATATTTAGATGCTACTATTTAATTGTGACGCTATGCTAGCGATGATAATCAGTGTATGGGGGGGGGGGGGGGGGGGGGGGTGCTCCCGGACCCGGGGTAGGTGCTCGTTAGAGGTTAAAGATTACTGTACACCAGCGGAACCCATCTAACTTGAAGGACCTGGAGCAGTTTTGCCTTGAAGATGTGCAAAAATCGCAGTGGCTAGATGTGCCAAGTTTATAAAGACATACCCCAAGAGACTTGCAGCTGTAATTGCTGCAAAGCTGGCTCTACAAAGTATTGACTTTAGGGGGGGGGGGGGGGGGGGTGAATAGTTGAAAAATAATCAAATGCAACATGTAAAGTGTTGGGCCCATGCTTCATGAGCTGAAATAAAAGATCCCAGATGCTCAATAAGCACATTTCTCTGAAAATGTTGTGAACAAATTTGTTTCAATCTCTGTTAGTGAGCATTTCTCCTTTGCCAAGAAGCTTTTAAAACAGCATGATCATTACACAGGTGCACCTTGTGCTGGGGACAATAAAAGGCCACTCTAAAATGTGCAGTTTTGTCACCAACACAATGCCACAGATTTCTCAAGTTTTGAGTGAGCATGGAATTGGCATGCTGACTGCAGGAATGTCCACCAGAGCTCTCTACCATAAGCCACCTGCAATGTCATTTTGGAGAATTTGGCAGTATATTCAACCGGCCTCACAACTACAGACCACTTGTAACCACGCAATCGGTTAGTCACCCATGATTCACCAAATTATATTTTGAAAGAGGAAGCAAGGTAATTTAAGCATATGTTTTAATTTCAGTCTCCTCCATCTCCTCTAATTGAAGCTAATTGTATGGATTTCTATTGATAATGTAAAATTAACAGCTGTACAGAAAAACTCATGTGAATGCGAAATTACAGAGGAGGTACTTGATGCAATTAAAGCCTTTAAGTCCGGGAAAACTCCAGGGCTGGATGGCATACCAGTTGAGGTATACCAAACTTTTTTTGATATACTCAGAGGAACATTATTAGCATGTTTTAACCTCTCCCATGTAACTGGTAGATTATCGGACACCTAACAAGAAGGTCTCCATTTCATTATTACTGAAGCAGGATGCAAGTGGTAATATGCTCCCGAGTGGCACAGCGATCTAAGGCACAGCACAATTGGCCCAGCGTCGTCCGGGTTTGGCCGGGGTAGGCCGTCATTGTTCATAAAAATGTGTTCTTAACTGAATTGCCTAGTTAAATAAAGGTTACACATAAAGATCCAGTCCATAACAAAATTGGAGGCCCCTTACACTTCAGTGTTGGGATGCAAAAATTCTAGCGAAATGTATAGCGCATAGAATTAAAAAGGTATTGTCAGATATTATTCATTCTAATCAGAAAGGTTTTTACATGGACGATACAAGACAAGTACTGGAAACAATAGAACGCAATGAAAAATCTGAGAAATCAGGCCTGCTATTCATAGCTGACTTTATATATATATATTTATATATAAATGCCTGGAACATTTCAATTTTGGAGAATCCCTTATAAAATTGGTTAAAGTCATGTATAGTAACCCTAGGTGTAAAATAGTAAATAATGGCTAATTCTTAGAAAGTTTTAAACTGTCAAGAGGAGTAAAACAAGGTTGTCCACCATCGACATATCTATTTATTATGGCCATCGAAATGTTAGCTATTAAAATCAGACCCAACCTCAAGGTTTTAGAAATTCAGGGCTTAAAAACAAAGGTGTCATTGTAAGCTGATGATTCATGTTTTCTTTTAAATCCACAATTTGGATCCCTCCACAGCCTCATAGAGGATCTGGATACTTTTTCTAACCTCTCTGGATTACAACCAAATTATGATGAGTGTAGTACACTGCTCAAAAAAATAAAGGGAACACTTAAACAACACAATGTAACTCCAAGTCAATCACACTTCTGTGAAATCAAACTGTCCACTTAGGAAGCAACAGCACATTTGTGGCCTGCTGGAGGTCATTTTGCAGGGCGCTGGCAGTGCACCTCCTTGCACAAAGGCGGAGGTAGCGGTCCTGCTGCTGGGTTGTTGCCCTCCTACGGCCTCCTCCACGTCTCCTGATGTACTGGCCTGTCTCCTGGTAGCGCCTGCATGCTCTGGACACTACGCTGACAGACACAGCAAACCTTTTTGCCACAGTTCGCATTGATGTGCCATCCTGGATGAACTGCACTACCTGAGCCACTTGTGTGGTTTGTAGACTCCGTCTCATGCTACCACTAGAGTGAGAGCACCGCCAGCATTCAAAAGTGACCAAAACATCAGCCAGGAAGCATAGGAACTGAGAAGTGGTCTGTGGTCACCACCTGCAGAATCACTCCTGTTTTGGGGGTTGTCTTGCTAATTGCCTATAATTTCCACCTTTTGTCTATTCCATTTGCACAACAGCATGTGAAATTTATTGTCAATCAGTGTTGCTTCCTAAGTGGACAGTTTGATTTCACAGAAGTGTGATTGACTTGGAGTTACATTGTGTTGTTTAAGTGTTCCCTTTATTTTTTGAGCAGTGTATATTGCATATTGAATCACAAAACTTGCTACCATGGAAAGGAAAATACCTGTCTATTTGTGGAAAAATCACCCAGATTAACTCTTTAGTCATATCCCAGTTGACCTATTTGTGGTCTTGCCTACACCTAGAGAACAGTTATTTAAATTATATGATAAAAAAAGATTCCATTTTATTTGGAACGGCAAACCAGACAAAATTAAATGGGCCTATTCATATAATGAATATGAAATCAGAGGGCAGAAAGGATGAAATATTAAAGCATTAGAACTCCCATGACAGGCTTCAGTCATACAAAAGTTCTACTAAGGTCCAAACTGGTTCTTTAACAAATTAATAAGAATGTCTTACTCAATGTTCAAGAATGGGCTTTTTCCCTTGTTTCAGATTACAAACTCGCACTTTCAGTTATTTGAAAAGGAAATAATTTCCCAAATATCGCAATTTCAATTTAATCCACCAGAAAAAAACCTTGCTTTGATGACAGCTTTGCACACTCTTGGCATTCTCTCAACCAGCTTCACCTGGAATGGTTTTCCAACAGTCTTGAAGGAGTTCCCACATATGCTGAGCACTTGTTGGCTGCTTTTCCTTCACTCTGCGGTCCAATTCATCCCAAACCATCTCAAATGGGTTGAGGTCGGGTGATTGTGGAGGCCAGGTCATCTGATGCAGCACTCCATCACTCTCCTTCTTGGTCAAATAGCCCTTACACAGCCTAGAGGTGTGTTGGGTCATTGTCGTGTTGAAAAACAAATGATAGTTCCAGTAAGCGCAAACCAGATGGGATGGCATATCGCTGCAGAATGCTGTGGTAGCCATGCTGGTTAAGTGTGCCTTGAATTCTAAATAAATCACTTATATTGTCACCAGCAAAGAAACCCCTACATCATCACACCTCCTCCATGCTTCACGGTGCGAACCACACATGCATAGATCATCCTTTTTGCTACTGCACTTGAAGAAACTTTCAAAGTTCTTTACATTTTCTGTATTGACTTGAAGTAATGATGGACTGTCATTTCTCTTTGTTTATTTGGCTGTTGTTGCCATAATATATGACCCAACTCAGGAAACTAGGCGTATGTCGCAAGTCACGACTTCACAGGTTAGCCGTTTGAACGGAAAAAATATTTTTATCAAAATGCGTTTTTTGACAGAAATGCCTTCTCGAAGAGATAAACTTTCATGTGCCTTAATATCAAACTTGTATGCCATATATAAATACGAATAAAATCGTTAAATTACGAGCCTAGTTGGTTTAGCCACATAAAAAGTCAGCAGCCTTCCTGCTAGCCATGATAGGCTGAAATAATGAGTGGGCTAGACATGCCGAGAGATGAGTTTGTTGTGATGGACTACTTTCTGGAGGACGATCGTGCCATGCTGAATCTTTCTGACTCTGAAAATGAATCAGTCTGCCGTGAAGCTTTCATCCATGTATACGGGTAAGAATCTAACGTTGAACCTTTTTGGTTAACTTTAGCTAGCTATGACAATCGGTTTGTATTGCTAGTTAAAGCTTGCTGTTAGCTAGCCAGCTGGAGTTCGATGGCTGGCTTGCTAACGTTACTCTAAGGATCGGGATTTAAGTACATTTTTTAGCTAGCTAGCTAACGTTAACGTTACATGTCTACACAAAAGACCCCAAGTTAAAGCTTGCTGTTAGCTAGCTAACGTTAGCGGAGGTTAGATGGATGGCTGGCTTGCTAGCTAACATCGAACCTGTTTGGTTAACTTTAGCTAGCTATGACAATCGGTTTGTATTGCTAGTTAAAGCGTGCTGTTAGCTAGCCAGCTGGGGTTCGATGGCTGGCTTGCTAATGTTTCTCCTTGCTGTTTTTGACATAATATGGACTTGAACTTTTTTAGGGCTATCTTCTGTATACCACCCTACCTTGTCACAACACAACTGATTGGCTGAAACGCATTAAGAAGGAATGAAATTGAAGAAAACAAGGAACACCTGTTCATTGAAATGCATTCCAGGTGACTACCTCATGAAGCTGGTTGAGAGAATGCCAAGAGTGTGTAAAGCTGTCATCAAGGCAAAGGGTGGCTATTTTGAAGAATCTCAAATATAAAATATATTTTGATTTGTTTAACACTGTTTCGGTTACGACATGATTCCATATTTGTTATCTCATAGTTTTGATGTCTTCACTATTATTAAAATAGTAAAAAAATAAAGAAAAACCCTGGAAGGAGGAGGTGTGTCCAACATTTTGACTGGTACTGTATGTGCAAACATAACTAATATACCATTCAACATAAGATTCCACCTACAAAAACAATGACATGAGCTCTGTCCAATTAATCTCAGCTCAAATCCTTACTTCCTCTCTACTCGCATCCTTCTCAAAACTTGGAGGTCAGAGTGGAGGAACTTTGGGTCCTCTCTTCCAATGGGGTTTTAGATAGGCACTGAAAAAGGATGCAAGCAAAGGTTAAAATGGCACAGATCTGTTGCATGTTTGTCTCAATATGGAATGGAAGATGTCACTATGTGGGGCTGAACAGAGGACTATCCACGCCATTAGTTGGTATTATTGAGCCATAAGAAACCTTCCTTAGACCTTCAGTTAACCTGTTTGGCGTGCAAGCCCGACGTCAGTACATTTATGACAACAGCCACTTCAAGTGCAGGGCGCGAAATTCAAAAGATATATTTTTTAAATATTTAACTTTCACACATTAACAAGTCCAATACAGCATATGAAAAGGTACACATCTCGTGAATCCAGCCAACATGTCCGATTTTTAAAATGTTTTACAGGGAAGACAAAATATGTAAATCTATTAGCTAACCACGTTAGCAAAAGACTCCACTTTTATTACTCCATCAGTTTTTGACTCCATCAGTAGCTATCACAAATTCGGCCAAATAAAGATATAAATAGCCACTAACCAAGAAGCAACCTCATCAGATGACAGTCTGATAACATATTTATTGTATAGCATATGTTTTTTTCGAAAAATGTGCATAGTTCAGGTATAAATCATAGTTTACATTGCAGCTACATTCAGAAATTGCACCGAAAGCAGCCATAATATTTACAGACACCAACGTCAAATACCTAATTACTCATCATAAAACATTTCTGAAAAATATATAGTGTACAGCAAATGAAAGACAGGCATCTTGTGATGCCAGACAATATTTCCGATTTATTAAGTGTTTTACAGCGAAAACAAAATGTTGCGTTATATTAGCTTAGCACAATAGCCAGAAACACTTGGGCGCCGGTGACTACGACAGATATATGAAATAACATCATAAATTGGGTCTTACTTTTGCTGATCTTTCATCAGAATGTTGAACAAGGTGTCCTTTGTCCAGATGAGTCGTTGTTTGGATTCAGAATGGCAACTTTCTCTCTCCATTTAGCAAGCGCGCTAGCCGGGTTGCACGGATCTCTCCATGTAAATAAACAGAAGAGAACGGAACACGGCAAAACTCCCGAAAAAATTTCAATAATCTGATGAAACTATATTGAAAAAACATACTTTACGATAATATGGTGACATGTATCAAATAAAATGAAAGCCGGAAATAATAGTCGCCTATAACGTCAGCAAAACAAAAGGCAACCCCACTGTCCAAATTGCGTTCTTCAGAGTCCCGGAAATTGGGTACACGTCATTCCAAGAGGATTTATTCCATCCCAGATCGAGATAATCACCTCATTTCTTCTCTCACAGCCCTCTTGACACCCAGAGGAAGGTGTATGAAGTGTACGTAGACTCTTACGTTCATTGCCCATGTATAGGCATGAAGTTGAACAGAGCATCGATTTCTGACATTCCACTTCCTGGTCAGGAGATGTGCTGCAGAATGAATTCTGTTTCACTCAGAGAAATAATTCAAACGGTTTTAGAAACTAGAGTGTTTTCTATCCAATAGTAATAATAATATACATATTGTACGAGCAAGAATTGAGTATGAGGCCGTTTGAAATGGACACATTTTATCAGACTACTCAATACTGCCCCTTGCAGCCATAAGAAGTTAAGAAAGCACATAATGAGCATACAGGTATGTTTACGGATATTTAAGCAGTCCTACATGACTGTTGGAAGTGCAGTGACATACCTTTAGCTCCCTGGTGGAGCAGAGCTGACACTAAAGTCATTCACCACTCTTAAATGGAAGAGGTTTGGAACTACCGAGACTCTTCCTAGAGCTGGCCGCCTGGCCAAACTGAGCAATCGGAGGAGAAGGGCCTTGGTCAGGGAGGTGACCAAGAACCCAATGGTCACTCTGCCAGAGCTCTAGAGTTCCTCTGTGGAGATGGGAGAACCTTCCAGAAGGACAACCATCTCTGCAGCACTCCAACAATAAGGCCTTTATGGTAGATTTCTAAAACGTGTTTTTGTTTTGTATTGTGTGTAGATTGATCAAGAATAAAACATTGTAATACATTTTAGAATAAGGCTATAACCTAACAAAATGTGGGAAAAGTCTAGGGGTCGGAATACTTTCCAAATGCACTGTATGCTCTCCACACACAAACTGACCCATCTCCTGAGAACCACTGATAGTAAAAATAGGATGTAAGGAAATGTCATAGAGAGAATTCAATTGGAGTTGAAAAGCTTTTACATCTTAGTGTTGCATTCGAGGTAACAGTCCATTTAAAGACTGCTGCTGTATGAAAAGAGGCAACTATGGATACTCATTTAGCTAAATAAGTGATAACATGTGGGACTGAGCCGAGCTGTATCAATCCACGCCACCCGTCAGTCAGTATGGCTCAGTATTGAACAGCCTACTGTCATTTCATGCCCAACACTCGTCGTGGAGAGCTATCGTCCTGTAGGTTTTCACTTCATCCCTTACCTAACCTACTTGTAAACATTCAGTATATACAGTACACTGAATATACAAAACATTAAGAACACCTGCTCTTTCCATGACATAGACTGACCAGGTGAATCCAGGTGAAAGCTATGATCCCTTATTGATGTCACTTGTTAAATCCACTTCAATCAGTGTATATGAAGGGGAGGAGACATGTTAAAGAAGGACTTTTAAACATTGAGACAATTGAGACATGGATTGTATATGTGTGCTGTTCAGAGGGTGAATGGCCAAGACAAAAGACTTCAGTGCCTTTGAACGAGGTATGGTGGTAGGTGTCAGGCGCACCGGTTTGAGGGTATCAAGAACTGCAGCGCTGCTAGGTTTTTCACGTTCAACTGTTTCCCATGTGCATCAAGAATGGTTCACCACCCAAAGGACATCCAAGGGCCAGCATCCCTGTCGAATGCTTGACACCTTGTAAAGTCCACATCCCGACAAATTTTAAATTTTAAATATTATATTACCTGTATTTAACCAGGTAGGCCAGTTGAGAACAAGTTCTCATTTATAACTGCGACCTGGCCAAGATTAAGCAAAGCAGTGTGACACAAACAACAACACAGAGTTACACATGGGATAAACAAACGTACAGTCAAAAACACAATAGAAAAATCTATGTACAGTGTGTGCGTATCGTTGCTCCAATATGTACCTAACCATAAACATCAATGCCTTTCTTAAAATCAATACACAGAAGTATATCAACTTAAATGTTTGCAAATGTTGTATTTATTCACACATCACATTACATGTTTGCAAATACTTTTTGCAGCTACAAAACTGATTGTACAGGTGCAGCTCATATTTACATGGGCAAATCATACTTTACATGCTTGTACACTTAAGGCAATAATTTACCTTCATAGAGCTCCTCCACCACATTCTGAGAGGCCCATCATTTGCACCTGTGGTGTTCTCTTCCCATCCACTAGCTGAAAATAACCTACTCTTTCTGTCACGCCCTGATCTGTTTCACCTGTCCTTGTGATTGTCTCCATCCCCTTCAGGTGTCGCTGATTTTCCCCCAGTGTATTTATCCCTGTGTTTCCTGTCTCTGTGCGCCAGTTCGTCTTGTACGTTTTTCCAAGTCAACCAGTGGTTTTCCTGTACTCCTGCTTTTTGCTATTCTCCTTTTCCCAGTCCTTACGGTTTTGACGGTTGCCTGTTTCTGGACTCTGTACCCACCTGCCTGACCATTCTGCCTGCCTTGACCACGAGCCTGTCTGCCACTTTGTACCTCCTGGACTCTGATTGGGTTTTGACCTTTTGCCAGTCCACGACCATTCTCTTGCCTACTCCATTTGGATGAATAAACATTGTAAGACTCCAACCATCTGCCTCCTGTATCTGGGTCTCACCTTGTGTCATGATAGTACCAGCTGGCCATGACAGACCCAGCAGACTTAGACCAGCTCCGCCACGCTGTCTCCCTGCAGGGAGCCACCATTGGGAGACATGAGGAGTTGTTACAGGGCCTTTGGAGTGGCTCAGTTCCTTGACGGAACGTGACGACCATGGGATAAAGGCTATTATGGAGCAAATCAAGGAGTTAGCTCAGAGGCTGCCTGCCACCTCTGGAGGAAAAAACAATCACCCAGTATTTTTTTCCCTCTCTGTGGTGAGTTTGTACAGCCTATTTCGACTCCACGAGAAACCCCACTTACCTCCTCCTGAGAAATATTCAGGGAATCCTGGTGCCTGCCGGGGTTTTCTTTCTCAGTGCTCGCTTATTTTTGAGCTACAGCTCTCTTAGTTTCCTTCAGACCGATCGAAGATAGCGTGTATCATTACACTTATGTCGGGAAGGGCGATCTCCTGGGCTACGGCAGGTTGGGAGCAACAATCTGCCATTTGTAGTTATCTGGAGGAATTTATGGCAGAGGTGAGAAAGGTATTTTGTGTCCCAGTATCTGAGAGAAAGGCGGCCAGTAAACTGCTTCACTTATGTCAGAACTCCCGTAGTGTGGCAGACTACGCTGGTGATTTTCGCATGTTGGCCGCCAAGAGTGCCTTGAATCCAGAGTCTCTTTTCGATACTTTTCTGCACGGATTATCTGAGGATGTAAAGGATGAGCTAGCTGCTCGGAAATTGGCGGTGGACTCCCTTATCGCCCTAACCATCAAAATCAATGGGCGCCTAAGGGAATGTAGGAGTGAGAGGTCTCGTCTATGGCACACTCGTGCACCCGCTATGGCTCGTTCATCTTCGAAGGAATCCGGAAGTTTCCGAAGGCAGCTTTCCCGAGAAGATTCAAAGCCACCCGAGCCCTCTCGTGAATCTACGATGGGTGAGTTGGATACTCCTGAGCATATGCAGTTGGTAAGAGCTAGGTTATCAGTTGGGGAATGCTCACGGAGGATGACGGTTGTCTGTACTGTGGAGTGGCAGGGCATTTTATAACTACCTGCCCTATTAGGAAACCCTTGTGTCTAGTGGGTACCAGCACTTTGGTGAGTCAGACTGGGAGTTGCCTAATTCCCATCACCTGCACACCCTTTTTGTGCTTGTGCTGTGGGGAGACCAATCCAAGTCTCTCCGAGTGCTCATTGACTCTGGGGCTGATGAACGTTTTATGGATGCCACTATTGCTTCGGAGCTTGGTATTCCCACTCAGCCTCTCTCTGTTCCCATAGATGCCAGGGCACTGGACGGCCTCTCTATAGGGGAAGTCACTCATAGTACTGTTTTAATTACGGGTTTCTGGTAACCACAGTGAGACCATACAGTTCCTTCATTGCATCTCTCCATAATCCAGTCATTTTGGGATTTTCCTGGCTACAAAAGCACAATCCTGTGATTGACTGGACCACAAGCTCCATCCTGTGTTGGAGCCCATTTTGCCATTCCCACTGCCTTCAAGCAGCACAGCCTTCCCTAAGTCGTCTTCCTCAGGATGTTAGCAAGACTGTGGATGTCTCAGCTATTCCCAGTGAATACCATGATCTCCTGGAAGTGTTCAGTAAGGCATGTGCTGCTTCCCTTCCTCCGCACCGTCCCGTCTCCCAGGCACTACACCACCTCGGGGTCGGATTTATTCTCTGTCCGGACCAGAGACCAAAGCTATGGAGGAGTACATAGATGAGTCTGCATCTCCTGCCGGCGCAGTGTTTTTCTTTGTGGAAAAGGACAAGACATTACGTACGTGCATTGACTACCGGGGACTTAACGACATTACGGTAAAAAATCGTTTTCCCCTACCTCTCCTCGGTGTTTGAACCTCTGCAGTGAGCCACCATGTTTTTCATGTTGGAACTTTGGAATGCCTACCACCTGGTTCGGATACACGAGGGGGATGAGTGGAAGACAGCCTTCAATACAGCCAGTGGACATTATGAGTGCCAGGTCATAATGGACTCACCAACGCCCCTGCTGTTTTCCAGGCTTTGGTCAACGATGTGCTCCGGGACATGCTAAACCGTTTTGTTTTCGTTTACCTTGACGACATCCTGTTTTTTTTCTTCAGATCTGCCCAAGAACATGTACTTCGTGTCAGGCAGGTTCTTCATCGCCTCCTGGAGAACCAATTGTTTGTGAAAGCCAAGAAGTGAGTTCCACCGCTCTATAACCTTTCTGGGATATGTCATTGCTGAGGGCAATGTTCAGATGGATCCTGGAAAGGTTAAAGCAGTGGTGGATTGGCCTCAACCAACGTCCAGGGTGCAGTTGCAACAGTTTCTTGGTTTTGCTAACTTCTACTGCCGTTTCATTCGGGATTACAGCATCCAGGCGGCCCCCCTCTTGGCACTCCCATCTCCAAAGGTACCGTTCAAATGGTCTTCAGCAGTCGACAAAGCCTTTGTGGACGTGAAGCATCGGTTCACTACAGCTCCCATCCTCATCCATCGTGTCAATTTGTGGTGGAAGTTGATGCTTCGGATGTTTGAGTGGGGGCCATCCTGTAAGCTGGGGATGATTAGGTAACTGTGATTGTCACGGTTCATGAATCCACTGCCTCACTCTCTCTTTTCTCTCTCTCTCTCTCTCTCTCTCTCACTCTTTCTCTCTCTCTCTCCTGTGTTTGTGTGGGCGTGGTTCCCAATCTTGGCCTGATTGTCTGCGCCAGCTGGAATTAATTATCTTCCCCTTTATATGTTCTGTAACCTGTGTTTCTTGTTGTCAGATCGTTGTTTCTTCCCTGAGGTTGTGTCGTGTGTCAGTGCTCATTCTCTCTCAGCCCTTGTGGGGATTATCTGCTGTGCTCCTTCCTACCCAGCCGGACTCACTCCCTTGGATTTCTCAGCACGCTATCATCAGAGGATGTGCCCTAGGCCCTGGGTTGGATTCTGTCTGAGTATATTCTGTCTGTCCTGTGGATACTGTAAACTATTTTCATTAAACCATCGTTGCTTGCATCTTGCATCCGCCTCTGTATTGTGACAGAACGATCTGACCATATCATGGATGCAGCGAGTTCAACGAGTCTGACCGAATTCATTTCCCGCAGTATCACGAGAATGGACCAACAAGAGGAGAACATCTCCAGCACAGGTCGGGCAGTACAAGCCATGGCGACGCAGGTATCCCAGCTGACCCAACAATTACAACATCTGAAGGGTCTCGCTGCGCCACCTACACCAGCAGTTCCACACGCCCCGCCAGAGCTGGATTCTCAGCTAGAGCCACGACTACCGACACCAGAGGGTTATTCAGGTGATCCGGACTATTGTAGAGCTTTTCTTACGAGATGTTCAATGCATTTTTCGTTGCAGCCACGGACCTTCAACCGTGAACAGTCTAAGGTAGCATTCGTACTCACACTGCTATCAGGAAAAGCAGCTCTTTGGGGAACGGCGGTGTGGGCGAACCAGGACCCATGCTGCACCTCTTTCCAGACACTATCCGAGGAGATGAGAAGGGTCTTCGATCGGGCCGTGGCGGGTAGGGAGGCGGCCAGACTACTCGCTGACCTTCGCCAAGGAGACCGTTCAGTATCGGAATACTCCATCCAATTCCGCACTCTGGCCGCAGAGTGTCAGTGGAACGAGGAGGCGCAGTGGGACATGTTCCTGCATGGGCTGGGGGACCGGATCCAGAAGGAGATCTATGTTCTGGACCTTCCCAGGAGTTTAAATGGACTAGTGGAACTAGCCTTGAGGGTCGATGCTCGTCTGAGTCGTATTGGCCGCCGAGCATGCCCTAACAGACCGTATAACGACACGGAGGGCTGGCATACCAGCGGCGGGAACACGGTCAGTTCAGCCTCCGCTCACGAACCCATGCAGCTGGGGAGAGCTCGCCTCTCCCAGGAGGAGAGGGAGAGGCGGAGATCACAAGGACTCTGTCTCTACTGTGGTAGAGCGGGCCACTTTATCCACTCCCGCCCGGTAAAAGATCAGGCCCGGTAGTAAGTATGAGGCTACTATCGGGTGGTGTCACCACAGAGAAGACCTCATCATCTACTCTCCTCCCGGTAAGACTAAGATGGGCCACCCACACGCACGACACCCAAGCTTTACTGGACTCAGGAGCAGAGGGTAATTTCATGGACTTCAAGCTCGCTCACAAGCTCCAGATTCCTATCACCTCACTCACGCACAAGATATCCGTCAACGCTCTCAATGGTCAAGAACTCCCCAACATATCTCACACCACTGAACCTATCACACTCATCACTTCTGGCAATCACACTGAGACACTATCATTTCTACTCATGGACTCACCCCTTGCACCATTAGTTCTCGGCCACCCTTGGCTCACCCAACACAACCCCAGAGTGGACTGGGGTCATAACTCTATATCCATGTGGAGTAACAAGTGTCTTGAGTCCTGTTTAGTGTCTGCTTGTTCATCTGTGTCTGATTCTGTGTTTCTAGAGGAGGCAGTGGATTTGTCTAACGTGCCCGTTGAATACCTCGACCTGAAGGAGGTGTTCAGTAAGTCCCGTGCTGCTTCTCTTCCTCCGCATCGTCCCTATGACTGTGCAATAGAATTATTGCCAGGTGAGTCTCCGCCTAAAGGCAAGTTATATTCACTCTCTGTTCCTGAGAGGGAGGCTATGGAGAGATACATCTCTGATTCTCTGGCATCTGGATTCATTCGTCCTTCCTCTTCTCCAGCGGAGGCGGGGTTCTTCTTTGTGGGAAAGAAGGACGGATCTCTGCGTCCTTGCATTGATTACCGTGGGTTGAATAACATCACAGTGAAGAATACCTATCCCTTACCGTTGATGTCCTCAGCCTTTGAAAGGTTACAGGGAGCATCCGTGTTCACTAAGTTGGATTTACGTAATGCATATCATTTGGTTCGCATAAGGAGGGGGGACGAATGGAAGACCGCGTTTAACACCCCCAGAGGGCACTTTGAATATTTGGTCATGCCTTTTGGGCTATCCAACTCCCCAGCGGTTTTCCAGGCACTCGTCAATGACGTGCTGAGAGATATGATTGATCAGTTCATATATGTTTACCTGGATGACATACTGATTTTTTCTTCTTCTCTCCAGGAACACGTTCAGCACGTCAGACGAGTGCTCCAGAGGTTGTTGGAGAATGGACTTTTTGTCAAGGCGGAGAAATGCATTTTTCATGCACAATCCGTTCCATTCCTAGGTTACATCGTCTCGACTGAGGGTATTCGCATGGATCCTGACAAGATTAAGGCTGTGGTGGAGTGGCCAAGCCCAGATTCCCGTAAGGCCCTACAGAGGTTTCTGGGATTCGCCAATTTCTACCGGCGTTTTGTTCGCAACTTTAGCCAGATAGTCGCTTCCCTTACCGCCTTAACCTCCCCCAGAGTGACGTTCAGGTGGACCGATACAGCCGAGGCTGCATTCGTCAAACTCAAGAGCCGCTTTGTTTCGGCCCCCATCCTCATAGCTCCCGATCCCTCGCGTCAGTTCGTGGTGGAGGTGGACGCTTCAGAGGTGGGGGTAGGTGCGGTACTTTCCCAACGTGCCGCATCTGACAACAAGATGCACCCTTGCGCGTTCCTTTCCCATCGGTTATCACCTGCGGAACGCAACTACGACATTGGCAACAGAGAGTTGTTGGCAGTAAAGTTAGCATTGGAGGAGTGGCGCCATTGGTTAGAGGGTTCGGGGGTACCTTTTATAGTTTGGACCGATCACAAGAATTTGGAATATATCAGAACAGCCAAGAGACTCAACTCCAGGCAGGCGCGGTGGGCACTCTTTTTCGGACGTTTTGACTTCTCTCTCTCGTATCGCCCGGGTTCCAAGAATGTCAAACCCGATTCCCTTTCTCGTATTTTTGACCATTCCGAACGCCCATCCACTCCCGAGTGCATCCTACCCAGGACCCTAGTGGTCTCCACACTTATATGGGAGGTTGAATCGAGGGTCAGAACGGCCTTAGAAGGGGTAACGCCTCCGCCCGGTTGTCCGCCTAATCGGTTGTTTGTGCCGGAGGGGTGTCGGTCCGATGTTATTCGGTGGGGGCATTGCTCCAACGTAGCGTGTCATCCAGGAGTCAGCCGTACTAGCTTTTTAGTGAAGCAACGCTTTTGGTGGCCGCTGATGGCTCGTGACATTCACAGTTTTGTCTTGGCTTGCTCGGTTTGTGCCACTGGGAAGAGTTCTAATCGACCCCCAGATGGGTTACTCCAACCGCTGTCGGTCCCTTCGAGACCCTGGTCCCACATCGCGCTAGATTTTGTTACCGGTCTCCCGCCCTCCCAGGGCAAGACGGTTGTTTTGACTGTGGTGGACCGGTTCTCGAAGGCGGCTCATTTTATTCCCTTGCCTAAATTACCATCTGCCAAGGAAACAGCGGTAACGGTCATGGATCATGTCTTTCGCTTACATGGCCTGCCGATGGACGTAGTTTCTGACCGTGGGCCCCAATTTGTGTCCAAGTTTTGGCAGGAGTTTTGTAGGTTACTGGGAGCAAGTGTCAGTCTCTCTTCAGGGTTTCATCCCCAGAGCAACGGTCAAACGGAGAGGGCCAACCAAGATTTGGAGAGAGTGTTGCGATGTTTGGTTTCTAAGAACCCCTCTTCCTGGAGTCAACAACTCTCTATGGTTGAGTACGCTCACAATTCGTTGCCAGTGGCAGCCACGGGTCTCTCTCCGTTTGAGTGTAGTTTAGGTTACCAGCCACCTATCTTTCCCAGTACAGAGTCCGAGGTCACTGTTCCCTCCGCTCACGCTTTCATCCAGAGGTGCCGTCACGTATGGAGCAGAGCCCGTGAGACTCTCCTCCGGGTGGGGGCGCGCACCAAGGCTAAGGCCGATCGCCACCGGTCGAAGCCTCCGGTATACGTTGTTGGACAAAGAGTGTGGCTTTCCACGAAGAACATTCCACTCCGATCCGTTTCTAACAAGCTTGCCCCCAAATTTATCGGGCCGTTCAGGGTCACCAGGATCATTAGTCCGGTGGCGGTCCGGCTCAAGCTTCCTCCGGCGTATAGGAGAATTCATCCTACCTTCCATGTGTCCAAGATAAAACCGGTGTTTCAGGCACGCATTAACCCGCCGGTCCCGGTTCCCCCGCCGCCACGACTTGTTGATGGGGAGACCACCTTTTCTGTCAATCGGATTTTGAACTCGAGAAGGAGGGGACGCGGATTCCAGTACCTGGTAGACTGGGAGGGTTACGGTCCGGAGGAGAGAAGTTGGGTACCCGCTAGGGACATTCTGGATCACTCCCTTATCGATGATTTCAATCGACAGGTAAATTTGTCTGGGGGGGGGTATTGTCACGGTTCATGAATCCACTGCCTCACTCTCTCTTTTCTCTCTCTCTCTCTCTCTCTCTCTCGCTCTTTCTCTCTCTCTCTCCTGTGTTTGTGTGGGCGTGGTTCCCAATCTTGGCCTGATTGTCTGCGCCAGCTGGAATTAATTATCTTCCCCTTTATATGTTCTGTAACCTGTGTTTCTTGTTGTCAGATCGTTGTTTCTTCCCTGAGGTTGTGTCGTGTGTCAGTGCTCATTCTCTCTCAGCCCTTGTGGGGATTATCTGCTGTGCTCCTTCCTACCCAGCCGGACTCACTCCCTTGGATTTCTCAGCACGCTATCATCAGAGGATGTGCCCTAGGCCCTGGGTTGGATTCTGTCTGAGTATATTCTGTCTGTCCTGTGGATACTGTAAACTATTTTCATTAAACCATCGTTGCTTGCATCTTGCATCCGCCTCTGTATTGTGACAGTGATGGTATGAGGGACAGATTGGGAATTGAGCCAGGACACCAGGGTTAACACCCCTACTCTTACAAAAAGTGCCATGGGATCTTTAACATCCCATCTGAAAGACGGCACCCTACACAGGGAAATGTCCCCAATCACTGCCCTGGGTTATTGGGATATTTTATTTTAGACCAGAGGAAAGAGTGCGTCCTACTTGGCCTCCAGCACCACTTCCAGCAGCATCTGGTCTCCCATCCAGGGACTGACCAGGACCACCCTGCTTTGCTGGCTTGCTTCTGAAGCTGTGGGATGTAGCAACTGCAGATTGTCCACTAACAACATGGGGAAGGTAGATAACCAGACTCCCAACACCCAGCCCTATCCCATTCCCTTCTTCCCATCCTGTAATTCTACTGAGACAGAATGCAGTGTCGGGTTCTGCTACAATATCAGCTAGCAGGGATTGGAGTCAGATCAAAGGGGAATGGTGAAAAGAAGGGAGATCCACACCCTGGCTCATCTCCATACAAAGCGGCCCTGTGAAAGCCCTCCTCTGGGGGTTGTAATGAGAGTGACAACTCCCGTGGACCAGGGCCATGGGCCAGCCCAGTGGAGCCAGTGCTGCTGTGGGTGTCAGGCTGTGGTCCACGGGGGAAGTCAAGCCATAGGGCTCTGGTCAAAAGTAGTGCACTATGTAGGAGATAGGGCGTCATTTGGGACATACCACTGGTCTTGGGAAATGAAGAGTGAGTAAAGTGAGGAGTTGGGCCAGATAAGGGTACCAGAATAGACTTGTTGGAGCTCTCACAACAAACCTGGGTTCAGATAGTGTTTTCTATCAAGTACTTCAGCTCAGCTTGATTGAATTTGCCTGCCACAATGGGACCAATGGAACAGTCCCATAAGGTCAAACTCCGCCCACCTGGCACTCAATCAAACCCTAAAAGTATTTGAAAGAATACTATTTAAACCCTGCTTTCAATGCCGCTCACAGTTTTGTGGTCTTTATATGCATTAGGCCAAAGTAGAGAGGTGACCAGAAACATAAAAGCGCAGCTAAAGTAGCTTAATAGTAAACTATACCAGGTGTTGGGCTTAGTATGCTTGCTCAACATTGATTGCTTCGTATATACAGTACATTTAAACACTTTGACAAGCCACAAATCCATGTTTCTCTCACCATTCTCACCGCCTTCACCAATTCCTGACCCACATTCACTGATTTCACCCCACTCTCATCTTCACTTCACTCTACAATGATCAGTGTGCTGCGTCACGCTACAGGAAGAGAACCACTCTATTCTATCCCCCTCAGAAAAAAGAGAGCCAATATTGGAAGTATGACCGATCCGCTGCCAAATTTATCTCAAATCCTCACCAATACAGATCTAATTTCACACCCTGGTTGTGCCTAAATTACACTATTCCCTATAGTGGTATATGGAGCTCTGGTCAAAAGTAGTGCACTATATAGGGAATAGGGTGCCATTTGGGAAACATTCAGACCATTAGTGCCACAGCCTCGGATTATTGGCGATTACTTTAAATAAGAAATAAATCATCAGAAAATAAAAATAATTCATATAACTTATAGTATATATGATCCGGAAATCACATTCAAGACAACTGCTGTGCACGTGGGATCATGCTTCAACAATCTTTAAAACTATGGTATAGTATGCTGTTCTATAACGCACTTTGGATTGAATCCCTTCCATGGTCTGTTTATAATAGCTGTGTCCATAGCCTTTGTCCTATATTCAAAGCGGTACGGAAAGGAAGTACAGTCAGGAAGAGGAGCCAGTGAAGGATCCCATAACATATACTGGATGTACTGTATCTTAATGGGTTAACCACTAAAACCAGATGGAGAAGGAGAAAGCCCTCTGGTGCCCTGTGATCTAATATTTCAAACAGTGGCCTGATGGAAAAAGCAAGAGACACCATTATTCATCAGTATCCACCCTGTCTAGGACAGAAAGATTTTATGATCAAACTGCAATCCAATTTCAAATGGAACCAGATATCTGTATTTGTTATTTGATTTAAATAAATAAAAATAAACCCGGTGTTTGGTATGGGACATCATTACAGGTCTTGTACTGGTTATAACGATTTTTTTATGATTGTAGATACATCAGATATCCAGATTACAACCAAATGAAGATTTTGGTTATCTGGCCGCATACTAAAACCATTACAACCAGTTTAAAGGCGTAATATTTTGATTGCTAAAAAGCGTCCTCAAGCGTCTTCATGTCGTCATCATGATGTCATTGCAACCAGTTCTGTCCACTGGGTCCATGAAGTACCTGAGTACATATGAGAGTTTTAATGTGCTAGAATATTTCCCTATTGAGTACTGGTCTATGTCATGAAGAAGTTGTCCTAGATGTTAGTACAATGTTTTGACAATTCCCTATTCAGTGCACATCATATTTTGGTTGTGATCTGTTCCGAAAACCAGATTGCAACCAGTTAAATACATAATTTTCTGGTTACTAAAAGACATTTTAGAAAACGTCCTTTTACAACCGTTGTATGGCTTCATTGGCTTTCCATTCGTGGCTACAGTTCACTGCCAGGCCTATATCTTCTCAGGAGTATTGTATTTAGCCCATTTATCAAGAAATGCTTATCAAGATCGAAAGCTTTGTTAACAAGGAAGGATAAGAGTGGTGGAAAAGATTCCCAGGATTTTCTATTAGCGAAGCAGGAAATGTAAGAAGTTCCCTAATCCACACTGAGCCATCCACGTAATTGCACCGTCATTGTTTTGAGTTTGAGTTTATTTTTTCACTGACAGTGCACATTAATACACGTTTCAGTAAAAGTGCTGGTTTTAGCCAGCTGGCTAAATTCAACCGCAGTCCCTGGGCAGGTTGTTAAAAAAGATTACAATAACAATACAGACAAATAAAGAGCAGTGAGCACATGCAGAGCAACATAGGACAAGCAACATGTAGCACTTAGACAGAGCAACAGCACAAAAAGCAACAAAGCAAAATACATAAAAGGTTACACACCTAACAAGCTACAGACAACATATAACATGGAAAGCGACAATACACAGCTAGGGATTATGTTCACAAGTCTGATTGTCCTTTAGCTATGTCTATGTTTTTTGTGAAGGTGTAATACATACATCAAACAGACATCTCTTAATAAAGTTTTCTTTGAAAACAGACTTCTCGTGTCTTTACGACTAGTGGGTTTGCAAAGGCATCTCTAGTGGACTGTCCCAAATGGCACCCTATTCTCCATTTTAGTGCACTACTTTTGTGCTCTAGTCAAAAGCAGTGCACTATGAAGGGAATAGGGTGCCATTTTGGACGAAGCCTGTGGCTAAAAGGAATGCAGAGCGTGCCAACGAACAACATATCTGCACTTCAACTATTACCCGTCAAAGGTCAAAATGGGTCAGTTTTTCTTTGGTAATTGTTTTGACAGCAGGGTTTTGTTGTACAAAAAAACACTAATTTAGGAGAGGGCATCATTTTCACTTATTTTCCCATTTTAGTGCTGCAAAGTATTGGCCTATACTGTAGTGATAACTGCAAACGGACAATAGTTTGCCTCAGCAATTAAATCCGTTTTTGTGTTCGGTTCTCTTCCCACAAAGTTAGACTATTATGATCAGCTCTGGGAATAATATTCTCTGAGGGTGAGAGATTGAGTTGAAGGTTGTTTGTCTTACTAGTCTAGATCAGGGGGGTTTCGGTATTCTGTCATCATGCTTACATTTACATTACATTTAAGTCATTTAGCAGACGCTCTTATCCAGAGCGACTTACAAATTGGAAAGTTCATACATATTCACCCTGGTCCCCCCGTGGGAATTGAACCCTGGTCCCCCCGTGGGAATTGAACCCACAACCCTGGCGTTGCAAGCGCCATGCTCTACCAACTGAGCCACACGGGACAACAGTGCTTAGTACTACACATATGTCATAGAGAGGACACCAGAGAGAAATGAGGTGAAAAGTAAAGCATAATGGGAAGGTCAGTATGTGTGTAATGTCAATGACCCGTGTAGTCTAGTGTGTGTGTGTGTGTGTGTGTGTGTGGTTGTTTATGCGCATGAATTCATGTGTCTCTGTGTATGCACATGTGTGTGTGTGTGAACTCCTACTCTTATGGGGCATGGAGGTTAAAATCAATGTCTTTCGCACATCATTGCGGTGCTCCCTTAGCAGCGACGGGATTTACAATCAACAGAGGGAACAAATTGACTCAGACAGTGGGCAGTGTGTACCCCTGCCCCCCTCTGCCCCATGACACACGACACCTGTCCGTCCTCTGCACATCAAATAACCTCCTTTGTGGGTTTTACATACCTTGTAAGTGCATGTCATACCTTTCACCTTTAAGGTTGGTAAGTGTTTTAAGCTGTTGACTTTGAAGATGGTGGTGTAAGGCAACACAGCAGGACATACATTCTCAAAGAAAAGAGGTAAGAGAAAAAGGGGAAGAAAGTAAAGAGAGCAATGTCATACAGTCCAGGGGTGTATTCAGGGACGGGAAGCACTCTGAATGTTGCAGATAAAAATGTAATGAATAGACATGACACAATTCCATATTTTATCGGACATACAACCATTTCTGTTCTACAAGACACATTTCTATCTGAATGTTCTGTGACACTACATCCTGAACAGGCCCAAGTTATCAGAAGCTACTCTGAAAATATAGTTTACCAAGCTACCAATTACTTCACACTGGAAGAAGATAACCTATACTAAAACAACCCTTAAAAATATATAGTTTACTTAACTAAAGTTACTTTGAAAAATGTGTTCTACATCCATACAACTTTGTGAAAAATTATATTTAAGTCTGAAATGTCATAGATGACAAATTACAAGAACAGATCACTTTGTAGTCAGATGTTAACAGAATATACCACGGCTGTCAGCCAATCAGCATTCAGGGCTCGAACCGCCCAGTTTATAACAGAATTTATACAACGAGTGGGTCTAATCCTGATTGGTGATTGGTTAAAACCGCATTCCAACCGGTGTCTATTCCACAAGTTACCACCGGCTAAATCTATGATGTTAAAATGCCTATTTCCTCTGTTCCATCTTCCATCTCCAGCTGTCCCATAGTAAAGAACGTGTTGGGAGTTGGGATGAGACGGACATGCAGGCAGCTTTAGTCAGCCAGTCAAAATCATGAATCAGCATAATTTTTATGGATATACACTACCGTTCTAAAGTTTGGCGTCACTTAGAAATGTCCTTGTTTTTGAAAGAATAGCACATTTTTTGTCCATTAAAATAACATCAAATTGTTCAGAAATACAGTGTAGACATTGTTAATGTTGTAAATGACTATTGTAGCTGGAAACGGCTGATTTTTTTAATGAAATATCTACATAGGTGTACAGAGGCCCATTATCAGCAACTATCACTCCTGTGTTCCAATGACACGTTGTGTTAGCTAATCCAAGTTTATCATTTTAAAAGGCTAATTGATCATTAGAAAACGCTTTTGCAATTATGTTAGCACAGCTGAAAATTGTAGTTCTGATTAAAGAAGCAATAAAACTTGCCTTCTTTAGACTAGTTGAGTATCTGGAGCGTCCGGATTTGTGGGTTTGATTACAGGCTCCATAAACTCCCATCAGTTAACATGGTGTTTTAAAACTAAACATAATTGCCTAAGAACCCAGAAACCAGTTTTATATTAACAGGCAACTAATTTTATAAGATTAATTATGCAAATGTTGTCAAAATAACACTTTTAAATTCAATACCTGATGTTCCCTATAGTCCTACGAAAGCTTTTTCACTGATAAAATAAGCCATTTAGAAGTAGTTAGCTAGCTACTATAACTTAGCGAGCTGTCTCTAGCTAGCTATGTCTTTCAATATTCCAGTAACATAACTGAGAACATTACAAGAACATTTATGTTCAGTTTTCTATGGGTTAAGACAATTTTCCATCAATGTCCCACCAAACATACACAGAACATGGTTGCACTGTCCTCTGAATATAAGATATTAAGGTATAAGATATCTAGACACATTTCATGGGACCACTGCTGGTGGGGGAGAGGACATTGATGTTACGGTTGGTGAGTATGTGTCATCTATGGTCACATATTGATAATACATTTGATTCAATCTTAAGCTCTAAATTGCAGTAACATCAATTTAATGTAAATTGCAATATCTATTTTAATGTTCAGATTTGAATATTCATGTGTTTGCCAAGAGGATATGCTGTAGTATATGACAATTCTGTTCAACAATGTACTATTATACCCTGGGATAAAGAAATAATGACAAATTATTTAATGACAAACTTGTAATTTATTGATCATTACTAAAGTAGGTAACAAGACAAACTTGAAAGACAATTGTTACTGGAGATCATGTTGATTTGACGAGACAATATTATTTTAGTTGCTCTAACATCTCTCTCCTCTCTCTCCTTTACAGGGCAGCACCATAATCAGGACGGAGAAAGATGTCCCCCTGAGGGAGAAAGACAAGGACATTAATGCCGCTAACTTGGACAATCTCTAAAGAATCACCACATTGAACTTGAAAGTGTCAGTGGAGCTGAAAAGGAATAAGTCAACTAAGTCAAGGTGATGACGAGCTTTGCATATCAAAAGGAGGATCTTGTAGACAATAAGGTGGGAGACAGGGTTGGATCTATGGCCTCTGCACACTAATTGGGCCAGATTGTAGTTTTTGCTGTGTCACTACCAGGCACAGTTCAGTGGTAACTACAACTCTCACTTTGTGGAAACACACACAAAATAGGTTTTATTGGACTTACAGTACAACAGGACTATAGTTGTATGTACTATTTGTAGCGGGCGGTAGGCTAGCTCACCTAGTAGGGGTCCTTCTCAATACTCTGTTGCCCTGGGCGGCTGAGACAGCAAAGGGATCTTGGTCCCCTGCCCCCAACACAACTCGCCTCCGTGTCTATTTTGTACAGCGTGACTAGATGTAGTGAGGAAGGCTTCAGGATTTTTAGCTATCAAGGTGACAACCTGAAGTGAGATAGTGTATACCAACAAGATTGAGAAACCTACCTAGTAACCCCTCCAACCTAATCAGTATCCCCTCCTTTACTAAACCTTACAGAATAGGTGAGCTGCCCCTACTCAATGTTACTTATAAAACCTCTGTTTAGATTTACTTTCAATTATCAAGTTTTCCACCATAAAGAAAATGCTTAGTTTAATTATAAGCATCAATGTTCGTTTTGTTTCTGAATAGTCTTTTCACTTTTCTCTCAATAAGAAAAATATACTTTCTGGTCACCTGAATACATTATCAATGACTTCCCTTTCAGCACAAATAGATCAACATCACCCTTTAAACTTAGTGATCAACAGTTACACCAGAATGTCACATTCATCAGTCTTTTCTTTTAACTCAAGCCACTTATTTCAGTAATGTTCAGTCACTAATAAACTACGTAAATGATACTGCATTTCCTTTGTCCCTTTACTTCGTCAGCAACCTGGAACATTGGAGAATTGTCACTGGTTGGCAGCGCGAAACTTACCTATACTCAATACTGCATGGGCCTCCCCCAAGATGGCGATAGCTGTAGTAGAACTGGTCAGAAGATCGGTAGCGCATTCCGACTGCACCACGGGTCTCTCTCTCTCCTATTCCCTTTTGACAGACGGAGAATGCAGCTCTGCTGTAGTCCCTCTCCTCCTGACTGGCAAAGTCCTATTCATTTTACCGTATCCCTCCTCTCTACTTGACTGGCAAAATTTCTCATTAACGCAAATGTAGCTCAGCTGTCTCATTCCCTCTTCATGTGCATAGCACAGGAGCAGCCTGTTGATCCCGATGGCTAGCTGACTACACTACCACTTTTGCAAGGTGAAGTTGACCAGTCTAAACTGCAGTAAAACACTCATAAGCATCTCTTTTCATTTTATATCTTTCATAGGTTCAAAATTATGTTTTTGACTATGTAACTCACATTGTAATACATTTTTCAATTTTTTTCTTCTTCTATGGTAGATTGGCGATTGCACAATTTAATGTGCATCCCGCCACCTACTGTGCGGGATGGAAACAAGATTTCCCCAAAAAACGTATCAAACTACAAAAAATTAAATAAATCAAACAACTACTCTTAAAAAATAAACAGATCTGTTCAGATCTGATCCCTACACAGGCTTAAGGGGTGTCATGACTGTCCTGTTAGGATCCAAATAAGTCAGATCAGCTTTGCAATAAATAACTTCAACCAGACCCCCTCTCATCTGCAGACCGGGGGAGGAGGGAACTGGTGGGGACCTGTTTCTAATGTATTAAGTGTGTATGTTTATCCTGTGCTACCATTTAATTAGCTAGTAAATAAATAATTAAGCCAATTTGGTATTACTGAATCATAAGTAAGTCTCAGGTTTTTGCAGATGCCAGGTTATGATTAATAAATTGACTGTTGATGGAGTTTAATTCGGGAGATGGTAACTTTAAAGAACCTTTGACACATCTTTGACAATATATATAAGAATGTATCAACTCTACAAGCAACACTAGACTCTATTATTATAGTGGGAGATTTTAATACGGTCTTAAATACCTCTATGGACCGGAAAGGAAATCACACTACAAACTATCACCCTCAGGCACTTAAGGAAATCAGGAATGTCATGGATATATTGGAATTAGTGGATATATGGAGACTTAAATACCCTGACCTAGTGAGATATACATGGCGGAGGCTTAATCAAGCTAGTCGCCTTGACTACTTTCTTATATCATTCTCTCTGGCACCAAAAGTTAAAAAGTGTTTGATAGGGGACAGAATGCGGTCGGACCATCACATAATTGGCATATATATTACTCTTACAGAATTTCCACGTGGGCAAGGATATTGGAAATTTAATCAAAGCCTACTAGATGATAAATTGTTTAGAACTAGGACAGAAGAATTTATAACTGACTTTTTTAGACATAACATAGGTACAGCAGATCCCCATATTGTATGGGACACTTTTAAGTGTGCCTTTAGAGGCCATGCAATTCAGTACTCATCTATAAAACAAAAGCAATTTCGATCAAAAGAGTCCATATTAACAAAGGAAATTGAAGGACTAACAGTACAGTTAGATAACAATAAAAACGGTACCATAGAGGCACAGAATAAATTAGAGGAAAAACAAAAAGAAATGGAGGAACTTATTCAAGAAAGATCCAGTGTAATATATTACAAAAATAAAGCGAACTGGATGGAATATGGGGAAAAATGCACCAAATTCTTTTTCAATCTTCAATATAGAAATGCTACCAAAAAAAACGTATTAAAACTTGTTACAAATGATGGAGTCACGCATGATTCACTAAATGATATTTTGAAAGAGGAAGTAAAGTACTTTAAGAATATATTTTTGTTTCAGGCAACTCCATCTCCACTAACTGAAACTAATTGTATGGATTTTTTCCCTAATAATAATGTAAAATTAACATCTGTACAGAAAGACTCATGTGAAGGCCTAATTACAGAGGAGGAACTACTTGATGCAATTGGGGCCTTTAAGGATGGGAAAACTCCAGGACTGGATGGCATACCAGTGGAAGTATACAAACATTTTTTTGATATACTCAAAGGACCATTATTAGCTTGTTTTAACCACTCCTATATAAATGATAGATTATCAGACACGCAACAAGAAGGTGTGATATCATTATTACTGAAACAGGACCCAAGTGGTATATATAAAGATCCAGTCCATTTAAAAAATTGGAGACCTCTTACACTTCAGTGTTGTGATGCAAAAATCCTAGCAAAATGCTTGGCGCATAGAATAAAAAAAGTTTTGTCAGATATTATTCATCCTAATCAGACAGGTTTTTTACATGGACGATACATTGGAGATAATATAAGGCAAGTACTGGAAACAATAGAACACTATGAAATATCGGGGACACCAGGCCTGGTTTTCATAGCTGATTTTGAAAAGGCTTTTGATAAAGTACGACTGGAGTTTATATATAAATGCCTAGAATATTTCAATTTTGGGGAATCTCTTATAAAATGGGTAAAAATTATGTATAGTAACCCTAGGTGTAAAATAGTAAATAATGGCTACATCTCAGAAAGTTTTAAACTATCTAGAGGAGTAAAACAAGGTTGTCCACTATCGGCATATCTATTTATTATTGCCATCGAAATGTTAGCTGTTAAAATTAGATCAAACATTAATATTAAAGGATTAGAAATCCATGGCTTAAAAACTAAGGTGTCGTTGTACGCTGATGATTCATGTTTTCTTTTAAAACCACAACTAGAATCTCTCCACGGCCTCTTAGAGGATCTAGATACATTTGCTATCCTCTCTGGATTAAAACCAAATTATGATAAATGTACCATATTACGTATTGGATCACTAAAAAATACACATTTTACATTGCCATGTAGTTTACCAATTAAATGGTCTGACGGTGATGTGGACATACTCGGTATACAAATCCCAAAAGAAAGAAATGATCTCACTCCAATAAATTTTTATAGAAAGTTAGCAAAAATAGATAAGATCTTGCTACCATGGAAAGGAAAATACCTGTCTATTTGTGGGAAAATCACCCTGATTAACTCTTTAATCATATCACAGTTTACCTATTTGCTTATGGTTTTGCCTACACCTAGTGACCTGCTTTTTAAATTATATGAACAAAAAATATTCAATTTTATTTGGAACGGCAAGCCAGATCAAATTAAAAGGGCCTATTTATATAACGAATATGAATTCGGAGGGCAGAAATTATTAAATATTAAAGCATTAGACCTCTCACTAAAGGCATCAGTCATACAAAAGTTATACTTAAATCCAAACTGGTTCTCTAGTAGATTGGTACGAATGTCTCATCCTATGTTCAAGAAGGGCCTTTTTCCCTTTATTCAGATTACACCTGCTCACTTTCGGTTGCTTAAAAAGGAAATCATCTCCAAAATATCTTTATTTTTTAAACAAGTGTCACGCCCTGGCCTTAGTAATTTTTGTTTTCTTTATTATTTTAGTTAGGTCAGGGTGTGACATGGGGAATGTTTGTGTTTTATCGGTTTTGGGTGGTTATATGGTAAAGGGGGTGTTGGGTGTAGTGTATGGGTTTGTGTTGAGTGTATGTGTCTAGCTGTGTCTATGTTGGGTGTAGTTGTCTAGGAGAGTCTATGGTTGCCTGAATGGGTTCCCAATTAGAGACAGCTGATTTCTGTTGTCTCTGATTGAGAGCCATATTTAAGGTAGCTATAGGCTTTCGTTTGATGTGGGTAATTGTCTATGTTATACGTTTGTAGCCTGTGTGTGCGCACTACGTTTTATTAGCTTCATGGTCGTTTATTGTTTTGGTTAAGTTCGTAAGTGTTGTTTTCGTTTTGCCTTCTTCTAAAAATAAAAGAAGATGGCTTATTTTCCAAATGCTGCGTTTTGGTCCGTCAATCCTCCACACGATCGTGACAGAATTACCCACCAATATAGGACCAAGCGGCATGTAAAGCGGCAACAGGACCCACCTACACAGGATTCTTGGACATGGGAGGAGATACTGGATGGTAAGGGGTCTTGGGCACAACCGGGAGAATATCGCCTTCCTCGTGAAGAGCTGGAGGCAGCTAAAGCCGAGAGGAGGCGATATGAGGAGGCAGCACGGAAACAAGGCTGGAAGCCCGTGAGTACAACCCAAAAATGTCTTGGGGGGGGCCTTAAAGGGAGTGTGGCGAAGTCAGGTAGGAAACCTGCGCCTACTCCCTGTACTTACCGTGGAGAGCGAGAGTACGGGCAGACACCGTGTTACGCAGTAGAGCGCACGGTGTCTCCTGTACGCGTGCATAGCCCAGTTCGGTACATTCCAGCTCCACGTATCGGCCGGGCTAGATTGAGCATTGAGCCGTATGTCATGAAGCCGGCCCAACGCATCTGGTCACCAGTGCGTCTCCTCGGGCCGGCGTACATGGCACCAGCCTTACGCATGGTGTCCCCGGTTCGCCTACATAGCCCGGTGCGGGTTATTCCACCTCCCCGCACTGGTCAGGCGACGGGGAGCATACAACCAGGTAAGGTTGGGCAGGCTCAGTGCTCAAGGGAGCCAGTACGCATGCACGGTCCGGTATTTCCGGCGCCACCTCCCCGCCCCTACCCAGTACCACCAGTGCCTCCTCCACGCACTAGCCCTATGGTGCGTGTCTCCAGCCCTTTACCACCAGTGCCTAAACCACGCACCAAGCCTCCTGTGTGTCCCCAGAGTCCTGTGCGTCCTGTTGCTGCTCCCCGCACTAGCCCTGAGATGCGTGTCCCCAGTCCGGTACCACCAGTTCCGGCACCACGCACTAGGCCTAATGTGCGCTGCCAGGGTCCAGTATGCCCTGTTCCTTCTCCCCGCACTAGCCCTGAGATGCGTGTCCCCAGCCCGGTACCACCAGTTCCGGCACCACGCACCAGGCCTACAGTGCGCCTCAGCCGGCAAGAGTCTGCCGTCTGCACAGCGATGCCTGAACTGCCCGTCTGCCAAGCGCCATCTGAGCCATCCGTCTACCCAGCGCCATCTGAGCCATCCGTCTACCCAGCGCCATCTGAGCCATCCGTCTACCCAGCGCCATCTGAGCCATCCGTCTGCCCCGAGCCATTAGAGCCGCCCGTCTGTCTCGAGCCGTCAGAGCCGTTCGTCAGTCAGGAGCCGCTAGAGCCATTCGTCTGACAGGATCTGCCAGAGCCGCCAACCAGACAGGATCTGCCAGAGCCGCCAACCAGACAGGATCTGCCAGAGCCGCCAACCAGATAGGATCTGCCAGAGCCGCCAACCAGACAGGATCTGCCAGATCCGCCAGCCAGCCATGTGCAGCCAGATCCGCCAGCAAACCATGTGCAGCCAGATCCGTCAGCCAGCCATGAGCAGACAGATCCGTCAGCCAGCCATAAGCAGCCAGATCCGTCAGCCAGCCATGAGCAGCCAGATCCGTCAGCCAGCCATGAGCAGCCATATCCGTCAGCCAGCCATGAGCAGCCAGATCCGTCAGCCAGCCATGAGCAGCCAGATCCGTCAGCCAGCCATGAGCAGCCAGATCCGTCAGCCAGCCATGAGCAGCCAGATCCGTCAGCCAGCCATGGGCCGTCCCTCAGTCCGGAGCTGCCGTCCCTCAGTCCGGAGCTGCCGTCCCTCAGTCCGGAGCTGCAGTCCCTCAGTCCGGAGCTGCCCCTTATCCTGGTGCTGCCCCTTATCCTGGTGCTCTCCCTTATCCTGGTGCTGCCCCTTACCCTGGTACTGCCCCTTAGTCCGGAGCTGCCCCTTAGTCCGGAGCTGCCCCTTAGTCCGGAGCTGCCCCTTAGTCCGGAGCTGCCCCTTAGTCCGGAGCTGCCCCTTAGTCTGGAACTGCCCCTTAATTCAGTGGGGTTAATGTGGAGGGGGGTCATTTGGAGGAAGCTAAGGAGGCGGTTAGTGACTGTGGTGGGGTGGGGACCACTACCAGTGCCGGAGCCGCCACCGTGGAAGGAAGCCCACCCAGACCCTCCCCTAGACTGTGTGCTGGTGCGCCCGGAGTTCGCACCTTTAGGGGGGGGGGGTTATGTCACGCCCTGGCCTTAGTAATTTTTGTTTTCTTTATTATTTTAGTTAGGTCAGGGTGTGACATGGGGAATGTTTGTGTTTTATCGGTTTTGGGTGGTTATATGGTAAAGGGGGTGTTGGGTGTAGTGTATGGGTTTGTGTTGAGTGTATGTGTCTAGCTGTGTCTATGTTGGGTGTAGTTGTCTAGGAGAGTCTATGGTTGCCTGAATGGGTTCCCAATTAGAGACAGCTGATTTCTGTTGTCTCTGATTGAGAGCCATATTTAAGGTAGCTATAGGCTTTCGTTTGATGTGGGTAATTGTCTATGTTATACGTTTGTAGCCTGTGTGTGCGCACTACGTTTTATTAGCTTCATGGTCGTTTATTGTTTTGGTTAAGTTCGTAAGTGTTGTTTTCGTTTTGCCTTCTTCTAAAAATAAAAGAAGATGGCTTATTTTCCAAATGCTGCGTTTTGGTCCGTCAATCCTCCACACGATCGTGACAACAAGCCTTAGAAAGTTGGTTGCAATTTCAGTTTAATCCACCTGAAAGGACGGAACAAATAGTACAACAAATCTTGTGGTTAAATTCAAATATAGTAATTGATAAAAAAACTGTATTTATCGAAGAAATGTTTAAAAAAGGTATAATTTTTGTGAATGATATCATAAATAGGACTGGTGGAGTAATGTCACACATGCAGCTAACACAGATATATGGAAATGTCTGCTCTACCCAAAATTACAACCAATTAATTGCAGCATTACCACAAAAATGGAAGAGGCAGGTGGAAGGGGATAAAAGTAAGGAACTTGTATGTCGGCCTTATATTAAAGAACATAAATGGTTAAAGAAAAGTGTGATAAATAAAAACATATACCAATTTCATTTAAGGACCAAAAAACTTACAGCTGTGCCATATAAATTGCAAAATAGTTGGGAAGAGATTTTCGATGTACCCATTCCATGGCACATGGTTTATGAATTGATACGCAAAACAACGCCGGATTCAAAACTTCGAATTTTTCAATTTAAATTATTGTACAAAATTCTTGCAACTAATAGAATGTTATATATATGGGGGATACAATTTTCCCAGCTCTGTAGATTCTGCTGTGAGGAGGCAGAGTCATTAGACCATTTATTTTGGTATTGTCCGCATGTAGCTAATTTTTGGTCACAGGTCCAGGAATGGTTGAAGAATTGCAACATTTGCGTAGAACTAACGCTACAGATAGCAATAATGGGGGATTTGAAAAGCCATAGTCAATCAATCAATAATATAATAATTATTTTAGCAAAAATGTTTATTTTTAATTTACAATCCGTGGAAGCTATGAGAATAGGAAGATTCAAATCTTTTGTGAAGCATCACAGCACAGTTGAAAAATATATGGCAAATAAAAATCCGAAATGGATGATGTTGGAAGATAGATGGGAAAGGTTGAGTGGAGCTGAAGGGTGGGACTAATAACAAGATAAACAATGTAGGGCATACGGGATCTGTGAAATGTGTATAGGTGCGGAGCTATTGTGAAATAGCACAGTTACAAGTGGAAATCAAACTGGATGGACAACAGAAATAGAGGAAGGACTAAGAACAAACAGTAGAGAACTATTATAAAGTAGACTGTGTCTGTAAAATGTGTATAAGATGTATAAATTGAAGGTAAAAACAGAAATGTTTATCAGTTTACTCCAATTGGGGGATCGGTGGTAGGGTTTGCGGGGAATAATAATAAAGGTATACTCTTTAAAAAAGTATGTATGTCTATGTAGGTATGTGTATGTATATATGTGTATATGTATGCATACGTGAATGGATATATATATTTACCCCAAAAAATATGGGGGATTGGAAATGATGCAGACAATTACATTGGAAGCAACATTCTTTCCGCAATATTAAGCTGATCCACCCCCCCAAAAAAATAAAAATAAAAAATAAATAAATAAAAACTTTAAAGAACCGCTCTCGTGGTGCCCCAAATTCTAATGAGTTAATTGTTACCTGATTGATTTAGATAGTTGATTAGATAAATAACAGTCAACAAATTAAAGTCACGACGCTTGAGTCCCAAAAACTTTTCTGCCGCAACCACAATAATTTTCAGTTTCTTAGACTTCTTTGAGACTTCAGCCATACAGTTTATAACTGTAGCAATGAAAGCCACACAATTCATCTTTTGACTGGTAGCAAACATTTACTATAGGCTGTGGTGCATCCACTACCATATCTTACATTTACATTTACATTTAAGTCATTTAGCAGACGCTATCTTCACTAGCATCACTTGTTTTCTCAATTCTTTTAATCGCCTCCGCATAGGAAATTTGATTGGTCGCTCTAACTTTTGCCACCTCAATCTCCTTCACACTTACAAGGCACACCAGGAACTCGGGATCATGTTCCCCACCACAATTGCAACTCTGTTGTCCTTCTATATGTAACCGATGTGAAATGGCTAGCTAGTTAGCGGGGTGCGTGCTAGTAACGTTTCTATTGGCGACGTCACTCGCTCTGAGACCATGAAGTAGTTGTTCCCCTTGCTCTGCAAGGGCCGCGGCTTTTGTGGAGCGATGGGTAACTAACGATGCTTCGTGGGTGTCAGTTGTTGATGTGTGCAGAGGGTGTTGATGTGTGCAGAGGGTCTCTGGTTCGAGCCCAGGTAGGGGCGAGGACAGGGACGGAAGCAACACTGTTACATATACACCGTTCTTCATTATACTGGGTCCAACTGCACACACTTGAAACGGCCAAATACTTTACAGTTCTTACACTGCAGTGGTTTGGGAATGTTACAGCGTATCTTATATAACCAAGCTTCAGATGCGTAGAAGATACTCTTTACCAAAAAACAACAGGACCAATAGACTTTCTTATTTTTCTCCATTCAACCAGCGGTTCAGGCACTAACAACACCAGGAATTCTCTTCAGGTATTCAACCTGAACATCCGTCGTTACCCCTGAGATAACTCCTTTGACGAATGCTTTACTTCGAAGTTCAAAGCACTGAACTTCTGTTGTAGGGATTACTTTGAGGGCAACTGCAGTCTTCCTCTATTCTTCAGAAATGTAATGAATCAAAATAAGACCATTCCTGGTCAATCTGACAGTCCACTTTTCCCAGCGCATACTTCACCATTTTTGACACCTCAAACGGGTTTCCCACATATGCATCCCTACTCAACAAACGCATCCCAACAAGAAGAAAATCATCATTTATAGACGTATCATCCACTCCAATTTTACTCAATTTCCTTTTTGTTCCAGGTGTTGACACTATTGTTGTCTATTCAGGACATTCATCTTCACCATCTTTGCTCGACGTGCTGCTTGATTCAAACTCAGCATCCATTTTCGCCATTTTACTCCTGTCCTCTCATTTCGTTAAGGAATGCTTCCTTCTCCCTTCTCTACAAGTTCCAATTCCCTCTGATGTCTCTCCAGCGACCCTATTCGCTGAGAGTACACCTTTTTGTAACTTCTCATTGGTTGAGCAAACTGTCCATCTACCAGAAAATGCATTTTGTTAAAGCAACATACAAGGAGTCCCCTCATTAAAAATGCATGTTAAATGTCCACATGTGTTCACCACTCCACATACAGTGGAGACCAACATTTAACAGAGCATTCAAGGTTTGCTAACATCCTGTTTCTGGTTGTTTTGGTTAGGGCTGTGGTACTCGTGACATTTTTTCAGCTGTGACACCCATAGCTGACAAATAGCAGTACAACCTTTAAAAAAGTGTACAATCTATGCAATAATCAGAATGCATGATTTGTCATCAGTACTTGAAAACATGTGAATAGAACTGTAAATACATTATGTGCCATACATACATACTGTATGCTACAGTAGAAAGACAATATACAGAAAATAAGGCACTTACTTTGATATGTCCAAAGTTATTATTTGTAAGGAAAACAACAATGAAGGCAATGTGTGCGCAAGCTAGAAAATGTGCCAGGGGGAAAGCGTTTGTGCAAGACTGCGCAAATTTCTGCATACTTGATCTGCGGAAATACTGGGAAACTGCTTGGGCTCTCCTCGAAAAGAGAAGTTTGAACTTGCAATGAATTGTCCGGCTTAGTAAAGCGTCAAACATAAATTGTTCACAACAGTGAAATGGGCTACTTCTATGTGAATTAATGAGGAGGCGGAACACACCTCAATTCAACCTTGTTAGAAAATAAAAGTTTGACATTTACAAGTTGAAACAATTCATGCTGGGGTGGACCATTATAGATATTTGGAACTCACACGTGAAAAGGTTAAGGATTCTCAGTGAAGTAAACAACCAAAGATTTCAAGACTAAAAGTGGTGAAAGTAGTAGCAAAAAGTAGGAGGAAAAATAAACATTATCTAGTCCTTGGACTATATCTTAACCTGACTTTGGTGCAGGTTATGTTGTTCTTCACATTACTGTCTCTGGTAAACACACTATATCAAATAAAATTGTGGTTTATTTGTTACATGCATAGGATACAGAAGGTGTAAACGGTCGTTATGGGTCACATATCTCTGATCTGTCTTGGAACATATGGGAATTTGCTCCAATTAATATGATTAATAGGATCGGACCCTTTTTTTTTTTAAATGCCTAAAATGACATACCCAAATCGAACTGCCTGTAGCTCAGGACCTGAAACAAGGATATGCATATTCTTGATACCATTTGAAAGGAAACACTTGTGTATGGTAGTGAAATTATGTGTATGGTAATGTGAAATTAATGCAGGAGAATATAACACATTAGATCTGGTAAAAGATAATAAAAACAAAAAAACATGCGTTTTCTGTTATTATTTTTCTCCATCATCCTTGAAATGCAAGAGAAAGGCCATAATATAATATTGCAGTTTAGGTGCAATTTAGATTTTGGCCACTAGATGGCAGCAGTGTGTGTGCAAAGTTTGAAATACTGGACAATATTTGCTATTTTTATTATCCATGGAACCCCTGGCCTAGGCAATTTGTCAATCGAAGGAAATAACACCAATCTCCCTAAAATCTACTGATCTCCCATTTTAAATATTTGGGAGTAGATATATTTCCTTCCTTGGATCAAACCATTGCTAGAAACTTTAACAGAATGCTCAAATCAATTCAATCCAACCTCAGTTGCAATAACATCCCTGTTGCTTTAACCAGCAGGATATCTATTTGTCACACCCTGATTGGGTTCACCCAGTCTACACCACCCTCCAGGTGTCTCCCATCTTCCGCATTATACCCTGTGCAACTATACCTGTGTTCTCTGTTTGTCTGTTGCCAGTTTGTCTTGTCAGGTCTTACCAGCGTGCTTTCCCGTCTTTCTGTTTTCTCAAGATTCTGTTTCCTAGTTTCCCCGGTTTTGACCATTCTGCCTGCCCTGACATCGAGCCTGCCTGCAATTCTGTACCTTAATAACTTTGCCCTGGATTACATACCTCTGCCTGCCCTTGGCCTGTCTTATGCCTGCCCCCTGTTTGGTCAATAAACATCTGTGATTCTAGAAGTCTGCATCTGGGTCTTATCCAGAGTTCTGATATTATTGTCAAAATGAATATACTACCTTGGCTGAATTCCTGTAGTTCAGTGTTTCCCACAGCACCCCCTTCTGGCTATTGGGATAAAATTCATAGTGCGGTTTCAAGATGTATATGGAAAGGTAAGCGATCCCAGATTAAATTATCAAATTTACAAAGAGGGAAAGACGTAGGAAGACTATCCGTACCAAACTTTAAATTGCATTTCCAGGCGCTAGCATTTCACCCCGTCTGAAATTGGTTAAGACATGATTCTTCTGCCCCCTGGCTGAGTATTGAGAGAAATATGGTGTCTCCTATTGCCCTGGAAGAGGTGGTCTTCACTGATATATCCCTTAAACAATGTAAACTATGCTTTCGTCCTATTATTGCTCACACAAATTCTATTTGGCGCAAAATTTTAAAACAATGTAACTAGGAATCAAAATGGCATGCACATACTCCAATATTTCACACTAATGCCTTGCGATCTGGAGAGCGGCCTTTTACATCCCACCAATGGTCGAAATGTGGAATTCATACCCATGCCGATATCATGGACATTAATGGTTTGAGAACATTCCAAGATTTGAACATACCAGCCAACTATTTTGTTCTATATTTACAAATTAGGTCAGCTATGCTGGTTTACGGAATCCTCTGGGAAACCCAATTACCAAACCATCCAATGATGGGATTTATAAATACATTTTCTAGGCTACCGAAAGGACTGATTTCTATTATGTAAACAACTTCTGGAAAGCTCATATTCTGAGCTAGCCATTAAAAACGTATTGTCCACAGATCTAATTGAATTTGAACAATTCTTTAACTGGAACAGAATATGGAAAAATATGACCTTGGCATCTTGTAATCTTAACCATGAATTTTACCTTTCTAGTTTGTTCACAGACTGTATTTAACACCAAGGAAACATTTTACAAAGAAATTGGCCCCAACTCCCAAATGTTCACTGTGAATCTGATGATGTGGGAGTGCAGTGAAGTTAAATGCTTCTGGGACAAAGTTACTAAATTAACTTAGAATTGTGTGAATGTAAATATTCAATGCTTTGCATCTACTATGTTACTAATGATGATAGCTCCTTCAATCTCTCAATCAATCAGAGACGATTACTGCTGGTGGGCAGCACTGCAACAAAAAAAGACGTTGACTCTTAGATGGCAATCATCTCACTCTCTCCCAATTCACCAGCAGATACATGTATTATTATTTGTAACAATTGACAGCGATAACATGTTGGTTGGGTGGGGTTATGAGAATGGGATGGGAGGTTGGGGTTGTAGGCCCAATTATTTTGGTTTTGTTCCTGTATATATTTTATTTATTATTACTCAAACTTTATGATGTGATCAAAATGATCAATGTTTTGTAGTTACACTATATATACAAAAGTATGTGGACACCCCTTCAAATTAGTGGATTTGGCTATTTCAGCCACACCCATTGCTGACAGGTGTATAAAATCGAGCACATAGCCATGCAATCTCCAATGACATGCATTGGCAGCAGAATGGCCTTACTGAAGAGCTCAGTGACTTTCAATGTGTCACCGTCATAGGATACCACCTTTCCAACAAATCAGTTCGTAAAATGTGTGCCCTGTTAGAGCTGCCCCGGTCAACTGTAAGTGCTGTTATTATGAAGTGGAAACGTCTAGGAGCAACTATGGCTCAGCCGCGAAGTGGTAGGCCACACAAGCTCACAGAACGGGAACGCATTAGCTCGTAAATAAATTGTCTGTCCTCGGTTGCAACACTCACTACAGAGTTCCAAACTGCCTCTGGAAGCAACGTCAGCACAAGAACTGTTCGTCGGGACCTTCATGAAATGGGTTTCCATGGCCGAGCAGCCTCACACAAACCTAAGATCACCATGTGCAATGCCAAGCGTCGGCTGGAGTGGTGTAAAGCTCGCCACCCTTTGACTCCGGAGCAGTGGAAACACGTCGCTTGGAGTGATGAGTCACACTTCACCATTTGGCAGTCTGACGGACATAGCAGCAAAGGGGGGGGACGAACTCCATATTAATTATAGCAGCAAAGGGGGGACGAACTCCATATGAATGCCAATCATTTTAGAATGAGACGTTCAACGAGCAGGTGTCCACATATTTCTGGTCATGTAAAGTATGTGCCTTTTTTTATTTCTTCTTCTTCTGAGTGACAGCCCGCAGGTACAATGTGTGAAATGATTAATTTAAAATATCCGAACAAAATATGAATGAATACTAATATAAATATTGTACCGTGGGACGTACGCAAGGACATTTTTAGGATGTTCTTTGGATGTTGTGTCATGGTACCCTGAAGGTTTTGTCTAGTTCCCTGTTTGTCCCGGGGACGTCCCTGAGGAAGATCTTAAGCCAATCTTGGGACATTGTGTCATAGTCCCCAGAAGATCCCTGAAACATTATTGGGACCTTGTGTCTTGGTCCCCTGGATGTTCTTGTCACGTGATGCTGCCAGGTGTCCCAAACCATTACAAGTAAAGTAATTAAATGGTATGGGTGGGAACGTTTCTTTGTGACCATCAGGTGACGTCCCTGGGAACTAGACAAAAACCTCCAGGGTGTCATGTAAAAATCTTCCCAACATGAAATAGTTCCCAATCATTCTGATTGTGGCGTCATGTTGTAAAATTGTTCACAGCGGGAAAATGTTCCCAGTTCAGTTGCACGTGCGTCTCTTTGTGTGGATGGCTGAGCTCATACGGGTCTCACACATCCTCCCTCATCCTTGATTTAGCTAGCTAGCTAAAAATTAGCTGTCCGTTGGTCGAGATAGCTTATTCTCAGAGGTGTGCAGTTGTAGCTTATTTGTAAAGCTAAATAAACAAGTATAAAAGCTAGGTTTTAGCCAAAGTATAAACAACTGTTTCACATCTCCACTAGTTACTTTTGATAACCAAATGCATTGAGCTAGCTATCTGCCATTCTGTGCAGCACATGATATGCTACCTAGCTACTGCAGCCTAACTAGCTTGTGTCCACAACTAGCTAGACTATAACTTTACCCACCATCTCTCACATTACCTAAAGCCAACAGTACCATGGTAGCCTCTTCTGGATCAATCCTTGAGCAGAAAGTAAATGTTAGCACTGAATATACATGCAATGACAGTTGATTTGGCTTTACCATGAATTATCAACACTACTACCAAATATTTATATAACTAACCCATGGTACTGCAATTTCTCCAGAATAATCAGTTTCTGCTGTCATTTGTCACTTGAGTGGCCTCTAATGTCATAATGTGGAATTGAAGACTCGACTGTGTTGCGAGTGTGTCTTCCAAGTTTGTCGCCAGAATATTACCAAGGAGAAAGCAAGTCCTCTATGTAATTTATGGCCATATGCTTAATTAGTAGGTTGATAACAGAAATTGACAGTGAAATATTTGAGTGAACAGAATTTATTCCAGGGTATAAGGGGAAGAGACATTACATGCTATCCAAAAGAGAAGTAACAGATATCAGACCAGAAGCATGTAAAACCTGCATAAACAAGTCACGTTTCAGCAATCTGCTGTTGTAACGGCGATCCTCCTCCTCTCCATCTTCGGAAAAGGAGGAGTATTGAGGGAACCAAGGCGCAGCGAAGTTTGAACACATATTTATTAAACAAGACGAAAAAACGAACACGAACTACACTTGAAATGATACAAAATAACAAACGACGTAGACTGACCTAAACATGAGAACTTACATAGACACGAAGAACGCACGAATAGGAAACAGACTACATAAACCGAACAAACCGTATACAGTTCCGTATGGTGCAAACATAACACAAACACGGAAGACAATCACCTACCAACAAACAGTGAGAACACCCTACCTAAATATGACTCTTAATTAGAGGAGAACGCAAAACACCTGCCTCTAATTAAGAGCCATACCAGGCAACCACAACCAACATAGAAACAGATAACATAGACTGCCCACCCAAAACACATGCCCTGACCATAAACACATAAAAAACAACATAAAACAGGTCAGGACTGTTACAGAACCCCCCCCTCAAGGTGCGAACGCCGGGCGCACCAGCACAAAGTCCAGGGGAGGGTCTGGGTGGGCAGTTGACCACGGTGGTGGCTCCGGCTCTGGACGCTGTCCCCACACCACCATAGTCACCCAACGCTTCTGTCTACCCCTCCTAATGACCACCCTAAAACTCACATCCCCTAAATAAACGGCCAGCACCGGGACAAGGGGCAGCACCGGGACAAGGGGCAGCACCGGGACAAGGGGCAGCACCGGGACAAGGGGCAGCACCGGGACAAGGGGCAACACCGGGACAAGGGGCAACACCGGGACAAGGGGCAGGTCCCGGCTGATATACTCTGGCAGATCCTGGCTGAGGGACTCTGGCAGGTCTATGCAGGCTGACGGCTCTCGACGCTCATGGCGGGCTGACGGCTCTCGACGCTCATGGCGGGCTGACGGCTCTCGACGCTCATGGCGGGCTGACGGCTCTCGACGCTCATGGCGGGCTGACGGCTCTCGACGCTCATGGCGGGCTGACGGCTCTCGACGCTCATGGCGGGCTGACGGCTCTCGACGCTCATGGCGGGCTGACGGCTCTCGACGCTCATGGCGGGCTGACGGCTCTCGACGCTCATGGCGGGCTGACGGCTCTGGCAGCTCATGGCTCGCTGGCGGCTCTGGCAGATCCTGTCTGGTTGGCGGCTCTGGCAGATCCTGTCTGGTTGGCGGCTCTGGCAGATCCTGTCTGGTTGGCGGCTCTGGCAGATCCTGTCTGGTTGGCGGCTCTGGCAGATCCTGTCTGGTTGGCGGCTCTGGCAGATCCTGTCTGGTTGGCGGCTCTGGCAGATCCTGTCTGGCTGGCGGCTCTAGCGGCTCCTGTCTGGCGGGCGGCTCTAGCGGCTCCTGTCTGGCGGACGGCTCTGTAGGCTCATGGCAGACGGGCGGCTTTGCAGGCTCATGACAGACGGGCGGCTTTGCAGGCTCATGGCAGACGGATGGCTCAGACGGCGCTGGGGAGACGGATGGCTCAGACGGCGCTGGGGAGACGGATGGCTCAGACGGCGCTGGGGAGACGGATGGCTCAGATGGCGCTGGGGAGACGGATGGCTCAGATGGCGCTGGGGAGACGGATGGCTCAGATGGCGCTGGGGAGACGGATGGCTCTGGCCGGATACGGCGCACTGTAGACCTGGTGCGTGGTGCCGGAACTGGAGGCACCGGGCTAAGGATAAGCACCTTCCTACTAGTGCGGGGAGCAGGGACAGGGCACACTGTATTCTCAAAGCCCACTCTATACCTGATGCGAGGTACCGGCACTGGTGACACCGGGCTGAGGACAAGCACATCAGGATTAGTAGGGGGAGAATATACAGTGTGTTCAGGGCTCTGGAGACGCACAGGAGGCTTTGTGCGTGGTGCCGGAACTGGAGGCACCGAACTGGATACACGCACTACAGAGAGAGTGCGTGGAGGAGGAACTGGGCTCAGGAGACGCACTGATAGCCTAGTGCGTAGTGTAGGCACTGTAGGTACTAGGCTGGGGCGGGGAGGTGGCGCCGGAAATACCGGACCGTGGAGGCGTACTGGCACTCTTGAGCATTGAGCCTGCCCAACCTTACCTGGTTGAATACTCCCGGTTGCCCGACCAGTGCGGGGAGGTGGAATAACCCGCACCGGGCTATGTAGGCGAACCGGAGAAACCATGCGTAAGGCAGGTGCCATGTATGCCGGCCCGAGGAGACGCACTGGAGACCAGACGCGTTGAGCCGGCCTCATGACACCTGGCTCAATACCCAATCTAGCCCTCCCAGTGCGGGGAGGTGGAATAACCCGCACTGGGCTATGCACTCGTACAGGAGACACCGTGCGCTCTACTGCGTAACACGGCGCCTGCCCGTACTCCCGCTCTCCACGGTAAGCCTGGGAAGTGGGCGCAGGTCTCCTACCTGCCCTTGGCCCACCACCTCCTAGCCCCCCCCCAAGAAATTTTTGGGAATTACTTACGGGCTTTTTGGGCTTCCTTGCCAGACGCGTTCCCTCATAGCTCCGGTTCCTCTCTCCGGTAGCCTCCAGCTGCTCCCATGGCTTTTCGGGCTTCCAGCCACGTCTCCTTGCTGCCTCCTCAAACCACCGCTCCTGGGCTTTAGCTGCCTCCCTCTCTTCCTGAGAGCGGCGATTCTCTCCTGCCTTAGCCCAGGGAGCTTCTCCATTCAATATCTGCTCCCAAGTCCAGAAGTCCTTGTTGCCCTGTCCTTTACTCCGTTGACTCCGCTGCTTGGCTCTGGTGTGGTGGGTGATTCTGTAACGGCGATCCTCCTCCTCTCCATCTTCGGAAAAGGAGGAGTATTGAGGGAACCAAGGCGCAGCGAAGTTTGAACACATATTTATTAAACAAGACGAAAAAACGAACACGAACTACACTTGAAATGATACAAAATAACAAACGACGTAGACTGACCTAAACATGAGAACTTACATAGACACGAAGAACGCACGAATAGGAAACAGACTACATAAACCGAACAAACCGTATACAGTTCCGTATGGTGCAAACATAACACAAACACGGAAGAAAATCACCCACCAACAAACAGTGAGAACACCCTACCTAAATATGACTCTTAATTAGAGGAGAACGCAAAACACCTGCCTCTAATTAAGAGCCATACCAGGCAACCACAACCAACATAGAAACAGATAACATAGACTGCCCACCCAAAACACATGCCCTGACCATAAACACATAAAAAACAACATAAAACAGGTCAGGACTGTTACAGCTGTCTTATAGCAGGTGTTTGACACTTTAAAAAGCCAAAAAACATTTAGGGTAATAGAATGAACTATGGCTGTTTTTACACAGGCAGCACAATTCTGAACTATTGGCATAAACAATTGGGACAGAAATGGGCTGCCTGTGTAAACACAGCCTATGTGGGTTCCTCAACCCTCCCTGAAAAAGGTGGTGAAAGGTAGTTTATTTTCATTAAATCAGGGGGTGTCAAACTCATTCCACGGAGGGCCGAGTGTCTGTGGGTTTTCACTCCTCCCTTGATTGATGAATTAAGGTCACTAATTAGTAAATAACCCCCCTCACCTGGTTGTCTAGGTCTTAAAAGAAAAAACCCTCAGACACTAGGCAAGGGGTTAGGTCTAAAACACGCAGACACTTAGCCCTGCATGGAATGCATTGACACATGCATTAAATGATTAGAGTATACAGTGCGTGTCTGACTTTACATAAGTAAACAAAGTCGTAGGCTACTATGAGCTAAGATTAAATGCTAACAAAAGTAACAAGAATCAGACCCCTAAACAGTAAAAGGCCAATAAGAAATAGGCTATTTTTTAAGATAACAAAACAGTTACCAAATCCTGTGTGCAACTACAGTGGCAAGAAAAAGTATGTGAACCCTTTGGAAATACCTGGATTTCTGCATAAATTGGTCATAAAATTTGATTGCCACTGTATAACACATTGATGAGATTTACTTGACATGATGAGCGAGACATACTGTAAGAACGGTGTGCTGGTGTTACAATATGATGGTGGCATTGCATACGTACAAAATAAAAAACATACATGTTAATAGGGATATGCATCTTTCTCTTTCAAGACGATTTGATACACATCTAGATACAGGGGCTTCGATATGATACAGTAACGATACATTTTTAGGTTGAACTTACCTAACGACACTGAGGATGATTACAATTGAACACAATGTACATCTGACGAGGCAGAGAATGTTGGCTAGCTCTAATATTGCCCACTTAACCCCTTAGACGCTGACTCTAAAATGAACATGCAGATGCAACCAAATAGTGAAATAACATTTTTAAAAGTTATGGGGAGGCAATGTGTGTGAAGATAACTAAGTACAGCTTTACTCAACTGAAACACTCATGCTTCTGCAGAAACCACACTGTGACCTGTAAGATATGAATGCGCAGAGATTGTGGCTGGACTGCAAAATATACACTCCTATAACACCCAAAAACATCCAATACCACATTTCATTACCGCACAGAACATAACTTCTGGGTGTCTGCGTCAAAGTCCTTGCCCAGCCGTGCGATGACCCTGAATATCATCCTTATGAGGGCCTCTTGGCACTTGGAGGCTGTAGGATGAGCAAATGTTGAGCCTTTTTGTCTCACCCTGGACGATCCTGATGGATCCAGCCACTTACTCATCCGGTCGTGTCTGACTGTGCCGTCGGAAAGCTCTCGGGTGTGCAATTGAATAGTTAAGTGGAAGGGTACTGTTCGTCTTGTGAATTGTAAGCAAATTGTAGTTGAGACACTCAAGACAATCACAATTTCTTCAGACAAGACAATTACCTCTGTCTTGTCAGTGAGGGCGTGAGCGCTGAAGTGGCGGTGGAGAGCAATTCCAATAAATAAAGTCATTTATTGATCAAAACGTTTTGTTCCAGTTGCAAAATTATGCCTCAACTATGAGTTGGACTCCAGCCACATACCTGTCCTATGTCATCTTCGGAACCACATACTCTGCCAGAGAAGCGGCACACTCATCGACGCCGACTCATCGAGTTCCCATGTCTCCGCCACAAGGCCGTGAACCTCGAGTTCTGCCATCTGTAATACATAAGCAGCAATATGACTGAGTTGAGCATCTTCATTCAGACCCTTGGCTCAGAACCTGGGACACACACGTTGCGTATTTAAGTAAGGAAACGACTTACGGAGCAAACCAGAACTCCAGTTGTCAGAAAGAGTCTGAGCCTGGCGCCATTGTGATGGGTACACGACGGTCCGTTCACTCAAATCCCAAATGTTCCTGAAGCCATTGCTGCAATAAAATAAAGGATTTTGTTATGTAGCCTTTTACATTCGTACCCGACAACTTTTGCAATTTTTTGGTTGTCTGAGAGGGAAATGCTGTAAATTTAAGACTATTTTGAAAGGTGAGACGTTGAGGATGACAATAAATACCACTTTGATGTCATACAAGCAAACAAAACACCCGTGAGTCCAAATGTGCACATTTCTATATCATAAAACGTATGTCATACACAGTGTCAACATTTATGATCACTATGTTTTGCGTACAGTAACAAGATGACATGGCGCCATACCCTGGATTATTCTGAACATAATGATCCTGTGTTTGTATGTTGTGAAGAAAATCCACAGTGGAACACACCTGAATGCACTCATAGACTCCTTTCTATGCGCTGTCACGTTCCTGCCCTATTTATGTTAGTTTTTGTGTGTTAGTTGGTCAGGACGTGAGGTTGGGTGGGCATTCTATGTTATCTGTTTCTATGTTGGTTTTGGTTTGCCTGGTATGGCTCTTGATTAGAGGCAGGTGGTTTGCGTTTGCCTCTAATTAAGAGTCATATTTAGGTAGGGCATTCTCACTGTTTGTTTGTGGGTGATTGTCTCCTATGTCTGTATGTATGTTCGTACCACATGGGACTGTAGCGTTTGTTTGTTTCGTTTCGATGTCGTCCGTTTCCTGTACGTAAGTTTATGTTTAGTTATGTAAGTTTATGTTCAGGTTTCGTTCAACGTCGTTTTCTTGTTTTGTAGTTTGAAAGTGTTTTGTTTCGTTTCGTGTTGCCATCATCGTTGTGTTAATAAAGATGGCTTATTTCCCAAAGCCTGCGTTTTGGTCTGAGGATCCTTCTCTCCTCACCTCATCCGAGGATGAGGAGAGCGTCACCCGTTACAGAATCACCCACCAACACGCTAAGACCAAGCGGCAAGGGAAAACGAAACGGAGTAAGGGACAGGAGAGAAAGGAGCAATGGACATGGGACGAGGTTTTGGATGGAAAGGGTTGCTACACTTGGGAGGAGATCCTAGCTGGTAGAGATCGCCTCCCATGGGAACAGCTGGAGGCACTGAGGAGAGCGGAGGCTACCGGAGAGAGGAACCGGAGCTATGAGGGAACGCGTCTGGCACGGAAGCCGAAAAAGCCCGTAAGTAATTCCCAAAAATTTCTTGGGGGGGGGCTAGGAGGTGGTGGGCCAAGGGCAGGTAGGAGACCTGCGCCCACTTCCCAGGCTTACCGTGGAGAGCGGGAGTACGGGCAGGCGCCGTGTTACGCAGTAGAGCGCACGGTGTCTCCTGTACGAGTGCATAGCCCAGTGCGGGTTATTACACCTCCCCGCACTGGTAGGGCTAGATTGAGTATTGAGCCAGGTGTCATGAGGCCGGCTCAACGCGTCTGGTCTCCAGTGCGTCTCCTCGGGCCGGCATACATGGCACCTGCCTTACGCATGGTTTCCCCGGTTCGCCTACATAGCCCGGTGCGGGTTATTCCACCTCCCCGCACTGGTCGGGCAACCGGGAGTATTCAACCAGGTAAGGTTGGGCAAGCTCAATGCTCAAGAGTGCCAGTACGCCTCCACGGTCCGGTATTTCCGGCACCACCTCCCCGCCCCAGCCTAGTACCTACAGTGTATACACTACGCACTAGGCTACCAGTGCGTATCCTGAGCCCTGTTCCTCCTCCACGCACTCTCCCTGTAGTGCGTGTATCTAGCCCGGTGCCTCCAGTTCCGGCCCCACGCACTAAGCTACCAGTGCGTCTCCAGAGCCCTGTACACACTGTATATTCTCCCCCTACTAATCCTGATGTGCTTGTCCTCAGCCCGGCGTCACCAGTGCCGGTACCACGCATCAGGGATAGAGTAGGCTTTGAGAATACAGTGTGCCCTGTCCCTGCTCCCCGCACTAGTAGGAAGGTGCTTGTCATTAGCACGGTGCCTCCAGTTCCGGCACCACGCACCAGGTCTACAGTGCGCCATATCCGGCCAGAGCCATCCATCTCCCCAGCGCCATCTGAGCCATCCGTCTCCCCAGCGCCATCTGAGCCATCCGTCTCCCCAGCGCCATCTGAGCCATCCGTCTCCCCAGCGCCGTCTGAGCCATCCGTCTCCCCAGCGCCGTCTGAGCCATCCGTCTGCCAGGAGCCTGCAAAGCCGCCCGTCTGCCATGAGCCTGCAAAGCCGCCCGTCTGCCATGAGCCTACAGAGCCGTCAGCCAGACAGGAGCCGCTAGAGCCATCAGCCAGACAGGAGCCGCTAGAGCCGTCAGCCAGACAGGATCTGCCAGAGCCGCCAACCAGACAGGATCTGCCAGAGCCGCCAACCAGACAGGATCTGCCAGAGCCGCCAACCAGACAGGATCTGCCAGAGCCGCCAACCAGACAGGATCTGCCAGAGCCGCCAACCAGACAGGATCTGCCAGAGCCGCCAACCAGACAGGATCTGCCAGAGCCGCCAGCGAGCCATGAGCAGCCAGAGCCGCCAGCGAGCCATGAGCAGCCAGAGCCGTCAGAGCGCCATGAGCAGCCAGAGCCGTCAGAGCGCCATGAGCAGCCAGAGCCGTCAGAGCGCCATGAGCGTCGAGAGCCGTCAGCCTGCCATGAGCGTCGAGAGCCGTCAGCCTGCCATGAGCGTCGAGAGCCGTCAGCCAGCCATGAGCGTCGAGATTCGTCAGTCAGCCATGAGCTGACCTTCAGCCTGAAAAGGCTAGATACCCAGAACTGCCCATCAGTCCAGAGCTGTCTCTCTGTCCGGAGCTGCCTTTCAGTCCGGAGTTGCCCCTCTATCCTGATCTCCCTCTCTATCTTTATCTACTTCTATATTCTTATCTATCCCTCTGTCTTGATTTATCTCTCTGTCCCGGTGTTGTCATTATTAGATGTGTTATTAAGAGGATTTTGTGGGGGAAGAAAGAGGGTGGACATGCTTGGAGGGAGGAGGCTAGGATGGATTATGGTGGGGTGGGAACCGCGCCCGGAGCCTGAGCCACCACCGTGGTTAGATGCCCACCCAGACCCTCCCCTAGACTTTGTGCTGGTGCGTCCGGAGTTCGCACCTTGTGGGGGGGGTACTGTCACGTTCCTGACCTATTTATGTTAGTTTTTGTGTGTTAGTTGGTCAGGACGTGAGGTTGGGTGGGCATTCTATGTTATCTGTTTCTATGTTGGTTTTGGTTTGCCTGGTATGGCTCTTGATTAGAGGCAGGTGGTTTGCGTTTGCCTCTAATTAAGAGTCATATTTAGGTAGGGCATTCTCACTGTTTGTTTGTGGGTGATTGTCTCCTATGTCTGTATGTATGTTCGTACCACATGGGACTGTAGCGTTTGTTTGTTTCGTTTCGATGTCGTCCGTTTCCTGTACGTAAGTTTATGTTTAGTTATGTAAGTTTATGTTCAGGTTTCGTTCAACGTCGTTTTCTTGTTTTGTAGTTTGAAAGTGTTTTGTTTCGTTTCGTGTTGCCATCATCGTTGTGTTAATAAAGATGGCTTATTTCCCAAAGCCTGCGTTTTGGTCTGAGGATCCTTCTCTCCTCACCTCATCCGAGGATGAGGAGAGCGTCACCCGTTACATGCGCACCAAAATTATGATCTGTTAGCCTGAATTGCATTGTGAAAGCCTAACACTAACATCATATAACTTCACTAGTCATGTTGATAATAAAACACGCTTTCAAATGATGCCCACCTGACCCAGTTTGGGATTTATAATGGACTGTTTCTCAATAGCGTAAACAGTAATTGTGTATTGGTGAGGATGCAGAGTTGTATTCCAAACCAAAAACAACTACAAGTGTGATTGCTCTAGTTCCTCAACGGCACAGCTAGGAGAGCTAAAAAATACATATAATAATTAAAACATCTTATAGTTGAAGACTCTTTTTTGAGTCATAAAAGTGTATTGAAATGACTTAGCAACTGTGCACACTGTGGAGGTGTGGCCGCTTGGAGAAACCAGTTAGTCCTCTCACACTATCCCTTGTAATTTTGTTGCATTATGTTGCACCTACCCCAGAGCCATCCGCACAAGCTCAGCCATCCACAAAGAGACGAGCGTTATTGAACTGGGAACATTTTCACGCGGTGAGAAAGTTTACATGACGTCACAGTTGTGTAGTTGTGGTCAGTAGTTGTGTTGGTCAGAAGTTGTGGGCAGTAGTTGGTTGTAAGTAGTTGTGGTCAGTACTTCCAGTCAGTATTTATGTGATTTAGATAACTAGTTGAGGGCAGCAGTTGTGGTCAGTAAGTTGTGGTCAGTGGGTGTGGTCATTAGTGCTGTGGTAAGTAGTTGTGGTCAAATATATGAGTGGTTGTGGTCTGTATTTGTGGTGTCAGTAGTTGCATGGTTATGGTCAGAAGTTTTGGTCAGTAGTTCTGTAGTTGTGGTCATTAATTGTGTTAGTAGTTGTGTGGTCAGTAGTTGCATGGCTGTGTGCAGTAGTTATGTCGTTGTGGGCAGTAGTTGTGGTTAGTAATAGTGTGGTTGTAGTCAGTTCTATTGTGGTCAGTAGGTTTGTCCAGTAGTTCGGTTGTTGGGTCAGTAGTTGTGGTCAGTTGTTTTGGTCAGTAGGTGTTTAGTGGTTGTGTGATTGTGGTCAGTAGTTGTTGGTCAGTAGTTTTCTGAGCAGTAGCTGGTTGTTGTAAGTAGTTATGTTGAATTGGTCAGTTGTGTGGTTGAGTGATTGTGGTCAGTAGTTGTTGGTCAGTAGTTTTCTGAGCAGTAGCTGGTTGTTGGAAGTAGTTATGTTGAATTGGTCAGTAGTTGTGTGGTTGTGGTCAGTACTTGTAGTCAGTAATTGTGGCCAGTACTTGCAGTCAATAGGTGTGTGGGGGTGGTCAGTAGTTGGGATGTTCAGTAGTTGTGTGGTCAGTAGTTGTGTGATCATTAAAAGTAATTGTGGTCAGTAGTTGCATAGTTGTGGTCAGCAGATGTGGTCTGTAGTTCTGTGGTTGTGGTCAGTAGGTGTGTCCAGTAGGTATGTTGTTGTGTTCCGTTTGTGGTCAGTCCTTTTGGTCAGTAGCTGTGTGGTTGTGGTCCGTATGTGGTGTGATTTTGATTAATAGTTGTTATCAATTAGTGGTCAGTAGTTTTGGTTAGTTGTTTTGTGGTCACTATTTAAGTGGTTGTGGTCACTATTTATGGTCAGTAGTTGCATAGTTGTGGTCAGTAGTATTGTGGTCAGTAGTTTGTGGTCAGTAATAGTGTGGTTGTGTTCAGTAGTTGTAGTCAATAGTTTTGGTTAGTTGCATTGTGGTTAGTAGGTGTGTCCAGTAGTTGTGTTCAGCAGTTGTCAGTTGTGGTCAGCACATTTTGTGGTTAGTCCTTTTGGTCAGAGGTTGTGGTTAGTAGATATGTGGTTGTAGTCAGTAGTTGTGTTGGTCTGTAGTTTTGTAGACAGTCGTTTGTTGTTGTCAGTTGTGTGCATGTGGTCAGTAGTTGTGTTGTCATTAGTCGTGTTCAGTAGTTGTAATCAGTTGTATTTGTGGTCAATAGCTGTAAGTAGTCGTGTGATTTTGGTTAATAGTAATCATTAATTGTAATCCGTGCTTTTTGTGGTCAATAGTTTTGGTTAGTTGTTTTGTGGTCAGTATTTATGTGTAGGTGGTCAGTTATGTCAGTAGCTGCGGTCAGTAGTTGTGGTTATTTGTTGTGGTCGGTAGTTGTGGTGTCTGTGTTTGTGTAGTTGTCAGTAGTTGCATGGTTGTGGTCAGTCGTGTTGGTCAGTAGTTAAGTGCTCAGTAGTTGTAATCAGCAGATGTGTGGTTAGTAGTTTGTGGTCAGTAGTTGTATAGCTGTGGTCAGTACTTGTGGTAGTAGTTATGTGGTTGTGGTTAGTAGTTGTGGTCAGTAGTTTTGGTCAGTAATAGTGGTTAGTAATAGTGTGGTTTCAGTCAGTAGTTGTAGTCAATAGCTGTGGTTAGTTGTATTGTGATCAGTAGGTGTGTCCAGTAGTTCTGTTGTTGGGGCAGTAGTTGTGTTCACCAGTTGTGTTCAGTAGTTATGGGTAATTGTTGTGGTCAGTACATTTTGTGGTCAGGCATTTGGGTCAGTAGGTGTGTAGTTGTAGTCAGTAGTTGTGTGACTGTGGTCAGTGTTGTGTTGGTCAGTAGTTTTGTGAGCAGTAGCTGGTTGTTGTAAGAAGTTGTGTGGTTGTGGTCAGTGCTTGCAGTCAGTAGTTGTGGTCATTAGTTGTGCGTCGATCCTATCGACGGCTGGAGCGTGGGAACCTGACAGACCGGCTGAGGCAGGGGAGCCTGGCTATCCGGTTGAGGCATGAAAGCCCGACGAGCCGGCTGTAGCAGGGGAGCCTGGCGATCCGGCTGAGGCATGAGAGCCTGACACTTGAGAGGCTGTAGCGGCTCCCGCACCCAACATCATTCCCACCGAAATTTCATTTTTAAAATAAAATAAAAAACAATCCCTGATGCTTCCCTTACGTGAGGCGTCATTCTATAATGATGGGCGCTGAGAGTCGGGAAGCAAGTTCAGGGAGTGAGTGTTTTAATAAAATAAACAGACCGTAATGCAAAACAAGAAACACTAACAGCACACAGACAAGAAACCGAGACACTGACGCCTGGGGAAGGAACAAAAGGGAGTGACATATATAGGGAAAGTAATCAGGGAAGCGATGGAGTCCAGGTGAGTCTGATGACACGCAGGTGCGCGTAACGATGGTGACAGGTGTGCGCCATAACGAGCAGCCTGGTGACCTAGAGGCCGGAGAGGGAGCACACGTGACAATGATGCCCAGCGTAAGGCAAGAAACAATGCAAAACTATTTTCTGTGACTTTTTCAAATTAGTCATACACCTCATGTAGCCTAGCCCATAGGCCTATCTGTTTTCATAAGGTTTGTATCACAACTAAAGTGGCTAAATAGCTTCTTAAAATGAAGAACAATAATCCACGTAACAACGGGTGTAGAGCCTAACTGGGATACATACACAGCTCGTGAGTTTGACATTTGGGCAATATAATTTTTACCCAAAAAAATGCACCTTTAAAAAAAAAAACATTACATGCATAAACTCATTTGTGGTCACTTTTGATCATGGTGTTTTCTTGCTAATATGCATTGTTGCGCCTATAATGTGAAGAAATAGCCTAATAGTTGATCAACATTTTAAGCTAAACGTTCTGATCTGTTGCATCAGCCTCATTGCGTGACAAAAGTTTTGCAATTCTAGTGGTTGTATTACAGTATATTACTGTGTATACTTTACGTTGAAGCTTGCATCGAAGCATGCTTCAAAATATGTACAAGCGGAGTGTGCATTAGAGAAGTGCCCTCCATGCTCCGTTTCGCATACTTTGAATTTGGACCCATACACGACCCTCTTGTGCTCCAATTTGCATGATCGGAGCACACTAGTATGCACTTTGAGAAACAGCCACAGTGTTTACTTCTCCTGGGTTAAGGAACAGATATGGGTCCCTGGTACTGGCATTGATATCTGTGGTGCCTGGATCTACCACCACAGGCTTTGGCAGCACTGGGCAGAGGCTGGTCCAGAAGCGGAGACCACTTATTTTTGCCTCGCCTCTTTTGGCCGGTGAGGCAGCAGAGCAACCTCCAGAACCTCTCCTGAAGGGGGGCAGTATGTGCCACGAGGTATGCACATAATAGACTCACACTCTCGGCCAGAAAACTTGCAACCAGCTGGGTCAGAGTGATCACCAGCATCAGGGAGGAGATAAACACCTGTAGTTACCAATAGCTGGAGGTCCCGGGGTCTTTGTCCATGTCTTCCGAAAGAGCACGGCGGACAAGGAAGCCCAAATTGAGCGTCAGGAACTGCACAACGAAAAAATTTGCAAACACATCCATATTTTCAGAGAGACATATGAACCGTTTGCGTGAAATTTGAAAAGTGGGCCATTGTACAAGGACTAGGGTGTTACATTGTGTTATTGAGTCATGACATCACAATCGAATTCTGGGTGACATAATGTGCGTCAGCACAGATCTGGCTCACGGTGATGTCATAGAAGAGATAGATGTTGAGAAATGATTGAGGATTCTAAGTAAACTCTTGTACTAACTTTGGTATTATATCTGTCATAAAGCATCCCACCACAATTAAAAACAAATGCACAAATAGATAAATAAACATTTGGAAACAATGGTGGTCCTGTGAGGCTGTTTGCAGACTATGGTGCTTGCAATGCCGTGATAGTGGGTTTGATTCCCATTGTGGCTACCCATACAAAAATGTATGCGCGCACTAATGTAAGTTGCTTTGGATGAAAGCATCTGCTAAATGGCATATAAATAAGAATAGACAACTAACATTTCTGAGTGCCACTACCTAGCTTCTATCTACCCAATAACATACTTACTGTAGCTACAGTTGTTTGACTTGACAATGACAGCATGGTGTTTGGCAAGAGCACAAACAGACGTGGGACCATGAAATGATTGTTTTGACCATGAGACCAAAGCCAAGTAAAGTAACACAGTATGACATCACACAGATACTATAGGTTTATCAGCTACAGAAACCTATCCAAATAGGATACGTGGACGTAGAAAGGGGATTTGTCGTCTTAATTGTTCTTGCACCAGGGAGTATAATAAAACCTATGCTGTGAAGGATTAACTAAATCCTCCAACTATGGTTTCTAAGCAAGATGACCCTATACACAAGAGGTATTTGACACCTTTTCTTTATTTTGAAGCCTTTGTACCGTAACATAGATGACAAATCACATATTATGGGTGTGTGATAACAACTGTTATGTCTAGAGTCTCACCTTAACACCGCAAGGGACACATCCACTGACACTGAGTGATTAACTTTACCTTCACCAAAGAAACACTAGGGATATCAGTATTGTCTCCCCCTTCCTGGACCTAGCAACAAAGGAGGCTTCAAAAAAAGTTGGGAAATTCAACCCCACAACTATTCTCAGTCTCTCAACTTCCATATGGAAACTAGATAAATGCTTTAGGATGGTGGTTTGTCACGTGTAGGGAGACGTTGCACCTAGATGCTGATCCTGGGTCAGTTTTGCATTCATCTCGAAAACCCAGAACTAAAGCTCCATAATTGTGTCAGATTAAGGTCTGGGGGGGAGATGTGTTGATAAGCAACTGCTTGCTAAGGTTAGGGTTAGCCTGAGGTTTAGAATAAGAGTTCGGGTAAGGGTTAGGATAAGGCTTAAGTTTAGGGTTAGGATAAGGGTTAAGGTTAAGGTTAGGGTTAGTAGATAGTTAGTTGAAATGTTACTGATAGTCTGTATAGTATCAAAGATACTAGAAAGAGGAGTGGATACAGGGCGGTAGCTCACCCCCTCACCCCCTCTGCAAGTTTCAGGCAAATATATGGGCCAAATGTCCCCTCGTCTTCCAAAATTCGAAAGATGCGAGCACTTGCGAAATTGTGATTTGTCCAATTGATCAATGACGAAAAATCAGGGTAGGGGAACAAAATTCCTTGTTAGACGTCACATCCCACAGTCTGTTGACAGACGCTACAATACCATATGATCACTTGATTGTTCAATTGCACACACGGTCCAACAGAAATTTGACTTACGCTTTTAACCCAACCCCTCCGTAAGACACACATACAGTTGAAGTCGGAAGTTTACATATACTTAGGTTGTAGTCATTAAAACTCGTTTTTCAACCACTCCACAAATGTCTTGTTAAACAAACTATAGTTTTGGCAAGTTGGTTAGGACATCTAATTTGTGCATGACACAAGTCTTTTTTCCAACAATTGTTTACAGACAGATTATTTCACTTATAATTCACTGTATCACAATTCCAGTGGTTAGGAAGTTTACATGTGCCTTACATGTGCCACAAGTTGACTGTGCCTTTAAACAGCTTGGAAAATTCCAGAAAATTATGCCATGGCTTTAGAAGCTTCTAATAGGCTAATTGACATCATTTGAGTCAATTGGAGGTGTACCTGTGGATGTATTTCAAGGCCTACCTTCAAGCTCAGTGCCTCTTTGCTTGACATCATGGGAAAATCAAAAGAAATCAGCCAATACCTCAGAAAAAAATGGTAGACCTCCACAAGTCTGGTTTATCCTTGGGAGCAATTTCCAAATGCCTGAAGGTACCACGTTCATCTGTACAATCAATAGTACGCAAGTATAAACACCATGGGACAACGCAGCTGTCATACTGCTCAGGAAGGAGACGTGTTCTGTCTCCTAGAGATGAACGTACTTTGGTGGGAAAAGTGCAAATCAATCCCAGAACAACAGCAAAGGACCTTGTGAAGATGCTGGAGCAAACCGGTACAAAAGTATCTATATCCACAGTAAAACGAGTCCTATATCGACATAACCTGAAAGGCCGCTGAGCAAGGAAGAAGCCACTGCTCCAAAACCGCCATAAAAAAAGCCAGACTATGGTTTGCAACTGCCAATGGGGACAAAGATGGTACTTTTTGGAGAAATGTCCTCTGGTCTGATGAAACAAAAACAGAACTGTTTGCCCATAATGACCATCGTTATGTTTGGAGGAAAAAGGAGGAGGCTTGCAAACCGAAGAACACCATCCCAATCGTGAAGCACAGGGGTGGCAGCATCATGTAGTGGGGGTGCTTTTCTGCAGGAGGAACTGGTGCACTTCACAAAATAGATGGCATCATGAGGTAGGAAAATGATGTGGATATATTGAAGCAACATCTCAAGACATCAGTCAGGAAGTTAAATGGGGCTTCCAAATGGACAATGACCCCAAGCATACTTCCAAAGTTGTGGCAAAATGGCTTAAGGACAACAAAGTCAAGGTATTGGAGTGGCCATCACAAAGCCCCGACCTCAATCCTATAGAGATTTTGAGGGCAGAACTGAAAAAGCATGTGTGAGCAAGGAGGCCTACTAACCTGACTCAGTTACACCAGCTCTGTCAGGAGGAATGGGACAAAATTCACCCAAATTATTGTGGGAAGCTTGTGGAAAGCTACCCGAAATGTGATGAAATAAATTAAAGCTCAAATAAATCATTCGCTCTACTATTATTCTGACTTTTCACATTCTTAAATTAAAGTGGTGATCCTAACTTACCTAAAACGGGGAATTTTTACTAGGATTAATTGTCAGGAATCGTGAAAAACTGAGTTTAAATGTATTTGGCCAAGGTGTATGTTAACTTCCGACTTCAACTGTAAATATTCTGGATATTCTATTCTAGAATCTGAAAATTATGTTATTCACTTATTAACAGCTCCACAATCATCAATATATTAGGTAGCCATTGACACTCATACCCGTACACTGGTTGAAAATGGCAGATCTGGGCACTTATAATTGCCTAAATTGGACCGTAGTGTCTGTACAGTAACATCCTATACATGAAGTTAGAGCTCTGGCTTCACAGCGCTGTATGGGTTTTGGTTGACAGCCATTCTGAACGTAAATGCCGTGCGCAACAAGAAGTTGCCTCCATCCCTCCCGGTAATAGGGACATTTCTGCCCATTTTTTATTGACTGAGTGAGGGAAATGCTATAAATGACAGATTAATCGATGTATTTTGATAAAAGACTAGACGTTAAGGATGATATTAAACGCCGCTTTGATGTCATTGCAAGCACGCCAAATACCTTTAAGTCCAAATGTGCACATTTCCTAATCCTAAAACTCGTCATTTACAGAGGCAATGATTATGATCACTATCTTTGATGTACAGTTACGAGGTGACATGGCGTCATACTCAGGGTTGTTCTGAACAGAATGAGCCTATGTTTGTTTATTGTAAAACACGTTCGCCGGCGCACATGCACCCGAATACACTCGTGACTCCTTTCTACGCTCTCCAAAATGTCACTGTTTTTCTGAACTGCCTTGTGAAAGCCAAACACCCATCATATTTATAGCTTAGCTAATCATTTTGGCAGTAGAACAGTAATTAAAATCATGCCCACCTGACCCAGTTTGCAATTTATAAATGGACCTTTTTGTCTTGTGTAAACAACAGTAGTAATTGTGTGATGGCAGGGTTGCGTTCCAACTGAAAACAACTACAAGTGTGCTTGCTCTACTTCCTCAACGGCACAAAAAAAAAAGTACCTGAGTTGAAGAGTTCTTTCAGTCATAAATGGGGTTGAAATTGCTTAGCCACTTTGGAGAGGTGTGTGGCCACTTGGAGACACCAGTTAGTCCTCTCACTCGAACCCTTTTTTTTGTCTTATGTTGCACCTCCCCCCAAAATGTCTAGGAATAGTCTTATCATGTTACTGAATGTATCCAGAGTATTTTCAGATTTGGTTATCAAGAAATACGGCTTAAATGTAAAAATGTGAATGCACATAAAATCAACAGCATGATGTTTTGATTCAGTCGTGTCAGGTGAACTGTCGTGTACTCACCTTTTGGTTTAATCATTTTCCCATTGGTCTGACAATGTTCAATGCTCAATAGAGCAATGCTCTTTAAGAAAACGTTCAATAGGGGGTCATCTATTCCAGGACAAACAGAGAGATAAAGTCCTGGCATGTCGTTACATTTGGCTGAATAGCGATAAATAGAAACATGATTAGAGGTTTCAGACTATACAAAGAATAACTCATTGAGTAGGCAATGGAACCTCATTTGACCTCAGCTAAACATTTGATAAACGTCACATACACAGTGCACAAAGACGTGGTGAGTGAAGGCGAAACGCCCTGGAGTGGGGTGAAGTTGACTCTAGATGCTGATCTTGGGTAATTTTAGCATTTTTCCCACTAATGGTTCAGGTTAGTACTAGGGGAGGGAAAGCTGATCTTAGATCTGTACCTAGGGGAAACTTTACCTCAGAACGAGCGGAGACAAACACACTAGCAGTGACTAATGGGCTTTTGCTGCCCTCTAGTGACTAAAGCCACATTCTGTCATTTGACATGCTGTTCAATTAGCATTTCAATAAGTGATATTGATATACCCATTGATTCTTGAAGAATATAATTTATAAATGCCTTGTGCTTATTACAACAATTGTACTTACCTATGATAAAACAAGATGGCAGACTGTATTAGTTCATTGTTTTTGTGCCCGCTGTGGCTTGATTAATAATCTCAAACATCAGCAGAGTATAAATTAAAACTATTATACATCATTTCCTTCATTAGAAACATAAAGTGCAAACAGCTTGAAGCTGTAGGATCATTGACACCAACACAGTGCAGGAAAAAAAACATTATCGATTTATTGCTGATATATTGTCAGCATATTGTACTGTATCGGTGGTCATACTGCATTGTATTGTATTTTATTGTGTTGTATTGTATCGCCTTTTCAATATAGCCTCACACCTACTACACAAAAACAAAAGTCACAAGTCTTATAAGCATGACATCCAATAAAATGTGGTCTACTTCACTGAAAACACCTCAACACACACTCTATAATGCCCAATTTCTAAGACGTTACCATTATATAACCATTTATATTCAAATAGATTAAGCCTCTCAACTGCAGGTGGGTCTTCATTTCTTCTACATGCCACATGCCACTTTATATTCCACAATGTGTAGAATAGAGGTTTGTTTTTATGTTTGTAATGGCACGGTTACTATGGGAGATGATGCTGTCATAATTAAAATGATGTAAGCATTTGTTGTGGGGACAGACACTGGGAGACAAGAAGCAAGTTGTAACGGCTGTCATATTCGTTCTCCTCCTCAGACGAGGAGGAGCATGGATCGGACCAACACGCAGCGAGGTATGTAGACATAATGATTAATTAAATGAAGACGAAACACGAAGAACACTTGAATAAACTACAAAACAACAAAACGACGTTAAACAGACCTGAACTTGTGAACATAAAAACGAAGAACGCACGAACAGGAAAGAACGAACGAACGAGACGAGACAGTACCGTGTGGTGTAACAAACACAGACACAGCAACAATCACCCACAAACAAACAGTGAGAACAGCCTACCTTAATATGGTTCTCAATCAGAGGAAACATCAAACACCTGCCCCTAATTGAGAACCATATCAGGCAACACATTTAACCCAACATAGAAACACATAACATAGACTACCCACCCAGCTCACGTCCTGACCAACTAAACAAAGTTAAACAAAGGAAAATAAGGTCAGGAACGTGACACAAGTACAGGGAGTGAACATTATACTTTTTTCTTAATAGGGGTGGATCAGCTTAATATTGCGGAATGATTGTTGCTTCCATCAATGTAATTGTCTGCATCATTTCCAATCCCCCATATCTTTTTTTGGTAAAAATCGGCTTGTACATACCCATACATACCCAATATACATACACGTACATACCCATACATATGCATACATAAACATTCATACATATACATACACATACCCACATAGATATACACTGCTCAAAAAAATAAAGGGAACACTTAAACAACACAATGTAACTCCAAGTCAATCACACTTCTGTGAAATCAAACTGTCCACTTAGGAAGCAACACTGATTGACAATACATTTCACATGCTGTTGTGCAAATGGAATAGACAAAAGGGGGAAATTATAGGCAATTAGCAAGACACCCCCCAAAACAGGAGTGATTCTGCAGGTGGTGACCACAGACCACTTCTCAGTTCCTATGCTTCCTGGCTGATGTTTTGGTCACTTTTGAATGCTGGCGGTGCTCTCACTCTAGTGGTAGCATGAGACGGAGTCTACAACCCACACAAGTGGCTCAGGTAGTGCAGTTCATCCAGGATGGCACATCAATGCGAACTGTGGCAAAAAGGTTTGCTGTGTCTGTCAGCGTAGTGTCCAGAGCATGCAGGCGCTACCAGGAGACAGGCCAGTACATCAGGAGACGTGGAGGAGGCCGTAGGAGGGCAACAACCAAGCAGCAGGACCGCTACCTCCGCCTTTGTGCAAGGAGGTGCACCGCTAGCGCCCTGCAAAATGACCTCCAGCAGGCCACAAATGTGCATGTGTCAGCATATGGTCTCACAAGGGGTCTTTTTTTTAATCCTGTGTATCTTATTTTCCATAATTAGCTATTAATATTTGTAGTAATGTAGGCAATTTATACAAAGGATTTTACCTCTCACCAGTCTCGCCATTACCAAAGTTACATTGTTGCAGGAAATCATTATATTAGCAAACAAATATTGTGAATAATCCTATATTGTCCCTAACATCCTATACTACCTCGCAACAGTTGTGAGATACACCCACACACTCATACACACTCAAACCCTTTCCCACACACAACCATAGGCTCACATTCTCAACAGTTGCACCATCCCAGAGCCCAACTCAAGAAAGGTCTTGATTTACGAATGCATATACAGTTGCAGCTGAATGAGAAGGCATGCAAAATTGTGCAAAAATAGGGAGATTTTATTAACCATTGGCACGTCCTAGATGATGGAGGTCAGATGTACCCCTTTCCCCTGAAACACCCACAATATGGTCCCCCGTGTTGACCATATTCCCAAGCATCTCCATGCAGTCAGACCTTTCATTTTGTGCCACCAGGGCCACAATAATATACCCCCTCTCTGAATGTCCGAGTGTGACCCCCTCCCCATGGGTTACTGCAGCTAGTGTTGCCAGCACTGTCACTGCCTGGGTGTGGGCACTCCACCGGAATCCCCACCGGCTAGGTACAAGGTCGTCATGGTTCTCATTAGCAGCTTTGAGAATTTCCTTGTATATTATGCTCTCCCTTTACGGGGCTTTGGCTTTGCAGGACCAACCCTGCCAAGCAGGCTCAGGATCTTGAGGGGGCAGTGCTGCTCTAGGTCTCTGACTGCATTTCGCTGCATACAGACTGCTTACAGCAGGCCCATAAAACAGTTAGGGACTTCTCCTTAGTATCTGAGTCATTCAGGTGGGTGTCTAGGGTATAGGGTTGTGGACCGTTTCATCAATATAGGATCATAAATTAAATAAATTAGATGTATAATTAATTTTAAAAATGTAGTTCCCCATGATAGGACAATAAAAAAATGATATGTATAATTTAATTGTAAAACGCTCTTCCACCATGATAAGACAGTAAATAAATAAATAAGATGTTTAATTCATTATAAAAAAGTATATCCATCATCTGAACAATATTGAAAGCTCTCACAACCCCTGCTCACAGCAATACATTGGTTCTGCGATATGCAACCATTTCCTTTCTCACTCAACACCAAGCACCAAAAAACACACACCACACCAACACATACTGTGCCTTCTGTTTACTGAGTTTTTATCTTCACCATGTTGAATTAGTGCTTTTGTATTCCAATTTGTTATATTTGAAGATATATAGAAAAGCTATATTTTTTGTTGTATTATTACTATCCATAACCGGGCTAGAATTGTGTTTTTCATTATTTTCCTCGTCTATAAGAACTTTGTAATTTTTAAAATAGCCATGGAGTAGTCTTTGTGTCTCTGAACAACTGGTTATCAATATACAGTTTTTCGACGACGAGAGATACTCGTTTCCCTTTTAATCTATTTTCTTTGAAAATTGGATACAGAACTTTACGCCGTTCTGCAATTTCCTTCGGGAACTGATTATTCATGCCAATTTTCATGCCAGAAAGTATTTTACCCAGGCTTTTAACCATTATTTTATCTTTAAAGAAAGCAAATTTGGCAACGATTGGGTGTTCATATCTTTTCCCTCTCTGTCCAAAGCGGTGTACACGTTCGAGTTGGATTTTGTCGATAGCTTCGCATGGAATCTGAAGCGCTGTAAGGAGGAACTCTAACTACAGATTCAGGAACTTCTCCTTTCTCTTGGATCCCTGTAAGTACGAGATTCTCTTTCATGGATCTAGTCTATATGTCAAGTAAGGCTCATTAACTTCGGTTTCAATCTTATTGACTGTCCCTTTAAGCTTGTTTGTGTCTGTCTCCAATGTCGCAGCTTTTTCCTCACTCATCTCGAGGCTTGCCTTCAACTCTTTTATATCCTTACTGGCTAGTTCAAGTATACCCAGCTTGTCGTTTTTTGATTTTAACCGATTGGTTTTGACCTTTACCATTCCCGGTGGTGAAAATATTTAATTAAATTTAGTTTTGAAATCGGTTCCCCTGTCTTACTCTCCGTCTTGTTTGGGTGTTGCTTGATTTCGTAATATTTGTCGATACATTTCTCTAGTCTTAAGATTTGTTTTGTGTTGTTATCCAGATTGATTGTTATCACCCACCAGATTGTGTAGTGTTAATATTTAGTCTAACTTACCGATATTGAATATTACGTTTTTATCTTGAGGTGCTCTACATAACTACGTTCAGTCCGCCATCTTCCTTCCTGGTGTTGCAACTGCCAACTGGAATGAACATTTAATAAATAACTGACAGTAAACAAACAAGGACAGAGTCTGGACTGTGGAAACATAACAACAATAATGCTGACACGGGGATCAAACTGAGGAACAGACAGATATAGGAGGGGCAATCAACAAAGTAATGGAGTCCAGGTGAGTCCAAAGAAGCACTGGTGCGCGTAACAATGGTGACAGGTGTGCATAATGATGTGCTGCCCTCGAGCACCAGAGAGGAGGATCGGGAGCAGGCGTGACATTTGTAGGTCTATTTTTTATCTGCAGAATAACTACATTACCCATAATGCTCACTGGACATTCCAAATCACCATGGAAATTATGCATCACAATAGTAATATTAATTTATGCAGCATTCCAGAGCGAGGGTATAGAAGTTACTGTATCAACTACACTGCTGCGCGTGTAGTCTATGGGCCTGTGCATAAAATCTTCAATGGCATATCGCATAGCCTGGCCTTTCGCAATATTTCAAAATACAATGGCGGAGGAAAACACTTAAAAAGCAAAGGGCTACTGTTGAAACGAGAAGACTTTAATATGTCTGCAGTTAGGCTAACAAAATATTGTATCAACTCCCAATATTGAGCGAGCAGCATTATTTTACAACGTATTTTGAGAGATAGGCTATTGACACTCACATCTGCCAACAGAAGTGAGTGCGCATATTCAATATTTTCATAATTGGGTGATTCTGCTAGGTAAAGTCCCGCCTTATCTCTGCTTGCTGGTCACCATAGCAGTACCCACCCATAGCACGTGTTCCAGCAGGTATATCTCACTTGTCACCCCTTAAAGCCAATTCCTCCTTTGGCCTCCTCTCCTTCCAGTTCTCTGCTGCCATTGACTGGAACGAACTACAAAATCTCTGAAACTGGAAACACTTATCTCCCTCACTAGCTTTAAGCACCAGCTGTCAGAGCAGCTCACAGATCACTGCACCTGTACATAGCCCATCTATAAATAGCACCAAACAACTACCTCTTCCCTTACTGTATTTATTGATTTATTGATTTATTTAGCTCCTTTGCACTCCAGTATTTCTACTTTGCACATTCATCTACTGTCAAATCTTCCATTCCAGTGTTTTAATTGCTATATTGTATGTATTTCGCCACCGTGGCCTAGTTATTGCCTTTACCTCCCTTATCTCACCTAATTTGCTTACATTGTATATAGACTTATTTTTCTACTGTATTATTGACTGTATGTTTGTTTTACTCCATGTGTAACTCTGTGTTGTTATACGTGTCGAACTGCTTTGCTTTATCTTGGCCAGGTCGCAGTTGTAAATGAGAACTTGTTCTCAACTTGCCTACCTGGTTAAATAAAGGTGAAATAAAAAAGTCAGTGTCACTGGAATGCTTTGTAGGGCTAAACATCCTCATCATATTGTACAATCTGTGTGTGTCAGTGTGCCTTTAGGCCTACAGTTTTTTTAATACACTGAGTTTACCAAATATTAAGACCCCCCCCTCATCCGTTTCTTGCCCTCAGAACAACCTCAATTCGTCGGGGCACTCTACAAGGTGTCGAAAGCGTTCAACATTGATGCTGGCCAACGTTGACTCCAATGTCATGGAAAGAGCAGGTGTTCTTAGTGTTTTGTATACTCATGTATACTCAAGTGTATGTGTAAGGTGTGGATATAAAGATGAGATGAACAAGTTCTGTCTTCAATTACTAATATTTAGTTTCCAACTGCTAGTTCCACATAGAACATGTCATACATTGAAAGGCTAGTTCAAAGACAACCCGGGAACATGTATGAAACCCAGTAAGTATTCCATAGGGTGATTCTGCCCTCTCCTGGCAAGGAGTGATTAACAGTACATCACTTTCTACAGTATGTACCATCCCTGCTCAAAAAAGAAACATCCCCGTTTTACAGTTACTTATAAATGTAGAAGTAAAAAGACCGTAAAGCATGAGAAGAACATGTTACCTTAGCACAGTTAGTTGTTAGAGGATAGAACATGAGAGTAATCCACATTGTCACTAGACTGTGACTAGAATGTCAACACAGAACACTTTCAAATAATTCAGACCAACAGAATAGAGATGTTTTTCACACCCCTTTCACTTTTTTTTGTGACCAGACAGGGAGATATACACTGCTCAAAAAAATAAAGGGAACACTTAAACAACACAATGTAACTCCAAGTCAATCACACTTCTGTGAAATCAAACTGTCCACTTAGGAAGCAACACTGATTGACAATAAATTTCACATGCTGTTGTGCAAATGGAATAGACAAAAGGTGGAAATTATAGGCAATTAGCAAGACACCCCCCAAAACAGGAGTGATTCTGCAGGTGGTGACCACAGACCACTTCTCAGTTCCTATGCTTCCTGGCTGATGTTTTGGTCACTTTTGAATGCTGGCGGTGCTCTCACTCTAGTGGTAGCATGAGACGGAGTCTACAACCCACACAAGTGGCTCAGGTAGTGCAGTTCATCCAGGATGGCACATCAATGCGAACTGTGGCAAAAAGGTTTGCTGTGTCTGTCAGCGTAGTGTCCAGAGCATGTAGGCGCTACCAGGAGACAGGCCAGTACATCAGGAGACGTGGAGGAGGCCGTAGGAGGGCAACAACCCAGCAGCAGGACCGGTACCTTCGCCTTAGTGCAAGGAGGTGCACTGCCAGAGCACTGCAAAATGACCTCCAGCAGGCCACAAATTTGCATGTGTCAGCATATGGTCTCTCAAGGGGTCTGAGGATCTCATCTCGGTACCTAATGGCAGTCAGGCTACCTCTGGCGAGCACATGGAGGGCTGTGCGGCCCCACAAAGAAATGCCACCCCACACCATGACTGACCCATCGCCAAACCGGTCATGCTGGAGGATGTTGCAGGCAGCAGAACGTTCTCCACGGCGTCTCCAGACTCTGTCACGTCTGTCACATGTGCTCATGTGCTCAGTGTGAACCTGCTTTCATCTGTGAAGAGCACAGGGCGCCAGTGGCGAATTGGCCAATCTTGGTGTTCTCTGGCAAATGCCAAACGTCCTGCACGGTGTTGGGCTGTAAGCACAACCCCCACCTGTGGACGTCGGGCCCTCATACCACCCTCATGGAGTCTGTTTCTGACCGTTTGAGCAGACACATGCACATTTGTGGCCTGCTGGAGGTCATTTTGCAGGGCGCTGGCAGTGCACCTCCTTGCACAAAGGTGGAGGTAGCGGTCCTGCTGCTGGGTTGTTGCCCTCCTACGGCCTCCTCCACGTCTCCTGATGTACTGGCCTGTCTCCTGGTAGCGCCTGCATGCTCTGGACACTACGCTGACAGACACAGCAAACCTTTTTGCCACAGTTCGCATTGATGTGCCATCCTGGATGAACTGCACTACCTGAGCCACTTGTGTGGGTTGTAGACTCCGTCTCATGCTACCACTAGAGTGAGAGCACCGCCAGCATTCAAAAGTGACCAAAACATCAGCCAGGAAGCATAGGAACTGAGAAGTGGTCTGTGGTCACCACCTGCAGAATCACTCCTGTTTTGGGGGGTGTCTTGCTAATTGCCTATAATTTCCACCTTTTGTCTATTCCATTTGCACAACAGCATGTGAAATTTATTGTCAATCAGTGTTGCTTCCTAAGTGGACAGTTTGATTTCACAGAAGTGTGATTGACTTGGAGTTACATTGTGTTGTTTAAGTGTTCCCTTTATTTTTTTGAGCAGTGTATTTATATTTTACCATAGGTAGTTTTATTTATTTTTTCATTTCCCCCCCTTTTGTCATTAAGCAGTCATAGTCTATGAGCCACCGGGACTTCGGTATAGCGCGGCCCCTGCGGGTCGTGTAAGGTGCAGCAACAGTGGCACTGCACGGACTGTCCTGAGCAATATCCACGAGCGTTGCAGCCTGATGCAAAGGGGAACGGGCAGGAGTATCAGGGGCAGGACGAAGGGGCAAGGTCCGGTGCCCTGGGGGAACTCTGGGGGAGTGCTTGAACTCTCACATGAGTAGCTAACAGTGGGGTTGCCTGTCTCAAACCATGTCCGTGAGATAGTGGGTAACGGAATGGTATTGCCCCTGAGATGGCAGTGAGTGGGGGCGTATGGGAAGGTACAGAACCTTGCTGACTCTTGTGGCTGCCTACGGGAGGTGTGAGATGCTCTGCGTTGTCCCCATAGAGTGGTTTCAATCTATTGTGATGGATATCTTTTGGGGTAGTTTGAGGTGATTTCAAGTCCAGTACCCTATATGTGACACCAGGCTGTCTATCTGTGTCAAACCAATGAAGGATTTTGCATGGGCCCTTCCAATGTGGGGCTAGTTTACAGTGCAGCTTGGATAGATCTTTCATGAAAACCAGATCACCATCTTCAAATGGTTTGAAAACTGTTCCCATGTCGTATTGCTCCTTCTGTTCTGTCCGAGCTAGCTGTAACTGGGAGTTGGCATCAAAGGCCAACAGTAGTCTGGGTTGTACAGAGGAGGCACACTGTGATAGGGACTTTGAGGAGATGTCAGTCAGGTTCCCTCTCACCTCCGAACAGTACATTCGCAGGCAGTCTTGGCTCTCGTCCGTGGACAAGAAGGAAAGGTGTGTAACCTGCATGGTTGAAAAATACATTTATAATAAAAATAGATATTTTAAACACAATAAAGAAAATCAATTATAGGTCAACATCTAAATATTGATCCCAGCGTTGATCAAAACTCAGAACACTTATGTTCTTGATCTGACTGAGTTCTAATCGCGCCTGCCTCTTTGCGAATGAGTGGAATTATGAACAGTGGTTTGTCCATTATGTTCCCCGCGTCCCCCGGATTTGCCTCCTGGATTTGCCTTTTTAGCAGCACCTTCGCCACCTTCTCAAACGGCTAACTCTGCCCTCTCGCAGCACAGGCCAAGGGCCTGAGACGTGAAACAAACTACCCCAGCTCAGAGTCATAGGCAAAACTAGAGACAGTGTTTGCGAGATGCTGGACAACCACTAAACAAACAAAAAACGACTCTGGTTGTCGCTTATAGATACTGTATGTCAGTCAGTCAGTCAGGTGGCTAGCTGCTGACAGAGACTTCTATTGCAGTAGCGTTGAAGGGCTCTGACTAGTATTACTTAGCCAGCTAGGAGGGTGATGTAAGAAGCTAACGTTAAAACAGAGACTACCCCAGCAGGAGCAAAAAAAAAGCTACTAAGTTCTCATAGCTTTGCTTTACAGAGAGTAGGGTGCTGAGACAGACAGTGATGTGGCATTCAGAGGTGAGGCTGAAATGCATGCAAGAGGAAGAGAGCGAGAGCGAGAGAAAGCAGAGAGAAAGCAGAGAGAGTGGTTCCAAAAGCTTGGGGTCCAATATAAACATGACATGGCCTATCATCCTTATAGGCCTACATTAAAATGCAATCCAAATGCAAACAAAACAGTTCTAAAAATGTCATAGATTTTGTTTATAGGGGTGGATGTTCGTCTTATCCATTACCCACCTTTTTTACCACTACATCACTGATATTAATACATAATCATAAGTAATATTCTAATAATTCATGTTAACGTGATAATACGATCGTCTGTGTGCTCAATTGATGTCTGTTTGTGCAGAGCTTGATTACTAATGCTTAGAAATACAAATAAGAACGCCATGTCAAAAAATTGAATCAAATGTTATTTGTCACATACACATGGTTAGCAGATGTTAAAAACTTCTTATGGCTGCAATCCCGTTAACGGGATGATATGACAACAGCCAGTGAAAGTGCTGGGCGCCAAATTCAAACAACAGAAATCTCATAATTAAAATTCCTCAAACATACATGTATCTTATATCATTTTAAAGGTACTCATGTTGTTAATCCCACCAAAGTGTCCTATTTCAAATAGGCTTTACAGCGAAAGCACCACAAACGATTATGTTAGGTCACCGCAAAATCACAGAAAAACACAGTAATTTTCCCAGCCAAAGACAGGAGTCACAAAAAGCAGAAAAAGAGATAAAATTAATCACTAACCTTTGATGATCTTCATCTGATGATACTCATAGGACTCAGAATGTTTTCTATCCAATATTAATAATAATATGCATATATTAGCAACTGGAACTGAGGAGCAGGCAGTTTACTATGGGCACTCTGGGCACCTTTCATACAAGCTACTCAATACTGCCCCTGCAGCCATAAGAAGTTAATGCGAGATGCTTGTGCTTCTGGTTCCGACAGTGCAGTAATATCTAACAAGTAATCTAACAATTCCCCAACAACTACCTAATACACACAAATCTAAAAAGGGGTGAATGACAATATGTACATAAAAAATATATGGATGAGCGATGGCTGAGCGGCATAGGCAAGGTGCAATAAATGGTATTTGATACAATATATACATGTGATATGAGTAATGTAAGATATGTAAACATTATTAAAGTGGCATTGTATAAAGTGACTAGTGATCCATTTGTTAAAGTGGCAGTGATTGGGTCTCCATTTAGGCAGCAGCCTCTCTGAGTTAGTAATTGCTGTTTAGCAGTCTGATGGCCTTGAGATAGAAGCTGCTCTTCAGTCTCTCGGTCCCAGCTTAGATGCACCTGTACTGACTGTACTTCTGGATGGATGGTAGTGGTTTGGAAAGGCAGTGGCTCGGGTGGTTGATGTCTTTGATGATCTTTTTCGCCTTCCTGGAACATCGGGTGCTATAGGTGTCATGGTGGGCAGGTAGTTTGCCCCCGGTGATGCATTGTGCAGACTGCACCACCCTCTTTAGAGCCTTGCGGTTTAGGGCGGAGCAGTTGCCGTACCAGGCTGTGATACAGCCCGACAGGATGCTCTCGATTGTGGATCTGTAAAAGTTAGTCAGAGTTTTGGATGACAAGCCACATTTCTTCAGCCTCCTGAGGTTGCTGTTGCGCTTACTTCACCACACTGTCTGCATAGGTGGACCATTTCAGTTTGTCGTTGATTTGTACGCCGATAGACATTCCACTTTCTCCACTGCTGTCCCTTCGATGTGGATAGGGGGGGGTTTTCTCTTCTGTTTCCTGAAGTCCACGATCATCTCCTTTGTTTTGTTGATGTTGAGTAACAGGTTGTTTTCTTGACACCACACTCCGAGTGTCCTCACCTCCTCCCTGTAGGCTGTCTCGTTGTTGTTGGTAATCAAGCCCACTGCTGTTGTGTCATCTGCAAACTTGATGATTGAGTTGGAGGCGTGCATGAACACACAGTCGTGGGTGAACAGGGAGTACAGGAGGGGGCTGACCATGCACCCTTGTGGGGTCCAAGTGTTGAGGGTCAGCGAAGTGGAGATGTCGTTTCCTACCTTCACCACCGGGGGGGGGGGGGGGGGGGGGGGGGGGGTCAGAAAGTCCAGGACCCATTGCACAGGGCGGGGTTGAGGCCCAGGGCTTCCGGCTTGATGGTGAGCTTGGACAGTACTATGGTGTTGAATGCTGAGCTGTAGTCACTGAACAGCATTCTCACATAGGTATTCCTCCTGTCTAGATGGGATAGGGCAGTGTGCAGTGTGATGGCGATTGCATCGTCTGTGGACCTGTTAGGCAGGTATGCAAACTGAAGTGGGTCTAGGGTGGCCAGTAAGGTGGAGGTGATATGATACTTGACTAGTCTCTCAAAGCACTTCATGATGACAGAAGTGAGTGCTACGGGGCGGTAGTCATTTAGTTCAGTTATCTTTGCCTTCTTGGGTACAGGAACAATAGTAGCCATCTTGAAACATATGGGGACAGCAGACTGGGATAGGGAGCGATTGAATATGTCCGTAAACACACCAGCCAGCCGGTCTACGCATGCTAGGCCTTGCTAGGGTTAACACATTTAAATGTTTTACTCACGTCGGCCACGGAGAAGGGGGGGGGGGGGTACAGTTCTTGGACACAGAAAATCAGGATACCTGATGGCACTCTGATAAATGCAGAAAATAACTAATCGAAATAAACGTTTTACCACAGCAATCATGTTATTTTTAGTAAGCATATTTGATTCTGAGTTCGGTCATTATAACGTTTGTATGTGAAAACTACTTCTGAGACGCGTACATTCAGTTGTTCTGAAATTACCTCACGTTAAAGAGGGAGGTTCGATCGGCTGGTGCTAGCACATGCGCAGATCATATACACAGCTGGAACACCGATTAAGGTGTTCGAAAGATTGCTTAGAAAACCAGATATTTTAATAGGTGTAACAGTATAACTTGAGTCCGTCACCCTCGCCCCGCCCCGGGCGCGAACCAGGGACCCTCTGCACACTTCAACAACAGTCACCCACGAAGCATCGTTACCCATCGCTCCACAAAAGCCGCGGCCTTTGCAGAGCAAGGGGAACCACTACTTCAAGGTCTCAGAGCAAGTGACGTCACCGATTGAAACGCTATTAGCGCGCACCACCGCTAACTAGCTAGCCATTTCACATCGGTTACATAGGTGTATGTTCACTTTGATTTTGACCTAAGATAAACAGAGTACGGTGTTTACATGACTATTGCATAATCTGCCTACTGCCATAATCAGTTTCATATCGAATTATTACTGTGCACGTAAACATACTCAGTTTGAATAATTTCTCATATTTGAATTGGTTTCTCATATAACATTACAATTGTAAAGCTAATAGGCTATACAGTATGTTTGTAGATCGACTGAGCCAAAGTGATAATGGCTGGGGTCAGTTTTGCTTGTTTTTTCTGTTCTCCAAATAGCATTTTATGTAGGCCTTATTTTGTTGTTGTATGGAAATGCAGTAAATTAGCTTCATTAAAAAAGAATAATCATGCTAATCATGCTAATTTTGGGGGGGGAATTATATTTGTGTGTCTAACTTTCTCACTCATCACGATTCATTCAGGATTATCCGTAATCATGGTAGCATCCACATTAATGTAGAAGTGTTTAGATACATATTCTATTCTTATTTACAATAAAAAAGTGACTCCAGACCACAGCTCGTCTCATCAGAGGAACCGCTCCCCTAGCCGCCCTAGGTACATAGAACAACGTCATTCACCCCAACCATATGGTGTGTCCAGGGCTCGGAGGTCTGTTGTAGCCATAGCTGCTGAAGGCCCATTCCTGACGTCCGCCATTGTTATAACCTCCACCAGGAGAGGGAGAGCACCGTCTGTAGCCTTGGGAAGGTTTACCATAGCCAAAACATTGTCCACCATAGCTATCACATTGTCCATATGGTTGGGGTGAATGACGTTGTTCTATGTACCTAGGGCGGCTAGGGGAGCGGTTCCTCTGATGAGACGAGCTGTGGTCTGGAGTAGGTGAGCAACCTGCTCTGCCTGCAGAGTAAGAAGAAACCTGTCAACTTGGACTGCCTTTTGAATCATGGTGTGGATCATCCTGCCTCTGTCTTTGCATGGACAATCCCCGTTCCATCACCTGTTGTTCTTTACGTAGTCCGGAGAAAGTCACTTCGCACTGCTTACATGACGGTTGTAAGGTCCTCTATTATTTTCATGAGCCGTTCATCACATTAAGTGGTGTGTGTGGTTGCAGCACCTGCGTCTGGCACGAGGGGTTAGATGTGGCAGACATGTTAACCATTAGACTTGGGGGGTTCAAATGCATTTTCTTCTGTGCTCGCTCCCATTGGCTAGCAATTACAAATGCCTGTGTCAGAGTAGCAGCCCCATGTTCATGGCATGTAGCCTGAAGCACTGGGTCCAGTCCAGCTTCAAAACTTCTAAAACGTTTAATTTGGATGGCAGCATCATTGTAGGCTGGAAAAGCTTCCTGAGTTAGACGTGTGATTTCAGCTGCTTCATATTTCATTTCCAATTGCTAGTTCCACATAAAACATCAAAAGGCTAGATCAAAGACAACCTGGGAACATGCATGAACTCCAATAACCTTTTCCCAAGACAAGTATTCTATGAAATTATTACATCCTCTCCTGGCAAGTAGACATTAACCATATACATCACTTTCTACATTGAGATAACATGGTTTCATGGTTGGCCTAGCAAAACATTGAATTTTAAATGCTCCGGAGTTGAGAATATTGCTAGCCTATATTCAGAGGCCAAAAAGTTTAACAGGTTAACTGTAAAGATATTTTATCAAGGTTTAAGATAAATGATTAAATAATTCTACCCAGAAACTTAACCATTAGGATTAGAGGTTATGTAGCATGGACAAGGGGTAATTAAAAATGATAACCATTGTGGAAGAAAGGAATGTATGTGTGTGCCGATAGGAAAGCAAAGAGACTCGTTAACCTATGTTTGAACCGACCCAGCTATAACTCTGTGGAGATAAAATAAGACAGCGAGAGCCCCTCCAGGTTTTCCGTATCTGGGGGGGACTGGAACTGTCAGCTGAGTGGTAATAAACTGTGGTGAGACTTCAGGGGATTATCCAAATGTAGTGTGTAATGTATGTGCGTTAGTTTAAGAGAAGGGATAAAAAGTATGGTTTTGTATATGCACGTCAGAGCTCTCGAGAATAAACGCTATTGATTAATTTGGTGGCTGGTCTCTGTCCATTTTATGCAAATAAGAACCTTACAAATTCTTAGAAACGGACAGAGTGTTTGCTTTGTTTTAATTGAATTGGTTAACGAACACATAGGAAGTAAATTCCTCTATCAAACACATTTTACATTTTCAGGAGGGGGAATTGCACTAAATCAAACGATAAATTAACAATATTTCACAATATTACTGTATAGTTTTATCGACTTCATTGTAAACCTCAACACACACTATGTCCCTTCACTCAAACATTATCACTATATCACCATTAACAATATCACTGTGAAGGTTGATCTACTTCATTGTACACCTCAACACACACTATGTCCCTTACATTTTTACATTTTAGTCATTTAGCAGACGCTCTTATCCAAAGCGACTTACAGTAGAGTGCATACATTTTATTACATTTTACATACTGAGACAAGGATATCCCTACCGGCCAAACCCTCCATAACCCGGGCGACGCTATGCCAATTGTGCGTCGCCCCACGGACCTCCCGGTTGCGGCCGGCTGCGACAGAGCCTGGGCGCGAACCCAGAGACTCTGGTGGCGCAGCTAGCACTGCGATGCAGTGCCCTAGACCACTGCGCCACCCGGGAGGCCTATCACTATATCACCATTAACAATATCACTGTAAAGGTTGATCTACTTCATTGTACACCTCAACACACACTATGTCCCTTCACTCAAACATTATCACTATATCACCATTAACAATATCACTGTGAAGGTTGATCTACTTCATTGTACACCTCAACACACACTATGTCCCTTCACTCAAACATTATCACTATATCACCATTAACAATATCACTGTGAAGGTTGATCTACTTCATTGTAAACCTCAACACACACTATGTCCCTTCACTCAAACATTATCACTATATCACCATTAACAATATCACTGTGAAGGTTGATCTACTTCCTTGTACACCTCAACACACACTCTACATGGTCTCTTCAGTCATATGCTGATTATTTTGTAACCGCACAGACCCAAGCCTGGGTTTGCCATAGAGACAGATTGGTCCTATATCAGTGTTGTGACAGTCAGGAGGACAGAGAGCAGCAGGGTCACCAGGGAGCCAATCTGACCTGGGGCGCCACTCACTCTCTCTGGTATTGGAATCCACATATCTGAGGAGAAATCAAAACAGATCAGAGATCAGTTAGTCCAAAAAAGAATAGTACTGAACAAAATAGTAATAATAATAATACATTTAATTTGTATAGCGCTTTTCATTACATAGTTATCTCAAAGCTCTACTGAGGAAAAAAAAAGAATAATATAGAATAAAAACAAATACATTTAGAATCAAGGCAAGTAAAATAGCAATAGTGAGCTTGGTGCTAAATACATTTAAGGGTGGGTTAAGGCCCGTTATAAAAGTCCGGAGTGATGGAGAGAATCTCAGACGGTCAGGTGAGGGGCAAGGGAGCAGAAGGCTCGGTCCCCCATAGTTTGGAGACATGTCTTCGGGACTTGAAATAGTAGAGAGTGGCTGGAGCGGAGAGTGTGAGGTGGCTCGCTGATTGAGATGAGGTCACTGATGTAGTGAGGCTCAATCCATTTGAGGCTTTAAATACAAGCATGATCATTTTTAAGTTGATCCTGTAGTTGACTGGTATCCAGTGGAGTTGGGCGAGGATCGGGGGGTGTGGTCTGACTTCTTGGCACTGGTCAGGAACCTGGCAGCACTGTTCTTGATTAGTTTGAGCCTCTAAAAATTTGGCTGGGGGGGCACCTAAACAGCGCATTGCCGTAGTCGATCCGGGAGACGATGTACACTACCGTTCAAAAGTTTGGGGTCACTTAGAAATGTCCTTGTTTTTGAAAGAGCACATTTTTTGTCCATTAAAATGACATCAAATTAATCAGAAATACAGTGTAGACATTGTTAATGTTGTAAATGACTATTGTAGCTGGAAACGGCAGATTTTTAATGGAATATCTACATAGGCGTAAAGAGGCCCATTATCAGCAACCATCACTCCTGTGTTCCACTTTGTGTTAGCTAATCCAAGTTTATCATTTTAATATGCTAATTGATCATTAGAAAGCCCTTTTGAAATTATGTTAGCACAGCTGAAAACTGTAGTTCTGATTAAAAAAGCTATAAAACTGGCCTTCTTTAGACTAGTTGAGTATCTGGAGCTTCAGCATTTGTGGGTTCCATTGCAGGCTCAAAATGGCCAGAAACAAAGACCTTTCTACTGAAACTCGTCAGTCTATTCTTGTTCTGAGAAATGAAGGCTATTCCATGTGAGAAACTGCCAAGAAACTGAAGATCTACTCCCTTCACACAACAGTGCAAACTGGCTCTAACCAGAATAGAAAGAGGAGTGGGATGCCCCGGTGCACAACTGAGCAAGAGGACAAGTACATTAGAGTGTCTAGTTTGAGAAACAGACGCCTCACAAGTCCTCAACTGGCAGCTTCATTAAATAGTACCCGCAAAACACCAGTCTCAACGTCAACAGTGAAGAGGCGACTCCGGGACGCTAGCCTTCTAGGCAGAGGTCCTCTGTCCAGTGTCTGTGTTCTTTTGCCCATCTTAATCTTTTCTTTTTATTGGCCAGTCTGAGATATGGCTTTTTCTTTGCAACTCTGCCTAGAAGGCCAGACTGATGTTTTGTGTGTATTATTTAATTAAGCTGCCAGTTGAGGACTTGTGAGGCGTCTGTTTCTCAAACTAGACACTCTAATTAGAATGGTAGTGTAGGTGTGGATGAATTCCTCTGCATCTGGATGGGAGAGTGATGGTATGACCCAATTATGTTTTTTACATTTTTTAAATGTGTGCATCGATGGACAGAGACGGATCAAACTTGACTCCTAAGTTGGAGATGACAGAGGACAGGTGGATGGCCTGGTCGTTGATTGTAAGGGAGATGTTTCCAGTACTGGTGACCTGCTTGGGTGTCCCAATAAGCATAGCCTCAGTCTTGCTACTGTTCAACTGGAGGGGGTTCTGTTTCATCCATGCCCTGATGTCCTTTAGGCAGCTGCTGAGACTTGCTAGGGTCAGAGATGGTGTCTAGTTTTGTGTTGTAAACCTTGTTTCGTCACTGTAGCAGTGGAAGTTGATGTTATAATATCTGAGGATTTGGCCAAGAGGGAGCATGTAAATTATAAACAGGATAGGGACCAGCACTGACCCCTGTGACTCTAGACTCCTCTGATCTGGACTCTCTAAAATATATGTATTGTTTCCTATTGGAGAGGTAGGAGGAGAACCAGTTCAGAACTGTTCCAGAGACAGTAGTATGCTCTCTGATAAGCCGCAGGAGGATGATGTGGTCTACGGTGTCAAAAGCAGCACTGAGATCTAAGAGGAGGAGGATGCTGATCCATAATCATCAGTAGGTCGTTGGTAACTTTATCCAAAGCTGTTTCAGTGCTGTGCAAGGGCCGGAAGCCAGACTGGAAAACTTTGTACAACTGGTTAGATGACAGATGTGATTGAAGCTGGTTTGCAACCACTTTCTCCAGTACTTTTGATAGGAAGAGGAGGTTGGAGATGGACCTGTAGTTGGATAGGATGTCCTGGTCAAGGTTGGGTTTCTTCAGTAAGGGGGTGACAACAGCTGTTTTGAAAATCGATGGTACTTCTCCGGTCAGCAGGGACTTGATGATCAGGGTGGTGACAAACATAAGCAGGCTAGATGAGCAGTTTGAGTAGGGGTGTAGGGAAAGGGTCAAGGGTCAAGTGAGCAAGTGGTGGCCTTCATTTTTGAGATGATTGAATGCACAGCAGCAAATGTGACTTTTGTAAAGTTGCTGACGGGAGGGGCAGTCTGTTTTGGTGACTCGGGACATGGGGTGTAGGCCGTCTTTGACACCATCAAATATAATGGCCTCTATCTTTTTCTTGAAAAAAATCTCAGAAGCGATTGCACTGCTCAGAGGAGGCTGCACGAGAGCATGAGTTTGCAGGGTTGAAAAGGCGGTTAATGGTAGGGTTAACTTTGTCATTGTCGATCGTGGCAGAGTAGAAGGCTGATCGTGCTGTTTTTAAGGCAGCAGAGTAGCTTGCCTTGTGGTCTTTATAGGCCAGTAGGTGGACAGTGAGGCCATCCTTCCTCAGATGTCTCTCAAGCTTACTGCCATGAGTCTTCATTCTGTGCAGTTCATAAGTGAACCAAGGAGACGAGCGTTAGAATGTTACTTCACATGTTTTTTCAGGGGCAAGGATGTTCCTAATATTACTCAGTGTGCTGTTATACAGATTGACAATGTCATCGAGGGCCAGCTCACTGCAGTCAGACTCAAAGGTGGGCTGGATGTGTTCCTGAAAGAGGGATGGGTTAAGTTTCCTCAGGTTGCAGAATTGAATGGTCCTCTTTAGGCGGTAGAGAAGTGTTGGAGCGGTTAGAGACAGTGTCACAGCATTGTGGTCAGAGATGCCTAGCTCGATGACATCCAAGTCAGAGCCAGGGACATCGCATTTTCATTGCATTTTGGTTGGTCCACTGTGCTCTGTATGGACTGTATTGGCTTGGAGTGGGCGACGCAATTGCCTGAGGGTCAGCCTGCAGAACTGGCAAGTGATCTTTATTGTCCAACTCCATTGTGCATGCTGTACTGCTCGCACTGCGAGTGCACACAATAGACCTTAATTTGTGGATCAATTTCCTATGGCCTTGTCGTCCTCGCCGTCTGCATGTTTTCCAAAGGATCCCGTATTGCATAAGGCTGTTCTTGAGCTCCTTGCACAGAGTTGTTTTAATCTGTTCAAAACTGTGTAAAATGGAGGAAAGTTTCTGCCATTTCTTAATATTTGATCCTGCCATGCACGATGGCAACGTTCTTATCCCTTGCTTGCTAGTTAGCCAACTAGCCAGGGCTAACACAGTCACGGCCTCTGCAGAATAACAGCAAAGTACTTCCATTTACGTTTGTTTAAAACCTCTAAAAGTGTAAGCTGTTGGGAGTGTACTAACATATGGAATTGTTTTAAGATGGTCATGGATTATTTAGCTATTTGATTTTTGAATTTTAGGACTGCTTGAATTGAATAAGACATTCATAAACGGAAAAAAATACAGCAAAAAAAGAAATCATAAGGAATAAGGTTTTGAAGTGTCTGTCCTATATCTAGGAGATACTGTATATAAAAGCTCAGGAAATATACAGTACCAGTCAAAGGTTTGGACACACCTACTCATTCCAGGGTTTTTCTTTATTTTTACTATTTTCAACATAAAGTGAAGATATCAAAACTATGAAATAATGCGTATTGAATAATGTAGTAAGCAGAAAAGTGTTAAACAAATCAAAATATGTTTTATATTTGAGATTCTTCAAAGTAGCCACCCTTTGCATTGATGAAGGCTTTGCACACTCTTGGCATTCTCTCAACCAGCTTCATGAGGTACTGTAGTCACCTGGAAGTAATTTAATTTAACTATTGTGCCTTGTTTGAAGTTAATTTGTGGAATTCCTTAATGCGTTTGAACCATTCAGTTGTGTTGTGACAAGATAGGGGTGGTATACAGAAGATAGCCCTATTTGGTAAAATACCAAGTCCTTATTATGGCAAGAACTGTTCAAATAAGCAAAGAGAAACAACAGTCCATCATTACTTTTAGACATGTCGGTCAGTCAAGAACTTTGAAAGTTTCTTCAAGTGCAGTCACAAAAACCATCAAGCGCTATGTTGAAACTGGCTCTCATGAGGACCACCACAGGAAAGGAAGACCCAGAGTTACAGTTGAAGTCGGAAGTTTACATACACCTTAGCCAAATACATTTAAACTCAGTTTTTCACGATTCCTGACATTTAATCCTTGTAATAATTCCCTGTCTTAGGTCAGTTAGGGTCACCACTTTATTTTAAGAATGTGAAATGTCAGAATAATAGTAGAGATAATGATTAATTTCAGCTTTTATTTCTTTCATCACATTCCCAGTGGGTCAGAAGTTTAAATACACTCAATTAGTTTTTGGTAGCATTGCCTTTAAATTGTTTAACTTGGGTCAAATGTTTTGGGTAGCCTTCCACAAGCTTCCTAAAATAAGTTGGGTGAATTTTGGCCCATTCCTGCTGACAGAGCTGGTGTAATTGAGTCAGGTTTGTAGGTCTCCTAGCTCGCACACAGTTTTTCAGTTCTGCCCACAAATGTTCTATGTGATTGAGGTCAGGGCTTTGTGATGGCCACTCCAATACCTAGACTTTGTTGTCTTTAAGCCATTTTGCCACAACTTTGGAAGTATGCTTGAGGTCATTGTCCATTTGGAAGACCCATTTGTGACCAAGCTTTAATGTCCTGACTGATGTCTTGAGATGTTGCTTCAATATATACACATAACTTTCCTCCCTCATGATGACATCTATTTTGTGAAGTGTGGTCCCGTGTGGCTCAGTTGGTAGAGCATGGCGCTTGCAACGCCAGGGTTGTGGGTTCAATTCCCACGGGGGGACCAGGGTTCAATTCCCATGGGGGGACCAGGATGAATATGTATGAACTTTCCAATTTGTAAGTCGCTCTGGATAAGAGCGTCTGCTAAATGACTTAAATGTAATGTAAATGAAGTGCACCAGTCCTTCCTGCAGCAAAGCACCCCCACTACATGATGCTGCCACCCCTGTGCTTCACGGTTGGGATGGTGTTCTTCGGTTTGCAAGCCTCCTCCTTTTTCCTCCAAACATAACGATGGTCATTATGGGCAAACAGTTCTGTTTTTGTTTCATCAGACCAGAGGACATTACTCCATAAAGTACCATCTTTGTCCCCATGTGCAGTTGCAAACTGTAGTCTGGCTTTTTTATGGCGGTTTTGGAGCAGTGACTTCTTCCTTGCCGAGCGGCCTTTCAGGTTATTTCAATATAGGACTCATTTTACTGTGGATATAGATACTGTGTTACCTGTTTCCTCCAGCATCTTCACAAGGTCCTTTGCTGTTTTTCTGGGATTGATTTGCACTTTTCGCACCAAAGTACGTTCATCTCTAGGAGACAGAACGCGTCTCCTTCCTGAGCTGTATGACGGCTGCGTGGTCCCGTGGTGTTTATAGTTGCGTACTATTGTTTTTACAGATAACGTGGTACCTTCATGCGTTTGGAAATTGCTCCCAAGGATGAACCAGATTTGTGGAGATCTACAATTTGTTTTATGAGGTCTTGGCTGATTTCTTTTGATTTTCCCATGATGTCAAGCAAAAAGGCCCTGAGTTTGAAGGTAGGCCTTGAAATACATCCACAGGTACACCTCCAATTGACTCAAATGATGTCAATTAGCCTATCAGAAGCTTCTAAAGCCATGACATTATTTTCTGGAATTTTCCAAGCTGTTTAAAGGCACAGTCAACTTAGTGTATGTAAAACTCTGACCCAGTGGAATTGTGAAACAGTGAAAGTGAAACAGTGAAATAATCTGTCTGTAAACAATTGTTGGAAAAATGACTTGTGTCATGCGCAAAGTAGACGTCCTAACTGACTTGTCAAAACTATAGTTTGTTAACAAAAAAATTGTGGAGTGGTTGAAAAACTAGTTTTAAGGACTCCAACCTAAGTGTATGTAAACTTCCAACTTCAACTGTACATCTGGTACATCTGGTGCAGAGGATAAGTTTATTAGAGTTACCAGCCTTAGATTGCAGCCCAAACAAATGCTTCACAGACATCTCAACATCATCTGTTCAGAGACTGCATGGATCAGGCCTTCATGGTCGAATCGCTGCAAATAAACCACTACCAAAGGACACCATTAAGAAGAAGAGACTTGCTTGGGCCAAGAAACACGAGCAATGGCTATTAAACCGGTGATAATCTGTCCTTTGCTCTGATGAGCCCAAATTGGAGTTTTGGTTCCAACCGCTGTGTCTTTGTGAGATGCAGAGTAGGTTAACAGATGATCTCTGCATCTGTTGTTCCCACCGTGAAGCATGGAGGAGGAGGTGTGATGGTGTGGGGGTGCTTTCCTGGTGACACTGTCAGTGATTTATTTAGAATTCAAGGCACACTTAACCAGCATGGCAACAACAGCATTCTGCAGCGATACGCCATCCCATCTTGTTTGCACTTAGTGGGACTATCATTTGTTTTTCAATAGGACAATGACCCAAAACCCACCTCCAGGCTGTATAAGGGCTATTTAACCAAGGAGAGTGATGGAGTGCTGCATCAGATGACCTGGCCTCCACAATCACCTACCCTCAACCCAATTGAGATGGTTTGGGATGAATTGGACCGTAGAGTGAAGGAAAAGCAGCCAACAAGTGCTCTGCATATGTGGGAACTCCTTCAAGACTGTTCAAAAAGCATTCCTCATGAAGCTGGTTGAGAGAATGCCATGAGTGTGAAAAGCTGTCATCAAGGCAAAGGATGGCTACTTTAAAGAATCTAAAATCTAAAATATATTTTAATTTGTTTAACACTGTTTTGTTTACTACATGATTCCATATGTGTTATTTCATAGTTTCGAAATCTTCACTATTATTCTACAATGTAGAAAATAGTAAAAATAAAGAAAAACCCTAGAATGAGTAGGTATGTCCAAACTTTTGACTGGAACTGTATATATTATATAGTTTTCTTTTACACATACTTAACCCCATATTTTTGGGGGCAAAAAAACACCTCCATACTTCCATTCATTTGTATGGGTTACCTTCAGACGCGTCCCGTGACACTTGTGGGGTCATATAGCAAGGCGGAGTAGTCTCCCCCATAATGAGGAAGGCCGACATAGGCGGATGCGGTGGACTGAGACTCAGCCCACGCAACAACAAAAAACGGATATCTCTATCTTAAATTGATGGATTTTGATGGGGATTATTTGATTGTGTTACTTAGATTGACGCACGGGTGTGTCAATCAGTGGATGCTGCTGAGGGGAGGATGGCTCATAATCATGGCTGGAACTGAGCAAATGGAATGGCATCAAAGACACGCTCCAGCCATTACCACGAGCCCGTGCTCCCCAAATAAGGTGCCATCAACCTCCTGTGGCATCAATAGACTCATAAGGATTAAGCGGTTTTCTATCGACATTCATTTGGAGACATCCATAACAATGAGCTGATGATGCCCAATTTTGCCTGGACACTCGTCGACACTGGTCATCGCTGTTTATCATCTATGCATAGTCACTTCACCCCTACCTACGTGTACAAATGACCTCTAAATTCATGTTCATCACTCACCACGTTATGTCATCAGATGCTCCAAAAAAATATGTCTCTGCAAAAACAAATCAATTGCTAGCTAGCGAGCTACGTTTTTCTTTGTTGGACTTGCATTTATCCAATTTAGTTTTGTGTGGTTGTTGGTTTAGCTTTCTGTAACTTTGTAGCAAGTACGGTCTGCATGTGTAGACGCATATTGCGTCATGATTGCAAGGCGTCCCGATATCTTTTCCAACTGTCCCAAAATCTTTTCCAACTGTCCCGTTATCTGGTTTTAATGTCTATTCTAGAATGCCCTTCTCGCCATTCAGAAACGAGTATTCAACAATGCTGTGGTTATTTTCAATTTGTGCAGTTGGTACGGTATACCATATTGTGTACTCTGTTTAAAATATCATATTTTAAGGCCAGAAATACACAGTGATAAATATTACCTCTGTCTCTTCCATTCAAAACAAGAGGTCCCATGGAAATGGCAGCGCTGTCGTGGAAGGACACATCCCTGCGTCCTCTGTGGTGGTACCCAGTGTAGCAGTGCTGCAGGACACAGAAACAAGATGGCAGACTGTATTACCATGTTTAGGCTATGGACCACTAGAGTTTCCTCCAAATGACTACTGTTTGTAAACAAGTTAAACTTATCTAGGATGATTCCATAACATATTTTTACATTTAACTATTTGTAAGTGGTTGTCTTGGCTATTTGACATTAACTCACAAAAGTGAGAGGATTATCTAACATCAGCTGATTTTGGAGAAAAATGTCAAAGTTCAATAAATTAAAAAAATCCATATCAAAGGCATCAACAGGATGCTTGACTTCCGGTGTGCGGAGGGCAGACCTGGGTAAATTAAAAAATAAGATAATTTAGTTCCATTTTAAAGGGGCAATCTCCAGCTGCTACATCCATTTTATGATTAAAAAATGAATGATATGTACCCATTGATTCTTTACAAATATCACTTATTAATGCCTCATGAGATTAGTTAAACTGTTCTACCCCATCAGAACCCCAAAATGTTTTTGTACACCAATTTTCTTAAACAAATTAAATGTAAAAAAAACACTGTATAGCCTCAAAACATGGTTAAAAATATAAGTTTCATATCATGGATGGTCAGTACTTGCATCCATTGCTCTATTTATCAATTTGAGTGTTTACATTTCTTCAGCCCCATCCCTCCGCTTTTTACCGAAACAGTGTCAGGGAAAACACTTTGATATTGTTTCAACTACGGATTGCCACTTTAATGTAAAGCTTTGAGCTTGCCTGGTACAATGGAATCAACAATGGAATAGTTGCAAAAGAGCAAACCACACACATCTGGCACTCCAGACAGGCTCAATTAAATGCCCAAAGTATTTGAAAGTAAACAAATACTCTTTTAAACCTGGAACCTGTTTAATTTGTGCCTTACACAATGTTTTCAAACGTTTTGCCAAATGAACATGGCCCAGGTGTGTTGGGGAGGAGACTCACAGTGGTGCAGTCGTTGAGGTGCAGCAGACACAGGTGGACCTGACAGTGCAGGAAGACACTGGAGGAGTTCCTGGTGAAGGTGAACATCCGGAAGGAGAAGTGGGACGATGTGGAGACGCCATTTTGGATAAGCTCCACCGTGCTGTCCTCAGGGTTAGGGCACCTGGAGTAAACAAGGAAGCAGGGGAGGAAATGGGAGGAGGAAGTGAAGGAGGAAGTAAATGATAAATGATGCTGTTATTTTCACTTTCTAAATTAAATTTAGGTGATTACGTGTGATTACATTAGGATGGTTTAACAGTCAAGCATTTATCAATATCTCAACTATTTTGTTCCATCAAGTGTATTTTCCTTGTTAAATAAATACAATTTTAATTGACCAGGAAATGACAACCTGTCGAACTGCGCGGTTGTTTTGGACCTGGTACCGATTGCTAGAGTCATTTTAAGATGTCTGGCTTGAAAATCAGCAAGCCACTACCCAAACTAGATCAAACCAGACTCATCTGGCCAAGTCACATCATGTGATATTCTACTACGATCTAGTGGATGAATTGAGAATCAGACATGAGATCTGATTACATCAGCGAAAAGGTTATGACTAAAGCGTCTTCTCACATGTATATAATTCCTGTAAGGCGAAAATGAAAGCATGGGACGTTGCACAAGTCCCACACTTTTAAAATGGCTGTCTACCCATGGGAATTTGAGCATGTTTAGAGCACCACCCATAGCTGCTGGGTTGGGTTGCTCATTTCTGATTATTCAGGACCCCTACTTCCCGTAGCTATGGCGCCACCATAAGGTAAAAGTTAAGACCATTTTTGTTTTGATCCTTTTGGAATGGTAATTGGTAACATTTTTTAAATATCAAATCTACACTTTCAAATATATTATTCCCAACATGGGGACAATTTGTGGCTCTGAACATGCTAACATTTCCCTGGTAAACATAATGTCTCCATACTCTCTAGCAATAAGATTCCAGCGGACGGCGTAGCTTGGGTCGTTCACAGGCGTGGCCCAACAGGAGTCCAGCACAGTGGAGATCTGATGACCGTCCACTCCGTCCACCTGCACGGCCACATAGATCTGCTGGTCAATCTCCACGTTGATGTGAGAACCGGATAACGGGTAGCGGAAGCCGGCATCCTGGTACGGGATCATCCGTATTTGGTAGTGGCCCTTGCCGGAGGGAAGCTTCTTGGTCACAATGCTATGGAGAAGCGGAACAAAAGGTTATTCAAATAACTAGACAAAACTCGGGTTGAAGATTTTAAAAATCCCATGACTGAAACAGAAGTCGATCTCAAACCGATTGTCTGAGGGGCCTAGTTAACCTCCCCTGCCATGTAAAAAAGTAATGACCATCATACTTTTAGGGAAAGAGTACATGTATTGTACATAAACTGCAAGTTTGACCTATTCCAGTACCCTTGCTTAGGGGGTTCCAGGTTCCTCCTCTGGGAATTTTTTTATGTAGACGGTCTGAGAAGCTCAGTTCTGGTGACTTTTTAGAAGTAGTTTCTACTCTAAAATGAATGAAAATAAAATATAATATAATTTCCACCTCCAGAAATGAGCCCAATAACATTGGTAAAAACGATTATTTTTCGACATATTGGACAATGCATATAGCCTATGCATGGTCTGTCTATATTATCACATGTGCTATTAGCAATAAGCATTATTACCTGAACCCAACTGGTACTGCATAGTCGCTATAAATACATATGCTGAAGCATGGGGTTTGTCCATATGCATTTACCCCATTGGACACAACATCCTGATTGTTATTATTATTAATTATACACTCAAAGTTATATATATTTTTTTTGTTTCTATTACGAAGTATGCCATTTCCCTTTTAAGATGACATTGCCTCTTTAAGAGCTCTGTTGCACAGTTGTGCCTTAAAACCACAATATTTAACTTTTCTGCGACCAGACCAAATTCACATAGAAATGTGAGCTAGATATCTGTCATTCTCATTGAAAGCAAGTCTAAGAAGTGGCAGATCGCTTTTATATGCGCTATTTCTATGCTTCTTGTTCTTAAGTTATGTTTTTGCATCTGTTACTTTCGGTTTTGTACAGCAGCTGCAAAGAGCGGAAAATATGATATTTTTGGTTATGGATAATATATTTCACAGCTGTTTAGATGGTACAATGATTCTCTACACAATGACTGCTTGTTTTTCCCGCCGAAAAAGGCCAAAAATAAAGGTTATTTGTAGAGCACATTTTATACAGGTAAAGCACAAGCCAAATTGTTGTACATAAAAAGTATACTTTTATAAAAGGATTATAAAAAGATACTTTTAATATAAAAGGATAATTTGGATAATAGGATAACATGAGCATAAAACAGAGTTTCACGCACTGACTACAGAATATTAACAATGATATACTGTACTAGCACAGCCTCTTGTGCCTTAAATACATCTTCCAGCTATGTTTTTTACATTTCCTGTAGAAAAGCGATAAATACAGTACACACACTGAAGGGTAAAAAAGTTGTGTTTTTTGACACAACTGCAAACTTTAAGCGTTCAAGTAGTTGGTCTGATGGTCAGATGTGATGCCTTTGCTTGAGATACAACTTGTGCCATATCATGTCTGACCTGAACCACCTATTGATATGTGTCCTTTGTTAGGTAAATAAGGTGTTACTTGAGGTGAAAAGGAGACTGGAGGAGACTCTTGAATGCTAAAATCAATTCAATTCCAGTCATAGGCTGTTTTGAGAGGGTGCTCTGACCTCTCTAGAGGGTTGAGGTCCATGGTCATGGACAAGGACTGGTAGAGGGGGTACTCGCAGCAGAAGCGCAGGTTGAGGTGCCTCGCACGGCTGATGACCCCCGTCACCCCTCCGTGGGGTTCCACCTCACCCTGGATGTAGTTCTGATAGATGAAGTGAGTCCCGTTGCTCTGCGGAGAAAAAAAACAACTAAATAAGAACATTTGTCTCGTTCCAAAGAGTCTCATTCCAAAACGCTCTATGTCCCTTTTCTGAAATGTTGGTAAATTAGCTTATGAAAAAAAAAAAGTGTGTTTTTTCACTATCTAATCATGGCATGGGGTTGTTCAATGACAGACATGTATTTGTTTGATATCTATCAGAGACAAATAAGCATGTTTTTTTTGGCAAAACGCTATATACAGTACAGTATCTGTCTCACTCTCAGAGAAATAAGTAGTACTGCTAGGTTTTACACAGTTAAATGTGACAAATAACAACATTTTTTATAAATAACTGTACAAATGACACATTTGTGACGTCATCATTAAAACAAATCTATGTAGTAATATGAGATCTGCATGCAAAACATTTACATTTGACATTTTAGTCATTTAGCAGATCTTATGATCTCATCCAGAGGGACTTACAGTTAGTGCATTGATCTTAACAAAAAAACATTTGAATACACATGTGAAATCAATGAATAAAAAATAAAAAAATCAGTAATCAATAAGAAAAATTGGTGGATATAGAATATTATAAATAAAATCTTCACTTGATGAGCACCTACTGTATGTAAGGATTTCATAGCACATTCATAAACTACAGTATACTCCATTTATGCAGTAAGAAGTCAACCCTTGACAATGAAAAGTTGACAAATATTTATAATATGAATCATTATTTGGACTATGATTTGTATTTGTTGAGCCTTTTTTGAGCATTGGGTTGTCTGTGAAGTGCACTGTGAGACTACATAATCAAAGTGATAATATCATGATTGAACTGTGAAAATACAGTACCGTAAGAGTTGTCCCACAGAGTTCGTTGTCGAAGTGGAACTCCAGGCGTCCATCCCGGACAGATCCGTTGCAGGTGGAGTCAGTGAGGTGCAGGACGTGGGGTGGGAAACCGGCTTCAAATAGCTGGCACCGGGACAGAGACATGATGCCTGAACTGCTGGAGCAAGACGTGACCGAATCTAAGGGCAGAGACGAGCAAAGACCACGGATGAATCTCTAAAGTCCGTCTTCAGTTTCTCGTATCCTCTATACTCATCCTTCCTTCTTTTCGAAACATCAGAGGGAAGTGAATTTGCACAGGAGACGTGGGTTTCGGACGACGTCGGTCATATTGGCGAAGTGCTAGGGAAGTCTTACCGTAGGTGTCGTTGTTGGGCCGATGGTGGTTCTCGTCACAGAAACAGCCATAGACGCCGTCCTGATCCCCACACCACTCATCATCAGTACAGTCCAGATCATCGCAGGGGTCCGACTCCGCTAGAGAGAGAGAGAGAGAGGGAGGGAAAGAAGGAGAGAGAGTGATAGAGAAAGAGGGGAGAGGGGGACAATTGGCAACAGTAACGACTACAGGGTTAACTATAAATAGTACGGACAGACATTTGGAAAAGAACACTAATGCCTACTAATTGCCAATTTCTCAATTTTTTAATTTAGACAAAATGCCCCCAAAGACACCCGAACACTCACCACACAGCAGACCCGCTCGCCATTCTGGGATATCGAGACCCAGGACGGAACAGGATGCTTCATAGGCCGCCACGGCAGAACACAGCATCCCATTGGCTGGAGTGTATAAGCAAAGGTCGTAGACACAGGAAGTGAAGTAGGGCTGGGGGTCAGAGTGCAGATGGCAGGCACTGAAGGGGCCGGTAGTGTTGGTGACGATGCTACACAGGTCAGTGTATTCCACATTGAAGGGACAGTCGTCTCCACCGCCTCTGTTATCAGAAGCCCCACATCTGGAAAAGGACACGTAGTTAGTTAGTTATTTACTTGGTGAGTGAGTGGCTACATTACGATTCTGTACCCTTCTCCGACTAGTGTGAAGAATATGGTTGATACTTCCTCCAGCCATGCTTGCACCAATCCAATGCTTTTAAATTCATGAGGGCGAGTGAACGAGAGCACACTTCTGGAGAAGGGCAGAGAGTCGGAAGGCAGCCAGTGACTGAGGTGAGTGACTGAGGTGAGTGAGTGAATGAGTGAGTGAGTGAATGAATGAGTGCGTGCATGCATGAATAAGTATAGTACTTTATTATCTGTTGGGAAATAATGAAAACATTGGAGGAGAATAACAGTCACTGTACTGTACAATCATCTAATCCATTGTGTTTCCGTTATGGACAAGTATGTATTTTCATTCTGCTAATAACTTTGCTTCTGAATAATCTTCTTACGTTTTTTTAATGAAATTTTCATACTATTGCATATTTTGAATAAACTGAATTTCAATAGAGGTTGTTTCCCCAGAAGCCTTAGTTGTTTCACAGCCTGACAACAACAGCAGCAGCTCACCCTGGCTGGCTAGTGTCTGCCTTCCAACCGTCACCAAAGTCGTTGTCACTCCGCGCCGGCGTGCCATTGGGCAGGACTTTGTCATCTTCCGGGTCACCGTTGAGGTTGCCACACATCCCGCACACTGCACCGTGGTGGCTCTGGCCCAGCCTGACCATCAGGGTGCTACGGCCGTCGAACTGGACCGTCAGGTCACTGGAGTTGAGCATCACGAAGCCCCGCTCCCGCACCACTCCGGCAATGGAGCCGATGGAGGAGGGGATAGAGACCTCGCTCCCGTCCACCTGACCCAGAGAAAAGGGGGAATGTCGGAAAGAGATTTGAGGTTAATGGAAAAGACCTCAGGCCTAGACTTGACTAGTTTGATAGAGGAGAGTTGACAACAAAGAGACCTCAAGAAGCTTTTGTCCTTTGTAGGTAGTGTGAACAATGCAAAAGCATGAGGGCAAAAACTTGTGGTTGGGGAAGGCTTGGCGACTACCATCTTGAAGGGCTCTATAATAAAAGTCTCTGTAATAAAAGTCTCATATCATTGTTAAAAACGGACAGATTTGTACCTAACTAGTCACATTTTCATCAACTATAAGAGTGTTTTTTGGATTTTAGTGCATTTACCATCACGCTCTGTCCAATGGAGACATGGGTCTCCTCCCCTCCATGGGACAGCCACACATCCACCAGCGACACAAACGAGACACGGTTGTTGCCACGGTGACGGTTGGTGGCCACCACACGGAACGTGAGGCCATTAATGGAGTGGTTGGAACAGGTCCTGGCGATGTCATAGGAGCAGGTGCCCTGGAAATGGGCCACGGCCCCGTCAAAAGTGATGTAGTGGGGGTCGCCCCAGACCGTGCAAGTGGACAAGGCGTCGAAGCAGCCCAGGTGGCCATTTTTTATGGCGCACTCCTGGGTGGGGGTGCAGGATGCGGCAGAGCAGCGGAGGTCATTTGGGGCGTAGCACTCACAGTGTTGTGAGCAGCCTTGGGTCCAGAAAGACTCACTAACCTGAGGTACAAAAAACAGTGTGGATGCGATGCAAAATATAGGCTACAGTACACCATGTTCATATAACAACGTCTCTACAGGTACACCTAGCTGTTACAATTTATAAAGGGATTAAATCAAAGAGAAAAAAACGGTTTTAAAATAATGAAGTAGGCCTACTTACATCAAATAAACGGGACATAAAAATACTTACGATTTCTATCTAAACTTTCGAAAATGTAGCAAGGTACTGCTGTTTTTATGTTGATTCGGCAGTGATCTAACGGACTGGCCTGGGTCAATCCGGTCACAGCTGCTAACTCGTGTTGTTTTTAGCATTTGCTGCAGCATAGAGTGCTATGCAACTTAGCATGTTAGTATACTAGCTATGCTGTAAGCTATTTCCTTTGGTAAAACGAGCAGTCATTGTATTCTCACTGGTCAGACACTGACTGAGGGATATATGACTTTATTATCCAACAGGCACGGATGCAATTGAGACACTGAACTGAAAGCCTGCTTATGCAGGCATGGTACTTTTTCTATTTGAAAATGACAAATGTTTTTTTATAAATGCATTTTCATATCATCTTGTGTACATATTACACTGAGTGTACAAAACATTAGGAACACCTGCTCTTTCCATGACAGACTAACCGGGTGAATCCAGGTGAAGCTAAGGATCCCTTATTGATGTCACTTGTTAAATCCACTTCAATCAGTGTATATGAAGGGAGACAGGTTAAAAAGGTATTTTTAAGCCTTGAAACAATTGAGACATGGATTGTGTGTGTGCCATTCAGAGGGTGAATGGGCAAGACAAAAGATTTAAGTGTCTTTGAACGCGGTATGGTGGTACTGTAGGTGCCAGGCGCACCGGTTTGAGTGTGTTAAGAACTGCAATGCTGCTCGGTTGTTCCACACTCAACAGTTTCCCGTGTGTATAAAGAATGGTCCACCGCCCAAAGGACATCCAGCCACCTTGACACAACTGTGGGACACATTGGAGTCAACATGAGCCAGCATCCCTGTGGAATGTTTGACACCTTGTAGAGGGCCATGCCTTGACGAATTGAGGCTGTGCCGAGGCCAAAAGGGGGTGCAAATCAATATTAGTACGGTGTTTCTAATGTTTTGTACACTCAGTATATGTGGTGTATGTAACTTGTGGTGCCACGCATGCATTGAATGTGCACAATTATTTACTTGATCTTGACTTCTGCTCTAATGGGAGAATGTGCAGATGTAATTGAGACACAATGAACTGAAAGAATGTGGTTTTATATTTCTGTACCTCAATATGCAGGCAGGAAAAACTCAGATCCATCAAGAAAGTCTTTGCGGTGTCACCCTGGATCCTTACTCTACATACAACACAGAGCGACACCTATTCCACTGGCATAAACTATGAGATGAGTAACTCACATCGTAGTAGAAGCCATCGTACTGGCAGCCACAGCTCTCTGCGGGGACACAGTGCCTCCCGCTCCTGAGGTAACCGTTGTCACAGAAGCATCCCTCGGAGCAGCTCTGCTCGCAGCTGGCATCAATGCTGCTGACACAGGTGTTTCCACAGTCTGTTCCACAGAGCTCATAGTGGCTATTTGCTGGGCACTCAATATCTGCACATGCAGAGAGAGAGAGAGAGAATGAGAAAATCACCTGGAGACTACATAAAGTATTTAGTCATACAGTTGCAATCACTGAAAACATTCCACACTGCGTGATGTTGACAAAACAATTGTTACAATGCGTGGTTAACTGCACGATCAGCCATTTCTTTTAAGTGTTGGAACTTATGTGATACATTAAAATAGGTGTGATATTTTATTGTCCCCAATGTACATTAGATAAATACCAGACATTCTACAAAATTGTTGATGTGAAAGCTTCACAACTTGTTATTTAAACTCACGGGGCTGTCTTTTAGAATACAATCCAACTTGCAATTGTGCATGAAGTACATGCTTCAGAAAAATACTAAATCATGAAACTGTATGAGGCTTTTCACTCTACATAAAATGCAGAATGACGTATATACAGTACTGTATGAGGTCTTGGGTCCTACCGCATTACCACAAAGGTTACACCACAGAATATGTTAGGTCCTATCTACCAATCTAAAGTGAAGACAATTTGTCACTCACTGCAGGTGGTGTTCTGTCTCCAGGGGTAGATCCTGACGTTGGCTGACTGACAGGCGCTCACATAAGTCTGGACAGCCCTGCAAAGAACATGCTGCTCTCTGTTCCCCGACAGACACACGTCAAACACGCAGTCGCGGAAGTAGGGCTCGGGGTCCACCTGGCCGTGGCAGAAGCTCAGGGGTCCCTCAACGTCCCTGATGACCTCACACCGGGCGCGGGCGGGACTCGGGTTGTGGCATTGTGGACAGGAGGCTCCACAGCCATCGCTGCAGGTGTAGTTGCCCTCCACCTTCCAAGAATTCCCAAACTGGGAGGGAGTGGACGCCAGCGTTCCGGAGGGGGTGAGGAAGTCGTCGTTGCGATTGCCATTAAAGTTTCCGCACAGGCCGCACGTCATTCCGCTATAATGATAATAGTGATACAGTGAATCACAGATATAAGAAAGAACTGTTTAAAGCGGTTAAAAACAAACATTTCATTTGTTAGGTTTTATTACGTACTTTACCCTGACTTAAGAATTTTAAACATCAATCCGTTTATTAGACAAATGATGTGTGCACTGATTGCAGAGATCATAATGGTTTTACATTCGCCACCACTACCACCAATGTGTACCTAACACACACCTGTAGTTGGAGGGGACAGAGATAGACACCACACTCGAGCCGTCGTAACTGACACTCAGGCCGAAATCGGAGTTGACAAACGTGCGGAGTCCACTCGCGTAGATGGACACCCGTCCACCATGCAAAAGGATAGGCAGGTTGCTGGTCACGCCATCAATCTGAAAAGACAATGAAAGTAATCTGTCTTTCGCCATTGTTTACAATGTGGAAAAACAGCAATAGTATTTCTCAATGTTGTTCATCATCACCTCTGGTATTTGTCAAATAGATGATGAATGTAATCAACAGAGATGTGGGAGATAACGTTTTGTATTCCCCATGGCCATGATAACACCTGAAGTGAATACCTAACTTCATCATGCCTTTGTTCAAGTATTTCTGCTGTTCTGCTAGTCTGGGTAAAAATACATGGTACTCTTTCAAAAAAAGAAGATAACACAACTTTGACATGTTTCAGTTCATAGTACTATCTTTTGAAAAAGCTGATGCGTTTCAGGGAAAAAAAAGAAAAAAAAAGAGTACCACAAACTGAAAAATGTCATTTGACATAGTCTTTATCAAAGCTCAGGTTTTTTACCTGTACCACTCCATGCCTCTCCCTGGAAATGTGCACCCAGTGGCCCAACACATTGACAAACACCTCGGCTGTGATGGAAACTGTCAACCCGTTCCATGGCTCATTCCTGGCCTCCACCAAAAAAGGCTGCAGCCCTCTCGTGGTGTTATCACACAGGGTTGCTAGGACGTAGCGGCAGGTGCCCTGGAAATCGAATGCCCCGCCATCAAATGTGAGGTAGTGGGGGTCTCCAGAGGCGGAGCAGGTGCCATGGGGGTTGGGGTGGCATCCGTACTCACCCTCCACCACACGGCATGACTCCTGGGGGGTGCAGGCATATGGGGAGCAGCGGACTGCTCCAGTGGTGCCGTTACAGGTGCACAGGCTCTGGCACTCCTCACCTTCCCAGAAGCGCTCACCGCCTTGGAGGTAGCGTCCCTGGTGGTGGCATCCGCAGGCCACTGGCGGAACACATTGATTGGCACTGAGTAGGTAGCCATCGTTGCACTGGCATCCTTCCTGGCACGCAGCGACACAGAGGAAGGGGAAGGAGAGGCTAGGGCAGGAGGCGGGACAGGAAGTGCCACACAGCTCGTAGTGGCTGTTGGGGGGACAGGTTTGTTCTGAGGGGGGAAAAAACGTGCATTTCATTGAAGAACCCTTTCAGACACACTAACATAATACCATTTATAGGCTATAAAGCTGAACCATATCATGATTGCACACATGTATTATAGCTGAATCTCAAACCGAACACTTGGCCTTTATCGATTGGCCACTTGCCGTTGTGTACTATAGTGATCACTCAAGTCTGCAACTGTTTTGGCCAAAATTTGCATTGAGACGATGCACACTCGACGCCCCAACTGCCACTTATAAATATTCTAAAGTTCGAAAACCATTTGCGAGCACCGTCGTTCACAACCTGTCTTGGGGCATGACTCGCTTGCTATGAAACACGGGCACTGGAGACTTGAGGCAGACACAGATACTCCGATAGACAGTGAGAAACTTGTAAAAAGTGCAAGTACTGTATAACGGTTACCAGTGATTTCATCAGCTGGTTTTAGCTTGTTGTAGCCTGCCTGCTGCTAGCTAGAATCACTGACAAACACAGGGATGGAATTTGAACTAGCACTAGCTAAGGATGTTGGGCATTGCACTGATAAAGGGCAATGCCCTAGTTTGCTTATGGAATGAGCATTGTATTTAACGCAGGGGTAAAAGCTACAAACAAAAAAATTCTATGACAGAAACTTAAGTCGATCTCAGATTGATTATCTGAGGCCAACTCGCGCAATTGAAGGTGTAGAGAAAATACTGTGGTAGCAATAGAAAACTGCTTTCAAAAGCATTTTCCCGTGATTGCATTAAGAATTGTTGTGCATTGACTGCTTGTCAGAATACACGTTTCCCTCCCTATGGCTCTCGCAATTTGAATGCACCTCGAGAGGAATATTTATCTCACATAGAACACACAATAACAAGCTGACTAGGTAAATAGGTAAACTAACCTACTATGGGGTTGTCTAACAACATTACATGGCACTGGAAAGTTGCATCCTGAGTAATAAACTTTAGGCTTTGAATTACTTTGCCAAGAGCTACAGTACACTGCTGTTTGAATTGAGCGCATTATAGACTATCGTTATGGATTATTCCCTTCTTCTGAACATAGGAGTGTAAGCAACAATCGTGCATGTCAGTTCAGCGCAAATATTTCGTAGAACAGACATGCTTCTGTATTAGGCTGTCATCTCTGTGAAGGATGGTTTTGTTCTCTTTTTAACAAAAATATATGCCTTCTAGAAATAGGACATGTTAATCAAAAAACATAGTGTGTTGCTAACCCAGCTATTATAGTGTTGCACAAACATAGCGGGAATGCAGTAAAGCTGTTGCTAATCTAGGGTGTCGACTGTGCTAACCACAAGGTTGAGACAAGATGGGGAAATGCTGAATAACAAGAAAACAGGACCTGAGGAATGTGTAGCCACCGACAACTCAGCTCAATCTTCACAACAAACACTTCCGGATATCTGGATCCTGTGTGCTGTGAGGCTGGGACCAGCCTGGGCACCACCGATAGGCTAGCAAGTTTAAACCACGCTAAGCCTCTACTGTGACAGGCCAACTCTAAAGTTGGAACTACCTCTGTCACAGTATAAAAGAAGATGTCTGTACTATTTCAGTCAATTCTCTGCTTTACCCTGCGTGGTGATACAGTGAACCCGTATATACGAAAATTGCATTCACCATTTATCGCTTGTGTTAAATAAAAATACTTAAAGTATATTCGGTGACTCTGAATCACATTTGATCCTGATACCAGATTCGATTGACACAACCCTTTACATCTCCAAACCCAATCCCCCTGAGATTTTTTATTGCGATCTACACTGATCTCAAAAAACGACCTCTCCAGAATCCATATGACAGAAATCCGTCACAGTGACAGAGAACTTTAACCCCTGATTTAGTGTTGCACTAGCTGGTTGGTTAGTTTCTCTTACGTTTCATATGAAGTGACTGGCTCAAGCTTAGCTAACACGTTAATAATAGACAAGCTTCAGAAACATGAAACTCCTCAGCTAGATTTAAAATTGCGCGACTGAGACCTCCTCCAAATCAAACTTCAAAATGAATTACAGATTTCTTGATTTATCTTGATTAATTCAGACTATTTTTAGGGTGACGTAGTAATAACTGTTCTTGCTAGTTAACATGCTAAGATTCATGGGAACAAGTTGCTTCCAAGGGCGCTGAGTCGCAATAGGATGCCCACTCGATAAATAGGCTTCCGAAGGGCGCAGTAAGATTGACCTGATTGAGTCATGAACGCTCATATCGAGTGATTGTGTGATCGAAGTGCTCGTTTTGAGATTCAGACTATATGTATTATGCCCGTCAATGCTAGTATTCTATACTTAATTATACCACACTATACTTCTTATACTATGCTGGCGTTGAAGGGCATAATGAGTATACATGAACCAGCTTGTGATACATGTGCATTTTAATGTAGGGGTTCAGCTGACGTGCAGCGTATGCAATAATGCTACTGGTGCTCACCACAATCAGTGACATCTCTCCAGTTTCCCACTGTGATGCCACTCTGTTGGCACATTAGGGCGTAACCACGAAGAGCCTCACACAGGACCCCTGGGGCCCCGCCTGCTTCAGTCAAATCCTCCACACACTCTTCCACCCGATCCCGTGGGCCCACCCTGCTCTGGCACAAAGAGAACGGCCCACCAGGCAAAGCCATTAGGCCACATGACTGGTTAGAATAGTAAACAGTGGTGTTCTGTCCAATAGGTGGCAGCACCCTATTTTCTGTTTCCACACAATGCGCCGAGAGGGACCCGTTCCGCCAACTGTCTCCAAAGAGTTGCGAGTTGTTGACCAGAACACCGTTCGGGGTTTGAAAGTCGTCGTGCCTGTGGCCGTTGTAGTTGCCACACAGACCACTGAGGGAGCTGTTGTAGGTGCCTGGTGTGGTGACCCGGACCAAGTAAGGCCAGTCAATTTGGACGGTGACATCAAAGGAGGTATGGAGGACGATGCTGTTGACACTGCTGTGGAAGACCTGGATGTGGCCGGACTCGGTGCTAAAGGGCAATCGAATCAGCTGACCGTTCACCTATGGTGGGATTCAAGGGGATCAATTCGTTAGGAAATGTGGGATCTGAGATTTGACAAAAAACTGGAGAGTTAAAGGGATTTGTAATTTGGGTGAACTATCCCTTTAAAGGAATTGAGTACATGAAGGAGGTGTTAAAAGCTTATAGATTAAATCTCTCTCCCAGTAAAGTATTTAAAATACAATTGTATATATAAACTCAGCAAAAAAAGAAACGTCCTCTCACTGTCAACTGCATATATTTTCAGCAAACTTAGCATGTGTAAATATTTGTATGAACATAACAAGATTCAACAACTGAGACAAACTGAACAAGTTCCACAGCCATGTGACTAACAGAAATGGAATAATGTGTCCCTGAACAAAGGGGGGGTCAAAATCAAAAGTAACAGTCAGTATCTGGTGTGGCCACCAGCTGCAGTACTGCAGTGCATCTCCTCCTTATGGACTGCACCAGATTTGCCAGTTCTTGCTTTGAGATGCTATCCCACTCTTCCACCAAGGCACCTGCAAGTTCCCGGACATTTCTGGGTGGAAAGGCCCTAGCCCTCCGATCCAACAGGTCCCAGACGTGCTCAATGGGATTGAGATCCGGGCTCTTCGCTGGCCATGGCAGAACACTTTCAGGAAATCACGCACAGAACGAGCAGTACCAACCATTCCAGTGTTATTTTTTTTACTTGCTATATTGTATTTACTTCGCCACCATGGCCTTTTTATATATTTTTTTATTTATTTATATATATATTTTGTTTGCCTTCACCTCCCTTATCTCACCTCACTTGCTCATATTGTATATAGACTTATTTTCACTGTATTATTGACTGTATGTTTGTTTTACTCCATGTGTAACTATGTGTTGTTGTATGTGTCGAACTGCTTTGCTTTATCTTGGCCAGGTCGCAATTGTAAATGAGAACGTGTTCTCAATTTGCCTACCTGGTTAAATAAAGGTGAAATAAAAATAAATAAATAAAAATGGATGGTGGCATTGTCGTGCTGGGGGTCATGTTAGGATGAGCCTGCAGGAAGGGTACCACATGAGGGAGGATGTCTTCCCTGTAACGGACAAATCGATCCCGCTCCAGAGTACAGGCCTCGGTGTAACGTTCGTTCCTTCGTCGATAAACACGAATCAGACCATCACCCCTGGTGAGACAAAATCGCAACTCGTCATTGAAGAGCACTTTTTGCCAGTCCTGTCTGGTCCGGCGACGGTGGGTTTGTGCCCATAGGCGACGTTGTTTCCGGTGATGTCTGGTGAGGACCTGCCTTACAAAAGGCCTACAAGCCCTCAGTCCAGCCTCTCTCATCCTATTGCAGAAAGTCTGAGCACTGATGAAGGGATTGTGCGTTCCTGGTGTAACTCGGGCAGTTGTTGTTGCCATCCTGTACCTATCCTGCAGGTGTGATGTTCAGATGTACCCATCCTATGCAGGTGTTTTTACACATGGTCTGCCAATGCAAGGACGATCAGCTGTCCGTCCTGTCTCCATGTAGCGCTGTCTTAGGCGTCTCACAGTACGGACATTGTAATTTATTGCCCTGGCCACATCTGCTGTCCTTATGCCTCCTTGCAGCATGCCTAAGGCACGTTCATGCAGATGAGAAGGGACCCTGGGCATCTTTCTTTGGTGTTTTTCAGAGTCAATAGAAAGACCTCTTTAGTGTTCTAAGTTTTCATAACTGTGACCATAATTGCCTACCGTCTGTAAGCTGTTAGTGTTAACAACCGTTCCACAGGTACATGTTCATTAATTGTTTATGGTTCATTGAACAAGCATGGGAAACAGTGTTTAACCCTTTACAATGAAGATCTGTGAAGTTATTTGGATTTTTACGAATTATCTTTGAAAGACAGGGTCTTGAAAAAGGGATGTTTATTTTTTTGCTGAGTATATATATATATATAAAATTAAATCATACATCCGGGAGACAAAAGCAAAATCTGATATATCTGATACATTTGAGCAGTGTCATGACTCATGACACATTCAATACACATTCTGGTTGGCAAGTTATCTGTAGTTACATTGTATTACTGAGGAATGGCACTGACCTGCACTCTGCTCCCACCTCCCATCTCAATTGACACCTGTGTCCCCACCGCTTCAAATTTCAGCACCTGGGTGAAACCCTGCTGGCCTCTCGGTACTTTCTCTGCCGACACCACAAAGTGAGTGTGGGGGGACCACCCCATGACCCTGGCCAGGATCAGCCCACAAGCCCCGGGGTACTGGAAGGTCACTCCGTCAAAAGTACGGTAGGACCTGGGTCCTTCCACCCAGCATGTGGCGTAGCTGGTTGGTCTGCAGCCCCTCTCCCCATCCTCCACGCTGCAGGCCTCAAGTTCTCCACACCCATGGGAATAACAGGCCATAGAGCCACGGCTGCAGATGCAACGCCTGCCGCAGTCCTGGTCCAGTACGACGGTCGCTCCCGAGCTGTAATAGCGGTTTTCGAAGGTGCAGCCACACTCGGCGAGGGGTACGCACACCCCAGCGCTCAGGACGTAACCAAGGTTACAGATACAGCTCTCCTGGGAGGGGAGGGGGCAGCCATGGGAGGCATTGAGGTTGCTGCAGGTGGCAGGACAGCTTGTGCCCTGGGACTCAAAGTGACTGTTGGCTGGACAGGAGATTTCTGATGGAATACAATGGATAGAGAAATGGTGAAAACATATGTCAGTTGAATTTTTATGATGCAATTCGTTGGAACAGAGACCATGGTTACAAGACTGATTGGCACATACAGTACATACCACAGAAGCCTTGCCTCCTCCATAATCCCGGCTGTATGCCATGCTGTTGGCACTGGGTGGCATACACGTTGAGGGACTGGCACAGAATGGGCTGGTACCCTCCCCCCACGCACAGATCATAGACGCAGCTCTCCTCATAGGTCTGGGGGGGCAGCTGGTCGTGGCATGGTGCAAATGGTCCAGACGGGTCCTGGAGGATACCGCAGTGAGCTGTGTTGCCATAAAGGCTCCTCTGGGAGGTGGTGCAGACGGCACAGTCCAACCCAGCACACTGGACCCTCTCACAGGCCGGGTCGTCGTCCCCAGACGCCTGCCAGCTGTTGGCAAAGTCAACGTCGGAGGTCAGGATCTGTCCCGTGCGAGAGCGGAAGTCATCCTCGCGGTGGTTGTTGAAGGTTCCGCACAGACCGCAGGTGGCGTTGAAGTAGTTGAAAGGTACACTGATTCTCACATAGTGGTTGGCGTCATACATCACCAGCAGGCCAAAATCGGTGCTGATTGCCAGGGAGAAACCAGACTGGTAGACCTGGATGGTGCCATTACGGAGGGAGAACGGGGTGGAGGCAAAGCTTCCGTTGACCTGGATGCGCAGAATGCGTAGAAATCATAACATTGAGGGGTATGAGAGAGAAGGACATAATTAGAACACTACACTATATATACACAATAGTATGAGGACACTCCTTCAAATTAGTGGATTCGGCTATTTCAGCCAAACCTGTTGCTGACAGGTGTATAAAATTGAGCACAAAGCCATGCAATCTCCATAGACAAACATTGGCAGAAGAATGGCCTTACTGAAGAGCTCAGTGACTTCAACGTGGCACCGTCATAGGATGCCACCTTTCCAATATGTCAGTTTGTCAAATTTCTGCCCTGCTAGAGCTGCCCCGGTCAACTGTAAGTGCTGTTTTTTTTAAGTGGAAATGTCTAGGAGCAACAACTGCTCAGCTGCGAAGTGGTAGGCTACAGAAGCTCACACAACAGGACCACCGAGTGCTGAAGCACGTAGCGAGTAAAAATTGTCTGTCCTCGTTGCAATACTTACTCCAAACTGCCTCTGGAAGCAATGTTAGCACAACAACTGTTCGTCAGGAGCTTCATGAAATGGGTTTCCATGGCCAAGCAGCCTCACACACAAGCCTAAGATATGGAGGGGTGTGAAGCTCGCCGCCATTGGACTCTGGAGCAGCAGAAACACGTTCTCTGTAGTGATGAATTACGCTTCACCATCTGGCAGTCTAACGGACAAATCTGGGTTTGGTGGATGCCAGGAGAACGCTACTTGCCCGAATGCATAGTGCCAACTGTAAAGTTTGGTGGAGGAGGAATAATGGTCTGGGGCTGTTTTTCATGGTTCGGGCTAGGCCCCTTAGTTTCAGTGAATATAAATCTTAACACTACAGCATACAATGACATTCTAGACGATTCTGTGCTTCCAACTTTGTGGCAACAGTTCGGGGAAGGCCCTTTCCCGTTTCAGCATAACAATGCCCCCATGCACAAAGCGAGGTTTCAATACAGAAATGGTTTGTCGAGATTGGTTTGGAAGAACTTGACTGGCCTGCACAGAGACCTGACCTCAACCCCATCAAACACCTTTGGGATGTATTGGAACGCTGACTGTTAGCCAGGCCTAATCGCCCTGCATCAGAGCCCGACCTCAATAATGTTCTTCTGGTTGAATGGAAGCAAGTCCTTGCAGCAATGTTCCAATATCTAGTGAAAATTCTTCCAAGAAGAGGTGAGGCTGTTATAGCAGCAAAGGGGGGACCAACTCCATATTAATGCCCATGATTTTGAAATGAGATGTTCAATGAGCAGGTGTCCACATACTTTTGGTCATGTAGTGTATATCATAAAAGTAAAAATAATACTTCCTACAGCATTATGAAGAGACAATTTAGTGAAGTGCAAGTTAACATTTTTGTGAACTATGTGCAATGCAATGTGAAATCAACAGTAATAAACATCAATCTTGCTTGAGCGACAAAGAAACTCTTACATGTGTACCAGCACTGACCTTTGCTTCGGCTTGGTGACCTTTGACCAGCTCTATCTCCACGTCGTAAACAGATACCCTCACCAGACGGGTCCAGGACACCTGGGTGCTACCACGGTTCTCGTTCTTTCCCTCTACACGGTAGTAGGGCAGTCCATTGCCACACTCCTCTGACAGGACATAAGTGCAGGTGCCCTGGAAGTGGAACATTCTTCCGTCAAAGGTGTAGTAGTGGGGGTCGCCGGAAACGGTGCAGGTGCTGCGTTCAATCGTTTGGCAGGAGAACTGGAAGGCGTCGGGTTGACAGATTTGGGAAAAGGAGCAGGGTTGGCTCTGGCACTGAATGCCTGTACTGGTGCAGGTGCACCTCTGTCTGCAGCTGTTGTCACTCCAGAAGGAGTCACCCAACTGGACAGGAGAACCTGAAAGAGAGTGATATGTTTCATGCAGCCAATGTTATGGGGTAAGAACAGAAGCCTGGACAAGATGTAATTAATTTAAATTTAAACCTAGGCAGAGTCTCTCAGTAAAGTGATGCGCAACCATCACTTTAAAAAAAACATTTTTAATATAGTTTGTCTATTTAGGAAAAGAACAGTAATTCTTAACACAAATCAAAATAAATGGGGCTCCTATGTTTTGTATTTATAGTGTTGTTCTCACCATTGAAAGTACAGCCTCTTGATCCATGGTCTGTGCGAAAGGCCCAGCGACCTGCAACATTGACGTTACTGGTGGAATTGAACGTTGTAAAATTGCTTTGAAATGATCCAGGGATCGAGAAGTGGTAGGTGGAGTTGATTGTGTCATAGCCAGCCTAGTAAAAAAAATAGACACAAATGTATTTAAAAAATTGAATGATGAAAAAACAAAATTTACATCACCAGACAATATATATTTTTGTTGTTGTTGCAGAAATGCCTTCTTGAACATGAACTTTCATGTGCCTTAATTACAAACTTGTATGGGATCAGAAAATATTGAGTTTTGCCAAGGAGAAAGCACAGAGCTATATAGGGAGAAAGACAGGATCATTTCTGGCTAGCCATGATTGGCTGAGACAATGGAGAGGTTGACCATGTTGACGGTTGGCCATGCCGTCATGTGAATTCTTAAAGAGATGGGTGGATCTATGGCTTAAGAGGGTGTGAACGATGCTGAATGCTCGTAAACAAAGAAGTTCTCTCCAGCACTCAAAATCTTTCAAGGGTATTTTCTCCTACTTGTCTCCTAAGTGGGATAACAAGTTTACCAACTTTTTAAAGTAGCATAACTTTCCCATGTTTCCTCCAATCACAATGAATTATATACAAGATCTGAATCTAAACTTTTGTAAATAAGCCCCCTTTGGGATAGACAGTCACAATTATGCATTCATTCTTCTGACCTGAATGCTGCGTTGTGATGGTGCAATCTGCCCATAGTTCATCAGGACAAAAGAGGATGAGACACCAGCAATCAGAACCACTTGGAATGTGGTTTCCTTAAATTAAGTAAATGAGAGAAAGATTTTAATACATAGCCTACTGTATAATGTAAAAATATTGCAATTATGTCATTTCTATTTCATATCATTGCTTCACAGGTGTTGTATCGATTGCCTTTACAATATGCATTACTTTTGATAGATATAGAAGAACAAGAAAAGTCTTACTGTTCTTGAATTGGGGTAGTAGGCCACCCTATCCCACGTAGCAATGAAGACCAAATTAGCAGAGAAGACCAGGTTTGGGAAGTACTGATTGATATCTTGTGTGGCCTGTTGAAGAACACTACCGCTGATGTACTGCTGGTAAAAGATGTTACCATTCTCTCGGTTGTCCAAATCGGTCCAAAATGGAGCTATGAGATCTATTGTGGAATGTGCAGGAAAACTGTATGGTGTGAAGCTGGACCATGCTTGGTTGAACGTCAGGTGTCCATTGTGGTTAACCTTAAATCAAATGAGTTAATTGAAAAATGGCAAATGATTACACAATTATTTTGTTTATTTGTACTGTATATCAGAACAGGTTTTGAATTGCTTAAAGGAGTAGTTCAGGCTTTTACAACTTGATGTTAGATGGTTCCTCACCCTGAAAGTAGTCTATGGATAAGGAGAAACTGTGTTTTGTATATAAACACAAAACTGTGTTTTGTATACATTTCGAAACTCTAAGGTTGGAATAATACTGTGAAATTATGAAAATTCGGATAATGTCCTTAGTGTGAGAGCTGTTTGAAAAGACCACTTGAAATTTCAACCTGTTTTGATGGGATGGAGTTTTGGTCTGCCTGGTGACATCACCAGGTTGTAAATTAGTTAATAGACTAATAAGGAGAGTTCAAAACCTCTCTGCCTATAAGAGCTACTCCAGGTGGCATCCCAGCATACTTTTTTGGGGCATGCAACATCTTAACAGCATATTCTGATTGTAAAGTGGTATACTGGTTGAACAGACATCATAGAACCAGATGACATCTAGGTAAACAATGGCATCTTGATTTCTCACAACCAATATTCAACCTGACCAGCAAAAGAAGTCATAATGCATTGCATACAGATTTGCCCGCTAGGATATTCAAAATACACAACAGGTTTCATGCAACAGATAAATAAATATACATTTCTACCCACATATATCTGGTGGTACGTGTTTCCAAAATAGACAAATGGCCGGCTCAGGGGTATAAGAGGGGAACTTCCATCATCTGATCTGGAACTCATGGTGTCTCCAGCCCCAAATGGATAGAGTGGTCCTGAGACGAACAAAATGTCCCATTATCATAAAAAAGTAATTATCCAGCAATATTTGACCACACTGGCAATTATTTCAAGTGAGTTATTCAATCACCAACCAGTGATCAGTTCAGCAAAGTACACTGCTCAAAAAAATAAAGGGAACGCTTAAACAACACAATGTAACTCCAAGTCAATCACACTTCTGTGAAATCAAACTGTCCACTTAGGAAGCAACACTGATTGACAATAAATTTCACATGCTGTTGTGCAAATGGAATAGACAAAAGGTGGAAATTATAGGCAATTAGCAAGACACCCCCCAAAACAGGAGTGATTCTGCAGGTGGTGATCACAGACCACTTCTCAGTTCCTATGCTTCCTGGCTGATGTTTTGGTCACTTTTGAATGCTGGCGGTGCTCTCACTCTAGTGGTAGCATGAGACGGAGTCTACAACCCACACAAGTGGCTCAGGTAGTGCAGTTCATCCAGGATGGCACATCAATGCGAACTGTGGCAAAAAGGTTTGCTGTGTCTGTCAGCGTAGTGTCCAGAGCATGCAGGCGCTAGCAGGAGACAGGCCAGTACATCAGGAGACGTGGAGGAGACCGTAGGAGGGCAACAACCCAGCAGCAGGACCGGTACCTCCGCCTTTGTGCAAGGAGGTGCACTGCCAGAGCCCTGCAAAATGACCTCCAGCAGGCCACGTGGTACACACACACAGTTCACAGTTCGCATTGATGTGCCATCCTGGATGAACTGCACTACCTGAGCCACTTGTGTGGGTTGTAGACTCCGTCTCACGCTACCACTAGATTGAGAGCACCGCCAGCATTTAAAAGTGACCAAAACATCAGCCAGGAAGCATAGGAACTGAGAAGTGGTCTGTGGTCACCACCTGCAGAATCACTCCTGTTTTGGGGGGTGTCTTGCTAATTGCCTATAATTTCCACCTTTTGTCTATTCCATTTGCACAACAGCATGTGAAATTTATTGTCAATCAGTGTTGCTTCCTAAGTGGACAGTTTGATTTCACAGAAGTGTGATTGACTTGGAGTTACATTGTGTTGTTTAAATGTGCCCTTTACTTTTTTGAGCAGTGTATAACCTGTCCATCAAAGTGGATCAACAATAAGCCAAGATAACTATTCTTTTTTTGGTACTATTAATAGTAAAAAAAAAACATGTTACATTTGATTTCACAAAGCATATCTAATTGTATTATATCTGGTAGGAATATAAGAAATATTTGGAGGAATTATTCAAGTGTTAAATCACTCAGAAGTCTGGTTCTTTCACTTTTTAAATGCATGTGCCAATCAACAGAAATGGCTTCACTGGTTGGCAACAATCAATGCACACAACAAAGAGGACATATATTTAGCCTGATAGCATCATCCTCATATTTCTAGCTAATCACATACTGTACAGCAAATTACCTGAAGGCCCACCTATTACCAGTAAGTCAAATGTTTGCAGAATTCATTTTCCTGGTGGGCAATGAAGGTTGATAAGTGAACAAAAGCATTGCAGGTGATTTAGCAAATGACCTCTTCATTGTCAGGGGACATTTAAAACCTAAGGATCCGCCCCTTTTTCCCCCATTTTCGACTAAAATGACATACCCAAATCTAACTGCCTGTAGCACAGGCCCTGAAGCAAGGATATGCATATTCTTGGTACTATTTGAAAGGAAACACTTTGAAGTGTGTGGAAATGTAGGAGAATAATAACACAATAGATCTGGTAAAAGATAATACAAAGAAAAAAACAACCGTTCTTTTGTATTTTTTTGTACCCTCTTTGAAATGCAAGCGAGGTAATAATGTATTATTCCAGCCTAGGTTCAATTTAGATTTTGGCCAATAGATGGCAGCAGTGTATGTGCAACGTTTTAGACTGATCCAATGAACCATTGCATTTCTGTTCCAAATTTTGCGTCAATACTGTCCAAATATGCCTAATTTGTTTATTAATAACTTTTCATGTTCAAAATTGTGCACTCTTCTCAAACAATAGCATGGTCTTCTTTCACTGTAATAGCTACTGTAAATTGGACAGTGCAGTTAGATTAACAAGAATTTAAGTTCTGACAATATCAGATATTTCTATGTCTTGGGAAATGTTCTTGTTACTTATAACTTCATGCTAATCGCATTAGCCTACTTTAGCTCAACCGTTCCGTGCACAGGACACCGATCCCTAAGAAGTTTAATTAACATAAACATATTTAGCATCTACTGGCTTCCACACGGTCTACAAGCTGATGCATACCTTTGGAACATCTCAATTTTAAAAAGTTTAATAAATCCATGTAATATAGCCTAAACCTTTAGACAGGTCTAAAGAAACATGAAGAAATTGTAGACTATTTCAGAAGAACAGAATAGCATACTCCGCGTTGTCCTTATGTTAGGTCCTGATCTGGCTATGCCAAATGGCTGTGGGCTAGACTAGTTCATTTAGCAGACAAGAATAATTCCATGGCATTATTTTAATAGTATGAAGAATACAATTTAACAAAGCTGAATCAAATTTGAGGGAGTGCTCACATGCGGCTATTCTGTGTTGAGCGGTTAACAAAGAAGTAGGTACTCCTATATGCTTAATTTAGAGTTATTCATGTAACTTTAGTTGTACTACAAATGTTGGGCTATATGTTTAGATTTTTTTACCACCTTTTTCTCCCCAATTTCATGATATCCAATTACAATCTGCAACTCCCCAACGTGCTCGGGAGAGGCGAAGATCGAATCATGCGTCCTCCGAAACATGACCCGCCAAACCATGCTTCTTAACACCCACTCGCTTCACCCGAAGTCAGCATGCAGGCGCCTGGCCCGCCACAATGAGTTGCTAGAGCACAATGAGCCAAGTAAAGCCCCCCTAGCCAAATCCTCCCTTATCCTAGATGACCCTGGGCCAATTGTGAGCCACCTTATGGGACTCACACAGCTTGGGATCGAACCCCAGGCTGCAATGATGCTGCAACACTGCAATGCAATGCCTTAGACTGCTGCACCACTCGGGAAGCCAATGTTTAGATTATTGAAATACATTATAAGCCTGCATGATGCAACTCTAATGATGATTTGAAAATAGTCGGTTGAAAGGAATGAGCTCTGCTTTATTTTTTTTGCGTAGACTGTACAAACTGCATTAGTCTCTCATTCACAATTTGACAAGCACTTGCTAATGCCTCCAATTTCCTGGCGGCATCCCCTTTGTGTGGCCGTAATGCACCATAAAACAATCCATGCCTTTTTCGGCCAGTGGCCATTGTGCCCTTGGCCCGGAGTGCTGCGTTGTGCCCTTCTCCCTGAGTGCTATGTGATCCGAAGCACCTCTCACTCACATGGCTCTCCATCACGTGATCGGGTCTTTCTTACAGGCTACAAGTGAAGACAGACTGTGATAAATTACAGGATCATGTTATAAATACTGTTATTGCATCAAATGGTTTGTTTAATGCAACAGAATTGGGGGTTCTTAGAACACTCATCTGTGTGTTTTCTACTGAGAATGGGCCTCTGGGGGCTTAATGCTGACAGTAGATTTACGATGCCGTAGGCCACATTCCATTCATGTAAGGGAGATTGCTCCGGTTTGACTGGAAGGTACCAGGGAGAGATGGCTTGGAGCCAGGCCCTGGTTTCTACACAATGAGAACGGTCTTTACAGCAGATACGGTCTGATGTGAATTATTAGTATCTTTCATACAAATATTAACCTTGTGACCCATTCCATACATCTATTGTTTGTCATGAACATTCAGGAGGATGTAGTTTGCTATAAAAAGGTATTGTATTCTCTGTCTCAGGGCTCTCAACGAATCATCTGAGGGTAATTTGTCGACCAGCCCACATTATCGCAGAGCACTCAATCGATTCACTTTGTATGTGTGTGCTGTATTGACCTGCTCCCTTATTAATAAGTGAATAAATATTTAGTTTAAGTATAACTCTGACTTGTGTGATAAGTTTGTCTCTCCATATTGATAGTAAAGAAATTAACCGCCCCAAGACACATCGGGGACGCAACTGCACACGTCCTTATCCAATTCCGAAGTGCATATTGAAGATATTGGAAGAACTGTCCACATTTACTTTTTGTCAGCCAACAAGATGTGTAGGCTTAACGAACAACAAAAGCACTAGCCTATGTCAATCTACTATCCCCCATAGTACAAAAGTTAACCTATTCTATTCTGTGAGGAAACAAATATTCCAAACATAGTCTGGGACAGTTCTGGGATGCGATAGAGCCCAAACTAATACAAACACTTTTTTTCCGCAATGTGGCTGATGGAACAGATCAGAATGTTTAGTTTATCAACATTTTAAACTATTTGGCTAATACATGGCAGTAAGCTATATGTGCGAATATTCCCCAAACTTGAAACTCACGCGCTGCTTATGTATTCTAGTCAGGCCCTTATAAAGTGGATTAATGTTATTTGGCCACTTTAGTTGTGAAACAAATCTTATCAAAACATATAGGCCTATGGGCTAGGCTACATGAGGTGTGCGACTATGATTCAAAAAAGTTTGGGGAAATTGTTTCTTGCCTTACGCTGGGCATCATTCACAAGAGATAATATATAATTCACAAGTGATAGGCTAATATTGTCACACATCAGACTATTCTTGATTTAATATTGTCGTTACATATACCAAATAATATATATGTGACATTTGTTTTGATTTAGAATGGATCATTATCATGCACCTGTCTCGAAACAGAGGCAGGGGAAGAAAATACATGTCACCTAAGCATTTAAATAGCAAATGGAGGACGCTTTTCCCGTGGTTAATTTTCATGACAGCCAGGTAGGCTATACTTCTGTTGTAAAGATAAGCAATGTGCTTAGTATTAGGAAAGTTGAAAAATAAATATAGTAGGCCTAGCCTATAGAAAGCTGGGAATGGGAACCCTCCTATTTTTAATAGAGGCCATCACACTGTTTTCTTGCGCAATTGCATAATGGGCTCTCATGAAGTGTTTGATTAGATTTTCGATTACATTTGCAATAATGTCAGTTGGCAAGTGACTAAATGGTCATATGAAATTTGACTGCCTTCGTGACTCGTGAACGCCGGAGTGGCGGTAATACGGTTACCAAAACAGCCCTCGTCTGACATGAACTGAAAAGAAGAATGACCCAGGGATGTGTTTGGGGACATTTAACAGAATGTGACTGGCAGATCGGGTGCTGTATTTGAATAATCAACCCGGAGGGAATGGCTGCCGTTTTACGGGCTCCCAACCAACTTCGCTGTTTTGTTTGCTTTTTCGCATTGTTTGTACCTTATTTTGTACATAATGTTGCTGCTCCCGTCTCTTATGACCGAAAAGAGCTTCTGGATATCAGAACAGAGATTACTCACCTCGATCTGGACAAAGATTTTTTCTTTAATGAGTCCAACGCAAAGGATATATTGCTTCCCAAAGACCAGGCCCAAATCCCTGTAATTCGCATGAAGAAAAGGTGGAAATACAGGGGGCGGAGATCAGGGTGCCTTGTGAGATTTCGTCGGCAAGTGGGTAAAACGCCTCTACCATCTGTTCTATTGGCCAACGTGCAATCACTGGGAGATAAATTGGATGATCTCCGTTCTATATTATAGTAACCAATAAAGTATTAAACAAATGAAAAAATATTTTAGATTCTTCAAAGTAGCCACCTTTTGCCTTGATGACAGCTTTGCACACTCTTGGTATTCAGTATTCTCTCATTGTTTTCCAACAATCTTAAAGGAGTTCCCACATATGCTGAGCACTTGTTGGCTGCTTTTCCTTCACTATGCTGTACATCTCATCCCAAACCATCTCAATTGTGTTGAGGTCAGGTGATTGTGGAGGCCAGGTCATCTGATACAGCACCCCATCACTCTCCTTCTTTGTCAAACAGACCCTACACAGCCTGGAGATGTGTTGGGTCATTGTACTGTTGAAAAACAAATGATAGTCCCACTAAGCACAATCCAGACAGGATGACGTATCGCTGCAGAATGCTGTGCCTTCAATTCAAAATAAATCACCAACAGTGTCACCAGCAAAGCATGCCCAAACCATCACACCTCTTCCTCCATGCTTCATGGTGGGAACCACACGGAGATCATCCGTTCACCTACTCCGCGTCTCACAGCGGTTGGAACCAAACATCTCAAAATTGGACTCATCAGACCAAACAACAGATTTCCAACGGTCTAATGTCCATTGCTCGTGTTTCTTGGCCCAAGCAAGTCTCTTATTCTTATTGATATCCTTTAGTTGTGGTTTCTTTGCAACAATTTGGAAATGAAGGCTTGATTCACGCAGTATCTTCTGAACAATTGGTGTTGAGATGTGTCTGTTACTTGAACTCTGTGAAGCATTTATTTGGGATGCAATTTCTGAGGCTGGTAACTCTAATGAATGTATCCTCTGCAGCAGAGGTAACTCTGGGTCTTGCTTTCCTGTGGCAGTCCTCATGAGAGCCAGTTTCATCATAGCGTTGATGGTTTTTGCCACTGCACATTAAGAAACTTTCAAAGTCCTTGAGATTTTCCGCATTGACTGACCTTCATGTCTTAAAGTGATGGACTGTTCTTGCTCTTTGCTTATTTGTGCTGTTCTTGCCATAATATGAACTTGTTATTTTACCAAATAGGGATTTCTTCTGTATACCACCCCTACAGTGCCTTGCAGAAGTATTCATTGTTTCCAAAAAAAATTACAATTTTTAAATGGAAAAGTGATGCGTGCATATGTATTCATCCCCTTTGCTATGAAACCCCTAAATAAGATCTGTGGCAACCAATTACCTTCAAGAGTCACATTATTTAACGAATTAAGTCCACCTGTGTGCAATATAAGTGTCATATGATCTGTCACATGATCTCAGTATATCTACACCTGTTCTGAAAGGCCCCAGAGTCTGCAACCCCACAAAGCAAGGGGCGCCACCAAGCAAGACCCCATGAAGACCAAGGAGCTCTCCAAACAGGTCAGGGACAAAGTTGTGGAGAAGTACAGATCAGGGTTGGGTTATAAAGAAATATCTGAAACTTCGAAAATGTCACCACAATAAACCTGCCAAGAGAGGGCCGCCCACCAAAACTCACAGACCAGGCAAGGAGGGCATTAATCAGAGAGGCAACAAAGAGACCAAAGATAACCCTGAAGGAGCTGCAAAGCTCCACAGTGGAGATTGGAGTATCTGTCCATAGGACCACATTAAGCCGTACACTCTACAGACCTGGGCTTTACGGAAGTGTGGCCAGAAAAATGCCATTGCTTAAAGAAAATAAATAAGCAAACACGTTTGGTGTTCGTCAAAAGGAATGTTGGAGACTCCCCAAACATATGGAAGATGGTACTCTGGTCAGATTAGACTAAAATTGAGCTTTTTAGCCATCAAGGAAAACGCTATGTCTGGCGCAAACCTCTCATCACCCCGGGAATAACATCCCCACAGTGAAGCATGGTGGTGGCAGCATCATGCTGTGGGGATGTTTTTCAACGGCAGGGACTGGGAAATTAGTCAGGATCGTGGCAAAGTACAGAGGTCCTTGATGAAATCCTGCTCCAGAACGCTCAGGATCTCAGACTAGGGTGAATGTTCACCTTCTAACAGGACAGCCCGCTTGGACAGACATTTACATTTACACCTGACTTCTGAGTGATTTGACCATACTTGAGTAATTCTTCCAAATATGTCTTCCTACCAGACAAAATAAAATGAGATATTCTTAGTGTAAAGAACTTGCATCATGTTTTATCATTGATAAACAGTTCAATATACACAACAGCATGTATGATGTGTAACTATTTGTCATTTTAAAGTGTTTTTCATGGTTGCAAAGGTGAGTGATGCAAATGCCAACGCAATTCAGGAACGACCCATAAAATAAGATATACTTCATTTTCAATTGTCACGTGGACATTGAAATCTGTATTTTTCCTTCATCCTGAACACACAAGGACACAGACATTCACATGGAGAGGTTGGAGGAGGTGCACCTTTGGCAGCCATTACAACATCAAGTCTTCTTGGGTATGTTGCTACAAGCTTGGCACATCTGTATTTGGGGAGTTTCTCCCTTTCTTCTTTGCAGATCCTCTCAAGCTCTGTCAGATTGGATTGAGGGCGTTGCTGCACAGCTATTTTCAGGTTTCTCCAGAGATGTTCGATCAGGTTCATGTCCCGTCTCTGGCTGAGCCATTCAAGGACATTCAGAGACAACTCCTGTGTTGTCTTGGCTGTGTATTCAGAGTTGTTGTCCTGTTGGAAGGTGAACCTTCACCCCAGAGAATCTTGTTTCTCATGGTCTGGGAGTCCTTTAGGTGCCTTTTGGCAAACTCCAGGTGGGCTGTCATGTGCCTTTTACTGAGGCACATGACAGCAAACTTGGAGAATTATGGAGGCCACTGTATTCTTGGGGACCTTCAACGCTGCATAAATCTTTTTGTACCCTTCCCCAGATGTGTGACTTGAAACAATCCTGTCTCAGAGCTCTAAGGACAATTCCTTTGACCTAATGGTTTGGTTTTTGCTCTAACATGCACTGTCGACTGTGGGACCTTATATAGACAGGTATGTGCTTTTCCAAATCATGTCCAATAAATTGAATTTGCCACAGGTGGACCCCAATCATGTTGTAGAAACATCTCAAGGATGATCAATGGAAACAGGATGCAGTTGAGCTCAATTTAGAATCTCATAGAAAAGGATCTGAATACTTATGTAAATAAGGTATTTCTGTTATTATAAAAAATGTTGCTTTGTCATTATGGGGTTTTGTGTGTAGATTGATGAGGAACATTTATTTATTTATTCCATTTAAGTATAAGGCTGTAAGGTAACTGTCACGTTCTGACCTTAGTTCCTTTGTTATGTCTTTATTTTAGTTTGGTCAGGGTGTGAGTTGGAGTGGGCATTCTATGTTGTTTTTCTATGTTTTGTTCTATGGTTATATTTCTATGTGTTTGGCCTAGTATGGTTCCCAATCAGAGGCAGGTGTCAGTCGTTGTCTCTGATTGGGAGCCATATTTAGGTAGCCTGTTTTCCTTTGTGTTTTGTGGGTGGTTGTTTTCCCGTGTCTGTGTTTTCACCATACGGGACTGTTTCGTTTTTGTTTTGTATCATTCACGTTGTTATTTTTGTATTCTTAGTGTCCAGTTATTAAATTTAATATGGACACTTACCACGCTGCGCTTTGGTCCTCACCTCATTCCAACGACGAGCGTTACAGTAACAAAATGTGGAAAAGGTCAAGGGCTCTGAATACTTGCTGAAGGCATTGTACTGTCCCGCAAATTACCTGAAAGCACATATATTACTAGGAAGTCATGCCTTCTTGGCAGTCTTTCAGCTATGTTTTTGGCAAGATTAAGAATGTGTCACAACAAGGGGTGTGTCACACAGGTTCTTTTAACAGATTATTTCTAATTGTTGAGATTAAAATACAGTATCTTTGACAACAGCAACCTGGCCGAATGGGTTGGGCAAACAAAATATTTGCAGACTTCTTTTGCCAAGAGGGCAATGAAGGTTGGCAAGTAAACAAAAGCATTGAAGGTCATTGTCAGGGGACATCTAATACCATTGAATGAACACCTGCTATAACAAATAAACACCTTTGGCAATAATCTTTTCAGTGGGTAGTTTGAATGCTAAGTATTGTGGTGTGATATTATACAATCAGCTGTGGACACCCCGGCACTGTTTTGATAAAAAAGTTGAGGGATGGGTTTGGAAAAATGTAACCAAGCTCAAATTAATAGACAGAGCTATGGATCATCCATGAGATCACAAGTATAATTTTAACTATGTTTGAGGCTATATATTTATTTTTACAATTACATTGCTTACAAACAATGGCGTAAAACAAGCTTATATGTTGGGCTCTGGTGGGGTAAGACAGTTGAACTAAACTCATGAGGCATTGTCATGACTGTTCTTGGGGGAGTATCATAGTCCCTGGAAGGGACCCTCTCTCCCTTTGGATATGCAGTACTGAGAACAAAGAGAGACTTGGTCAAACTCCTAATCCCCAAAATGGGAGAATTAAAAAAAATATATACTTTTGTGAATGTGGGAATGGTCCGTGGACACGTCAGGGACAGTTATGACGAGTGTGTTTCATTTGGTGATCTCACGAAAGACAGGAAAGACACATAACTGCATCTCTTAAAGTGTACATTTCCCAGTTGTCAGGTTTAAATCTAAATATTGTGAAACGTATATGTTTAAACATAAAACGATTTGTGAAAATATGTAATGTGATGTTAACCTTCTAAATGAGAGTATGGATTTTCATATAAAGATTAACTAGTCAGTGGCCACACCCCCGGGAGCCAGACATCACATTAGTTGTCATAGAACCGCCTTATTTTCCACAGAGTATTAAACCTACTTCCTACAAAATGTACATTAAGTCAGAGAAGGCCGGGACATGAATACAATTCTATAGGCCACAGAGACCATACATCTGTAGTTTTGGCTACACAGCTGGAATGGTTCAACTTTGAGACTATCGATCACTACAGAATAAGAGCAAATCTTAAAGGTACAATTACTAGTCTGCAGCTAGAAATTTCGTAGATTTAGTACGAGAACACCGACAAGCGCCGAAATATCTATTCTATGAGAATATTTCCTAATGGTACTCTGAAGTAGAGGTCGACCGATTAATCGGAATGGCCGATTAATTAGGGCCGATTTCAAGTTTTCATAACAATCGGAAATCGGTATTTTTGGGCGCCGATTTGCAGATTTTTTTTACATTTAATTTACACCTTTATTTAATCTTTATTTAACTAGCCAAGTCAGTTAAGAACACATTCTTATTTTTCAATGACGGCCTAGGAACGTCCTGCCTCGTTTAAGGGCAGACCGACAGATTTTTAACCTTGTCAGCTCGGGGGATCCAATCTTGCAACCTTGCAGTTAACTAGGCCAATGCTCTAACACTTGATTACATTGCACTCCACGAAGAGCCTGCCTGTTACGCAAATGCAGTAAGCTAAGGTAAGTTCCTAGCTAGCATTTAAACTTATCTTATAAAAAACAATCAATCAATGACTGTCATTGCTCCAATGTGTACTTAACCATAAACATCAATGCCTTTCTTAAAATCAATACACAAGTATATATTTTTAAACCTGCATATTTAGCTAAAAAAATCCCAGGTTAGCAGGCAATATTAACCAGGTGAAATTGTGTCATTTCTCTTGCGTTCATTGCACGCAGAGTCAAGGTATATGCAACAGTTTGGGCCGCCTGGCTCTTTGCAAACTAATTTGCCAGAATTTTACGTAATTATGACATAACATTGAAGGTTGTGCAATGTAACAGGAATATTTAGACTCATGGATGCCACCCGTTAGATAAAATACAGAACGGAATAAACGTTTTGTTTTCGAGGAGATAGTTTCCGTATTAGTGAAAGGTATATGGTTTAGAGAGAAATAGTCGTCGACGCGTTATAATTCGTGTAATAACTTGCGGCTGAACTTGAAAGGGGTTCCTTCGTTATTTTACCTTTCTACATCAAATAAGGTCTGTGTTTCGTGCAGGCTTAAACCGCCTCGGCGTTTTGATACCCGTGTAAATCTCACTAGGATAAGGTAACGTTTGTCAACATATTTTCATAAATCCACTCTACAAAAAAAATGGTCTTCGCTTATATTTAGCCAATATTGATCAGAGTTACCTTGTCCTATGGATATCTACACAGTTATAAAATTGGCAAGGTGGTGTAAGCCTACACGAAACACAGACCTTATTTTAAGTGAATCTAAAAATATCCTATGGAATAAATGAAGGAAACGCTTTTCAGATTTTGCTAGAAGGTGTCATGGGAATTATGACTCGCACTTTCTTACCATGCCCATTATTAAAATAGGATTTCCTGCATATAGAAATTACAGTTTTTGTTTTCAACATTCATCACAGGTAACTTAAACTATATTTTTATTCAAACAGTTGAGAGTATTTGTCTCCTAAGCAGACTCTTCAGTATCATTGTCACTTCAGAGCTGTGTGCGTGTGTGTGTGTGTGTGTGTGTGTGTGTGTGTGTGTCTATTTATGTGTTATATTAAGTTAAAATAAAAGTGTTCATTGTTCATTCAGTCTAGTTGCAATTGTCATTATTACAAAAATGTGTGTGTGTGTGTATGATATATATATTTTATAAATCGGCCGATTAATCGGCATCGGCTTTTTTATCTTCCAATAATCGGTATCAGCGTTGACAAATCATAATCGGTCGACCTCTACTCTGAAGTATGCATTCTAACCACCTACAACCACAAAAGACATTGTGACTTCTGGGAAAGTTAACCAGAGACTCTGCTGAACTCTCCAGCAGATGGACCGGATTCCAACAGAAAAGACAACAATGACATACGGGCATAAATATATGCATTGCAAATATTCTCGAAAGGATTAGCATTTCAATTAATATAATTATAGACTGTGTGTAGTGAATCCATTTAGTCATTCCCGCTCTTTCTCAATCCCAACCCATTTCCTTTGTCTACCAAGCTGTCATATCGGCTTAGCCCACTAGGGACTTTTCTATCATTGTTAGTAACCAATATCTACTGTTTGTTTGTCATGTATTTCTGTGATTATTTAGGTTAGTTAGTAAATCAATTATTAATACAATTTGTATATTGCTGATTCATTATGGAAAGTAGGGTTCGTGCAGATATCCAAGTGTTTGCGACATTCAATAATGAGAACTGATGAGGTATTAATATTTCATTTATATAAGACTAATCGATCATATATTAAAATATCTGAAGAGTTATTTTCTGAAAATTATAACTCTGTAAATCTTAACATTTTCCGTGGTGCCCTGACTTCCGAGTTAACTTATGTTTACATGGTTAGTTTCATCACGTAATATTTCAACCTAGAGAACTGATTTGATATAAATAAGTCTTCACATTTAATGATAGTCAAGACATGACACTGTATATTCTTTAAGGAATCAATGGGTATATATTACACATTTTCAACATGGCTCTACCAATCACAGAGTTCCCTTTTAAAGGTGATAAGTAATTGAGTAAAAGATTTATATCAATAATTGCTACACAAATATGACTTTCTTGACAAAGTAGAAACAAATCCTGATGTAGCTATGCTCAGTGTAATGTAAAGCATGCCAGTAACTGGAGGGTTGTCAGTTCAAATCACTTACACTGAACCCAAACCGGCATCGAGCACCATCGTGCATACATTTATTTTGTTCCCCTACACCAAACGCGAACACGACACGCCGGTTAAAATTGTAAAACAAACTCTGAACCAATTACATTAATTTGGGACCAGGTCGACAAGCATTAAACATTTATGGCAATTTAACTAGTTCGCTTGCACTTGCTAGCTAATTTGTCCTATTTAGCTAGCTTGCTGTTGCTAGCTAATTTGTTCTGGGATATAAACACTGAGTTGTTATTTTACCTGAAATGTACAAGGACCTCTACTCCGACAATTAATCCACACATAAACCGGTCAGCCGAATCGTTTCCAGTCATCTCTCCTCCTTCCAGGCTTTTTCTTCTCTTGACTTTATATTGCGATTGGCAACTTTCATAAATTAGGTGCATTACCGCCACTGACCCCGTTTGTCTCATTGCACTGCTCATTGCAAGCCAGGTATCTACGTTCTTTATCTACGTTCTTCCTCACAAATATCATAATACATTTGCTAGAATGTTACATCTTCATCCCATAATATTGAAGGCAGTGCGATGTTTCATCTGATTATCTTTAGACATACAGCCAGTAGCCACCCAAACCCATCTGAAATCTGAAAATGATCAATCAAATCGGCAGATATGCACATGCGAACATGCATTCACAATCAGTGCACAAATGTAGCCTGTCATTTTGATACATTTTCTAAACGTGAGAAACAAACTGTTATATACCTGCATTTGGAGCTGTAAGTCAAAAAATGTACGGAAATTATATCACCACCGAAAATGGCACTTTTCCAAATACTTCCAACAAACCATGTACTGAATAGAGGCATGGTGACGACCTTACGAAATGTTCGGATACGGTCTCTTTTCAGATATTTTCTTTTGCCCGGCATATGATGTCAAAATTGGAAAGCTGTTCTGACTTTGTAGCTGTGCTATCTAGTGGAAATCGCTCTCATTTCCAATTTCCTGGTTGCTAAAATTGAGAGAACAAGCACTGCATAGTGTAGGGAAAAATATCATTTTTACAGCTGTTTAAAGCTGGTGGATCAACACCGAAAGTAAAAGGCTGAAGCGTGTATGTAGAATAGCAACCAGCGATTTCCACTCGATAACACAGCCACAGCTTTCCCATTTTGACAAATCAATAGACGAATATCACAGCCAATCACACCACTGGCGGTAAAATGCTTAACATCCCGCTCGGTCGCGTGTGCAAGCGTAGCAAGAAAAAATCACACAAACGTGACCCAATGGGATTCATTGTTTACCTAGCTAGCTATCTAGCTACATTTCTTAACAAAAGACTAATCTTAGTGTGCCAGAGTGCAGAATAACTGATTAATTTTTGAACGCTCAACACCGGTTGAATATGTCCCGTGTCAGTAAATGTCAGCAACAAAACGTAATTCAATTGTTGCCAGCAGCACTGTTACAGTCACCAACGTTCTGGATAAAATTATAACTGCCTAACCAGGTCTGCTAATGGGAGTGAGTAAAATGGTCAGAGTGGGGTGTTCTCTCATTATGTGTCTGGAAGAAGCTAGCCAATGTTAGCCAGATAGACTGGGAGCGTGACTGTCGTTGTGAGGTCAGAGCTTTCGGAACAGCCCTACTTATTTGCCAGAGCGTCCAGTGTGCGCTCTGAACGCGAAACGCTCTGAATTTACGAAAGGACAATCTGACAGCACAGTTGCAGTCACCAACGCTCTGGATAACAATCAGCCTAACCAGCTCTGCTAGGGCGAATAGTGTTCAGTGAGCTGCTCTCTCTCTTAGATGTCTGGAAGTAGCTGGCAAGTTAGTACAGAACGCACAGATCAACCCTTAAAGCAGTCCTTCTCAAATAGTGCTGGCCTACCTGAGTGACATATTTGGAAAGCTAAATTAACTAAATCTACAGCTTCAAGGTGAAGATAAACACCCCCCTCAGGTCACAGACAAGATCAGCTCTTTCACTCGAAAGCTTGCAATGTGGGGCAGGCGACTTGATGAATGAAATACTGATTCATTCGAGAACCTGCATGAATTTGTTGAGACTACTGACTATGATGCCACCTCAGTGATTCCATATATTAAGGAGCATATTTCATCACTGATGGGATTCTTTAAAAAGTACTTCCCTGAAAACAGTTCCCAATATGACTGGGTGAGAGATCCTTTCAATGCACCAGCTCCAACTGGTTTCAGCTCTGCAGAGGAGGACCAGTTCATTGATATGACGTCTGACTCCACATTGAGACTGAGGTTCATATCACAGACACTGAGTGAATTCTGGCTGAGTGTAGAGAGGCAGTATCCACTCTTATGGCAGAGGGCCATGGACATTCTTCTTCCTTTTGGAACATCTTATCTTTGTGAGACTGGCTTCTCTGCTGTTGCTGCACTGAAGACCAAGTACAGGTCCCAGCTAAACATTGAGCAGGAGCTGAGAGTTGCAGTATCATGCTTCAAACCCCGCTTCGAAAAGCTGTGCTCTGCAAAACGTGCTCATTGTAGCCATTAATCCTGACTGCCTCATTTTGATTTTAAAAAATCAGCACAAATTGTTTTATTCATTTTTGTTTTATAGGTCAAAGTGTTTCATATCTTGTGCTCCTGAGTTAATGTTGCTGATCAATTTGAATGTATTATTATTTATTGATTATATTTAAATGTATTTTTCAGTATCAAATGGTCAAAAAATGTTTACAGTTTAAATAAGGATTATTTTTTTTTTTTTTTTTATTTCAGGCAAATTGATGCACTTTAAGTCTTTTCTGTTACAGACTAAAAAACAATGTTAATAAAGTTATTCTTTGTTGTAATTACATTAAAGAAAAGAAAAAAAGAAAAAAATATAGATCAACTTGATCTATCTTTTTTTCTTTTTTTCTTTTCTTTAATGTTAATAAGGATACAATGTTATGCAGAGGTGTACTTATAACAATTTTATAGATAAATGATACTATTTACAGTCGCGGCGGAGAGTTGGGAGGCACGAAATGTTTACTTCTTCCTAGGGGGGGCGTGATAGAAAATAATTGAGAAGCACTGCCTTAAAGAGATGGGTGGGGCGAAGGCTTAAGAGGGTGTGAACAATAGTAGTACCAAAACATTGAAAGACGGGTTTCTCAAAAGTGAGTTTACAAGTTGATCAACTTTCAAAGCATAATTACTTTCCCATTGTTGTCTCAGTGTATGATATTCAATTTTGTAGCTCTGAGTCTCTACTTTTATCCAATGTAAAAAAAAACTGAAATTCAAATGTTGCTACAGAAGACCGAATCCAGGTGATGACTCACTACTTGTTGTTCAATAATTTCATCTAACTGCTCGCTCGCTGTCTGCGTAGCCAGGCGCTAAAATAGTTATATGCTTGAAGTGCTGCAAGTTCCACCTTTCCCATCTCCTCATTGGTTTTTAGGAGCAAAATATCCACTTGGGTGATTAAAAATTAACCTTAAAGTTGGTTGCCAACCGCCATATAAAGTCCACAGAAGAAGACTGAAGGAGGAACGGCTACTAGAAACTAACTAGGTTTCTCCTTTTATCTGTTGATTAATTGTCGGAGTAGAGAAGAGACAATTTTGTATGACTCAAAATGTGTAAAAATTCTACAAAAGATCCTGCATTTCAGATCAAATAACGACCCCATTTTTATATCCCAGGACAAATTAGCTAACAGCAGCACGCTAGCTAGCTGAATGTCCATGAATGTTTCATGTGTTTCGACCTGTCCCCAAATTAATATAGTTGGATCAGAGTAGAGGTCAACCGATTAATTAGGGCGGATTTCAAGTTTTCATAACAATCGGAAATCGGTATTTTTGGACACCAATTAGGCCGATTTAAAAAATATATATTTTAAAAAATGTACACCTTTATTTAACTAGGCAAGTCAGCTAAGAAAACATTCTTATTTTCAATGACAGCCTAGGAACGGTGGGTTAACTGCCTTGTTCAGGGGCAGAATGACAGAAGGTTCAAGGTTCTTGCAACCTTACGGTTAACTAGTCCAACGCTCTAACCACCTGCCTCTCATTGCACTCCACGAGGAGCCTGCCTGTTACGCGAATGCAGTAAAAAGCCAAGGTAAGTTGCTAGCTAGCATTAAACTTATCTTATTAAAAACAATCAATCATAATCACTAGTTAACTACACATGGTTGATGATATTACTAGTTTATCTAGCGTGTCCTGCGTTGCATATAATTGATGCGGTGCGCATTTGCGAAAAAGGACTGTCGTTACTCCAACGTGTACCTAACCATAAACACCAATGCCTTTCTTAAAATCAATACACAAGTATATATTTTTAAACCTGCATATTTAGTTAATATTGCATGCTAACATGAATTTCTTTGTGTCACTTCTCTTGCAACAGAGTCAGGGTATATGCAGCAGTTTGGGCCGCCTGGCTCGTTGCGAACTGTGTGAAGACTATTTCTTCCTAACAAAGACAGCCAACTTCGCCAAACAGGGGATGTTTTAACAAAAGCGCATTTGCGAAAAAAGCACAATCGTTGCACGATTGTACCTAACCATAAACATCAATGCCTTTCTTAAAATCAATACACAGAAGTATATATTTTTAAACCTGCATATTTAGCTAAAAGAAATCCAGGTTAGGAGGCAATAGTAACCAGGTGAAATTGTGTCACTTCTCTTGCGTTCATTGCACGCAGAGTCGGGGTATATGCAACAGTTTGGGCCACCTGGCTCGTTGCAAACTAATTTGCAAGAATTTTATGTAATTATGACATAACATTGAAGGTTGTGCAATGTAACAGGAATATTTAGACTTATGGATGCCACCCGTTAGATAAAATACGGAACGGTTCCGTATTTCACTGAAAGAATAAATGTTTTGTTTTCGAGATGATAGTTTCCAGATTCAACCATATTAATGACCTAAAGCTTGTATTTCTGTGTGTTATTATGTTATAATTAAGTCTATGATTTGATAGAGCAGTCTGACTGAGCGATGGTAGGCACCAGCAGGCTCGTAAGCATTCATTCAAACAGCAATTTTGTGTGTTTTGCCAGCAGCTCTTCACAATGCCTCAAGCATTGCGCTGTTTATGACTTCAAGCCTATCAACTCCCAAGATTAGGCTGGTGTAACTGATGTGAAATGGCTAGCTAGTTAGCGGGGTGCGCGCTAATAGCATTTCAAACGTCACTCGCTCTGAGACTTGGAGTAGTTGTTCCCCTTGCTCTGCATGGGTAACGCTGCTTTGAGGGTGGCTGTTGTCGATGTGTTCCTGGTTCAAGCCCAGGTAGGAGCGAGGAGAGGGACGGAAGCTATACTCTTACACTGGCAATACTAAAGTGCCTATAAGAACATCCAATAGTCAAAGGTATATGAAATAAAATCGTATAGAGAGAAATAGTCCAATAATTCCTGTAATAACTACAACCTAAAACTTCTTACCTGGGAATATTGAAGACTCATGTAAAAAGAACCACCAGCTTTCATATGTTCTCATGTTCTGAGCAAGGAACTTAAACATTAGCTTTTTTTACATGGCACATATTGCACTTTTACTTTCTTATCCAACACTTTGTTTTTGCATTATTTAAACCAAATTGAACATGTTTAATTATTTATTTGAGGCTAAATTGATTTTATTGATGTATTATATTAAGTTAAAATAAGTGTTCATTCAGTATTGTTGTAATTGTCATTATTACAAATAAATGTAAAATATAGTCCGATTACTCGGTATCGGCTTTTTTTGGTCCTCCAATAATCGGTATCGGTATCGGCTTTGAAAAATCATAATCGGTTGACCTCTAGTTCAGAGTTAGTTTATATATTTCAACCTGCGGGTCCTGATCGCATCTTTTGTGGATGGACAAAATCAACCCACTATCATTCCACTATTAGCACCAGATATGTTATGGAGATACTTCTGAAATTACAATGCAAAACACCCCCCAAAATCTATGCATAGCACCTTTAAATTAAATAAATTCATAATGTATTATTCTTCAACTGTTCCTCACATTGCCGTAAATCCTCTTTTTGCCTGCATCGTGCTGCGCTGAGAGCACTATAAGCAACAAACACAATGGCAAGTTACTTTTGCTTCTAATAATGCAAAGGAAATCAAGTGAGTTCGGATATCAAAGTCAAATGATGCGGAGATTTTATGGTAGAATGTCGGGTACATTTATTTTGCATCGGGACATTGAGGAAACTTTAAAACCACCTCTAATATATGCCCATTAAATGTCAGCAATGCCTTCATGTGAACTGAGACATAGAGATTGATGCTGTTTGCTAGCTAGTGCAGTATTTCGAAATCGTTTTTTGTACCAGGCAACAGCGAGCAGCGGTCTTTCATCATTGCACTAAAACTAGCACTGTAGCAGTTACATTAAAACTAGCATTGACAAAATTACTGTCTATAATCCTCATCTCAGGGTCCAGTCAGCATCATCCCAGGGACTGCGTGGGCTGAGAAACACTGAGCTAGAGTTCAATCAGAGAGACAACCGATGATAGCATGTGGCACTGAAACATTTGCTCTACCTTAAGGCTGGTTTACAGTTGGCCTATCGACATGTCTGTAGACAGTTGTCACGGTGACATCATGAACATTCTATTGTTGTCCGACTTGTCGTTGTCATTATGAAAAAGTATAAACACAAAACGACAGCCTCTGAATGGCATCAGCAGCCCAGAGCTTCAAATGGCATGCTTGCTCTATTTTAACACCAATAAACCCATATGTTTAAAATTGTATTTAGTAAATGTCAACCTATACCAGCTAGCAAGGCAACTGAAAGCAACTTTCTAAACAATGTTTTGGTTTCTTTCAATCCTTAATATTGCTGGACCCCAATTGGGATCCATAATAAAATACAAAACATGTCATCTAGCTAAAATTAGCTGGCTAGCCAGTTCAAATGATGACCTAAGTATAGCTGACAACGTCTTCATTTTACAGGAAAATTATTAACATTTACAAAGTAATGGCGAGCATACAGAAAATAGCTTATGGTTGTGAGTGTGACTAAATAAAAGTAGGTCATTCTATCCGCCCAGTAACCTCGACAAGGAAACCAGAAGTCGCAGCAACGGTCCACAGTCATTCCACCGGAGTATAAATTAAATATAGTTTTGATCAGTGTCACATTCTAACTATCTACAGACCAAGTATAAACTGGCCTTTTACCCAATCCTTGCATTGTCTACACCTTGTCATAATGGATTTTTGCCAAATAAGATAAAACAATGACTATTACGAAGCATTCTGCCAATTCAGAACAACATTCTCTTACTGAAGCAAATTTTGACTCAATCTTAATTGTTTTCTTACAGGAGTTTTATAATGATTAAACACATTTATGTTCCAAAACATTTCATTCAAAGTCAAACACAGATTTTCTTGAGTGATATTGTTGCAATATAAATGTAATCGAACTGTGTGAGCTATTTTAGGGTGACTATTCATACATGAAGTAAACTATGACACTGTAGGCATAGTTTACTTCACAGGACATTCCATAGAGCTCGTATTAAAAATATGATACAGTCGCATAACTCCACCCAAGGTAAGAAAACAATTACGACTAGATCTTCATTTTGAGAAACTATCCCTTAAATTAAAGGGAATTGTTTGTTTTGCTAAGTGGGTTGAAATCAGTTATTAGAGATGGTAAACTTACCAGAAACAGCATTGGTCACCCTACCTGTTGAGATACCAAAGATAAAATGTTCACGAAAGGGAAATTAATATGGGAAAAGAAGTTGGTTTTATAGCCTTATAGACTAAATAGAAGTGGGGACAAAGGTAAACGTGTGCAATTCAACACCAGCTTATCTCATCGGCTTCATACTGAGAAGAGACGATACTTACTCATCATCAACAAAAGCAGCACCAAAAGCATGGTTTGATTCCCCATTGTCACTAGCTCAATGGCCAAGATAATTCAAATCTATGAGAAAAGATGATCATAATCATCATTACCACAATCGTCAGAAACCATTAATATTATTATCCCATCCTTAAAATGTATTTCATGCACCTTTTACATGTTGTATTAATGAGCTCACCGGTTTCTCTGGATTCACCCTCATGTATGTGGTACAATTGGACACTAGGCTTATATACTGTTCATTTCTGTGGTGGAATGCACCTGGATCGAAAACTCTGCAAACCGGTTGTCTCAACAGTTACAATAATTCATTGACTATTTCTGTGAAACACTCGCGTGACAAAGGCAAAAACAAATTGCTTCCTCATATGTGTACTGTATGAGAACAACGGCTTTCTTGTAAGATTGAAAAAATATTCTATGGGGTTAGATTTGTTTCTTTATTATGTAAGAATGTCTATTGAACATAACTCAAAGAAAACTATGATCTGTGAATATATACAAATATTTCACAAAGTAAACCATAATCCGTGAATACAGTATGTAAAAATAAATCACATATAAATCCATAATCTGTAAATATATTCAACATAGCTCACAAATAAAATTACAATTTGAATAAATGTAAAACGATTTGTGAGCAAATATTCAGAAATCCCTAACATTTACAACTGTGGAATGTGAATTTGCTTATTCAAAAAGTGCTTGTGGATCTGTATTCCGTGCTTACAGAATTTTCGGACACATTTTCCACCTGACGTATTTCTATCCACAAATATGTGGTTTAAGATGAGTAGTCTATGTCCATTCATTGAGATAATCTTTGTGTCACATTACTTTCTAACGCTGGTTTTTAGGGGCAGTGTAACGTGTGCGCTGGGAGTCGGGAAGCAAGTTCAAGGAGTGAATCGTTTAATAAATTAATTAATTAAAACAAGAAACACGAACAACGCACAGACATGAAATAGAAACAATGACGACTGGGGAAGAAACCAAAGGGAGTGACAAATAAAGGGCAGGTAATCAATGAGGTGATGGAGTTCAGGTGAGTGTCATTATGTGCAGATGCGCGTAACAGGTATGCGCCATAACGAGCAGCCTGGTGATCTAGAGGCCAGAGAGGGAGCACTCGTGACAGTACCCCCTCCGCGATGCACGGCTCCAGCCGCAGCACGCCGACCAAGATCTCGGGGATCAGGAGCGGACTGGCCACCTCTGCTAAGGCGCGGAAACCTGTCGATCCGGCTGAGACGCGGAAGCATGACGACCTGTCGATCCGGCTGAGGCGCGGAAGCATGACGAATTAGAGCGCCGGAGAGCGAGCATTCGTGACAGTACCCTCTCCCCAGCACGTTCGGCTCCAGCCGCAGGACGCCAACCACAGGGACTGTAGTGATAGTGTTGGTACTGTTAATAATGTCACTCATCAGCATCGCTTCACGTCTCTCCTCTTTACCATTAGCAAGCTTGTGGAATGTCATTCCCCTGAAAGTCAGCCTATGTGCATGGCACCCTAAGGCAATTCCACCCCGCTTGCCTATTAACCTATGAGTTCACTCATGCTATAATCACTTCCCTTTCTTTCAAACAATGGACATACATCTACGGGAGTATTTATACTGTATGTCAACTCACCCCTTGTGTCTCTCCCCTGCTGTTTTGCGTCCTCAGTCTATCAACAACCTTCCACCTCCCCACCACCACCAACTGATGGGTAACCTGTTATCAGCATCTGGTCTCCGAGGCGCATTTGTTAATTGTGGTGGGAAATTATATCTCACGTGCCGCTTCAGAATCAGAATAAGTGTTCATTTGGATTGAGATCTGGTGACGGAGATGGCCATGGCATATGGCTTATATTCAGGGTTGGGGAGTAATTTACTACATGTAATCTGGAGAAAAAACGAACTAATCAGTTACGTTACCAGCTAAAATATTGCAATCAGATTACAGACGCTAGAAATTGTCACGTTCCTGACCTGTTTTCTGTTGTTTTGTATGTATTTAGTTGGTCAGGACGTGAGCTGGGTGGGAATTCTATGTTGTGTGTCTAGTTTGTCTGTTTCTATGTCAGCCTAGTGTGGGTTCTCAATCAGAGACAGATGGTAATCATTGTCTCTGATTGAGACTCATATATAGGAGGCTTGTTTTGTGTTGGGTTTTTGTGGGTGTTTGTTTCCTTTCTCTGTGTTTGTTCTGCACCAGATAGGACTGTCTCGGTTTTCACGGTTTGTTATTTTTGTTTGTTTGTAGTGTTCACTTGTTATTATATTAAACATGTTGAGCACTGGCTACGCTGCATTTTGGTACTGTCCTTCACCCCTGGAAGAAAACCTTTACAGAAAAACCCACCAAACCCGGACCAAGCAGCGTGGCAACGGGCAGCAGCAACAGCAGCAGCGGTGCCAGGAGGAATGGTCATGGGAGGAAATCATCAACGGAAAAGGACCCTGGGCAAAGGTGGGAGAGAATCGCCACTCTTGGGAGGAGAAGGAGGCAGCCACAGCCCAGGAGCGCTGGATGGAGGAGGCAGCACGAAAGAGAGGCTGGAAGCCCGAGAGGCTCACCCAAAACCAAAAATTTCTTGGGGGGGGGGGGGGGGCTAAAGGGGAGTGTGGCGAAGCCGGGTTGGATACCTGAGCCAACTCCCCGGGCTTACCGTGGAGTGAGAGGGCGTCGTACTGGTCAGACACCGTGTTATGCGGTAAAGCGCACGGTGTCCCCAGTACGCGTGCTTAGCCCAGTGCGGGCTATTCCACCTTGCCGCACTGGGAGGGCTAGGTTGGGCATCGAGCCGGATGTCATGAAGCCGGCCCAATGTATCTGGCCTCCAGTACGTCTCCTCGGGCCGGCGTACATGGCACCAGCCTTACAGTTGGTGTCCCCGGTTCGCCTGCATAGCCCAGTGCGGGCTATTCCACCTCGCCGCACTGGCAGGGCTACGGGGACCATTCAACCTGGTAAGGTTGGAGAGGCTCGGTGCTCAAGAGCGTGTGTCCTCCTTCACGGCCCGCCCCAGCCCAGTACCACCAGTGCCTACACCACGCACCAGGCTTCCAGTGCATCGCCAGAGCCCTGTTCCTCCTTCCCGCACTCGCCCTGAGGTGCGTGCCCTCAGCCCGGTACCTCCAGTTCCGGCACCACGCATCAGGCCTATAGTGCGTCTCAGCCGGCCAGAGTCTGCCGTCTGCCCAGCGGCGCCTGAACCGCCCGTCTGCCCAGCGGCGCCTGACCCGCCCGTCTGCCCAGCGGCGCCTGAACCGCCCGTCTGCCCAGCGGCGCCTGAACCGCCCGTCTGCCCAGCGGCGCCTGAACCGCCCGTCTGCCCAGCGGCGCCTGAACCGCCCGTCTGCCCAGCGGCGCCTGAACCGCCCGTCTGCCCAGCGGCGCCTGAACCGCCCGTCTGCCCAGCGGCGCCTGAACCGCCCGTCTGCCCAGCGGCGCCTGAACCGCCCGTCTGCCCAGCGGCGCCTGAACCGCCCGTCTGCCCAGCGCCGTCTGAGCCGTCCGTCTGCCCAGCGCCGTCTGAGCCGTCCGTCTGCCCAGCGCCGTCTGAGCCGTCCGTCTGCCCAGCGCCGTCTGAGCCGTCCGTCTGCCCAGCGCCGTCTGAGCCGTCCGTCTGCCCAGCGCCGTCTGAGCCGTCCGTCTGCCCAGCGCCGTCTGAGCCGTCCGTCTGCCCAGCGCCGTCTGAGCCGTCCGTCTGCCCAGCGCCGTCTGAGCCGTCCGTCTGCCCAGCGCCGTCTGAGCCGTCCGTCTGCCCAGCGCCGTCTGAGCCGTCCGTCTGCCCAGCGCCGTCTGAGCCGTCCGTCTGCCCAGCGCCGTCTGAGCCGTCCGTCTGCCCAGCGCCGTCGGAGCCGTCCGTCTGCCCAGCGCCGTCGGAGCCGTCCGTCTGCCCAGCGCCGTCTGAGCCGTCCGTCTGCCCAGCGCCGTCTGAGCCGTCCGTCTGCCCAGCGCCGTCGGAGCCGCCCGCCAGTCAGGAGCCGCCGGAGACGCCCGCCAGTCAGGAGCCGCCGGAGACGCCCGCCAGTCAGGAGCCGCCGGAGACGCCCGCCAGTCAGGAGCCGCCGGAGACGCCCGCCAGTCAGGAGCCGCCGGAGACGCCCGCCAGTCAGGAGCCGCCGGAGACGCCCGCCAGTCAGGAGCCACCGGAGACGCCCGCCAGTCAGGAGCCGCCCGCCAGTCAGGAGCCGCCCTTCAGTCCGGAGCCGCCCTTCAGTCAGGAGCCGCCTCTCTGTCCTGAGCCGCCTCTCTGTCCTGAGCCACCTCTCTGTCCTGAGCTACCTCTCTGTCCTGAGCTACCTCCTAAATCATGTGGGGGGCCTTGGGGAGGATTCTTAGGCCAAGGTCGTGGGCGAGGGTCGCCACTCAAAGGACGCTAAGGAGGGGGACAAAGACAGTGGTGGAGTGGTGTCCTCGTCCTGCGCCGGAGCCGCCACCGCGGACAGATGCCCACCCAGACCCTCCCCTTGAGTTTTAGGGGTGCGCCCAGAGTTCGCACCTTGAGGGGGGGGGGGGTTCTGTCACGTTCCTGACCTGTTTTCTGTTGTTTTGTATGTGTTTAGTTGGTCAGGACGTGAGCTGGGTGGGAATTCTATGTTGTGTGTCTAGTTTGTCTGTTTCTATGTCAGCCTAGTGTGGGTTCTCAATCAGAGACAGATGGTAATCATTGTCTCTGATTGAGACTCATATATAGGAGGCTTGTTTTGTGTTGGATTTTTGTGGGTGTTTGTTTCCTGTCTCTGTGTTTGTTCTGCACCAGATAGGACTGTCCCGGTTTTCACGGTTTGTTATTTTTGTTTGTTGTTTGTAGTGTTCACTTGTTATTATATTAAACATGTTGAGCACTGGCTACGCTGCATTTTGGTCCTCTCCTTCACCCCTGGAAGAAAACCTTTACAGAAATACTAGATGATTACTTCTTGGTTTGCTTTTAAATTCAGAAAGAATGTTTAAAAAATATATATAATACATTATGACACCATTCTGTTTTCTTCTCACTGACATTCAGTTCAGCACTGACAGCACTGAGTCGGGTCTCAATTTACTGTTGAAAGTTAGAATACACAATGTGCAATTTCGAAACTTGGATGTGCATCAGCAGTTTTCCTCTAGTTACTGTGTCACTCACTGACAGTCGCTCAATTAGCCCGTGTCGGTAAAAAAAACGTGATTAACTAGACTAATTTATCAGTCTAGACAGCTATTTAAACTTAAAAAGATGCACTATGCAAAAATCGCTCCGCTATTTTCTCGTTGCAAAACATGTTAATAATAGTTTTCCTAATTTCAGTTTGTGACAAAACAAGGAAGTATAGTGTAGAGAATCATTGTAACATCTAAACCGCTGCAGAATATATTTCCCATAACCAAAAATATTGTATTTATCTGTTTGAAGCTGGTGTACGAAACCCGAACGTAAAAGAGGCAAAAACTAAACTGAAGACCGGGGAGCATAGAAATAGCGCATATAGAACAGATCTACAGCTTCTTAGACATCCATTCAATGAGAATGACAGATCTTTAACTGGCATTTCTATGTAAATTTGGTTGGTTGCCCAAAAAGTTAAGTATTGCAGCTTTAACAGTGTCAACGCCCTGTAGGTAGACTGAAACTATAAAGAAATGACCAGTAAGTGACATAATAATTACTTAACTACAGTAATGAAATAACAACGACAAGGTAACTACCAGCTACAAGCAAAGATCCAAAGGGTAAGTTTGGGGTATCCTCCCCATCCAGTAAATTTGAAGAAAGTTTAAGCTAATTTACTGCATTTCTATACCATTTAAAAACTGTTAAATGCTATTTGGAGAACAGCAAAAATTACCCCAGCCATTATCACATTGGTTGGTGTAGCTTCATTCACCTCAGTTGATCTATAAACACATAACATTACATTACATTTACATTTAAGTCATTTAGCAGACGCTCTTATCCAGAGCGACTTACAAATTGGTGCATTCACCTAATGACATCCAGTGGAGCAGCCACTTTACAATAGTGCATCTAAATCTTTTAAGGGGGGGGGGGGGGCAGAAGGATTGCTTTATCCTATCCTAGGTATTCCTTGAAGAGGTGGGGTTTCAGGTGTCTCCGGAAGGTGGTGATTGATGGTGGTGATTGGTGATTGACATAAGCTATACAATTACCCACTACACATTAAGCTACTATGTTCATGAATGGAACTTAATTGTTAGTGTAAACGGTCTGTGCCTATGTATAAATGCGCTGACTACTGCGTTCTGGCTTCGGTTTTGCATTGTGTTGTGGTGCATGTAGACAAAAGGGACACATTGTTGCCGTTTTTTGTCTTTTAATATTGGATGAGATGAAATAACTGCAGTGAATAGATGCAGCACAAAGCTATTACATGAAATGAAGAGCCTCTATGTTGTGTACACCTCTCCTCAGCTAGCATCAAAGCAGACTCAGGGCTCTACAGTGCATTCGGAAAGTATTCAGACCCCTTGACTTTTTCCACATTTTGTTACATTACAGCCTTATTCTAAAATGGATGAAAACATTTATTTTCCTCAATCTACGCACAATACCCGATAATAACAAAGCAAAACAGGGTTTTCTATTTTTTTGGAGCAAATATAGAAAAATATAATTTAAAAAATAACATTTTCACTATCACAATTATCAGCGCACTTGCTTATGTTGGCCGAAAGAGATGGGTTTTGAGGAATAATCAAGTTGTGGGTGTGTCGAGGCTTGGCCAATCAGAATGTGCTCCATGGCAAAATATGTGGTTGCTTCCAGTTGTGTATTTACGGTATTTTATGGAATCAACTCCAATACCAATGTAGTCCGTTAAAGTTTGTTAAATGGCTTACAGAAACTAAATAACAAAATGTAGACCAATCTTTGCTAAATACGTTAACTTGAACCCTCATGCAGTCCACATTGTTCTAAGTAATTGCATGGCTTCAACAGCATTCACATGGATATAGGGGCTAGGCCAACTGTAAATTGCATTATGGCTGAGCATGGGCATGCCAAACATTGTTAATAAGCATTATTGAATTCATTATTGATAAGGCCTAAAAAGATAATGAATAATTCTAGTCAAATTTTTTACAAAACTTGTTTTAAATACACTGTCACACTTACAGGCACAATAGTTTCTCCCCGTGAGCATATCATTGTAAAACATTGCAGACTATGAGGGTTTTATGCACATCCAAACTTTTCACAGCAGCTGGTCAAAGATCCAATATAAAGAGAAGGGGAGAATGTCCAATCACTGTTAAACTGCTCCCAAATAGGCCTATGTTTTCTGAACATAATCAGAACCATTTTACAGATCATAGATTGCATTCACACATCTCCAGAAGTTGCATTTCATGCATGCCAAGGACGTTGTAACCATCCAACCAGGAAGGTGAATCATTCTAATAAGATTGGTTGTAATAAAATGTAACTAAAAACAAGCACTGTTTTTTTAAACAACAATAATAAATACGTGTCAAATGTAATGATATCATAACATCGTCAGGATAAAAAAAAAAATGCATTATTGTTGAACGAGCCTTCGTTAAAGTAGGCCTAAGGAAGGGCTTGGGTTTTGAACATATGAAATGGAAAACAAGCAGTTCTTACAAGTTACAGATCACTTCACCAAAATTCTCCTCTCTCTTCTCATGATGGGCATGGACACATCATGGACAGGGTTTTACGCACGTCCAAAACGGGACCTTCATGGCCAAAGTAATGTGGGCCTGCCTACAATGCATAGATTAAAAGGGAATGTCAGCTCACTGTTCTACTCATCTCAAGCTTTATATTTTCATAAAGCTTTGATGATTAAGATTGACTTTCAAGCGATCTCAGGAGCCAAACCTTTTATCGACAGTCTTGACTACTTCCCGATTGCATTGGGCAGGACAAAAAAAGCCTTCATTGAGAGGAGTGGAGATTTTTAACCAAATGCAATGAAATGGGAGAAAAAACACACGTTTTTTATGTTTCTAAATAGGTCGACCGATTATGATTTTTCAACGCCGACACCAATTATTGGAGGACAAATAAAAGTCTATACCGATTCATCTGACGATTTTTATATATATATATATATTTGTAATAATGACAATTACAACAATACTGAATGAACACCTTTATTTTAACTTAATATAATACATAAAAATATATTTAGTCTCAAATAAATAATGAAACATGTTCAATTTGGTTTAAATAATGCAAAAACAAAAAGTGTTTGAGAAAGTAAAAGTGCAATATGTGCCATGTAAAAAAGCTAACGTTTAAGTTCCTTGCTCAGAACATGAGAAAGCTTGTGGTTCCTTTTAACGAGTCTTCAATATTCCCAGTTAAGAAGTTTTAGGTTGTAGTTATTATAGGACTTTTTCTCTCTGTACCATTTGCATTTCATATACCTTTGACTATTGGATGTTCTTATAGACACTATAGTATTGCCAGCTTAATCTCGGAAGTAGATAGGCTTGAAGTCAAACAGCACTGTGCTTCAAGCATTGCAAAGAGCTGCTGGCAAACGGAGGAAAGTGCTGTTTGAATGAATGCTTACGAGCCTGCTGCTGCCTACCACTGCTCAGTCAGACTGCTCTAGCAAATATCACATCATATACTTAATTATAATATAATAAACACACAAATACGAGCCTTAGGTCATTAATATGGTTAAATCCGGAAACTATCATTTCGAAAACGAAACATTTATTCTTTCAGTGAAATTCTGAACTGTTACGTATTTTATTGAATGGGTGGCATCCATAAATCTAAATATTACTGTTACATTGCACAACCTTCAATGTTATGTCATAATTAGGTAAAACTCTGGCAGATGAATTACGGTCTTTGTAAGGAAGAAATGGTCTTCAAATGTTCGCAACGAGCCAGGCGGCCAAAACTACTGCATATACCCTAACTCTGCTTGAACAGAACGCAAGAGAAGTGACACAATTTCCCTAGTTAATATTGCCTGCTAACATGAATTTCTTTTAGCAAATTTCAATTTACACAAAAAAAAAAAGTTTTAAACTTTTGAGCTTCTAGTCATGAAATCTAAGCAGCCTACTCAATCACTTTTTATAGCTACTGTTTACAGGCCTCCTGGGCCATATACAGCATTCCTCACTGAGTTACCTGAATTCCTATCGGACCTTGTAGTCATAGCAGATTATATTCTAATTTTTGGTGATTTTAACATTCACATGGAAAAGTCCACAGACCCACTCCAAAAGACTTTCGGAGCCATCATCGACTCAGTGGGTTTTGTCCAACATGTCTCTGGACCTACTCACTGTCACAGTCATACTCTGGACCTAGTTTTGTCCCATGGAATAAATGTTGTGGATCTTAATGTTTTTCCTCATAGTCCAGGATTATCGGACCACCATTTTATTACGTTTGCAATCGCAACAAATAATCTGCTCAGACCCCAACCAAGGAGCATCAAAAGTCATGCTATAAATTCTCAGACAACCCAAAGATTCCTTGATGCCCTTCCAGACTCCCTCTGCCTTCCCAAGGACGTCAGAGGACAAAAATCAGTTAACCACCTAACTGAGGAACTCAACCTTGCGCTTTTAACCTTGCGCAATACCCTAGATGCAGTTGCACCCCTAAAAACAAAAAACATTTGTCATAAGAAACTAGCTCCCTGGTATACAGAAAATACCCGAGCTCTGAAGCAAGCTTCCAGAAAATTGGAACGGAAATGGCGCCACACCAAACTGGAAGTCTTCCGACTAGCTTGGAAAGACAGTACCGTGCAGTATCGAAGAGCCCTCACTGCTGCTCGATCATCCTATTTTTCCAACTTAATTGAGGAAAATAAGAACAATCTGAAATTTATTTTTGATACTGTCGCAAAGCTAACTAAAGAGCAGCATTCCCCAAGAGTGGATGGCTTTCACTTCAGCAGTGATAAATTCATGAACTTCTTTGAGGAGAAAATCATGATCATTAGAAAGCAAATTACGGACTCCTCTTTAAATCTGCGTATTCCTCCAAAGCTCAGTTCTCAACTCTGCCAGGACCTAGGATCAAGAGAGACACTCAAGTGTTTTAGTACTATATCTCTTGACACAACGCTGAAAATAATCATGGCCTCTAAACCTTCAAACTGCATACTGGACCCTATTCCAACTAAACTACTGAAAGAGCTGCTTCCTGTGCTTGGCCCTCCTATGTTGAACATAATAAACGTCTCTCTAGCCACCGGATGTGCACCAAACTCACTAAAAGTGGCAGTAATAAAGCCTCTCTTGAAAAAGCCAAACCTTGACCCAGAAAATATAAAAACTATCAGCCTATATCGAATCTTCCATTCATCTCAAAATGTTTAGAAAATTCCTTAAGACAAACAATGTATACGAAATGTTTCAGTCTGGTTTTAGACCCCATCATAGCACTCATACTGCACTTGTGAAGGTGGTAAATTACCTTTTAATGGCGTCAGACCGAGGCTCTGCATCTGTCCTCGTGCTCCTAGACCTTAGTGCTGCTTTTGATACCATCTATCACCACATTCTTTTGGAGAGATTGGAAACCCAAATTGGTCTACACGGACAAGTTCTGGCCTGGTTTAGATCTTATCTGTCGGAAAGATATCAGTTTGTCTCTGTGAATGGTTTGTCCTCTGACAAATCAACTGTACATTTGTGTTCCTCAAGGTTCCATTTTAGGACCACTATTGGTTTCACTATATATTTACCTTTTGGGGATGTTATTCGAAAACATAAGGTTAACTTTCACTGCTATGCGGATGACACACAGCTGTACATTTCAATGAAACATGGTGAAGCCCCAAAATTGCCCTCCCTGGAAGCCTGTGTTTCAGACATAAGGAAGTGGATGGTTGCAAACTTTCTACTTTTAAACTCAGACAAAACAGAGATGCTTGTTCTAGGTCCCAAGAAACAAATAGATGTTCTGTTGAATCTGACAATTAATCTTGATGGTTGTACAGTCGTCTCAAATAAAACTGAAGGACCTCGGCGTTACTCTGGACCCTGATCTCTCTTTTGACGAACATATCAAGACTGTTTCAAGGACAGCTTTTTTCCATCTACGTAACATTGCAAAAATCAGAAACTGTCTGTCCAAAAATGCAGAAAAATTAATCCATGCTTTTGTTACTTCTAGGTTAGACTACTGCAATGCTCGACTTTCCGGCTACCCGGATAAAGCACCCGGATAAATAAATTTGATTTGATTTAACTAAATATGCAGGTTTAAAAAAATATACTTCTGTATTAATTTACAAAAAGGCATTGATGTTTATGGTTAGGTACATTGGTGCAACGAGTGTTTTTTTATGCACTTGTTAAATCATCACCCGTTTGACGAAGTAGGCTGTGATTCAATGATAAATTAACAGGCAAAACATTGATTATTTGCAAAGCAGGACAAGCTAGTTAACCTAGTAATCATCAACCATGTGTAGTTAACTAGTGATTATGTTAAGATTGATTGTTTTTTAAGTTAAGTTTCATGCTAGCTAGCAACTAACCTTGGCTCATTGCTGCACTCGCGTAAAAGGTGGTCAGCCTGCCACGCAGTCTCCTCGTGGAGTGAAATATAAATCGGCGTCCAAAAATGCAGATTACGAAAACTTAAAAAATCGGCCGACCTCTAGTCCCCTCTAACTCAGTTGCCGGAAAGGAAGGAAACCGCTCAGGGATTTCACCACGAGGCCAATGGTGACTTTAAAACACGAGTTTAATGGCTGTGACAGGAGAAAACTGAGGATGGATCAACAACATTGTAGTTACGCCACAATACTAACCTAAATGGCAGTGAAATAAGTGCAAATATGAATCTTGTTTGTAATAAGGCACAAATGTAAAACTGCAAAAAATCTGGCAAAGAAATTCACTTTATGGCCTGAATACAAATTGTTATGTTTGGTGCAAATCCAACAACTCATTACGGAGTACCCCTTCATATTTTCAGGCATGGTAGTGCCTGCATCATGATATGGCTATGCTTGTCATCTGCAAGGATTAGGGACTTTAGGTTAAAAATAACAAATAGAGCTAAGCACAGGCAAAATCCTAGAGAAAAACCCATTTTCGGTCTGCTTTTCAACAGACACTGGGAGACAAATTCACCTTTCAGCAGTACAATACCCTAAAACGTAAGGCCAAATATATACACTGGAGTTGATTAGCATGAGGACATTGAATGTGCCTAGTTAACAGTTTTGACTTAAATCTACTAGAAAATCCATGGCAAGACATGAAAATGGCTGTCTAGCAATGATCAACAACCAACTTGACACAGCTTGAAGTGTAAAAAGAATAAATGTGCAAACATTGTACAATTCAGGTGTGCAAAGCTCTGAGACTTACCCAGAAAGATTCACAGCTGTAATCGCTGCCCAAGGTGATTCTAACATGTACTGACTTACGGGTGTAAAATTATGTATGGAAGATATCTGTATTTTATGTTCAATAAATTTGCAAACATCTCTAAAAACATGTTTTCACTTTGTCATTATGGGGTAGTGTGTGTAGATGGGTGATAAAATCCATTTTATCCATTTTGAATTCCGACTAACAACAAAATGTGGAATAAGTCAAGTGGTATGAATACAAAACATGTTATCACACAATGAACCAAGACTGTGCTGCATTCATTACAAAATAGCTGTGGTTTATTCCTTAGGGAAGAAAAAAACGGCAATAACTAAGCATTACCAGACATGTCTACAGGAAAGAAACGGTTAATTTGCAGCCAGGTAAAAACCGTAGTGAATTATTAGATTTTATACTTAGTTTTCACATTCTGGTTATTCTCTCCCCCCCCCAAAAAAAAACTGCTTTTCAATTTTATGGTTGAAATGTTTTGTTTACATTGTTCAAAAATACATTGTGTGTGTCTGTACAAATTCCTATGAAAAACAATGAGGACAGTTCTGAGGAAAAACAACTAGAAAGTAAATCACAAAAAATATATATACAAGCCTGATTGAAGCCAAATGTAAAATTGTAACTGATGCACAATATCTTCTCTGGGTTGTTTTCAAACAGAAATCCCGAGATTTCAAGACAGATCCACACACAAAATTACAATTAGATCATGAACCCCCCCCAAAAAACATTTTACATCCACTCTTTCTTTTCTATTGATAAAATAAGATGCAGATCAAGCAACATTCCATATAGGAGAGGGTTTTCTTTTCTTTTTGTGTCTTTTGCAGAGAATTTAGCTTTAATCCTCAAGCTTCCAACATATTTTACATATGTGGATTTCCAACTGTTTAGCGAAACAATGGAAGTGGTAGGGGTTAATGCATGCTTAAAAGAGTAAGCCCAAATCCTCAAAGTCACATTAAATCAAATTGTATAGCAACCAAAATATCTTAACAAGTGACATGTAAAATATTATACAGATGTAGGATCTTAAATTTGGTCACCCTGTTGTTGCAGGAAACGTCCTGCACAGCAGGTAATGTTAACTTGTAGAGTATTCGAGGTTTAAAAAGGATTTTTAAGTTTATAATTTACGCATAAAAATTCAGACTTGATTTGCTTTAAAACATTTATCAACCCCTACAAAAATGTCCATTAATTATAATCCACATAATAATTGACATTTCCTGTTGCTGCAGGAGCACTTTCCTGATGTAGCAAACTGTCTCAAATTAAGATCCCATATCTGTAGGAATTCTGGTATTTATATAGCATTTCCATAGAATTTTTTCTTCTGAGAATACACACCAATACAGCACTATATGTACATTCAGAGAATAGCTGGTTTCTGTATTACAGTTCTACCAAGTATTCATACCACTGACAGACTTTTATAAAAGGTGTTTTGACTGCAACTAAATCAACTGTAATTTGGATTTTGTATACGCTCATACCTAGTAATAACCAGTTATAACCAATGCGAGTACATAAGGTGCTCCATCTCTGCAGGTGATCCGTCTTTCAGGACAAGATCACTGCAACAGGTTCCCCTCCACCCTATGATGATATGCATTACTTAATATTATGTCTCTAGAGAAACCTGATATCACAACTTTTTTAGATTTTCCCTACAATAACTACTTTTTGGATAATACACCAATACGACTCTCTGTGTAGATTCAGAGTATCTGAGTTCTGTATTACAGTTCTATCAAGTATGTATACCATTGGCAGATTTGTATTATGCACAAATATAAGGAAATTTTGGTTTTGTACAGTCATAAGATACGTGGTATAGAAAAGTACAATCTTAGGTGAGTACATGGAGAGCTACAGGAAACTGCCAAAATAAAAGGAAACACTTGAGCAAATGAGGAATACAAAGGATACTGAAAGCAGGTGCATTTACACAGATGTGGTTCCGGAGTTAATTAAGCAATTAACCGCCAATCATGCTTAGGGTATAAAAGGCCCAGTTGCCTATTATTTTGACTAACATGGCTAGAAGAGATTTCAGTGACTTTGAAAGAGGGGTCTCAACGGAGCATAGGACGATAAACCTAAAATTAGACACCGGCATTGCTTTGCTCTTACTGAAGCATTTTCCATACGTAGGCAATGTTCTGCTTTTCTGTAGCTTGTTCTAAAACCATTATTGGGACAACAGTAATAGCCTATGCATTATGCTGATTCCTGCTATTTAAGTGTCTGCCTGTCCACTCACTCTCCCCACTGTGCGCACGGAGCAGGGAGAGATGCATTCAGAGAAGCACAAGCATATGACCAATGCCCAAACTGCAATTGTGGGAAAAATTGTTTTCAAAGCATCTACTATCGTTCTAGTTAAGAGAGGAGAGCCAGAGCTTTGTGAGTATATCATTTATTTCTCACTTCTTAATATTGAGTTCAAGGCACCACTTTACAACCGGAGGAGGCTATAGTTTTGATGCAGAGCACACCATGTGCAGTAAATAGGCCAACATCACATAGCCTAGGCCTAGCGCTGCAAAGTGTTTGTAGGATATTAGCTGATGTTTACTGCTATATTAATAAATAAGCCTAAATGGCTATCTAGCAACAATATCATATTTAGAGTTAGCAATCTAGCTAAGTGTTTTGAGACCCCACTTCCTCAGGTGGTGAATAATATAGCCTATTAAGCCGATATGCACAAAAATGTCAGCAAATTCTCTGATGAGCCTAAAATAAATCTGATCATTCGGGATCCTATTTTGACAGGTTGCAAATAAAAACATTACAAATCATGCATTCCCTGGATGTTAAATCAAATCGCTTACTTTTCGAATCATAGGGTACCAAGACAGACAACTGAGATGGTAGCCTACCTGTCTTGACACCCTATTAAGACACGTTATGTTGGCGGTTCCTTTATTTTGGCAGTCACCTGTATACAGCATTTCTGCAAATGATCTGTCTATCTGGTCAAAATCACAGATACAGGTCTCCCTCCACCCTCTGATGGTATGGCTAACTTGTTTTTAAAAAATGACTCCAAAGCAGTATAATTTTTTTAAGAGTCCACATTGATACAGAAACACTAAACAATGATTTCGATTTATTAAGAACAAGTTGATTGATAAAGTCATGAAAAATTTAAAGAATTTAATAAACCATCTCTGGGCTATGATTAAAAAATATGCCTCAGGAGTCAAAATGACCCATCGCTAGCTTGAAGGTTAAAGGGTATTTGTCCTTGGCGGTCCAACGGTTTCGCCCACTAAGCTTGCGTTATGTGTGCTTCTCTACTACAGTACTCTGTATCACTGCAGCTGCAGCGGCATTTGACAAAGGGCTGACCTGTAACATTAGTGCAACATTTTCCCCACTACTTTAAAAACAGGGTTTCCACAGTCTTTGAACAGGCCCTTGGCCCTGGGCTCCTAGGTCATCCTGGTAAACAGGCCCATTCCTTCATGCTGCCTCTACTTAACCAGTCTATCAAATAGGCCCTTTTCGCCCTTTTTTCGATTGACACCTGCGCCTATGGTTGTCAACCAATGAGAACAGAGAAAGGGACAGACAAAGCTAATCTACACATGTGCAGTGAAGGCCTTGCTATGCGCCAATCCACTTTGCTCTTGTCCTCTTGTATCCTCCATGTTCGAAAGAGTGTTTCTTGTGGGCTTGGTTGGATTTGTCAATTTCTTCCCCCCCAATCTCCTATGCAGTTGGTAGACTGCATGTCATCGAAGGACGCAGGCCTTCTTGTGGTTACGGGTTCACAACAAACACCGACCTCATTAAGCCAGAGCTGAGGAGAAAGAGGGTTTTTAGCGTAGCCTAGCAGCTCATTGTAAACAAAACATCCCCTTCTTATCCTGACTGTTGGCCCTCTCCTCCATTTCCCCCCTCTATCTCAGAAGACAAATACAGCAGGTTCAGATATGGGACGGAGGGGTTGAGGGAGAGGCGTTAACTGTGGTGGGGAGGGATTTCCCCTGTGCGTGCGAGGAGGGCGGGTGGTGGCATGTGTGTTAAGACTGTTTGAGGCGTTTCCGGGGCGGTCCCAGGAAGGGGTACTGGGCCGAGGCCAGTGAGCGGTAGGCTTCGGCCACCAGGTGAGGATGGGACGCCACCATGGACTTCCAGCCCGCCGTCTCCATAACCTCGGCAGCATGGCTAGAGAGAGAGAGAGGGGGGGGACAATTTAAAAAAATAAATGTGCACTGGGTACCCTGGAACAAGATTAAAAGCTGTTGAGGACAGAGGGCGCTGTTTTCACTTTGGGGGAAAATCGTGCCCAATTTAAACGGCCTCGTACTCAATTCTTGCTTGTACAATATGCATATTATTATTACTATTGGATAGAAAACACTCTCTAGTTTCTAAAACCGTTTGAATTATATCTGTGAGTAAAACAGAACTCATTTTGCAGCAAACTTCCTGACAGGAAGTGGAAAATCTGAAATCGATGCTCTGTTCTAGGGCCTGCCTATAAATGTCCTTGATATTTAATAGTATACATGCACTTCATACGTCTTCCACTAGATGTCGACAGGCAGTGAGAGAAGAATTGGAGTGTATAACTTGATCTGGGGTCGAATAAAAGCTCTTTGTATGACGTGTCACCAGTTTCCTGTTTTCTGGAGCGTGCGCGAAGGGACCTGGTATTGCCTTCTGAAAAGCTGTCGTTATAGACGACTAATATCTCCGGCTTTGATTTTATTTGATAAATGTGACAATATCATCGTAAAGTATGTTTTTTCAATATAGTTTTATTAGATTATTGAAATTTATTCGGGACGTTAACCTGTTGAGGCTAGGGGGTGCTGTTGTCACTATTTATGTAAATCGTGTAATTTTTTAAATTGCTTCCTACTAAATTCTTGATCGTACAATATGCATATTATTACTATTATTGGATAGAAAACAGTCTATAGTTTCTATAGGCGTTGGAATTTTGTCTCTGAGTGGAACAGAACTCATTCTACAGCAATTTCCCTGACATGGAGTCAGATTTCACACATTTTGGCCCCTGATCTGAAGTCAGTTAAAAGGCCACTGTTATTGCTATGAGTATACAGACACTGCTTACGTCTTCCCCTGGATGCCTTTACGTGATGACGATTTGAATGGTGTCGATTGCCCAATCACAGCCACTATAAATAAAAAAAACCTGTAGGTAGGAACTCTTTTCTAGCTGCGTCAGGCGCGCGGTGGCCACACTTGTTCCAAGCATTAGTGTAGGGAGTAATATTTCTCCGGTCATGTTTCTACTCGTTATAGGAGTTAAAAACATCATAAGGTAGTTCATTTAAACCGTTTTATAGCAATTTATACCCGTTTAGTGCGATTTTGGGACATTTATTTCTGAGACACTGTGAATCTCTGGGCACCGTTCCAGTTCATGCCGAACGCAATGTGCATTTCTACATGGCAAGAGGACAGCTTTCGACCAAAAGACGATTAGACCCAAGAAAGGATTCTTTGACCAAGATTCTGATGGAAGAACAGCTCAAAGTAGGAACAATTTATTATGATAAATCGTGTTTCTGTCGAAAAATGTTAATGGCTTAGGACGCCATCTTGTTTGACGTAGCTTCGCTTGGCGCAAACTGTATCGAAAAGTAAGGATAATTTAAAAAATGCAATTCCGCGATTGTATTAAGAATTAAATTGTCTATCAATTGCTGTCCACCCTGTATTTTTTAGTCAAGTTTATGAGTATTTATGTATAAGACTAGATCACTGTCTAATATGGTGCACGACATTGTCTGACCAGCTGAGCTACTTTTGTCATTGTCTAACCATGATTTTGGTGGCTAAATATACACATTTTCGAACAAACTGTATATGGATTGTGTAATATGATGTTACAGGAGTGTCATCGGAAGAATTCTGAGAAGGTTAGTGAAAAAATTAATATATTTTGGCGATGTTTACGTTATCGCTCTCTTTGGCTAGAATCAATGCTCTGGTAACGTTTGCATATGTGGTATGCTAATATAACGATTTATTGTGTTTTCGCTGTAAGACACTTAGAAAATCTGAAATATTGTCTGTATTCACAGGATCTGTGTCTTTCGATTAGTGTATGCTGTGTATTTTTACGAAATGTTTGATGATTAGTAGTTAGGTAAACACGTTGCTCATTGTAATTATTCTAGTCCATTTGTGACGGTGGGTGCAATTGTAAACTATGACATCTACCTGAAATATGCACATTTTTCTAACAAAACCTATCCTATACCATAAATATGTTATCAGACTGTCATCTGAGGAGGTTTTTTCTTGGTTAGTGGCTATCAATATCTTAGTTTAGCCGAATTGGTGATAGCTACTGGTGTTGGTGGACAAAGAAAAAAATGGTGGATTATGCTAATGTGTTTAGCTAATAGATTTACATCTTTACATATTGTGTCTTCCCTGTAAAACATTTTAAAAATCGGACATGTTGGCTGGATTCACAAGATCTGTGTCTTTCATTAGCTGTATTGGACTTTAATGTGTGAAAGTTAAATATTAAAAAATAAAAATAAAAATAAAAGAATTTCGCGGCTCTGCCTTTTCAGTGGGGGTGGGGGGGCGGCACCCCAGTCCTAGACAGGTTAAGCGTGTTGCGTTGTGTGCCTTTGTTCAGGAAGTAGAGCTTCGCGCCACTTTGCTAGCTTTCTGTGCTAATTGACTGGAGAAGAGGACATTCTAAAACCAAACAACGATTGTTCTGGACAAAGGACCCCTTGTACAACATTCTGATGGAAGATCATCAAAAGTAGGACCCATTTTATGATGCTATTTCATATATCTGTCGAACATGTTGTACTAGTAGTTTGCGCCCAGATTTTGGGCACGCTCTCGCTATAACTAAGCTGGATGTCATAATGAAGTTATTTTTAGAATTCTAACACGGCGATTGCATTAAGAACTAGTGTATCTATCATTTCCTATACAACATGTATTTTCTAGTAACGTTTATGAATAGTTATTTGGTCAGAATAGTTGAGTGTCATAAAAATATCCGCACATTCTGGGAAAAAGATGCTACGTTAGCACAATGTATAACCACTGATATCAGCTCTAAATATGCACATTTTCGAACATAAGTGTATGTATAACCTGATGTCATAGGACTGTCATCTGATGAAGGTTTATGAAGGTTAGTGAAAATTAATATCTTTTGCTGGTTTATTCCCTAACGCTAACGTGCCTATTGCTATCGCTAACGTGCCTTGATGAATGAATGCGGTAGTGTGGTAGGCTATTTTACTAAGCTAATATAATGCTATATTGTGTTTTCGCTGTAAAACACTTTAAAAAAATCTGAAATATTGGCTGGATTCACAAGATGTTTGTCTTTAATTTGCTGTACACCATCGATTTTTCAGAAATGTTTTATGATGAGTATTTAGGTATTTGACGTTGGTGTCTAATTACTCTGGCTGCTTCGGTTCTATTTCTGACGGTAGCTGTGATGGTAGCTGCAATGTAAAACTGATTTATACCTCAAATATGCACATTTTTCGAACTAAACAGATTTATTGTATAACATGTTATAAGACTGTCATCTGATGAAGTTGTTTCTTGGTTAGTTAGGTTGGCTTTGTGCATGCTACCTGTGCTGTGAAAAATGTCTGTCCTTTTTTCTATTTGGTGGTGAGCTAACATAAATATATGTGGTGTTTTCGCTGTAAAATATTTTAAAAATCGGACGTGTTGACTGGATTCACAAGATGTGTATCTTTCATTTGCTGTATTGGACTTGTTAATGTGTGAAAGTTAAATATTTCTCAAATATTTTTTGGAATTTCGCACTCTGCCTTTTCAGTGGAATGTGGGAGGAGTTCCGCTAGCGGAACCCCGGTGCCAGACAGGTTAAGAAACACTGGTATAGGAGACTGCTAGCTCGTTGTGCCCCCCCGAACACACACAGTAGTTAACTCACTAGTTGATGAAGTCCACAGCCTGTGTTTTGAGCTGGTCGGCGCTGTGCAGGTCTGCCAGGATGAGGATCTCTGCAGCGTTCTCCACAGACAGACTGGTGCACAGCGCATCCTCACACATCACCTTCAGCCTCTCAAGAGCATACTGAGACGCACAGAGAGACAGACAGAGACACAGATGGATGAGGTGGGTTAGGGAGAGAAGGAACATGAAAACGAGGACAAACAAAACACTAAAGGAAAAATGTATCTTCTATGAAAATTGTTCTTCTAAGTGGCAGGCAATGTGCTCAGGTGGAGGCATAGGGTTTTTACAGACACAATCTTTCACGGGTATTGTACAGGGCTCGACAACCCTCCAGAGCAGTTCATCATCCATGTCAGAGGCCCGCCTGGGCTTGTAACACTTTGTTTTGTAATAATGCAATTTTCAATCTAGGCTAAATAATTGATAGGAAAAAAAGACGAATTCCTAAAGCCATTAGTTCGTTAAGTAGATTCTTTATCACACTCGCGCCGCACACATAACCTAGTTTGAGCGGAATAATCCGTCAGGTAGCCAGAGAGTGCAGCTCTTAACTGGTTGTCGCGTGGAGCAGCTCACATAATTCAAAACGTTTGGTCTGAAGTCTTGGGTGAGTCTTTACGATGCGCAATTCAGTCATCATTCTCCATTTGAATGAACATTTCTTAAGGCTTTCCCAACAAATCTTCCCAATTAAATGTTTACTGCAAAGTAGGCCTACCTGGCAGAATGATACTACTACCAATCTTGGGGTATTGGTTTTGCAAACTCTGCTGTCACATGTAGCCTACACTTTTAGTGCATTGGCGTACAGTACAAAAACACAGTACAGAAATACAGCTAGCCAAACAATGGTCTCTTGCTAGGTGCACAATTGAATTTAAGGACAACTACACCTCCTACATGTTTCTTTTTTATTGTTCCATGAATTTAGCAAAATATACGATTTTATAGTCCCCTACAACAATAGACTGCTGACTGTTCAAAATCGCTAACAATAACACCCTTTTTACCCTCCAAACAATCTATGTTAATATGATATTGACAAGTTAAATTGTAACTATTTGTGTATGAAGGGTAGGTCATTATAGGCTATAGGCTACTTACTCAGCCAGAAAACTAAAGATAAAATGTAAATTATGCTTTGAGTTGGCACTGGCCCAGTATACTGGCAAATTTACCTCAATGTCAAACCCTGTTTCAAGAGTAGATTCAGCCCAATTGCGTAATTTTATATAAATGGGGTACACTGTACATTTCACGTCTTTATAAACATCAGGTTTGAAACATATCCTTCAATGTATTAGTGTTATTGAGGGGGAAGAAGAAGGGGGAGGCATTTCAAAGACATTGTTGGAAGGAATATTTTGAAAACGGTGAGGAACTGCCCGATTCATACGCAAACAGAAGAAAATCGGAGGGACTATCAGCATTTGTACAATAAGAAACACTTGAATTCATTTTCTGTGTGTCTTCATGAAAACGACCGTGAACTTGTCCCCAGAAAAAAATGGTTTTGTTTTCCATTGTGAAACGTTGCTACAGTGGGCTCTACCGAAGACCACTCTAATTTTTTTACATGACACCACAATTTGCATACCGCCCCAACAGATCCACTGACGAAGTAAACGCCATCGCACTGCTCTCCCACCTGGACAAGAGGATTACCTATGTAAGAATGCTGTTCGCCAATTACTACAGCTCAGCCTTCAACACCATAGTGCCCTCCAAGCTCATCACTAAGCTCAGGGCCCTGGGTCTGAAGCCCTTCCTGTGCAACTGGGTCCTGGACTTCCTGATGGGCCAACCCCAAGTGGTGAAGGTAAACAACAACACCGGGGTGTGTGCTCAGTCCCCTCCTACACTCCCTGTTCACCCATGACTGCCTGGCCATGCACATCAACTCAAGTTTGTTGATGACAACAGTGGTAGGCCTGATTACTAACAACAAGACAGCCTACGGGAAGGAGGCGAGTGCCTTGGCGGAGTGGTGCCAGGAAAATAACCTCTCCGTCGTCAATGTCAACAATACGAAGGAGCTGATTGTTGACTAAAGGAGACCGAGAGAGCATGCCCTCATCCACATCAACAGGGCTGCAGTGGATGGTCAAAAGCAGAGGTTGGGACAGAAGGAACAGAAGACCGGAAAATAACTAAATCAGAAACGAAAGTGATATCTATACTGTTCCCTATCTGAGCATGAGAACCGGTTAATGTTCTTTCACGTTTCGGGCATTTTTTTCAGTCCCACAAAACAAGGCTCCTATAACAAAGCCCTCACTCTGTCACTCAGAAAGGTATTCCAGTGTCTGCCTGTCAGTTGAAAATCTTTGTGTGCATGTGTAGGCAACGTGGATTATCTTTTTCAATGCTAGTTAAGGATACTATAGTTCACATTTCACATTGAATTTATTAACTATAAAAAGGCAAGACGTGTTTTTAATTCGGTTTCCGCTCTGCACACACACAAGCTTGTTAGCTCTAGTCCAACTCTCGGAAGTTCAAAGATATTCAAAAAGTATATCTTCCCCCATAGAAGCCGCTCCTCCGTAAGTATAATTCTGTGGGCCTAATTAAGATAATGTATGTCATAAGATCTCTAGCGCTTCAAGCCATGCCTCCTACTCCTCAACCTTCTCTCGCAACCTGCAAAATCCAGTCGCAACTCACGCCCTACACTTGGTTGTCCATCGCGCATGTAAACAACTATAGCCTAGGCAGCCAATAGCGCCTAGGCTAAAACAACTATAGTTTGCCCGCTCCATAGCAAGCTGCTCTATCCCCGGTGAAGTAATTTAATGTTGAGCTAATGTAAAAAAATGAAATAAAATAAAAAAGGAACAGAAAGGAACTATACAAACCGGTACTTTTTGTTGTTGTTCGAACCAGTTCAGAAATGCATTTTGTATGTTGGAAGAATGGAATGAAACAAAAAAAATAACCCAACACCCTGCAATTCTATCAATTTTGCTATGGGGGTTTGTAGTGTATTTATATGCTGTATTCTTCACATAGCTCATTCTAATATTTCTACTACTGTAAATTGCATTTTAGTTACACTGTTTACACACACACCACATATTGAATTATATTCTGAATTCTTGAGTTTACTGTATCTACTGCTGTACATTTAATTCCTAGTACATCTTGTGTAAATGCATCTGGTGTAGATTGCATTTGGATTACTGTTAGTGCTATTTGAGTTGTTGTTTTTTCTTTTGTTGTTTTATTTAGTTAATTATTTGTGTACCTGTCTTGACATTTTACTGCATTGATAGGTGCTAGTAATATAATCATTTTGCTGCACACGCTATAACATCTGCTAAACTGTGTACGTGACCAATAATGCTTCATTGTCGCTACGGGGTGAAGTTTCCCCTAGGTACAGATCTAGGATCAGCTGCACATTACTTTTTGCCCTAGCAATACACAGTGGATTCAAATAATAAAAGCTTAATAATGAGTTGGTTATTTCAATCCGCTGTGTTGTGCTAGGGCAAAAACAAAAAAACGTGCGCCCCTTAGGATCCCCCAGGACCAAGAATGGGAACACTGGTCAAGGGTCAACTTCACCCTACCTTGTCAGCGGCTGCTAGAAGGTCGTCAGCCATCTTGTCCAAGTTGGGGGCCTTGTCTGTGTAGATGAAACACATCATCTCCTTGAAGACCTCTGGCTCCACGTCGTTGATCTCCACTCGGTTCTAGAGAGGTGGAGAGAGCAGGTGAGAGAAAAACGGTGAGGCAGAGAAAGGGGGAAGGAGAAAGCCAGAGAGAGATTCGATACATGTAAATTGCACAGTTTTAGTAGTTTAATATTGATCCACGTGAGAGGAAGCCGAAGTGGAATAACGTACAACATGTGCATGATACATGTTTTTGTGGGGAACTTTGAGAGCTGCCCTTTCAATTACAAAATAGGAAACACAACTAAAACATCAGAGAAAATAGATTTCGGCGTCTTCCCCCTCATCGCTGTTCATTGACCATTGTGTGTCTGAAATTGTAAAAGGTGGACCATTTCTTTCGGTTTCAAAAAAGTTCAATTTGAAAAAAAAGAGAAAAAAACCTTGCTCCATGACTGAAAAATGGCCTTGTTTTCTGAAAAGGATTTCAGAATGGTTGAGGCATCTCACACAATTTAATTTCTTATTGTTGCAAGCACACAAAGGATAAGAAACGCAATTCCTGGGATCGGGCTTCCTGAGATGATTCTATTTTAGAAACCCTATTGTTGGGTTTCGTCAAACAGCCTTGTGCAATAGAATGGTCTACGAAACACCTTTCACTATGAACTGACAGTAAGTCGCTGCAGATACTATAAGTATCTGCATTCTGTTAAATTATGCCATTACACCAGCAGATTGGGAATAAAATAGTGAAGCAACCATTTTTTACAGAAATGTTTTAAGCCAAGAACAAAAAACATGACTTTGAAGTCAATATTATAAAAGAGGATGATTTACCTGGCTAAATAAAGCCAGGAATATATTTTTAGACGTACAAACATGTTAAGAGGATCCAAATGAAGGAAGATTGAGGAAAGGGGCCCCTGACTCACCTTTTTGCTCTCCTCCATCTCATGCTCAAACATGGCACTGAAGACAGGCGAGCGTGCTGAGGAAAATACAAATATTTATTTAGATTAAAAGATTAGATCATGCCACTGGGCCTCAATAGAAATTGGAGGCGTCTGCATTTTATGAATGTGTGTGTGTGTGTGTGTGTGTGTTCTGTCTGTACCTGCTAATATGGCTTTGTGGGCCTGGAACTCCTGCCCGGCCACACACAGGGAGCAGTCGGTGAAGCGCGAGTTCTCCCACAGCCCGCCCAGCTCATCAGCCAGTCTGCAGTCAGGCACCTTCACCATGTTCATGGTGTTCTGACCCGAGATGTTCACAGAGTCCTGCACCACACTCACCTTGAGAAAACAGAGGCCGCGTTTAGACAGGCAGACCAATTCTAATCTTTTTTCCGCTATTTGGTCTTTTGATATCAGACCTGAAGACCAATTTGTGAGAAAAAAAAAACAGAATTTGCCTGCCTGCCTGTCTAAACACAGCCAGAGAGTAAGCCCACCAAACCAACCTGGTCACAATTATCAACAATGTGAAGCCACTAAAGCTGCTCTGTCTAAATACATACTGCCTGAAGCAGAAATCAGCAAGTCCACAGATGATGAGAAGCGATAGTCCGGAGTCCCATTGTGACATATCTGACACCACCATCTGTGGGAGACGCACAGCCCGAACATGCACCTCCCCACAATTCCCAACAGACATGGCTCCGGTAAGAGTCCTGTTAACAGCTGGAAAAATAGCTTGAGCTGCACTGAGAAATCTAAAAGTATGAAAGCCAAAAGGTCCAATATTCTAGAATAGTTTTGGACTATGATAGATGCTTTGCCCAACGATCAAACGGATCCCATCAAAAAGAGACATTTATATTAACTAAGCCTTCCAATGTGCTCCAATGAAACAAAGACAACCACATCGACCCCCCAAAACAACTAAATCATTTAAAACAATGACAACCGCAGCAGCCCACCCAACCTCAGAGACATGAATAGCTGAGATACAGGGAGAATGTAAACCAGGCCACCTGAAATGAACACAAAGGACAGTCTGTACACTCTTGAATTTTCCCCATCTTCTTGTTTAAAGGAACATTTCACTACAAAATCAAAGTTTGTCAGATGTTTTCAGACCTGAAAAATAGCCTAATGTCTAAAGATGATTCATTGATTTGACAGGAAAATTTCCCCTTTTAAGCCTATCTCATTTAGTGGAATGGGGTCTTACCTCACAAAACAAGGTGAGCTTGTCGTCAGGCAGAAGACCGTTGGCCTCGTCCAACAGGAAGTCTCGGCGGATGAACTTCTTAAAGCCCCAGTCCTTCCCCTGGACAAACCGATATGCTCTCTGGCTTTCTGCAGAGGCAAGGAGAGAGGAAACGTTTGTGAGAAACACTTCTATTTATACATAGACTCATGTGTTGAACTAGAGTAAGGGTTTTCAACAGGCAGGCGGCCGATGAGCCAAATCTGGCCGGTGAACTGATTTGACCCGCTAAAAGGTTGTCTTGATAATACTTCAACAATTTGCAAATCTACTTTAGTTTATTTCATGATGTACACATTTGCAGCTAAACGCTGAATTGCAATGCAGACAAGAGAGACCAATGACAAAAATGTTCAAGCATACTATTCTAAAGGGGTTTGCCGATCTGGCCATACTAGTATTTGTAATCGTATCGTATACTCGTAATAGGAAAAACGTAAGTGCTTCAAAATGGTTCTTGGCAATAGCCTAGACCTACCTAATAATCTCCTTGCATGTTTATAGACCACAAAAAGCTCCAGGAACAGCGGAGGTGTGTGTGTTCTCAGAACTTGCAGCAGGCATGTTTGCTGTCACTCAGCATGGCTTCATATTTTTTTCCTACATCCTCGCTCACTTATTTTTTATCATATAAACAGCTGGCAGCAACAATCTAAATGACCGGAGCAAAACGTGAGAGGAGAACTGACTGAAGAAACTGTCATGCAATGAGGAGCTGAAGAGCGTTACAGCTGCGCTCTATCCAATCGTAGCAGCAGCATCAACATACAGCCCACCCATTTCTTTTTTAGACAGCTGAACGATCCAATTGAGTCATTAAGAGCATGCAGCATCTCTGACGTGAGAAAGATGCGTGCTGGCAGCTGAAAATGACTTTTTTACGATCACAAAAAGACTTGTATCACAATTGTATCTGGAAAATGTCCCATATATGTTACGACACTTGTTTTATCCGAGTACTCGGCACACCCATCCTATTCTTTACATTTCTCAAAGCTCTCCATCAGAGTGGCTACTGCTAACCCCACTCACCCATGGCTTTGGTCTCCTCTCCCTTGGCGTTGAGGATGGAGAACTTGAACTTGGCACGCACCTCAGCCTTGGGACAGCTAACCAGGAGCAAGTAGAGGGAAAGGTAGTCTTTGCTCTCCTCATCCAGCCCTTTAGGGTTCACCCGCAGACACCTGTTAGAATTATGAGCGAGGAAACAGTCAATATTCAACAGTTAAACACAGCACTCTCATCAAAGAGGTTAGCTACCATTGACACAAGAGTTGGGCTGTTAGCAGCAAAATTTGCACTGGTGCCATTGCTAACTCTCCAACCAACAACATCTGGTGATAATGCCTTAGTCATTGTGTCGAATTTTGATGGTCTTTCATAACAAATGCAACATCTTGAAACATGTAAAGAAAAATATTTTCCACCACGCACCATTTGAGCTTGTCATTGGCGCCTGAGGAGAAGGTGGAGCTCTTAATGACCTCGCCCATCTCCTCGCGACAGAAGCTGAAGTTGTTGATGGTCCACATGTAGGAGAATTTTACCACTTTGATCTGTGGGGGGGAACGCCGCCAGAGATGGGAGGCAATATAATGAAGAGATGTGTGCTCTGACCTCCTGAGAAAATAATTATTCTAATCCCCAACCCCACACTTACACCCATCCCTTACCTGAGTGTAGCACCAGCTCTCCGCCACAGGCCCGCTGGACATTTCCGCAGGGGGAGGGGGACTCGGGACTCTTGACATCGCCAGGGTGGCAGCAGGTCGTGGCGGAGTGTGGGAGAATCTGTTCTTTCAGAGGTCCAGATTCACGCCAGAGTCTAAGATGTGTCGACAAACCTCAGGCGGTAACAATTTGTGCCCTAAAAAAAACAGGGGACAGGTCTGAGCAGGACTTTCAAACGAACATGTTCCAACTCCTGACGCAGCCTTATGTAAATAGAAAATTATCCATTTCATGTTTCTTTTTTAATTCCTGAATTATATAGACCACTTTCCCATCTAGCCCAGGCTAGCGCTCCCAAGTCAGCAGTCTGAAAAATATGCAATTGATTGACCTCACCAGAAGCCTAACCACCATGCAACATCCTCCATACAACGCCCAACAAGGATAGATGCTGCCCATATCTCATTAGTCTAGACCAGGGTTTTCCAAACACGTTTTAGTTTTTGCCCAAACACTACACAGATGATTTTAATAAATCAACTAATCATCAAGACTTAATCATTTGAATTAACTGCGTAATGTTAAGGGAAAAAAACAAAAAACGTGCACCCCTTGGGGTCCCGAAGACAAGAGTTTGGGAAACGCTGGTCTAGACTCATGTAAACTCAATATAATTTCAATTAATTCTCCCTAACTCTGTATGAGGCAGTGCTGCACACCTAGAGATTGCCAGTGAGGGCCATGATTCAGGCTGGATAAATTGTCCATGACCCTTTGGGGACAGCGGACGATTGATGCCCATGGCCGGGCCACTCCAGGATCAATAACCTCCACAATGGCAATTAAGTCTCAAAATGAACTGTAAATAAACCAGGGAGAGCTACTCCTGTGTGGAATTCGCTGCCGACCTCTCAAGCGCTAGCGAGCCACACAAACAGTTTGTTAGCCTACTGCTCATAGGATGAGAAATTATGGACAATTAGCCTTGCGAACAAACTGACCGTGTTTTCTAAGCAGTCTGACAGTATACACTACATGACCAAAAGTATGTGGACACCTGCTTGTCGAACATCTCATTCCAAAATCATGGGCATTAATAATAAGGAGTTGGTCCCCCATTTGCTGCTATAACAGCCTTCACTCTTCTGGGAAGGCTTTACATTAGATGTTGGAACCTTGCTGCGGGGACTTGCTTCCATTCAGCTACAAGAGCATTACATGCTGACCACACAGGTAGCGTCGCATGAGCGAGCGTTGCAAAATATATGTACACATACATGTTATTCAATCATTGCACCCACACTGCTCACGAGCGTCTGCGTTGCCAGGTGCTAAAATTGCCAGGTGCTAAAGTGGATTCTATTTGTGGACGCGCTGCAAGTCCTGTCTCTCCAATCTCCTCATTGGCTTTTAGAAGTATATACCCACGTGGCATCTCCTCATTGGTTACACCTACGTGGGTGCTTGAAAGATGAACTGAGGTCAGTTATGGTAATACACCTTCTGAAAATTTGTTACCAATTGCCATATAAAGTCCAAAAAAGAAAAAGCCTGGAAGGAGGAGAGATGACTAGAAACGATGCGGTTGACTGTTGTGTGTGGATTAATTGTCCGAGTAGTGGACCTTGTGCATTTCAGGGAAAATAAGTCAATGTATATATCCCAGGACAAATTAGCTAGCAACAGCAAGCTAGCTATCTAAATACAAGGTAGTTTTGTGTCCATGGTATCGCAACACGACAAGTAAACCAAATATCTTGTTTGTATTTTCCTAGGATTCAAAGCCTATGTCAAAGAATTGTCATGGAGCACGTGTGCGACTAAGTTGAAAGATGTTGGCGCACCAAGAAATTTAGGAACAGAATAAAACATATTTGCGATATTAAAGCAAGAATCGTACATTTTTCTAGGTGCACTAGTGCTCCCAAATAAAATTCCAGGTCGCAGAGCAAAATACTTAAGCGCATATGCGAGTAAAATAGTCACATTGTACAGCAGTGTAGAGCATTTTTCCCCAAAAAATGTTGCCGTCTAAAGAGCACAAACTTGAATGTTGTGCAAATTCTGTGCAACTTCCGGCGTGCGTTTACTGTGAACACAGAGGCTGTACCAGCTTTAAATGTACTGTTTTAACAGTGACCAATTAGGCTACTGTGGCTATTTGATCATAATGTAGGCCTACCAGATGTAGAAAATGTACAGAACCGACACTGAATCGCAGGAGCTAACTTCTAGCTATGTAGAAGATGGACGGAAGAACCACCCAGTGCTGTTTACCTGAGATTCCATCATCACACAGTCCTTCTCGTATGTGTCCGCTATGACTGCCTTTGTGTCGGAAAGAAAGGCTGAACAGTATTGGTTGTAGCCAAATTGACACTCAAATAATGGCTGACCAATGGACAAGCATCATCCACACCTCCCACTAAAGCCCGCCCACAGCTGTTGGGTCAAAAGTGCACACGAAGAACGAGTGTTTCAATCCCCCAATAATAAAAAAAAAAGCAACAACAAAAAAGCACTGCAAGCAAAGGGGGCAGCCTAGCCAAAATGGAGCGTGGTTGATAGCGAAATTAAATTGTTTTGTTTTCAAATACATTTTTTGTTTGAAACATTTTTTGGGAATAAATTGCATAGTTTATTGCTGTATTACAAAAAATATTGATTGCAAATTATTATATTTTTTTTTACTTTGAAGCATCGTTTTTTTGCTTTCAGAACAATTATTTTTGATTGAAAATAAAAGTTTTGCTATTGACAAAAAGACACAAATGTACCTCCATAGAACATAGTCCTAGAGAGAGAATCAGCAAACTCACACATGCACACCCCCGTAAAAGCACCCGTCAATCAAAGCCATCCGCGTACAGTCCCTTCAGAAAGTATTCAGATCCCTTGACATTTTCCAGGTAGGTTACAGCCTTATTCTAAAATGTATTACATTGTTTTTTACTCTCAATCTACACACAATACCCCATAATGACAAAGCAAAAACAGGTTTTTAGAAAAAGTTTCTAATTTATAAAAAAAATTACTTAAATATCACTAGGGTAGGTGGCAGCATTCAACATTTTGGATGAAATGCATGCCCAAATTAAACTGCCTGCTTCTTGGGCCCAGAAGATATGATATGCATATAACTGGTAGATTTGGATAGAAAACACTCTAAAGTTTCCAAAACTGATAAAATAGTGTCTGTGAGTATAACAGAACTGATATGGCAGGCAAAAACCTGAGAAAAATCCATTCAGGAAGTACTTTTTTTGGTTTTGTAGTTTTCTATTCAATGCCATTACAGTATCCATTGACTTAGGACTCAAATTGCAGTTTCTATGCCTTCCACTAGATGTCAACAGTCTTTAGAAATTGTTTCAGGTTTGTATTCTGAATAATGAGGAAGTAAGAGCAGTCTGAATGAGTGGACCCTAAAGTGTCACAGAGCTTTTTCATGCGCGAGACCGAGAGAGTGCGTTTCTTGTTTACGTTATTGTCCGGGTGAAATATTATCGATTATTTAAGCTAAAAACAACCTGAGGATTGAATATAAAGATCGTTGACATGTTTCTATGAACTTTACGGATACAATTTGGATTTTTTTTGTCTGCCTGTTTTGACTGCGTTTGAGCCTGTGGATTATTGAAGAAAACGAAAGAGGTTTTTGGATATAAAGAGACTTTATCGAAAAAAAGGAACATTTATTGAGTAAATGAATGTCTGCTGAGTGCAACCATATGAAGATCATCAAAGGGATTAATTGTATCTCTATTTCTGACTTGTGTAACTGTTCTACTTGGCTGGTTACTGTTTGTAATGATTTGTCTAGTGGGCTATGTTCTCAAATAATCTTAAATTATGCTTTCGCCGTAAAGCATTTTAAAAATCTGACACTGTGGTTGGATTCACAAGAAGTTAATCTTTAAACCTTTAAACCACAAGAAGTTAATCTTTAAATCTTTAAACATATGTAAAATATGTTTTGTTATTTGATATAATGAGTATTTCTGTATTTGAATTTGGCGCCCAGCAGTTTTCACTGGCTGTTAAAGAGGTGGGACGCTAACGTCTCACGTACCCAAGAGAGGTTAATCAGTACTTTGTAGAAGCACCTTTTGCAGCGATTACAGCCTCGAGTCTTCTTGGGGATGACGCTACAAGCTTGGCACACCTGTATTTGGGAAGTTTCTCCCATTCTTCTCTGTAAATCCTCTAAAGCTGTCAGGTTGGATGGGGAGCGCTGCTGCACAGCTTTTTTCAGGTCTCTTCAGAGATGTTTGATGGGGTTCAAGTCCAGGCTCTGGCTGGGCCACTGAAGGACTTTGAGACTTGCCCCGAAGCCACTCCTGCATGGAGTGAAGCAGGTTGTCATCCCAGATCTCTCTGTACTTTGCTCCATTCATCTTTGCCTCAATCCTGCCTAGTCTCCCAGTCCCTGCCGCTGAACAAAATCCCCACAGCATGATGCTGCTACCACCATGCTTCACCGTAGGGATGGTGCCAGGTATTCTATTCTCATTTTGTTACATTACAGCCTTATTCTAAAATGGATTTCAAAAATATATCTTCATTCTACACACAATACCCCATAATGACAAAGCGAACAAGTTTTTAGAAAGGTTTGCAAATGTATTAAAATAAAAAACCTCATTTACCTAAGCATTCAGACCCTTTGCTATGAGACTCAAAATTGAGCTCAGGTGCATTCTGTTTCCATTGATCATCCTTGAGATGTTTCCAAAACTTGTACGTCCACCTGTGGTAGATTCAATTGATTGGACATGATTTGGAAAGGCACACACCCGCAACACTTTATAGTAAAACATTTATAAAAACCCTTGAATGAGTAGGTGTGTCCTAACCTTTGACTGGTACTGTGTGTATATATAGCCACCCTTTGCCTTGATGACAGCTTTGCACACTCTTGGCATTCTCTCAACCAGTTTTGAGGTAGTCACCTGGAATGCATTTCAATTAACAGGTGTGCCTTGTTAAAAGTTAATTTGTGGAATTTCTTTCCTTAATGCGTTTGAGCCAATCAGTGATGCCTTGACAAGGTAGGGGTGGTATACAGAAGATAGCCCTATTTGGTAAAAGACAGTCCATATTATGGCAAGAACAGCTCAAATAAGCAAAGGGAAACGACAGTTCATCATTACTTTAAGACATGAGGGTCAGTCAATACAGAACATTTCAAGAGCAGTCACAAAAGCAGTCACAAAAACCAACAAGCGCTATGATGAAACTGACCCTCATGAGGACCGCAACAGGAAAGGAAGACCCCGAGTTCCCTCTGCTGCAAAGGATAAGTTCATTAGAATTACCAGCCTCAGAAATTGCAGCCCAAATAAATGCTTCAGAGTTCAAGTACCAGACACATCATAACATCAACTGTTCAGGGGAGAATGCGTGAATCAGGCCTTCATGGCTGAATTGCTGCAAAGAAACCACCACTAAAGGACACCAATACAAAAAAACTTGCTTGGGCCAAGAACCACAAGCAATGGACATTAGACCGGTGGAAATCTGTCCTTTGTGATTAAACTGGTGGAAATAACCTACTCTGTGTCTTCTTGAGAAGCAGAGTAGGTGAACTGATGATCTCCACATGTGTGGTTTCCACCGTGATGCATGGAGGTGGTGGTGTGATGGTGTGGGGTTGCTTTGCTGGTGACACTGTTGGCGATATATTTAAATTAAGGCACACCTAACCAGCATGGCTACCACAGCATTCTGCAGCGATACGCCATCACATCTAGTGTGCGCGTTTACATTTTTGAATTTTTTAAACCGTTATTTACCTAGGCAAGTCAGTTAAGAACAAATTCTTATTTACAATGACAGCCTACACCGACCAAACCCGGACGACGCTGGGCCAATTGTGCGCCGCCATATGCGACTCCCAATCACGGCCGGTTGTGATACAGCCTGGATGATACAGCGCTTAGTGGTACTATCATTTGTTTTTCAACAGGACAATGACCCAAAACACACCTCCAGGCTGTGTAAGGGCTATTTCACCAAGAAGGAGAGTGATGGAGTGCTGCGTCAGAGGACATGGCCTCCACAATCACCCGACCTCAACCCAATTGAGATGGTTTGGGATGAGCTGGACCACAGAGTTAAACAAATATATATATATTTAACCTTCATTTAAAAATAGGCAAGTCAGTTAAGAACAAATTCATATTACAAATGACAGCCTACCGGGGAACAGTGCTTTGTTCAGGGGCAGAACGACAGATTTTTACCTCGTCAGCTAGGGGACTCGATCCAGCAACCTTTCGGTTACAGGCTCAACGCTCTAACCACTACGCCACCTGCCGCCCCCAAAAAGCAGGCAACAAGTGCTCAGCATATGTTGGAACTCCTTCAAGACTGTTGGAAAAGCAGTCCAGATAAAGATTGTGCAAAGCTGTCAAACGCAAAGGGAGTCTACTTTGAAGAATCTAAAATATATGTTGATGTTTAAGACTTTTTTGATTACTACATGACTACATATGTGTTATTTAGATAATTTTGAAGTCTTCACTATTATTCTACAATGTAGAAAATAGTCCAAAAAACCCACAAAAAAAACTTGAATGAGTAGGTGTGTCTCTAGGAGAGAACGCGTCTCCTTCCTGAGCAGTATGACGGCAGCGTGGTCCCATGGTGTTTATACTTGCGTACTATTGTTTGTACATATGAACGTGGTACCTTCAGGCGTTTGGAAATTGGATGAACCAGACTTGTGGAGGTCTACAATTGTTTTTCTTAGGTCTTGGCTGGTTTCTTTTGATTTTCCCATGATGTCAAAGCAAAGAGGCCCTGAGTTTGAAGGTAGGCCTTGAAATACATCCACAGGTACACCTCCAATTGACTCAAAGGATGTCAATTAGCCTATCAGAAGCTTATAACGCCATTTTCTGGAATTTTCAAGCTGTTTAAAAAGGCTCAGTCAACTTAGTGAATGTAAACTTCTGACCCACTGGAATTGTGATACAGTGAATTATAAGTGAAATAATCTGTCTGTAAACAATTGTTGGAAAAATTACTTGTGTCATGCACAAAGTAGATGTCCTAACCGACTAGCCAAAACTATAGTTTGTTATCAAGAAATTTGTGGAGTGGTTGAAAAACGAGTTTCAATGACTCCAACCTAAGTGTATGTAAACTTCCGACTTCAACTGTATGTATGTATGTATGTATGTATGTATGTATGTATGTATGTATGTATGTATGTATGTATGTATGTATGTATGTATTTACCCCAAAAATATGGGGGATTGGAAATGATACAGCCACAATCTGCAATATATGAAAAATGCAATTATGTAATTCTGAGCCTTCATTCAACAGAGCAGTACAGACTTTTGTTGCACTTAATTAACCTGTAGTCTATTTGACCGAAGCACCTCTGCCACTCGTTATACTGTCCAGCTTAGGCTGCAGCAGAAGCAAACTCCTTTGTTAGAGACGTTTGCCCGCGTGCATTGGCTGATTAACGGCTGGCTCACGGAGAAACTCGTAAAGGCTCAATTTTTTTTACTATTTTGATTAAGTATACCATGTTAATATTATTTCATACCTTGATAGCGCTTCTTGGTCTATAAAAAAAATCTGAGCTGAATGTGAAGTCACAGGAAGCATAAGCTGCATTCGTTCACATGTGCAGAAAATATTTGGATGGTTCAAGGCTGACATTTGGTCATTTCAATAAAATAAAAAAAACACTTTGTAACATGACTAGCTATAGAAATGGAAACATTGTGATTTTAGTGTGCGCAGAACAGCTGGCTGGGGAACTAATTTACACGCACCTATAGGCCTACTATATCTAGGCCTATATCTAGTTTCTACAATGTTGACAGAATAAATACAGGAAAGTGTACATACTGTGTGATGATAAGACTTGGGCAGTATCCAGATTGTCATATCGACCTTGTGCCATTCTGGGATATTCGCTAATACCGGCACTCTACACAATGGACACCATTTTCAAACCTCACTTTGCCTCTGTAATCCAAAAGGTTAGCAATTCTAACAAGTCCATGTAAAATACGACAGAGAAAGCAAACTAAATGCTAATGAGCGTACCGAACATTTTATAGTCTCTGACCTAAACTATTTGCAGGGCCGACATCCCAGCTCCTAAAGTTATACAAGTAACAAACAAAACAATGCTACTCAAACTTTCCTGCACACACAAAACAAATATTAGATAGCAAAGCTCTTGATTAAGGAGGGGATTCTTTGCTATCACCTATCACATAGGTTATGAAATGTCATGACAAAGAAATATTTAATTATTGCCCTAGTTCTATTGTTGTTAAACCCAATGTGTCTCTCCTCACTGATGTCAATGAATGATCAAATGGTGAATGTGACTTGAATTATGTGAATAGCCTAATGATAAGGATGATGGCGAGAGCCTACAAACAGATTGACTGTAGTCCCCTTAAATCATAGGATATTGTTATATTGTGTCTCTAAAATCACAATGTTTCAATTTCTATACACGTAAGCCTATTTGACAGATCCCATAAAACCATAGAAAATTAGAGGTTAGAGCTGTTCTGTCGGAACAGAGTTTCCGTTGGGTAAATTAAAATTCTGCAGGCACCACATTTTCCTGACACTGAAGACATTTACAGGACCCATAGGCATTGGGTGCGTAACCTGATTAGGGCATCCACCCACAATGCTCAGAAAGACAGAAATCACATTTAGATTATGGTAATTCATCTTAATAGAACATGCAACTCGAGGATGTAAAGGGGTGCGTCCTTCTTACCAAATTGCGATGCGCAATTTGAAAATCCAATTATTGTCCATGTTCACTTTTCCTCATCCAACAAGACAAGTAACCAACAGCGAAATAACTAGCCGATGTAGTAGAAAAAAAAGTGTACTTATTCTATTGGTCAGCTTGTCGTTCTGGGCGAAAAAAATAAAATAGCCCATTCCAAAACAGACTCTAGGACAGTTGTGGGAAGATAGATAGGCTACATAAAAAAAACATTAAAGCCTCCCGAGTGGCCGAGTTGTCTAAGGCACTACATCGCAGTGCTAGCTGTGCCATTAAAGATCCTGGTTCGAGTCCAGGCTCTGTCGCAGCCGGCCTTGACCGGGAGACCCATGGGGCAACACACAATTGGCCCAGCATCGTCCGGGTTAGGGGAGGGTTTGGCCGGCAGGGACCTTCTTGTCCCATCGCGCACTAGCGACTCCTGTGGCGGGCCGGGCACAAGGCAAGCTGACACGGTCGCCAGGTGTACGGTGCTTCCTCCAACATATATTGGTGCGGCTGGCTTCCGGGTTAAGCGAGCAATGTGTCAAGAAGCAGTGCGGCTTGGCTGTGCTTCCGAGGACGCATGGCTCTCGGCTATCACCTCTCCCGAGTCCGTACGGGAGTTGCAGCAATGGGACAAGACTAACTACAAATTGGATACCATGAAATTGGGGAGAAAAAGGGCTACATTTTTTAAATAAAAATATAAATTGCTCATGCATTGCTCATGCAACAGATCAGAACGTTTAGCTTAAAATGTTGATAAACTATTATTTCTTCACATTATAAGCGCAGCAATGCGCAAAAGGCAATAAACAACACGCAAATGTTAGTTCCATAATACAATTAGCATCGCATATGCGAGTGAGACAAAGATTAAAATATCGGTTCAATATTTTAAGAGGGGAAAGCTAAAGATGCAACAACTAGCATGGGTTGCTTATATCACTAGGATTATGCCTTTGGCTACTAGACAATGAAAGAAAGTTGATTTTGAAAACCAATAGAACATGAAAGAAATAGGCTACTGGTTTCAATGGCATCTGGTAGTATTTATAAAAAAATTGCCTTCAGGTTTGGTTGGATTTTGCCAAGGCTATTTTGAAGCAAGGTAAGACATGCCTCAATGTAGTAACACGTTCAGGTTTCAAACAATTAAGTATATGATTTCAAAATGCATACTGCCTCCAACTAATTGCAAAGTAGTGTGTGTAAGCTGGAGCCTGCTTAGTTGCCTATACACATGAATGGGGAATGGGAAACGTGCTTCAATTGCCAGTTGAGAAAATAAAAAATATTAACTCTAACTTCTTTGGGGTAGGGGGCAGTATTTTCACGTCCGGATGAAAAGCGTGCCCAGAGTAAACTGCCTGCTACTCAGGCCCGGATGCTAGGATATGCATATTATTAGTAGATGTGGATAGAACACACTGAAGTTTCTAAAACTGTTTCAATAATGTACAGTATATCACAAAAGTGATTACACCCCTCACATTTTTGTAAATATTTGAGTATATCTTTTCATGTGACAACACTGAAGAAATGACACTTTGCTACAATGTAAAGTAGTGAGTGTACAGCTTGTATAACAGTGTAAATTTGCTGTCCCCTCAAAATAACTCAACACACAGCCATTAATGTCTAAACCGCTGGCAACAAAAGTGAGTACACCCCTAAGTGAAAATGTCCAAATTGGGCCCAAAGTGTCAATATTTTGTGTGGCCACCATCATTTTCCAGCACTGCCTTAACCCTCTTGGGCATGGAGTTCACCAGAGCTTCACAGGTTGCCACTGGAGTCCTCTTCCACTCCTCCATGATGACATCACGGAGCTGGTGGATGTTAGAGACCTTGCACTCCTCCACCTTCCGTTTGATGATGCCCCACAGATGCCCAATAGGGTTTAGGTCTGGAGACATGCTTGGCCAGTCTATCACCTTTACCCTCAGCTTCTTTAGCAAGGCAGTGGTCGTCTTGGAGGTGTGTTTGGGGTCGTTATCATGTTGGAATACTGCCCTGTGGCCCAGTCTCCAAAGGGAGGGGATCATGCTCTGCTTCAGTATGTCACAGTACATGTTGGCATTCATGGTTCCCTCAATGAACTGTAGCTCCCCAGTGCCGGCAGCACTCATGCAGCCCCAGACCATGACACTCCCACCACCATGCTTGACTGTAGGCAAGACACACTTGTCTTTGTACTCCTCACCTGGTTGCCGCCACACATGCTTGACACCATCTGAATCAAATAAGTTTATCTTGGTCTCATCAGACCACAGGACATGGTTCCAGTAATCCATGTCCTTCGTCTGCTTGTCTTCAGCAAACTGTTTGCGGGCTTTCTTGTGCATCATCTTTAGAAGAGGCTTCCTTCTGGGACGACAGCCATGCAGACCAATTTGATGCAGTGTACGGCGTATGGTCTGAGCACTGACAGGCTGACCCCCCACCCCTTCAACCTCTGCAGCAATGCTGGCAGCAATCATACATCTATTTCCCAAAGACAACCTCTGGATATGACGCTGAGCACGTGCACTCAACTTCTTTGGTCGACCATGGCGAGACCTGTTCTGAGTGGAACCTGTCCAGTTAAACCGCTGTATGGTCTTGGCCACCGTGCTGCAGCTCAGTTTCAGGGTTTTGGCAATCTTCTTATAGCCCAGGCCATCTTTATGTAGAGCAACAATTATTTTTTTCAGATCCTCAGAGTTCTTTGCCATGAGGTGCCATGTTGAACTTCCAGTGACCAGTCAGTAAGAGGGAGTGTGAGAGCGATGACACCAAATTTAACACACCTGCTCCCCATTCACACCTGAGACCTTGTAACACTAACGACATTTTCACTTAGGGGTGTACTCACTTTTGTTGCCAGCGGTTTAGACATTAATGGCTGTGTGTTGAGTTATTTTGAGGGGACAGCAAATGTACACTGTTATACAAGCTGTACACTCACTACTTTACATTGTAGCAAAGTGTCATTTCTTCAGTGTTGTCACATGAAAAGATATACTCAAATATTTACAAAAATGTGAGGGGTGTACTCACTTTTGTGATATACTGTATGTGAGTATTACAGAACTCATATGGCAGGCAAAAACCAGAGAAAAAAATCCAACCAGGAATTGGGAAATCTGAGGTTTTTAGTTTTTCAACTCATTGCTTATCCAAGATACAGTGGAAATGGGGTCATGTTGCACTTCCTAAGGCTTCCACTAGATGTCATCAGTCTTAAGAACCTTGTTTGATGCTTCTACTGTGAAGTGGGGGCGAATGAGAGGGGAATGAGTAAGGTCTCTCCCAGAGTGCCACGAGCTGACCATGCGCGTTCATGTGAGAGTTAGCTTGAGTTCCATTGCATTTCTGAAGACAAAGGAATTCTCCAGTTGGAACATTATTGAAGATTTATGTTAAAAACATCCTAAAGATTGATTCTATACTTTGCTTGACATGTTTCTACGGACTGTAATATCACTTTTTGGACTTTGTCCGTACTTTCCTCTGGACTTGCACGCGCGTCGTGAGTTTACATTGTGTACTGAACTCGAACAACAAGGAGGAATATGGACATTATCGAACAAAATAAACATTTATTGTGGAACTGGGATTCCTGTGAGTGCATTCTGATGAAGATCATCAAAGGTAAGTGAATATTTATCATGCTATTTCTGACTGTTGACTCCAAAACATCTTTATGGCTTATTTGGGCTCTGAGCGCTGTACTCAGATTATAGCATGGTGTGCTTTTTCCGTAAAGTTTTTAAAAAATCTGACAGCGGTTACATTAAGGAGAAGTTTATCTAAAGTTCCATGTTTAATACTTGTATCTTTTATCAATGTTTATTATGAGTATTTCTGTAAATTGATGTGGTTCTCTGCAAAATCACCAGATGTTTTGGAACGACTGAACATAACGCACCAATGTAAACTCAGATTTTTGGATATAATTATGAACTTTACCGAACAAAACATACATGTATTGTGTAACATTAAGTCCTATGAGTGTCATCTGATGAAGATCAAAGGTTAGTGATTAATTGTATCTATATTTCTGCTTTTTGTGACTCCTCTCTTTGGCTGGAAAAATGGCTGTTTTTCTGTGACTTGGCTCTGACCTAACATAATCGTTTGGTTTGCTTTAGTCGTAAAGCCTTTTTGAAATCGGACACTGTGGCTGGATTTACAACAAATGTATCTTTAAAATGTTGTAAAGTACATGTATGTTTGAGGAATTTTAATTATGTGATTTCTGTTGTTTTGAATTTGGCGCCCTGCAGTTTTCACTGCCTGTTGATGAGGTGAGACGCTACCGTCCCACATACCCTAGAGAGGTTAAAAACAGGACCATCAAAACTGTTAACACGCGATTGCATTTAGAATTGTTGCGCAATGATTTGACTTATAAAACGCGTTTCACTCCAGCAGCATCAGGAGCTGTAGCAGCAGCTCTCACACTAGATTGACTGGCATTTCAGTCAATAAATATGAAAATGCAATATAATAAATATAAAATGCATTATTTCAGTGATTTTTTTTATTCGACCATGACAATTGATCGGCGCCAATTATATTTATCGGCTTTTCATTATTATTATTTTTAGCAAAAAGCCAGCTATTACCGGCTAACAGAAACCCTGCACCGGAACAGGTTTTGTGGGATGTCTAAATCTGGGGTGAACAATTCTAGTCCTCGGGGGCCTGATTGGTGTCACAGTATTGCTCCTCCCCAGCTAACACACCCGACTCCAATGATCACTTAATCATGATCTTCAGTTTAGAATGCAATTTGATTAAATCAGCTGTGTTTGCTAGGGATGCAGAAAAAGTGTGACACCAATCAGGCCCACCCTTGGTCTAAATCAAGCAGCCTATAGGGTCACATTGTCTTATATTGAACCAATTCCTCCACTAAAACATTTTTAGGAAGAGAAAGTCCTTTCCTTTAAGCCCCAAATAAATATTAGTTAAAAACATAGAAATGCTTCCAAAAAGCAATAGTCAATTGATGTTGAGCAATTGCAATTAAAATCAGGAACAAAATGCCACTTCAAAAAACAATTTCCTGTACAGATTAAAGAGTAGAAGAATACAGGCATTTCTGGTGGCAATGTCCAGCAAAAAATCGAACTTGTCGAAGTGTTAGCGAACACAAGGTCTGTCAGTGTTCACGCTGCATTCATTTAGCTGTGGCGATACGCCACTGCAAAATCATTGCCGCCACCAGTGGAGACCCAAAATTCAGGGTAGGTGGGTCAGAAGCCCACCAGTTGAGCCCCACCTGTTTATTCCCAAAAATAATAATTTGCCTGTTATTTTTTGGCATTAATACGTGCTCAGCACTTCTGTGGGGGTGGGGCAGCCAGCGAAAAATACGTAACGTATGGGTTGGTAATGTTCTTTAGTTGCGCCGTGATTGGATTAGTGTTCTGTCACTCATGGGGACACTACGTCGACCTGAATGCCAAGCATCAAGACTGGAGGATGGTGATGGAAGCATCATGCTATGGGGATGTTTTTAAGTGGTAGGGACTGAGAGACTAGTCAGGATCGAGGGAAAGATGAACAGAGCAAAGTAGAACCTTGATGAAAACCCGCTCCAGAGCGCTCAGGACCTCAGACTGGGGTGAAGGTTCACCTTCCAACAGGACAATGACCTTAAGCGCACACATCTTTGAGTGGCCAAGCCAGAGCCCAGACTTGAACCCAACATCTCTGGAGAGACCTGAAAATAGCTGTGCAGCGATGCTCCCCATCCAACCTGACAGAGCTTGAGAGGATCTGCAGAGAAGAATGGGAAAAACTCCCCAAATACAGGTGTGCCAAGCTTGTAGTGTCATACCCAAGAAGAATGGGAGAAACTCCCCAAATACAGGTGTGCCAAGCTCAATCCTATAGAAAATGTGGGCAGAAATGAAAAAGAGTGTGCGAACAAGGAGGCCTACAAACCTGACTCAGTTACACCAGCTCTGTCAGGAGGAATGGGCCAAAAGTCACCCAACTTATTGTGGGAAGCTTGTGGAAGGCTACCCAAAATGTTTGACCCAAGTAAAACAATTTAAAGGAAATGCTACCCAATACTAAATTGAGCGTACGTAAACTTCTGACCCACTGGGAATGTGATGAAAGAAATGAAAGCTGAAATAAATCACTCTCTACCATTATTCTGACATTTCACATTCTTAAAATAAAGTGGTGATCCTAACTGAACTAAAACAGGGAATTTTTACTAGAATTAAATGTCAAGAATTGTGAAAAACTTAGTTTAAATGCATTTGGCTAAGGTGTATGTAAACTTCAGACTTCAACTGTACATGTAGTCCCTAACAGTTTGTTGGCACAGTTTGTCACTGTTATAGTGGAATTAGTCAGACTGTTCTCTCTGCTACCGCACGGCAAGCGGTACTGGAGTGCCAAGTCTCCATCCAAAAGGGTCCTTAATACCTTCTACCCCCAAGTCATGAGACTGCTGAACAATTAATCAAATGTCCACCGCCTTTGTTTTTACAGTGCTGCTACTCGCTGTTTATTATCTATGTATAGTCACTTTACCCCTACATCCTTGTACAAATTACCTTGACTAACCAGTACACTGACTCGGTAGCCCCTGTATATATCCTGCCTATTTTGTGTTACTTTTTATTTTATTTAGTAAATATTTGCTATACTATTTTCTTAAAACTGCTTTGTTGGTTAATGGCTTGTAAAGTAAACATTTCACCTGCTGTATTTGGCGCATGTGACACATTTTATTTGATACATTTAGTGTTGTATTGTGTAGTGGCTTTGCTGGTATGCATCTAAAACAATTTTTAGAGTTTGCCCCATCAAGAGGTACATGCTACAATCGCCACTGGCCGCCACGCCCTAAACAAATATGAAACATGAAAAAATATTTCTGCCGAGGTGCACTTTGAAGATGCTAGAACAATCCACATTTTATTTATCTGCAATCAAAACGAGTAATGAATAGACAACCCCATAGTAGAATATTTATCTATTTACCTAGTCAGCTTGTTGTTGTGCGTTCAATGCAAGATAAATATTCCTCTTACGGTGCATTCATATTGTGAATGCCACAGGGAGGGAAACATGCATTCTGGACAAGCATTCAATGCTTGTCCATTCATACTGCAATCACAGGGAAAACTGCCGTTTTAATGGCCTTTGTTAAAAAGATGGGGGTCCCAGCTTTCCATTGCTACTTATTTATTTCTCGACTCCTAAATATGTGTGAACTACAACATTTTAGCTTTTAGCAGAGGCAGGGTTAAGTACTTTCACAGCTCAGCAATTTGCCATGAGTGCATAGGGCAGAGTTGGATTGAATGTAACATGTGTCAATTGTAGTGTTACTTGAGGTAACTAAAAAAAATATGATTAGGGTTAATTGAGATGAGACATGACATTTTTAGTTGTACAAGAGTAGTGGAAACCAGGGAATGTGTTGGGGGGGGGGGGGCAGTGGTTTCAGTGAAAAGTACAAGCAGGGTGGCGTTTACCCCAATTTCCCCTAACAGTCAGGCCTACATTATATTCACTGTGTTTATGCAAGTTTTTTGGGAACATAAAATGTATCAATATAATGCTCCTTAGTTAAAAGAACACATGTGGGATCTAGCTAATGATTAGCTCAACAGGCTAAATGCAGATAGGCTAAAGCATGGGGATGCCCATTTATAGCCACTATGGTGCTATCAGTTGGGGGGCTACAGGTGATAACGTGTATTGCTAATAACATACCCGATAATATGGACCATGCATAGTAAAACTGGGCCACATGGACAAAAATCCATGTCGAGATAAATTGCCTGAATTGATGTGACAACGATAAATTTAGAACATTAATGTGCACCAGTTCTCTTTGTATTATCCTTAACTTCTACTGCACTGAACAAAACAACAATTATCAAGATTTTACTGAGTTTCAGTTCATAAGGAAATCAGTCAATTGAAATAACTTCATAGGCCTAATCTATGAATTTCACATGACTGGTATTACAGATATGCATCGGTTGGTCACAGATACCTTAAAAAAAAGAGGTAGGGACGTGGACCAAAAAAAAACAATCAGTATCTGGTGTCACCACCATTTGCCCCATGCAGCGCGACACATCTCCTTCGCATAGAGTTGATCAGGTGATTGTGGCCTACGGAATGTTTTGCCACTCCTCTTCAATGGCTGTGCGAAGTTGCTGCATATTTGCAGGAACTGGAACACTGCCGTACACATCAATCCAGAGTATCCCAAACATGCTCACTGGGTGACAGACCATGGAAGAATTGGGACATGTTCAGCTTCCAGGGGCTGTGTACAGATCCTTGCGACATGGGGCCGTGCATTATCATGCTGAAACATGAGATGATGACGGCAGATGAATTGCACGACAATGGGCCTCAGGATCTCATCACGGTATCTCTAAATTCAAATTGCCGTCGATAAAATTAAATTGTGTTCGTTGTCCATAGCTCATGCCTTCCCATACCATAACCCCACTATGGGGCACTATGTTCACAACGTTGACATCATGCAAACCGCTCACCCCCACAATGCCATACCAGGATTTATCAGTGAAGAGCATACTGCTCCAGCGTGCCAGTGGTCATCAAAGGTGAGCATTTGCCTACTGAAGTCGGTTACGACACAGAACTGCAGTCAGGTCAAGACCCTGGTGAAGACGAAGAGCACGCAGATGAGCTTCCCTGAGAGGGTTTCAGACAGTTTGTGCAGAAATTCTTCGGTTGTGCAAACCCACAGTTTCATTGGCTGTCTGGTCTCACACGATTCCACAGGTGAAAAAGCCAGATACAGTGGTCTTAGGCTGCCGTGGTTACACGTGGTCTGCGGTTGTGAGGCCGGTTGGACATACTGCCAAATTCTATAAAACAACGTTTGAAGTGGCCTATGGTAGAGAATTGAACATTAAAATGATCTGGCAACAGCTCTGGTGGATATTCCTGCAATCACCATGCCAATTGCACACTCCCTCAACACTGGAGACATCTGTGACATTGTGTTGTGTGACAAAACTGCACATTTTAGAGTGGCCTTTTATTGTCCCCAGCACAAGACGCACCTGTGTAATGAGCATGCTCTTTATTCAGCTTCTTGATATTCCACACTTGTCTGGTGGATGGATTATCTTGGCAAAGGAGAAATAGTAACTAACAAATGTGCACAAAATGAGAAGCTTTATGTTCATACAGAACATTTCTGGGATCTTTGATTTCAGCTCATTAAACATGGGACACTTTACAGGTTGTGTTTATATTTTTGTTTGGTGGTTGTAGCCATCAATTTTCCTGCCATAAGTGATCGGTATGGTTGGTGTCGATCATTTTCGGTTTATCTTCCCAGCTCTAATGCATAGGTGTTAAGCATGGTTCATTATATTAAAATAATTTTTACCAAGCCTATGTCATTGGGCTCATTTCTGGAGGTGGAAATTCTATTTTAGCATAATACATTAGTATTTACATCCTTTTAAAAAGTCCCCAGAACCAAGCTTCTCAATCCTGAGCGTCTCAGAAGAGACACGGGTCTATCTCCAATGCATCAGTCATTAAAGACTGCGCTGTCACAGACAAAACCTTAAAAAAATAATTGGGAAATTCCACACCAGGAAGGCCAGGAAATAGTTTTTGTATCTCAGATTGTTCTGGCAATTTCCACATATAAACTTAATAGGGAGGTAGGAAGTTTGATATGCTTTTTATATTTTACACAAACCATTTTTTGTTAGACCCTTTATAACCATATACATGCCTCCTACATTAAACGTACATGATACAGACAACATCTTGGTGTCATTACACTTCTAATAGTGTGCTCTAAAATATGTTTAGATTACGAAATACATTTTACTTTAATGTATTCAATAGTCAAAATATTAATATGAATCTCAAAAGAACCCTTTTTGAGTTAAATTTGTTTAAATATATTGTTTTAAAACATACTCTACAAGTAGGCTACATAAAACTTCCAAGGTGGGTGCGCTGATACTTTTGAAGTTAAGATCAGTTTTATGAGCACCACCAACACAGTGAGCGGCGGAAAGTATTCGAAGGAAACTTCCTCTGCTGGTGATTTGCTGAACGTGATTGATTAATGACCTATAATGTCAATTTCTATAAATGGGTCAAATCTTCAAAAGTAGCAGAGCACCCACTCTGGTAATTTGACGTGTTTGAAGTAGAGGTCGACCGATTGTGATTTTTCAATGCTGATACCGATTATTGGAGGTCCAAAAAAAGCCGATACAGATTAAATCAGCCGATTTGTATAAATATATGACAATTACAACAATACTGAATGAACAATGAACACTTATTTTAACTTAATATAATACATATATCAAAGCAATTTAGTCTCAAATAAATAATGAAACATGTTCAATTTGGTTTAAATAATGCAAAAACAGTGTTGGAGAAGTAAAAGTGCAATATGTGCCATGTAAAAAAGTTAACGTTTAAGTTCCTTGCTCAGAACATGAGAAAGCTGGTGGTTCCTTTTAACATGAGTCTTCAATATTCCCACTGTTGAGGACAGAGGGCGCTGTTTTCAATTTGGGGGAAAATCGTGACCAATTTAAACGGCCTCGTACTCAATTCTTGCTCGTACAATATGCATATTATTATTACTATTGAATAGAAAACACTCTCTAGTTTCTAAAACCGTTTGAATTATATCTGTGAGTAAAACAGAACTCCTTTTGCAGCAAACTTCCTGACAGGAAGTGGAAAATATGAAATCGATGCTCTGTTCTAGGGCCTGCCTACCTTTTCTTAATAGGGGGTGCTGTTTTCACTTTGTAAAAAAAAGGTTAACTTCTTATGGCTGCAGGGGGCGTATTGAAAACCTGGAAAATATGTGCCAATTTTCAAACGGCCTCTTAATCAATTTTTGCTCTTACAATATGCATATTATTACTACTATTGGATAGAAAACAGTCTCTAGTTTCTAAAAACGTTTGAATTATTTCTCTAAGTGGAACAGAACTATTTTTACAGCCCATTTCCTATCCGGAATTGAGATTTCCAAAATCGATGTCTCTCTTCAAGACCTTGTCTATAAAAGGGCATGTCACTTAGGACTGTAGAAACACGTCATACGCCTTCCTCTGGGTGTCATGCGGAAGTGAGAGCAGAAAGGACTTGAATATCTCGTCCTGGGGTTGAACACAACCTCTTGGAGTGAGACTGGCGCACTTTATTTTTTTTTCTGGGCGCAAAGTAGAACCTGGACTCGGCTCCTGGAAAACGCTCGTTAAAGGTGA